>NC_081249.1:129425365-130625365 GCF_030490865.1 Poecile atricapillus | reverse complement strand
CAGTCAGTTTTAGAGTATATGAAAAATGCTCCAATTTTGTAAATTAAAATCCTTGCTTTCCTCAGTGTCCTTCAAAATGACTGAAAGAAAAATAGAAGCAACAGCTAAGGGTATATATTAGTATGGGTACTAATATCATATAATTAAGACTAAAAATTAGTTAAGAATATGTATCTGAAATGGATTCAGATACAGATATGATATTTTCAAGATATGACTCACAATTGAAATCAAAATACATTGACGTGTTAAACTTCAGAGCTCATGCTTTGTGAAACTTTAATACAAAGGGATGAACTGCTGCTTGCCTAGTTTTCAGGTTTAGAAATACTATTTATATTTAGAAAAACTATTATCCTGGCTGACTGATTTACCTTGCAATAATTATTTTTTATTGTTGCTATGCATTGGACAAGACTAAAGCCCTTCCTTACTAATGAAAAATATCTTCCAACCAGACCAGTCCTTCATTCCTTTCAAAGCAGACTAAATCAATGTAAGATAAATTTCAACTGCACATGAAACCTTTCTCCTACATCACCTTTACCTGATACTAAGAAATTACTAGGATTTTATGGACTTTTTGAAAACTTGCACAAGACAATGGTGATTCCAGCTTTCAAGTGGATCAGGACGAAACAGCAGGCACTGGGAAAATGCTAATACGTTTGGAAGACATCCCAAAGCTCCCTCTCCATTTCATACCACCCATAGGAAAACTGTATCATGTATCATAGATGATTTATAGGGGATGCTAAGCCGTTCCTGTAAGATGAGGTGCTCAAACATAACTTGAAATTAAAGAAGCTGGATCTTTGGAAGAGATCCATTTACAGCATTTACAGAGTGTTCACGAAGTTCTAATTTGCTTATTCTATAAACTGTGTTTCACACCTGGCATGTCCAGAAATAAGAAAAACCACTATAATTTGCAGAAGTGATCAAAACATTGTTGGATTTCATCTAGAAAATTATGTTTTTTAGAGACCAATAAACATTTACAAAAAACCACAGAGTTGATGCTTTTTTTCAAAGTTGATATTACAAATGCTAAAAATGACATTATGCCTATATGTCATATCTATATATATAACATGTTGCAATCCTCCTCCCGGGGGGACCCCTCTGTCCCATCCCCTGTGGTGAGAGCCCCGATCATCTCAGGGCACAGGCGACGGAGGGGGTCCTGGAGTGGATACAACACGGACTCAAAGTATCTAGACACAGGAGGCTCAAACTTGCTGGAATGATCCCGGGTTTATTGTCTGTCGTCTATCCAGGGCAAAAGAGAGACCGAAATGCCCTGGGTCTTATCTCTTATACCAGGGGGCAGGGGTGATTAGGGGATACAGGGAGGTCACAGCCAATGGGAAAGGGGAAGGGAAAGAAGGTTTTCAGGTAGGAACTAACATTACACAAACCAGAGGTGAGTTTTACCCTTGGGAGATACCAAGATTTTTAGATGCACTACAACAATAACATATATATAAATCTAGACAAGTCTTTCTTCTGACGGAAATATGAGAGAAAATTTATCCCTTCAGTAAATCTGCATTCCGAGCTCTCACCTTGATCTGCTCTTTTCATTCTTTACCTCTGCTTCTCACAGCATTGGTCATAATACCCGAATTTTATTTAAGCTTTCAGTGTTTCAGGATGCAAATGCAAGCTTCTATTTGCACTGCTGTTAGGAAACAACTGCTGTTTTGGATAATCTCACTTATTCAGCAATATGATCTACTTCTGTGGTTTTTTTAAAGCTACCTATTATAGTCCTGCATATGAAACACAAAAATCTGTTTCTGCTATGGGTTATTCTTTATCGACATTCAGTTGAACTTTTCAGTCACTTGAATGACAGGTAGCACAGACCTGGACTCTTCCCTATTATGGTGTATTGGCTGTATATGTTAATTCCCTCTACTCTCATGCAAGACCATCAAGAACAAAGTGACCAAAGACTTTGCAGATTTGGTGTGCTTGAGCAGAGGTTGACTAATGACACCCCAAAAAAAGAGGCAATACACGTCAGAACTTTCTGTCACTCACTGATAACTTTTTCAAACGAATTTTGGTAGTAATAATTTGATGCAGGTGGTATACACTATGCACTAGAATCAATAGAATAAACCTTGCATCTGAGAAGAGTTTATAGCATAAATCTACATTATTGTACACCTGCAAAACTACATCTATTTTGAATAAAGGTTACCAAAGGGCTACTGATTGATATTTTACTGGTAGAAAACATTATCTGTAGTACTCAAACATTTAGGTCCCAGAAAAATAGGGTGGAACTCAATCAGGACAAACCCATAAAGAAGTCACATTGTTTTAAAAGATACATAAAGTCGTCAGCTTTGTAACTAATAAGGTACCAAGTTAACTTCCCACTAATACAATTGCATTAGTCTTACTGACCAACCAGTTTGAATTTAAAAGAAGCACTTGCTAGAGCTCAAGAGATTTTTCAGGAAATGTATACTTTGAAAACATACATAACATATATATATATATATATATCACTAAGAGTACACTGAAAACCTATGTCTTGTGTAGTCTATGATTGAAGATAAGCAACGTTTATCATTTTTCAAAGAGAACGAAAATCTAATTGGAGAAAGGTGGCACAATGGAGTAAGGTGCCCCATTGATAACTGTATTTTTATTTCTGAGCCTTAGAGATTAAAATTAAACTATATTAAGCTATTTCTGATTTTGTTTTTCAGATAATCAAGGTTTGCAGGTAAACAAGGGAAAGAGAACTATTTCTAATATACACAGTAAAAGCAAGATAAAGTCTCCATTATAATTTATTGTGAAAAACTTACAACTCAGGTATTCTTTCCACTTTACCACCCAGAATTCTACTATTGTTATTGTTATATTTATTTGCGTAACAGTAGGGCCCATAGGACTGAAATACTGACATTGCTACTTAGATGCTTATAAGAAAGGCTCAACTCCATATACTATGAAAAGTAATTATTTTTGCCCTACACTGTTTAACAGATAAATAACACAAGTGACAAGTGGCCCAGAGAGGCATATGCAAGTGCAGTAACTTGCTCGAGGTTATATAGCAGGTCCATAGTAGAGCTGAGAACAGGAATTGGGTATCTTGTTATCAATTGGACTATTGTATTTACTAAAATAAGATGATCAAGTGTGATAAAAATGGTATGTCCTTTTTAGAATGAGATTTTTGGTAAGTGAAGAAGTATTTCAACATCATGTTTAGGATTAGCAGTCATCATCTTTCTCCAGCCTTTGAAAGTTGATGGTATAATGACAGCTCCACTAGATAAGAACTCTTTCATAAAGGATGTACAAAAATGACAGTTTCCTTGCATGTGAAAGGCCACTGACTTCTAAAATAAGTACATTGAGGAAGATTACTAATTTGTAACCTTGGCCAAAAAACCCCATGCACTGAATGGCATTCCTAAATTTTCAGGATTTCTATCTCCCTATATAATAAAATTATATGGAAGACTGCTTTAATTAGCTAACATCTCTATTACTTTACTTTAGAGGCTATTACCTGATTATAACAGCATTTAAAAAAAAACACCAAAAAAACCAAAACATTGAAAGTGCCTTCATTTTTAATTAGGTGCTAGTTTAAAAATGAAACCACTCCAAATCAACGACGATAAAAAATCCTTGCAAACCACAGTCATGAGAAAACACTGAGAACCCTCAATAGGAAACTAAATTGTTAAGCAACTGGAATGTTTATAATTATCAAGTTCCATGTGCAGGTATTCTGTCTCTCTACCTAAAGTATTACTACTACTGTTTATGAAAATCCTGGATGACAAAGATAAAAGTTTTTTCAAGATGTTATACTAATATCTAAGAAAACAGCTTCTTCACTGAAATCACAAGCAAAATAGAAGAAATTACAATGGCACAGTTGTACCTCCCTGAAAGGTGACATCCATATTAATAATTACTGAGATTTTATGTGAGATGGTAAAGTTGAGACAAGTAAGGGGAAAGGAGATAAAAAACAATCTGGGCAAGCTTTCTGAATGCGCAGATTACCTATATTGTTGTAGTAGAAGATATTCAGGTGAAATAAGGTATTGTGTCTGAGCCAGCACAGCTCCTTGCTCAGTATAGTATTCTCAGTTAAAGGTACTCAGGGAAATTTTCTACCCTAGCAAAAAACTGGAATTTATATATTACACATCTAACTCCATATTTAAGAGGACACATTTCTGTATTGGGGTAAACTGTGCCTTTACATGCCTAAATATCTACTCAGAAAGAGATTCTGTGGTCCAGCTTCACACCTAAGTGCCTTTTGCACTTTTTTGTTTGAGCTTTTATGGGTAGTGGATATATAACCTAGGAGCAATGGAGGTACTGATAATTGCTTTAGAGTCATCACAAAACAGATTTTGAGCATTTCTGAGAATGCTCTTTCTAGGCCTTGCTTGATTTATGCACAGTTATGTGAATCTATTCCCCTGCAAAGATTAAAATATAAAATGGAAAATGGATGTGCAAGCATTATGAAAAGGTTTTTAGATTACATTATTTTAACTGTGATTTGTACTTGTAAAGGCATGCCTCTTGTTGCAAGGTTGATGTAAAATATTATTAGGAAACGATAATTTTGGTGTTTGCTCTTTATATACTTTTCAAGCCTCATCAGCAAAAAGGAAGATTTAATCCATGGAACAAAGAGCAGCTAACAAGATCTAAATGAAGTCCAGGTGCTAGAAAGGCAAATTACTTGTTGGCAGAATTACTTTGTAACCATTTAGGGCTGGACATGCTTCAATTATCTCAGACCTAGGGGGAGGTTAACAATGCTTGGGAAGAAGGATGTACCACTGATAGTGGACACAAAGAATTAGGAATTTACAGGCCAGAAGGACATTTGGCAGAACCCCCAAGTGTGGATATTTATTGTGATTATTATTATATTAGCTATGTTCTCATGCCTTCTCCATTGCTTCAAATGAGCTATAGGAGACACCTTTTCACTAAATACGGAGAGAGGAGCTGTGGAGGAGGTCCAGACCTGACAGGCATCCTCCCTGGAGATCTACCCCCTAAGATAAAACAAAACTGCCTAGTCACGGTGACTAAGCTGTGGACCCCTTCCTGCTTCAGGACCCCATGTTATCTCCCTGTTGACTATTGGTCATCTTATCCCAGTCTCAGACCATTGGTCCCCTTCCAGATTCTCCCCTTCCCTATAAAAACCTCAGCTTTTGCCCAGATCAGTGGTTAGATCATCACTGGCCCCCTTTGCTGAAGCCTGCATTAAAGACTTTCTGTGGAACACCATATGATCTTCCCATCTCTTGTCTGCATGGGCAGGGGTAACTCCTGAACAGAGCTGGCTAGGCTGAACAGAGCTGATCACAGAGCAGAAATCACTTCTAAAAGAGCTGGTCACCTTGAAGACTTGGCCCGTGCTCCTAAGGGTTATCCCTGGTTGGAGACTGCCTGGAAACCCCAGACAGCGGCTCTCTCCCTCCGGACATCTATCTGGGTTGCTGTCAGCAGAAGCTGGGGGTCGGGCAGGCCCCCAGGACCCAGCCGCTATACCCAAGATAAGGAAGAAACTAATAAGGACAACTCAGCAACTGTCCTGAATCTGCTCTGGCTGGGTAAAAGGTAATTCTGGAAAGGAAAGATCACAACCACTGACCCAAGAAACCAATCAATTCAAAAGAGAAAGAGCATGCATTACTAATTAGCATGAGAAGTGGGAGAAATATTGACCAATAGAAGAGAGAATACAAATTAATAAAAGAATGAGGTAACTTGTACCCAATGAACATTAATGTTTTTGTTTATTAAAATGTATACACAGTGAAAAGTTTTGGTAGTTGTGCTGACTGTGGATTTGCTGCCCAGCTCCCCTTTCTGTGCAGAACTGTAAATAAATCACATACCTTGACTGTGTGTGGATTAGCCTATTACACACCAGGTGAAAGAACCTATTTTGGGACAACACTTCCTCTGCTTCATTGAATCTATACTAGAAATATGAAGTCTTATTCTAGTGCTTCTTTACATAGTACTTCATATCTAATTACAGGTACTACATAAAGAGATGTAGATCCCTGTAGGTAAGGACAATTCCACTGAGATCAGTAAGAGCAAAAATGAGCAAAGGACCATTTTTTATTTCCTATTTTATTTTACCATGCAAACCTCTTTCTCTTTTACTTAGTTGCAGGTTCATGTTTGCTAATCACATCACACAGATTTCTCACTCTAATTGATGAACTAGCAGAGTATCTCTTCTTTGGAGAATGCCTGCCAAGGAATAATAAGTTTTAAAAAACTAAATGGCATATAAACCCAGTGCCCACTTTTTTAAAGAAAAAAACCTCCACATTAGTATCAACTCATACAACTGGTGTTTTTGTTTGAAGCTACACTTTGCTTCTATAGTTCTTGTTTTGTCTTCTTTCCTAATTAGCACGTCATTTAGGAGCCTAGTTGATCATGCCAAATTCTAGCATTATTCATTCTTTCATACAGAGCAGCATTGAATAGGCAGACTATGGATTCCTCTACCATTTCTTTGACCATTTCAGGGATATTTACTTTCTTGTGTACTGGAGAGTCATTTGAATGCAGAGCACTGACACTTCTCTGTGTAGCATTGTTAGCACCAGGATGCAATTTTCTTTATTAAAATACAGAGTACAATTCCTGTTACCCCCTCGGAGCCAGAAAAAACATTTGACATGTGCAAAGTGGACAAGCGGGCTGGATTTTCTTTCTTTGTGTTAGTAATAAGGTATTTCCTTATAGCTACACGATCTTACTACATATGTGATACCAAGTTATGAGGTATTTCTATTCCTCCACCTCCCTCCAAAAATAACTGTAGTAGGGCTTTTCTCGTTTAACCATGAGGCAGGCCATAGATACCCCATTCTCTCCCAACAACTTTTGCTCAATTAAATTTAAAGGTCTGCTTACATCAGTAGGCAAAGATAAAACCTGTGCAGCTACTGCACAGATCTAAAATAATTCTGCTAAAAGGTCTGCTATTCTTGGATATTTTGAATATCTGTATTTAGCTCTACAGAGTCACACAGTTTGAAGGCCTTGGTCCCCAAAATAGGGACAGAGTGGCTTGCCAGGCAATCATTAGCACATCGTTTACTTTGAAATCTTCACTGTTCACTAACCCACCCTCATACAGGAAGCAAAAGCTTGAGCACAAAAAATTCCACAAGAAGGGAGGATGTCATGTAATTTTCCTAATGTTTTTTTTCCCCTCAGTACATCTTTCTCAATTGCAACTTTCTATTACCAGAAAACTTAATAACACATTGAACACCCTCCTTATGGGCCAAGAAATATAATTACCTGTAAAATTAACCATAGACATGAAGAGATGGAAAACCGTACATGTACATGCAATCAAAAACCCATTTAGTAAATATGAAGAAATATATGTGATCCTAATTAATCTGCTTGATATGCTACAATCAGTTACTAAAGTACAGTCATGTAATCTGATATGTTCTGGGTTGGAAAAACACTTTGTAAGGTATAGAAAAGATGTCTTTCCAAAAAAGGATGTATTTTACATCACCAGTCAGACCATATTTTTAATACTGATATTGAAAAATAAGTTTGTATCTTAAAACTGACAAGGGAATTTAGTTGGCATCTCAAAATACTCCAAGACAGAAAAATCTAGCTTTTTTAAATTCCTCTGCTTGAGTTTGGTGGCGTTTTTTTGCCTTCGGGTTGGTTTTCATGTGGTTCTGGTTTGCTTGTGGTATTTTTTCCCTCCCTCCTTAATAGTCTGAGCTACAATTGCTTAAAGTTGGTGTTTTACCTCAGACTAAATCACAAAATCCTGGCTATTTTCCAGATTCAAAACTAGCTCCAGCTTCTAGATAAGCTGGTTGAATGCATTTCTGTAGGGTACATAGCCATGACCAAGAGTATATTGTACTGTTTGCTCCATCTAACTTAAAATTAAAATTTTTAAATTGCTCATTGGGAAGAAAAGGGAAAAAACAAAAGTGTTTGTATATCAAGTAAGTATATTTTCTGATCTGAGAGATACCAGAAAAAGTGGTCCTCAACCATACATAAAATGGCCTGGGCTGGAAGGAACCTTAAAGATCATCTAGTTCAAATCATCCTGCCATGGGCAGGGACATATTTCACTAGACCAGGTTGCTCAGAATTCCATCCAACCTGGCCTTGAACACTTACAGACATATTTAGTATCACAATGCTAAAGTAACAATAGGTGGGTGTTATTCAAACAGATTTCAACATTCCAGCAAATTTTGAAGCCTAAATATCAGTTTAAAATTACATTGCCAGAACACAAAGCATGTTTTAATTTCTTTTTAAGAGCCAAAGTCCATTTCAAGAAGCTTGAGGTCCAGTGACCGTATCTACTTAGATCAGAGCAAATACTGTTAATTCTATGTATAGAATTAAATAATTAATAAATCTCTATTCTTCCAACAAAATTGGGTTTTTTTTTAGTTCCTTACAAATATACAGTGATTAACCTGTCAAAATGAGCTTTCAAACTTATTTTCTGTCATTCACATCTATTTACAGAAAGTAAAAGGTGAACCTTAACATTTACCTATACTCCAAGTTTGTAAAATTTATAGGTACAAAATTTCTGCTCCAAGAGCAACAGTCAGGTTTAAAAAGGGATTTGGCATATTGATATGAATCAGATTTCTACTAAGCTTTTCTATTTGGAGTATTGTGGGCTACTGTACAAGAAAGTCAAGGAGCTATTGAAGAGGATCCAGCAGAGGCTGGATGATGAGGGGTCTGGAATGTTCCTCTTATGAAGAGACTGTGGGAACTGGGCGTATTTAAACTAGAGAAGACTGAGAGGGCATCCCATTAATGCATATAAATATCTCAAAGTCAGTTGTCAAGAGGATGGTGCCAGCCTCTTTGCAATGGTGTCCAGTGACAGGATGAGGAACAATGGACACAAACTAAAACACATGAAGTTTCACCCAACGTAAGGGAGAACTTTACACCAAAGGTAAAAGAGCACTTGACCAGCTACCCAGGGAAGTAGTGAAAATGTTCTAAAGTCATCTGGGTGCATTCCTGTGTCACCTACACTAGGTGAGCCTGCCTTGGAGGGTGGGTTGGACTGGATGATCTCCATAGGTCCCCTCCAATCCTAAGAATTCTGTGATTAGCTGAGATCTCATAAAGTGAAGATTACTGAATGCAACACTTGACACTAAGACAGAATTCAGCAATTAAAACATATTAAATGATTTGAGGTTTGAGGGGGTTGGAGTATTGTTTTTACTTTGCACTAAATCACTTTCCTAACTATAAACATTCAGCAAATTATTGTGTTCTACAGTATTCATTCTCCATATTTTCAATCTTACTAAGTACTTACAGCTTCATTTGCTGATTTCTTTTGTTAAGAATCTCAAGTGCACACTGAATTTAAAACACCATTTGTTTCCCCTTTCTGAAATCATAATCAAACAAAATATCCAAGGTGAATATCTCTAATTTAGCATTTCTCTGACCAATATATTTACATTTGTGATGATTAATACTGTAATGTAATGATTTGTAATAATGTCATTTTGCTTAATATGCTCACTAATAAATAAAAAAAATCTATTGCATTATTCATTTTAGATAGTTGACAACTTCCTTCTCCCCAAAGCTGTCAATGTCGTAACTTTTACACTTCTTGTTTTTGTACTTCATGAAGAGTCGTTGCCAAATATTGCCACATAAATCTTAAACCTATATTTTCCAACATATTTGCATGACACTGTAATACAGAATTTACACTGTTCAGGCAGAATACTGAAAACAGTCTGCTCTCTCAACAGCATCAGCTGTTCAAGAAGTTACTTCTGTTTTACTGTGGTCCCTTATAATAAATAGGTTTTGCAATGCTTAGTGTTTTTTCAAGCATTGGGAGGCATGCATTATTCATACAGCATATAAGCTACCTAAATATCCTTCAGCTGGTAGAACTGTGGAAGAAAGTTTGCAATATGCATATTTCATGAGATAGTTTGGTGATAGCCACTGATTTTGACAGCAGGACTGCTCCATATCTTAAATATTTCTAACTTCTTCACAGTGCATTTTCACAAATCAGCACCAGAAACCTGAAGTGTTTTGTGCAGAAGCAGATGTTCTTGGAAATTGCTTCTTACTGCTTAAAGGAATGCATGCTTCATCTTGTGACTCAGGACCTAGGTTTTTACTCTTCTGTTGCCTGGATTGATCTTCCTGACTACTCATTCTGCCTCTTGACCATGTTCTCTGGTTCAGGATAGTGCTAAGACAAATCCCTGCAAACACATACCAACTATGACTGGTTTTGGGGAAGAGGGAAGACTCAACACACTCCAGTGGTTTCCACAACCAAATCTGTACTCAGTCAATTTTTAAATACAGAACATTCAAGAACTGGAGGTTGTTATGTAATTTGGATCTGTCATGTATTTCTATTAATGTAAATAGCATTGCACCAGCTGTTATGGGTAGGTGTTTTGGAGACTTTGTGCAGAGTTTTTGGAGGTTTGATGTTTTCATAAACACATTTACATAGAATATACATATAAAATGTAAAACAATCCTTGTATGGCTTTTAGTGCTTCCTTAAGGAAAGCATGAAAAATTTAATACCCTACTAACATTAATTATAGAAAATGGTTCAACTTCACTTTTCATATTTAACCAAGATCACTTTGTGTTCCAAAACTGAATTTTTGAACAATTTCTGGAGTGTAAAATAAAATCTAACTTGTGCTGGTTTTGCATTGATGGACATTTGGGGAAGATGTAAGAAACCACCCACTGAAGTGACATCTCTGAGAGAAGCTGCTGGGAGCTTCCTCTGTGCCTGGAGAAGGCCAATAGCTGGCTAGTTCTGAGAACTGATAACATTTTGAACAATTTAGAAATTAGATCTACCTCTGTGAGATCCACATTTTAAAAATGGCAAGCCTGGGAAATCTCTCTCTTGACTTCTGGCCTCAGATGGTAACTGAGCTCTGGTGGGGCCGACCCTGCTCCCCCACAGCCTGTGTGGCCTGGGAGGGGGCCAGGCCAGACCCCAGAGGCTCCTGGGCAGCAGGGGATGGAGGCTGTGGGGAACTGGCCCCAGGCTGGGCCAGGCCCTGCCACGGCTGCTGACATCTTGATGACACTAAACCCCCTGGCCCGTACCAACAGTTCCAGGCCAAGCCAGGCCCGACTGCCCTCCTCCCCTCCCCCCCCCCCCCCCCAGAAGCTGCTGGGCAGAGGGAGGGGCCCAGAGCGGCCTGAAATCTACCACCATGACTGCTGTGGCCACTGGGCAAGATATTAACCCTTTCACTGTGCAGGTGAGACCTGCAGACCTTTTTTCTCTCTCCAGGGAGAGAAAAAGAGTGATGACACATAGAAAGACAAAATGAAGTAACCAAGGTCAGTAAAAGAGTCAAGCCTCAGATGGAAGGAGAATGAGGAGATGCCCTAATGGGGCTGAAAGCTCTTTTGGTAGTACCATGGAGATGGACAATGATATACTGAAATATCCCCTTTAATTCATGAAAGACTATGGGGAGATGAAGTATTCTGTAAATGTGAGCAGAGGCATCCATCGACAAAGCCAAGAAGACATTGGAGTAGTTGTGATCCCATGAGAAGCCTGAACAGAGAGACAGAGAGAGAGAGAGAGAGAGAGAGAGAGAGAGAGAGAGAGATGAAAGTGATGCAGACCCTTTGCCCCATGGAGAGAAGAAAGAAACTTCTGTTCCCAAAGATGATCACAGAGACAGATGAAGAGAACCTTTGCCTTTTAACAACTCATCCTTAAAATAATACCCCATGAGTTCCTGGCCCATGGACACACCTCTAGGAGGGCCGTAAAAATGGGAGGAATTTTACGATGCAGAACTTTTCCTGTGCAGCTGCTATTTGTGGAAATGAAAAGTCACGAGAGAACTGTTTCTTGTGGAGAAGTCTACATGGCATGACAAGAGAAAACCTCTTTCCCTACAAGAATTAATGAAAGACTATTGTATAGCTGGCAACTGATTTAACATCCCAGGTTTTGTCTCTACATTGTCAGTTGGGAAAGGAAAGAGGTTAGCCAGTGGGAGGAAAGGTGTTCTGGAGGTTTTATTCTAATGCTTCTTGTTCTAGCAGTCCTATTAATAAAGTTTCTTTATATCTTTTAAGTTTTAAGCCTGTTTTGCCCTTCTCCTAATCCATATCTCACAGCAAGATATCAGTAAGTGCATTGGTAATTTTAGCCTGCGCTAAACCCACCACATTATTTGGTGTGTTGGTCAGGAAACCCAAATTGGTGAATCTAAGCCAATATAGACTCAATATAACAATATATAGCAATAATTCCAACAACTCAAAATACTATTTTTATGAAGGTCTTACAAATACACTAGTATGAAAAATATTAAATGCCTCAAACTGCTTGCTGAGCTTTATGCAAGGTGGGTGACAGTGTTCTCTTACTTCATTCTGTTTGAAGAGAGCAACTGACCATTCTGCTCAGGTGCATTAAGTTCTCAATTTTATTTCAATCCAAATGTATTATAAAAGTATGGGGAGTGGATTATGGATCTAAAACTACTTTTTTTTGCAATAGAATACAGAGATTTCAGATTAACCCCAAACCAAAAAGCAGCTTGTTTCTAGTCCTGCAATTAACTTGCTATCTTCTAGATACTTTTATAATTCAATTTTCAACTGGTCTGCTAGCTCACATTTTACCATTACAACAGAGATGTCCTCTCCTATGTGAAACATTTTGTCTAGTTCATTAACTAGAATCCTCAAGCATTTTTCATAAATGTACTCTAAAGATCAGTAGAAAAGCAAGAAGAAATAAATAAAAAAATAACATAATCTCATAGAAAAAAAAATGCAGAATTGGGAATACATCCCACATTATTTGAATTCTTGTTTTCTGTACTATTTGATGTTTTTCCTGTACTTTACTATTCTCCCAGGAGATAGAAATTTCTTCAGTCCTTCTATAACTCCATACGGGGAGGTTTTCTGAGATGAGATACAAAATAATAGAGATAAATGTACTATTATTATTATTACAAATAAAACAATACAGAATGAAACAGGTAAAAGCAAAACTAGCTAGCTTGTTTTCTATTGTTTCTTATACATTAATTTATTTGAAAGCTTAAGCACATTTAACATTTATAGAGTATTTTTACTGTAAGGTGAAACCTAATGTGAGGACAAACAAGATTAAATGATACATAGAAACTAAAGAAATAGCAGATGCCACCAGAGAATCCTAGCAGAGGTACTGATGAACACTTCCAGTCTTTCTTAAGTACCAGAACAACCCAAGGACATGAATCATTTTTTCTGGCATAATTTCAGTAATTCAAGGAGTAAAGTTGTTTATGCTTTCAGTGAGAGCCCTCAGTATTTTCTGCCTTAAACTAACTCACAAACATACTTTCATAGAACTACATTACTTCCATAAACCACTTATATTAATACCTATGTAGTGAAGGAAGGGGAAAAAAAATCAGCTTTTAGGGATCATTATATTTGTTAGCCATTCATTAAATAAGAATTCCTCTACCAATAAAAATGCTCCAGACAGCAAACCCTCCCTCTACACAGCAACAAAAGTTCTCTCCAAAGAAACCCCCCAAAGTCAGGAACATCACAACTTCCCCCAAAGATTAAAACCTCAACAACGAAGAAACCCCAAAGCACAGCAACAAAAACAACCTATATCCCCACCCCCCCAACAAACCAAAAACCAATCAAAACCTTAACCACCAGAGAAAGAGCTTCTATCAAGTTTTGTGCGCTTTTGTTTGGCTTTTTTGGCGACTGTTAGGGTTTTTTGTTTGTTTTTGTTGGGTGTTTTTTGTTTGCTTTTTTTGTTGTTTTGGTTTTTTTTTAATTCTGAAAAAGATGTATTTTCATTCCAAGGAAGTTCATAACCCACCACAAATTTCATTCTTTGGTTTAGGAAAAAATATCTTAGTAGTAACTAGGAAAAACTTCTCTGAAAAACTGGAAGACATTCAACCAAATGACTAAGCACTAAGTTGAAAGGAGTAAATCTTGAAAAAAATCTGTTTATCTACATAATGCCTCTCTCATGCCGAGTCATAATTCCCATTTAATCTCAATTACCTTAATAGCATATATGTGAAAACAGTTCATTTAATAATCAAGCCCTTTTTCTTGACCTCTGTCCTCTAAAACTGGTTGATTGTATAGAACACATAGAAATAGAGAATGTGATGGAAGTTATTTGCAAGAGTCAATCTGTTCTACTACCTTGAAATGGAAAGAATTGGAGCTGACCTGTTTTTGCAATGAAAGAAAGCAGCACTGATACATTTCCACACCACAGCAACCATCATCTGCATAATCAACTTACGAAAAACCAAAAATAACAAGCTATTGAAAGTTAATATTCTTGTTAATATATGAATAATAAAAATGTTTTATAACGTATACTGAACTTCTACACAAAATTTCCTCACTTTCAGCTCAACCTTTCTACACCCATCAAATATAAGATCATTAACAAAACCCTACAGGGGACGCTAATTAGTACAGTTATCTGTTGTTCAGATCATACAAACAATTTTTCTTTTTAATTCTCAGCAGAAGAGTTTCAATATGGTCTCTTTAACTGCCAAAATTAAAGACAGATTTTTTTATTCCAAAACTGAATAACTCTCCCTCAGAAGTAATTATTACAAGCAACAGCCAAGCCACTGAAACACAAAAAGCAACATTTTCACTTAAGAAAAGGACCAAAATAGCTAAACAACCAACATAACAAAGGGAAATTCAAATCTTATGTAGTCTTTGTATTTTCTTTCTTCAATTTTTAAGTACACTCCATGAATTCTGTACAAGAATTTGCATATACTCAATCCTTTCTCCTCTACATATATGTATGGATTTAGCAAAATATGTTCCCAGAAATTATAAAAACTATTTCTGCTGCCTCTGACACACAGGTTTGAAAGATAGGAGTCCATTCAGAAATGGACCCTCCTGTATGCAGGAGGGGAAAGACATTCTCTTCCTAACTAGTTTGTTTTCATAAATATGGGTCTCTAAATTAAATTTCAAAGTCAGGCCTATATTCATGGTATCCTTCAAAGTCTACAATCTTAATAATTGCATAAAAATCAGAATTTGTTAAACTGAAATTGTCTGAGATTAAGTCTAGCAAGTTGCTTCTGTTTGATGCTGAAGGTAATACAACTACTAAGTCAATAATAAATATAGTGTGGCAATCACTTTAAACCTGAGGATTGATTTATCTTTGTGCACAAAGGTCAAAATACATTATATTCTGTATTAAATGGCACAATTATAAGTACAAATTAACGTTCTGAAGATTTGCTCACCCTGGCTCTGGTTAACAGTGTTACTAGAAAGTCAGTATTATATGCTATGATGTTTAGTCACATTAATTTGCAATCTTCATGTAACATTTATGTAATCTACCAGTACTCACAGTACATAATACTAGTAACATGAGAAGCAGTGCAGAACAGGGCTGACAGAAGATGCTACAGCTCTTGAAACCAGCAAATGTTTATGGTAAAGCTATATCACAAATTTCAATGCATATTCCTGTGAGAACAGATCTTCATAGATCTCCTTTTCTAGACAGAACTTAATAAAATCTTGGTCTTAAAATCTTAACTAGATTTAAATGGAAGGCACACTATTAAGTCTTACTAATTTCTGATTCTCAGATAACATTGTAACTACTGATTTAGATCCTTAATGTAAAGGTGTCTTAAGCATAAGGAATGTATTTTGCACCTGGCTTTTTTATACCTTTTATTTGTTGTATTTATTTCTAGTATTCTAGAGAAACCACACCTGCACAGAATCACAGAATTAGGTTGGAAAGGACATCTGAGATAGAGTTCAACCTTTATCAGAACACCACCTTGTCAACTAGACCAATGCACTGCCACATCTAGTCATTTCATCAACACCTATAGGAATGGAAATCCATCACCTCCCTGGGAAGTCCATTGCCATGCTTAACAACCCCCTCTGTGAAGAAATTCCTCCTGTTGTCCAGCTTGAATCCTCCCCGGCACAGCTTGAGGCTATATCCTCATCTTGTTGCTAATTGCCTGTGAGAAGGGTCTGACCCTCACCTTGTTATAATCTCCTTTCAGACAGTTCCAGAGAGAAATACAGTCACCCCTGAGCCTCCTTTTCTCCATGTTAAACAACTCCAGATCCCTCAGCTGTCTCTCAAGGGACTTACCCTCTAGACCCTTTGCCAGCTTAATTGCCCTTGTCTGGACTTGCTCCATCACCTCAATGTCTGTCTCACAGTGAGGGGCCCAGAAACAGACAAAGGACTTGAGGTGTCATGTCAGCAGTGCCAAGTGCAGAGGGACAATCACTTGTCCAAGGCCTTGGTCCCTTTGGTCACACTGTTCTTAATACAAGTCTGGACGCCACTGACCTTCTTGGCCAACTGGGCACACACTAGCTCATGTTCATTTGGCTATAGATCAGCACCCCCAGGTTTTTTCCCACTGGGTTGCTTTCTAACTGTTCTTCCCCCAGCATGTAGCGCTGTGAGGAGTTGTTTTGCTTGAAGCATAGGACCTCAACCCTGGCCTTGTTGAACCTCACACACCTGCCTCTGTCTCTCTGTCTGTCTATCTATCTATCTGTCTATCTGTCTAGATCCTTTGCTCTCTAGCAGATCAGCAGACCCACCCAACTTGATGAATTACAGGGGGTCTATTCTGCTCCCTGGCCCTGTCTACCAGCTCATGGGGTTGACTGCCTTGTACATACTGGTCTGTTGGAGTCTGAGATACAGAGTGTGTGCCCTTGTTTCTAATACTTAGTTCTAGAATTCAAAGAAACACTGCATTTCATATAATATGAAATTCATGAGCATGTTTTCATGGTGATACATGAGAACAAATGTTAAAGTTAGATAGGAAAAATATAAGTGTGTAGATTAGAAAGTTTCTTAAATCACTGGGTGAAAAAGTAGTTTAGAGAACAGGAGACAAGATGGAGGATTTAGGGTGTTGTCTCTTGTCCTTCTTTCTTCTTCATGTTCTTCTCCTAGGGGTTTTTGGGTAGTAGTAAGTGATTGGATAGAAAATACCGTAGTGCAGCACACAGGTGTTGGGTCATTGGGTCACTAAGAAAAATAATTTAGTTGGCATCTGTTAATTGGGTAAATGGACATATAAAAGACCTTGAAGAGGATCTTTGTTAGCCATTTTACCCCTTTCTATCATAGTGCACATAACTCCTTGTACCCTGTAATGCTGATAAGAAAAGAATAAACTACTGAGACCGAACAAGAGAAAACAGCCTCCCTCTCATCAGTCTGCAGTTCAAAGGGAAAAAGAACCCAAATCCAAAAGTCCTTAACGAGACACTGGTCTTTCTTTTAAAGATTGAGGCAAAGAAGGTATGAAGTACCTCATCCTTGGTCACAGTGTTCCCCCTCCACATCTAACAGAAAATAGAGATTTTCCATGGCTCTTCTTTTGATGTTAATGTATTTATAAGAGCTTTTCTTATTATCTCTTACAGCAGTGGTCAGATTGAGTTCTAGTTGAGCTTTGGACTTCCTAATTTTCTTTCTACGTGACATAACAACATCCTTGTACTCTTCCTGAGTCTTGATCCTCTTTTTATTTCTTCCTGAGTTGCTGCAAAAGCTCCCTGTTCAGCCAGGCCAGTCTTCTTCCCTGCTGGTTCATCTTGCAACAAAATGGGGATGGCTTGCTCCTGCACCTTTAAGATTTCTTTCTTAACTTATTTCTTTCTAACTTTTCTGGACCTCTTTGTTATTATGGACTGCTTCTCAATGGATTCTCCAAATCAATGTCCTAAATAGGCCAAAGTCCACCTGCAGGAAGTCCAGGATAGATATTTTGTTGACATCCTTTCTTACCTCACCACAAATCAAAAACCACCATTTCAGGGTCACTGTGCCTGACAGCCTCCAACAACGACATCTCCCACCAGTCCTCTTTTTGCAAACAGCAGGTCCATAGAGACACCACCCCAGTAGGCTCACTTACCATTTATGTCTGGAAGTTCTCTTCCACACACTCCAGGAACCTCCTAGACTGCCTTCTCTCTGCTGTGTTGCGCTTCCAGCAGACATATGGCAAGTTAAGTCTCCCGCAAGAAAAATTGCAAGGAATCATAAAACATTAGCCAGCTGCTTACAGAATAGTTCATCTCCCTCTTCATCCTGGTTGGATGGTCTAAAAGAGACTCACAATCATGATATTTCCCTTGCTAGCATTCCTCGATTCTTACAGAGGCTCAATCTTATAATCTATATATTCAAATCACTCCCTAATGTACAGAGCCACCCCACTGCCTCTCCTTGCTTGTTTGAAGAGCTTGTAGCCGTCCATTGCAGCACTCCAGTCATGTAAGTCATCCCAACGTATTTCTCTGATGGCAACTACATAATATCCCTACTGCACATCACATATCATTTCTCTTCAGTAATGTGAAGAATCAAAATTCAAAGTCTACATTAAAATATCTTTTGAAAAAAGTTCTAATTAAATTGATCTCAACTATAGCATATCAAATTTGCAAGTCACCTAAAGACTGTACAAATACCTTGTTACACACTTTATGATTCTGAATTAATGGTTTACAAGACATAAAAAGAACAGAAGGATGTTAATTCATTCCACAGTTTCTACAAAAGCAATCCTCTTACTCTCTGTTAAATTCCAAATTGGCTGTTCAAAGCTAAGCCAAAGAAAAAAAATAAAACATCTAATTGATGTTTTATGTTTAATAATTTTGTTTAATGATACTATGAATTGTCTTTTCAAAACCATCTGATTTGCTGGTTGCCTTTATCTATGGTTTTTATGTGTTTGTCTACACATAATGCTGCTCCTGCCTGCACTTGTGTGCCCTTCAATAGAGTTGGCTAAGATTCTGCTCAACTAGTGATTAATTTACAAAAATTCAAATGAAAGTTTTTAGTCTGTTAAAAATATTTGAAATAAATTTATTAAAAGAGAAGGGGTGTATTATAAAATACACTCAAGCATTTCCTGTAATAATGAATAAGGGGAGTCTCCAACCTCAGATCTCTCGGGATCTCCAGCAATGTACACTTTCACAATAACTACCTGCAATGCTCTCCACAGCCTCCACAGTCCTGTACACTCCAAACTTCTATCTCTTCTACCTTCTTCAGTAACAGTCCTGTTTGCTAAATGTACAAGAATAGAAGTTTCATAGAGGCATGAAAACCAGTAAAATCAGGTTTACTGTTTGTTTTGACAGTGTTCCTGATAATCAATACAGTACAATCCTTTTAGAACAATCATCCAATATACTTGTTTCCAACAGATTATTTAGAAGAAGAACAATGAGCATTTTAAAGCTATATAAACAATCTATGTTGGCTTTAATTGTTTTGTAATTCCTAATTCACTAGGCATCTATCTTAGCCTACTCATGCTAGATATATTTCAGTATTTTGATTAGTGTAGAAAAGCCACCCACACTGTTTTCAAAACATGACTATTCATTTAAAAAAAAAAAAAAAGATTTTTTTTTTACTAAATTTACTTTTTTTTACTAAAAAGATTTTTTTTTCTAAATTGGAAATGCAATTTCTGAAGAGGAGAAAACGATTCTATTTCTTTTTAGTCAATAATATAGGTCATTGCAATGAATTTAGGCACACCTTTTTAAGATGCCAAGTAAAAATAACATATTATTCTGGTATGCTGTATATTCTATTAAAAAAAAAAGTTGAAACAACAATCAAATATTTTTCTTTGCCATTAAATTTTAACCAGAAGTCTTATCTCAATTTGATTTCAATTTTATAGTCAAACCCCTGCCCAGTTATCAGCTGGTTATCTTTCTGACCAAGTAGGTCTGCCTATACCAAGTTTGGTATTATACAATATCATGTAAGTCTGAACTGAAATAGAAAACAGCAAGGAAGTCTGGTTCATATAGTCCTTTAAATAGCAACTATGTAGTTCTACTGAACTCATTGATTTAATGTTGTTATTCAAGAATATACAAATACATTTTCCCTTAATGTTTTTTTTTTTCAAGCCAAATTTAAACACAGACCTGATTTTCACTTGGAAAGAAAGAGATGAGAAATAGCTATGATATGACATTAGAATATACAAAAGAGGGAAATAATTACACATATTTTGTCTTTCCTTCATTTCCATTGGAAGGACACCTATGTCATGATTTTAATTAATAAGAAAAGGAATTATTACACTCATTAAAAAAACAAACAATAAATTACATACACTGCACATATTAAAGCCAAAGTTAATTTGCTGACATCAAAGATTGCTAAACATACACCAAGTCCAAAACCAAAAAGCTCCTAATTAATGCCAAAACCCTTAAAAAATAGGTCTGAGCTAGTCTTCTGTATGATAGCAGACTGAAAATTCACAAGTCATGGTGCTGCTTTTTTCCATTTACTTGCTGTAGAAACCATTTAATGCACACTGTTGCATATGCAATTTTAATAGCAGTTGAATTTGGAAATATATCCTTTCTGACTGCTCGTATTAAAACTAACCAGAAGAGTGGGTGGCTTAAAAATTTTTAGATTCCTGAGTTTAAAAGCCAGACTTTTTCATGGTGAACTTATTTAAAAGCCTTACCCTTTCCTCATTACTTCATGAATGCTATACAGGTTAAATGCATAGCACAAGTACAAGTTGTATTGCTTCACTATTTCCCCCCACCCCCATACTTGACACCTCTGTAGCAATTTTGTCGCTCTATTAGGAACGGCAAGAAGACCGACACAGACTCTCTTGGGAGTTGATCAGGAGAATTTCTCCCTGGTTTATTACCTCAGGTCTTTTTTATAGACCGATACGTGAAAAGTACAGAAAAGAAACTCTTATTGGTTAGTAAACTAACACATCACCATCATTGGTCAGTGGGGTTCACCACCCCTTGACATTCTCTTGCAAGAAAACAAGGAACAGACAAACAGCACCTGCAAGGCTGTTCTCTATCTCTAAGGATTGTTTTAATTCCTCCTTATGAATTCCCAGGCCACTTTCCCAGGCAAGGCTGAGAAAGCTATGTGGCCTGCATTTTCCACAGGCACCGTGCTCTCTATTTCAGAGTTAGCATCCATACAATTTCACAGGTCAAAATTTACACTGTTACTGAAAAATTATACAGACTATGTGAAGAAGTTTGTCAATTGCATCTGTAGATTTTTTTAGTATATTGGTTTATTTCTTTCTAACAGGGATGACCCCTCCTTCAAGCTGGCGCCTCAACAAGGAACCTCAAATAGTGGGTCTTACATGGGGAGTATTGTTTTCTTCTTTACTCAGTGGCACAGATCCTGCCACAATCTAATAATTAAATATCCAGATTCAATTTTCAGCAGAAACATCCTTTAGCTATGATGTGAAACTCCTCCTATTGACATGCTATGCCCAATTATTTACAGATACATACCATTATTTTTACTTGCCTGTTGAATTCTAAGTGAAATGGAAATACAGCCTTGCCATGGCTGCATTCTTCACTTTTGCATATTAGAAGGCACATTATTAAGCTCAGTACTAATTTGATGAGTGCTGGTATTTCCCCTATTCATATTATGCAGAGGGATAGCAATATCCTATGAACCACTCTAAACAGAAAACATTAAGAAAAACTAAAGGAAAACAACTTTTAAATCAAAGGCTTAAAATAGTAAATTAATAAATAAACTGGAGTTGTTAAAGGTGTACCTGGAACATTAAGTGTCTTGCAACTACTAAAACACCCATTAAGGTACTGAATTAAGGACAAAATTAAGGTACCCATTAAACACAAAATCTTCACAAATATCATTCAGAAAATAAAAAGAAACTCCACAAACATGTAAGAATAATGCCTTTATTTCCCAGAAGAAGATGACTCTCAGAGAAATATAAAAGGAAGAGAAGTTAGAAAGCTTTGTACACCTGAGAGCTTTTGTGTGTTTGGCAGTGGGATGCCACAATGTTGGGACAGTTAATTCTTGTGCTCTTTACACAAATAAAAAGCTATAAAATTGCTGAAGAACAGTATTCTTCAGCATACATTACATGTTCAGTATAGCATACACTAGAATTAAAATGGGAAGAGGGCAAAGCCTGAAAGAGTACTTTCATAACACAAGTGATGAAATCTTATATTAAGAGTGTCCCTTTTCTCCTCATTTCCCCAGAATTAAATAAACAAGATGCATGAACTTTTCCCATAGAACTCGAGTAAATATGCTAGCTGGTTTTCAAGCAAGAAACCTGTTGACCAAAAAAAAGACAGATCTGTATATCATGCATTCCACTGTTATGGTTGTTCCATGGACTTTAAAGTGAGTAGTAAATCAGGTGTGCATTAACAAAATATAAAGGCTATAAAGAAATAAAGAAAAACTAGAATTCATCCAATGTATGTGTAAGTACTTCAAGGATCTAAATATGAAGCAAATTAAAGAAAAAAAAACAAAACAAAATTAAAAATCCAACTTTCACACAAGAAGCCTTAACTCCGTGATTTTCTATTTTAGAGAAATTAGGGCTAAATTTCAAAGGCTGAATAAAAAAAATAAATCTGTAATTGTCTTGTATAAGACGTAAGAGAAGAATTATCTTTTCTAAAAAGTCTGAGTGCTGTCTCAGTTCAGGTGTTGCTAAACTGAATGCTAATTTCTTATTCTCTTTTCGCATGTGCTAGGAACATGCTAGAATATTTTTCTACCATCAATGCGGATTCAGTGAACTCAGTGGATGTTACAATGACTACAAAGGGATCAAATGTGTTTTTATTTAGTAATTACTGAAAGCAAACATAATTGATTTAAAGCTACAGGCTGTTATTCAAGTGTTACTTTACTTTAGTGTAATACTGCCAAGCCACTCAAGGCTACCTGTCACCTGAACAAGGCAAACTCCCATGACCTTGTGTAGAATACTAAAAGATGGTATAATGTGTATGTCTCAACACACTGTTGGAAAGAAAAAGATGCTGCTGGAGAAGGGGGCCATGGAGAGGCAGGGCAGCACTTTTCCAGGACAAACATCCTTATTCTAGTTCTTGGAGATGAGCACAATGTAGTGCAGCTCAAAGGCAAGAATAAGACTGAGAAGCGGCCATGGACTATAAACGTGGGGATCAAGACCACCAAAGACCCCTGAAGCCCTCTGACCAACTCCCACAAATATCTGAAAGAATGGACTGTGCATGAGAACTAACTTGAATAGAAAGTGAGAAACTTAGGTTTCCTCACTCTAGACCTATCTATAAGTCCTTGCAAATATTCACAGGAACAAAGACTTTGTTATAGATACTAAATATTCTTCTACAGGAATGGAGCAAGCTACCTTAAGGATCCTTTAATTCCCTAGAACAAAGAAAGAATTAAGGCAGATTTAATTATTCCATATTGCTTCCAAGGTATCATCAGGTTTAATCAAGTGTGATAAAAAACTTTCATGTTCCTGTAATTACTGAATAGTATTGCGAACATTTTTCCATTACATTTAAAAGTTCCATTTTAACATGTAATCTTACCAGCAAGATTAAGCAGCAAAGAAATGTGTGATGTGAGTGAACACTAAAATATTTAAACCTGACTGCAGTATCAAGGTCTGTACATCACCTATTTGATGGGAATGGCTTAAACATATATGATTACCTTTCATATGCCAGTGATGCAGTAGTCATCTCATACAAAGGAAACAGATATTCCTTAATCCATTAGTTCTGGTATACGTGTCCTGATTTTTCTTCTTAATTATTTTCAGAAACTATTTACATTTTGTCAATTTAGGTACATATGAAACTGACAATACTACACACTATGACATTAAAACAGATAGAGATGCAAGATTTTTCTGAGTCAAATGGACTGACTATTGTTTCTTTAAAACTGATCTTATTATTTAATTCTTACAGCATTTTAAATCTTTCTGTGCCAGGAATGGATCTGCCCTTGTGCCAAAGGAGCTCAGCTGAGTCAAAATTAGGGAAAGAACTAGGATGTTTGAAACATCCCCTAACATTAAATTACCTAACCCTAACATTAAATTAAATTAAATTAAATGTCTGCTTTCACAAACTTTCCTGAGCCAAATAAAGCACATCTGTATACTGAAAAGCAGATAGTGGTTTTACAAGTAAACAAAAAAGCAGATGAGTCTCTATTCACTATCTATGTACTTGAGAACAGTGGGGTTTTTTTCATATATGAATGCATATATATTTATATATTCATATATGTATGCAGTGATCTCAAAAAGAGATATTTGAGACTGATTTTTCACCAAATTATATTGCATAGGCTGTACCAATTGCAACATTAAATATCCTTAAGAAAACAGAAGGAAAGCAGCAATACTGTAATGGGTTCTGACCCCTCCTCACTTCACTCTCATTGAGGCACCATGGTTACAGATTAATTACCCAAGCATTACCCTTTGCATTAAGCTAAATAATCTTACTCCTCAACTGAGGGTAAAATGAAGACAGCTGCAAGGCTAAACTTTCTAGAAGAGATCAGGATGGATTCCTAATAATCACAACTATTTGGTATCCCCCATACCATTCATCACTTAAAGAACAGTCTAAATTTCAAAGAATATACTTCTTGTTTACATTCAGAGTTTCAAAAGGTTAGTGCACTCAGTCAGCTGTCCCCCTCTGAAATTCAAGTCATCAGATTAGACTCTTTCAGCTCGCTTGAAAGAAAATCCATTGCAGATTACAGGTATTAAGCCTCTCAAAAATATCTGATCCCTTGGCAAATGTTGTCTCCCTTCACAGAAGGGGGAAGAAAACAAATCAAAACCAACAAAAAATCAACAGTACTTCTTTTGAGAGGAGGAAACACCAGGACCTTCTGTACTCTCCATAGAACAGAGGGGTAGAAGTACAGCAGGACTGATGTACTATGCCAGCCTTTAATAAGTAGTAAAAATACAGTGGCTATTTTGAACATTTCGGCACTGAAAATAATGATTAGTTATCAACTGATTATTTTCAGCATAGCATCTCAAAGGTTCAGCAAAAACAGTTTTTTGATTTGCACCCTTGCTGAGTTTAACCCCATCCTGAAAAATACTTAAAAAAAAAACTAAATGAAGCAGTATAAAAATTAATTTTGTTTTTCCACTTTCAAAGATAGACAGTCCTTCTTTGCACATAGAACACTACCTCATGAGGAAGAAACTTCCTTACCCATCTAATACTACCCAGAGCACAGCTGCTGTTTTTCAGTCTTGTCAGCTCGATTTTTGCACATATTTTTTTTTTCCACATTTCAGTAAAATCCCAGGTTTTTTCCCTATGTTTATTGTCACAGACTAGCCTGAAACAAACACATGCCTGCAAAATCATTCAAACATTATGAGGATGACACATATGTGGTGGGCATAGTGTAATTGCTGTCTTTATTGCAGCTCTTGGTTCACCAAGAAATTCTGAGGTACAAAGTCACAGCTCCTACTTCTGTAGTCATTCATATCAACAAAAACAGAGAATCACCTGAAGAACTGTACCAACTATAGAGAATTCAACAATATAAAGCATGTAAATGAGTAAAATATTTTGTTTATCATTTACACCAGGTAATTTGTCTCCCCTCCTACTACCAAAGCAAGTTATATAAACACCCATAAAAACTACTGATCATTTTTTTATGTATGATTTCACTATGGTGAAACTACAGAGACTGGACCCCAGCAAAAATCCCTGTTTCCCTGTAGCATAGAATGTGTTTTGGCACTGTCAAAGCAAGAACATATATTTGGGTCATGGGTAGAAGTGTAGTGGCCTGGAAGACTTTTATAAGGAGACAGTAGAAAGATATTTTGCTTGAGTTCCATCTCCAACTAAAAGGGAAAGTTTTTAGTCCTGCAATTACATGTGACTCAGCAAATGCATGCTCCGTTTTCAAAGTGCTTTAATTTGTCAAAAGTAGGTTTACTTTGTTTTTCAACTGGCTTCCACTTTCATAGTTTGCAAATGCAAAGAAAACCTACTTATTTCCTGCAAGGAAATGACCACAAATTGACCAAATACGACCATTCATAATTAACAAAAAGAATATGTAAATAGCTGGAAAAATCAAGACTTTGGGAAATATACGCTAGCTGGCAGAAAATGAGTCTTTTCTTCCTAAGACAGCACAAGAAGACAAAACACACCAGAATTTTTTGACACTTCTCTAGTTTTTTGAAAGTTGAGGGGGGATTTGAATTTATTAGTGTTTTCTTACAATTATCCAGACTTTGCTATGCTTCGTTTCTCATACTGGTAACACTTGCTCAAGAAGATAAGGACTCATGGCTCTGTATAAATACCTTAACTCCCATGAATGTTCAGGCAGTTTTTAAGCTTTCTATTATTATATCTATATATTATTTTATATTATATTTATATTATATATATATAAATACAATATAATTATATTATATATATTATATCTATATATTATGTCTAATATTATTATTCTTTTTAAACTTTCGTTATCTCTTTTCAGAACTTAATCAGCACAAGCCCATGCAAGATACAAACCTGCATCTGCAAAAGCTGGTTTGGTGCTTCCTCTACATTTTAAGTCTTCTTCCAAGGATGCATCATTCTTTAATGAGCATAAAATTATTAATCCAAATTAGTGATAACAATGACTGCTAGTGAAAGTTTCCTTAGACCTTTATTAAATCAGAATTGAACCACAATATATTCCTCCAAGTGCTAAATTCCAAAGCACATCAGCATGGCTCACATGGACCAGCACTGTGGAAACCCCTAGTCAGAAATGTTACCTAAAAAAGTACTCTCCTTGTGTCAATAAAAACCTGTTCTAAAATAAGGAAGTTACTGGATAATTGAAGCAATTTCCTGATTTCTCCCTGCATTTGTACATATTCCCCTTTCAGAGATTTTCAGTTATTATTTGCCTGTGTGTGTAGCTCCTGCTGTCCCTTTGACTATGTAGCAGGCACACATTTTTGTTCTTTTCTTTTTACATCTCAGTGAACAATTAAGCCTTAAAATATGCATTGCTTCTCCAAAAGGCCACTTGGACGCCCATTTTGTGGGAGAAGACACAGCATAAAGGAAAAAGTCACATTTCCCTGAAAAATGTACATGATCCTCCAAGAACATGCTTTATAGACTCATTACTATTTATTACGCACTTATTTCTGTATTATTATCCTAATACAGCAGAGAAATACCACAGTCAAAATTTGGGCTTGATTTAGGAGGAACTGGAAGTTGAGCAGTCTAAACAGAGAGCAATATCATAATAGATCTGCTCTGCACACAACATTAATTTCTCATCTGTGTACATCAAGACAATGAAATAAGGTGTATCAACATTGTCTTTGCTGAATATATTATACTCACACCACAGACAATATACTATCTCTGAGAAAGTGAGCAGAATGCATTATCTTATCAGAACACTGCATGGTCAGATCAGGTTTATTTTTAAGTTGTAATAGATTTTGCTCATATTTTCTCACACACTTTCACAGAAAGGAATTATTTTCGATTGCAGCAACTTTTTATACATTTACTGGCATTGAGATACACTACAATAGCTTACAGTAAAAAAAAAAAAAAGCCCTGGGTCTATATTTAAATATAGAATCTTAACTGAGATTGTTAAAGTATTTTTAATTTTTTTGCACTCTATAAGGGAAAACATTAGCTATTCTCAGTTTCAGCTGTTTTCCTTTCATTACAATGAACAGTCTATCTGATTTAACTGCCCTATATATAAAGCTTCCATTTGTCACTGCCTTGTTACATCCCACAAGCTGTGGGTGAAGCTGTACAGTACCATCTCTTTCCCAGCATAAAAAACCAACAACCAACTAACCAAACAACAGCAACCGAACAAACAAACAAAAAACAACACCAAAAGAACATTCAGTCTTGTGACGATCAGGAGCGGGCGCGAGACAGATAAGAATCAGAGACAATCTTTGCTGTAAACTTAACACCCCAGTAAAACCTGAAATCCGTATTATTTCTCTTCAAAGCACTGAATTTGTAAAAGGAAACAAAGCAGGAGCACTCTAAGGAAAATAGCTGTGGTTACTCACCTAGTGCCAAAGACCAGAGCAGGAAAGAGAGGCAGCACGTAATAAGCAGCGACTAATTTCATACTGGGCCTCCTTCCTTCGTTCCGCTCCTCACACTGGTCTTCACATCGACCCTGTCCCCGTCTCCTCCAACCTCGCCTCCTCAAGGGAGCTGCCCGCCTCCTGCGGAAAGATTCCACCTCCGCCAGCGTAGACAGACGGCGTGAGGAAGGGAACGCTAAGCGGGATTTGAGCTCCGGCAGTGATATCACAAGGCAGAGCGAGCCGCCGCCGCGAGCCAAAAGCCCGCCCGGCGCCTGCTCCAGTACGCCCCGCAGGCTGCGCCAGGACGCGCCCCTTAGGGGCGGCCGAGGACGGATTACGACGTGATGCTCGAAGGTTCATTCCAAGGGGACAGCGGGACACGGCCGAGAAATCCTTCCTGGAAGAAAAAAAAGGGTTGAGAAAGCTGCAGTCAAAAACACCACCAGTATTTTGCAGTTAGTGTCTTTATGTGATATGACTTTAAACAAGACAGATGATGTAGAGGCAGAAGCTGTTCCAAGTAGATGTCAAGCCCCAGAGCAGCCTGTCATTGCGCATAGCCCGGTGTCATTTCTGCAAAACAGGAACACACAAGCTACTATTTCAATCAGTTGTTCATTCACCCCATATCAAGTTGAAGGTAGGAACTTCAGAATAAGGATTTAGAACAATGTCATCTCTAAAAGCTCTTCAGCAACCTGAAACAATGAACAAGACCTTCAAATAAATAAATAACCTTTTCCTGTTTCCTGTGTTTGTATTCTCTCGATCTTAATTAAAAAATTACATAAATCAGCATTGGTTAAAGATGTTTTTAGTGTGTAGATGATTGCCTACCTTAACAAAAGTTCATCTGATGGCAAATAATATGAAAGTATAGCATTCAAACAGAAGTAATCTTTCTCTGAAATACCACAAGACCCCAATCAAACAAGCTTGTCTGAAAGTGAAGGAAATGTGGTCATTACAAGAAAGGTATTTGGACACATATGTGTGTCTTTTTTAAGAGCAGAGAAGCACGTAAGATTGTTGTTGGTTTATCGGGCTGTGTACACTTAGAGATCAAATATTAATGCATAGCCGCTTTAAAGATGTAATAGAATTATTCAATATAAACAAGTAAGACATGCAGAACTCCTTAGAAATACATATTTTTACACTTGTAATTAAAGGTTTTCTATTTTTTTGGCTCAAATTAATTGTCAATCCTACTAAATAAATAATTACTCTTAGCTTAGCAAGCAAAAGATTATTTTATTTGCCATTAAAAAATATATACATAGGAAATATAGAAGCATTACTGCAAAATTCCAAGGCACTCCAAACACTCATCACATAGGTTCTTGCAAGTTTAGCTAAATACACCAATAGTGTAGGAATGTTTTTGCCTACCTTGAAGAGGAATATGAACCAACTGTCTCCCTTTGCAAAATACAACACAAGCTTATATTTGCCAGAGCAGAAATGTCACTACAACTGCAGGAAAAAATCCCCTAACTCTCCAACAATATTTTTTTAGTGTTAGAGAATTAAGGCATTACTTTATTCTGGCCAGGATGTTGTTTTTGTGCAGAAAGCCATGCTAAAGAATAGACAGTGTCTATAAAGGAGACAGAGGAGTCCTACAACTTTATTTGAATAAAGGAAGACAGTCCACTGGGGCACACACTAGTGGGGTTTTCTTTCTCAAGGTTTTGGAGGACGCAGCCTCCTTTTTAAACTCCCAGCCACATGTTGCCCTCTTCCTCTCCCCATTGGCTGAGGTACTAGGAAGGTACAGCCTTCCCAATCTGCCTACCACATATTCCGCATTGAACCTGTCATTTTACCCCAGAGTTCAGAAAGTCGGGCTTGTGCGGTCCCACTTGCCTGTTTCAGAAGCTGAGCTGTCTGTATACTTTTGCTGCACTGAAATACCATTTTAGGTAACTATAACAAATTATAACAGTAATTTGATACAATTTACACTTTATACAATATACTGCATTTGGTGTCTTAAGCCTAGCCAGGCACACTTGAGTTTCCAAGTAAAAACACAACCTCTCAAATACAGTATGATAAAAAGTATCATAAATAATTGACAAAGGGCATGGCCACACACATCAGCACTCTCTTCTTAAGGATAATTGCTGTGGACTAGTTAATGTTGCAGACCTCAGTGATGGAAGGAGAGTTCTGAGTCAACAGTACTGAGCAAGAGCAGAAGGGACAAGTGACTCACAAGACACACTGCTTCAGCTCTTATGTGCATGTGTCTTTCCTCTCAAAGATTTTACTTTAACTTTGAAAATAAATTTGGCATCCCTTTTCCTAATTTTTCTCTGATGTTTCTCACTCCATCTTCTCATTCCTTCACCCCAAACTGAGTTTCTCTACTTTTGGAAACATTTTTTGATTTATTTAAATCCTTAACAAATCAGTTAAGCTACCAAAGGGCAAAATGTTATTACCAAAATAGGAAGGCAAACCATTAAGTTTCATGGAGAAGCATTTCAATACATTGGGCCTAGCTTTTCATGTCCAGTTATGCAAACGAAATCAACACAAACACATACATAGAATTAATCTGTGTGATTTATTACTGCCCTTGATTGAAACCTGTCACATTAACAGTACCACTTCATGAGATAATATGTTTGTGGTGACTGATTCCCTACTCAACCTTCAACATGCTTGCATTTGTAAACACTACAGGAATCCACTTGCTCTGAATGATGAAGTCCTGGAGATTTGCTTGCATGGCAAAGGAAAGTACCTGAGTGACAGATAAGTATAAAAAGCATAAAAGAGTTTGTGGCAATCTCATTTTCAGGTGTATATATTTGACATTCATTTATAAGTATTTATCTCAGGTGAGACAGGTTATTTATTTTTACCTCTTACAAGTATGCACATAGAAATATTCAGCATCTTATAGTTAGCTAATTTTACAGAATCTCAGAGGAAGTCTAAAATTATCTCAATTTTTGAAGTATTAAAAATAAATTCCTAGAAGTACATTTAAATAGCATATCACATAACAAAAATGTGTTAGAATAAAACACATTGATATATAATCTTAATTTGTATTTGGTTAAAAAATTGATGAAATTGCTGAAGGGCAGTGCCTAACTAACCCCAGTATCAAGAAAGGAGGAAATAAAATCTCAGCTACCACATTGATGGAACTAAAACTTGAACATGGTTAAAGAAAGATCCCTCTGAAGGTCATTTAAACTTAGGAAGAGATTTTTCAAGGTAATCCCTTTTAAATCTAAGAACCAGACAACTCAGAATCTAGTTAATTAAAATAATAATAAAGAAACACATTTCAGTAAATTAAATCCCATTTTCAACTCTACTTTTATCAGGTTGGACTTTCAAGTCAAATTATCACTTGTAATGTTATAAAATATATATAGCCCACATAGTGTTGCTATTAAAGTACAGAGAAAAGAGCAATTTAATGAGCATGTGATTACAGAAAAATTCCACATTCCACACTGAATTCCTACATTCTATGTAATATTATAGCTGCAGTAATTCTGGTAACAAGACTTGATCCAACCACTACAATGCAAGCTAAAAAATTGCCTCCTCTTAGTGAGAATGGAGCTTATTTAGCATCAATCCTCCTAATACCAATTCAACAGAACATCGAAAAATTTTCACTTAGAAAGTGAGACACTTGAAAATCTGAACAACTTTTTTAAAAATACTTACAGTAATTTTAAACCTCTGCTCTCTGCTTCTCTTCCCCTCCCCTTAATTTAAGAGTATAGCTAGGTTGTTTCCTATGTCTAGATGTAGGGCAGATGATTTTTCTCAGTGCATTTGGATCCTAATTGAGCACCAGTTTTAAAAACAAAACAAACCAACTAACAGAGGGGAAAAAAGGGGGAAAAAAAAGGAAAAAAAAAAGAAGGCTGATGTGTAGAAAGAAATTAAAGCAAATTAAATCAGTTTTGAAACATTTGGTCTTCTATACCTATAATGAGATTGAGTGTGATCCACTCTCAAATGTGAACCAAGAAAGACTCATTAGAACAAAATCATTAGGTTATTTCAAACTTGAACTTTACCAATGTCACAATCCAAATGATTTGAACATCAGAGCTACTACCCGTAGCACTCTGACTCAAATATATAAAGTTCTTATGCATTTTTTATAAATCCATATGTAATTTTGTCACCATTTACCTGTTGGGAACCTGTGTTGTGAAATTATTTGAGACACTCGGGTTGTAGGTCTATGACACTCTGGTTGTAGGGTGTGTGAAAATCACACAGAGAAGGCACAGTCAACAAGATTTGCATAAGGAATCTTACATTGTAATTGTAATGTAAACATTTGCAAATTTATGTTAAACAACATCAGAGACAGTCTCTCAAAAGTATAAATGAAGAGTCAGAGAACATGCAATATAATGACTAGTAGCATAGAAGATGCACACATAAACTATAATTATATCGTGTCATTCTGCTATATATATATATAAATATATATAGCTATATATGTTTACTTCTTCATTGTCTACTTATTTGCTTTACTGTGATTCTTCATAATATATAAGCTGTCATATTATTTTTATGGCTCAACAGAGGTTGCCATAGGAAACTAGGAGTAAACAAGACTGTTTCACATTCACATGTAATTTCTTTACAAAACTACAAATAGAACATATTATGTACTCTTGGTATGTGATATATATATGTCTTCCTCTCTGTGTAAAGAAGACTGCATAACTTTTATATTAGAAGTGTAATACTTTTAGTGATAATTGCATTTATTTGATGAAATAATAAGTTTCCCAATATTTGGATTTATTTTCTGTTATACCCTATTGAAAACGTGACTTTTTGGAAAAACCAGAAATGCAGCTCTATTTCAAAATTTATTAGATATGAACTGCACTAAGATTATACTATCAAGATCACATCAAAATGTAGTCACTAGGAATACAGGGAAAATTGCTACACTATATCAACAGTGAGATTGCCACATTATTACTGTATTGTAATTGCATAGTTTAAAAATTTTTAATATCTCGAAATTATCATGGAAAAATACAGTTCTGCAGAGTTTAAAAATACTCTGAAGCAGCCACGTCAGACTACCATGTCACTACATTTTTTTTTGTACTGATTTAATGCATGCCTCATTAATGGTCTGAAACATACAGACCACAGAAATGCATGGTGTGAGAAACCACACTCACTTTTAAAAATTTCAAAGGTTTATTAAAACTTAACAAAATACAACGAAGGACTGAATAAGGAAAAATTATAGCACTGGGAACATGTGGGATAGATTGGCATTTAAGAAAAAAAGTAGGAAACATCTAAGGAAGTTAAGGCTGATGGAGGCTGATGGGAGTTTTTTCTCCTGGCCAATAACTGGCCATTTCTGAGAACTGACAGTAGTTTTGACCACTGAAAAGTGAGATCAACCTGTGAACACCACCCTTTAAAACCTAAGCCCGGGAATTTTTTTCTCTTTTTGGTTTCTGGCTGTAAGAGGTAACAGAGCTATGGTTCAGCCTCCTCCCCACCAGGCTGGACAAGGCCGCAGGGGGAGTGGGGCTAGCTGGAGTTCTGTGGTTCCCAATTAGGAGTATGGAGACTGTGAAGTCACAGGATCCCTTTCCCAGAGGGGCTGAAGCCCTCGCAGGGCTCGCTGAGCCTTGTACCGCGAGCCTGCTGGGCCAGGCCAGTCCCTGGCTCTGCTACAGTTTCTGCCACTGCTGAATTTCACCAGACCAGATTTCAAGTAAGGGGAGGGAAAGCTATTGACCTGCAGTGCACTGAGATAGTGGCCACACTCCCCCAGAAAAGCTACCAAAAATCTTCCATCGCAGACTGTGCCAGCCAGTGCCCCAGCAGAGATCATGGGACCATCCACAAGGCCCAGGCAAGATTTTAACCCTTTCACTACCCAGATGAGACTTGCAGATTAATCCTTTTCCCAGAGAGAGGGGAAGAGAGAGGGATCAACATGTAAAGAGGCAACATAAGCTATCAAAGCCAGTGAGGAAAGGAATTAAGCCTCAGATGGGAAGAAAATAAGGAGATGCCTTAATAAGCTTAATATTCTTTTGTTAAAGCTATGGAGATGGACAATAATGTTCTGAAAAAACTCCTTTAATTCATTAAAGAGTATTTAGGGGGGATGGAGTATTTTAAAGTGTGGATCTAAGCAAAGGTAATTCATTGATAGAACTGAGCAAATGGTGAAGTAGTTGTGATCTTATGAGATGTTGGAACAGAAAAGGAGAAGTGAGAGTTGTTGAAGATGTGTGGCTCTTCAAAGACAAAGAGAAAACTTCTGTTTCCAGAGATGATCACAGAGACAGATGAAGAGAACTTTTGCCTTTGAATAACTCATCCTTAAAATGATACCACTTGAATCATGGCCCACAAACACACCACCGAGTGGTGTGAAATGGGAGGAAAGGAGTGATGGCAGAGTTGTCCAGGCGCCTGGCATCAGAGAAATAGAAAGCCATGAGAAAATGGTTTTCTTGTGAAAAACTCTCCATAGATTGACAAAAGCTAACTTCTTTTTCTCTACAAAGACTGATGAGAAGACTATAGCAAAGTTGGGACTGCTTTAACCACCAGGTTTTGTCTCTATGTTGTCAATTAAACAAGGGAATGGTTGGGTGGTGGGGAAGAAGGGTTTCTGGAGGTTTTATTCTGGTTTCTTATTCTTGTAGTTTTGTTAATAAACTATTCCTTTTAAGTTTTAAGCCTGTTTTGTCCTTCTCCTAATCCATATCTCACAGCAAGAAATGAGTAAGTTTTCTAGTGTTTTTTAGCTAGTGCTTTAAAACCACGACAGCGTAGAACTAAACTGCCATGTACTCATCTACAAAATGAATGCTATGCCTTTTATACTGTTGGCCTGTCCTAAAGTCTTGTCAATGAGCTCCTTCTTTGCCATCCATTGGTGGCGTTCACTTTCTTACAACTTGACTGGAGGTCAGGTGTTGCCATGCCACGCCTCCTAGTAATAAGCCTGCCCTTCCCCCAAATGCCTTGACTACCAAGGCCATCCAGTGACAACAATAAAATACTCATATTTAGCAAGTTTATATCTAGTGATTTTTTACTATTTTTTGCCTGTTGTGGTTTCATTTTTTAGCAAACTATTACTTTTTCCCTTAGGTCTTCTCATATTTCTGTCTTTATTGGTGGAAAGGAATTGGTTAAAACTAAAGGTGAGGTAACTCTCTTGGAGTGTTTTTTTTTCTATTCTTTGATCATATACTCTATGCCAAGAAATGGTTGCTGTAGCATTAAGGTAGGTCTGGGGTGAGGGGTGGGGAGAAAGGAGGGGGCACCTTGGGGCTTTTTTGTGGGCTTTTTCAAAGCCTCACTCCTGGGGCATCCATTGTGCTGTATGGACTAGGTTTTAGAGGGTTTTTTTTACTTAGCTAACTTAGTTTTTGTTAGCTTAGGCAAGAAGGTCCATTTTTCTTTCCCTGAACTTGGACACTGCAGCAGCAATCCTTCAGCAGCCTCTTTGCAAAATGAACTGTTTGGTTTTGTTTTGGTCTGAGATCATAGAGAACAATCAATGGGATATGAATCAGCTGGGGACCAGCAGGTCAGTGACGGCCCACTCCATCCTGACCCCAGACCTCAGAACAGCCAAGCCAACAAGAGAAAGAACACCAAATCCATCAGCTTGATCTGCTATGAAAAAGGGACCCACACCAGAGATTCACCAGGTTCACATCTGTTTTGCTTGAGCTTCTGCATGAACTCTTTGGGTTTTTTTCTTCCCTTAGACAGGAGCAGGTGTCATTTTTTTTCTTCCCCACCATGTGTCAGCTGTTGTGGTTTTTTTCTTTCCCTGACATTTTGGTGTTTTGTTTCTTGGGTTTTTTTTTGTTGTTGTTCTGGTGGGGAGGGAGGGGGGTAAGATCTGACAGGTAAATATCTAGCATTTATTCACTATTTTATTCCTGTGCCATGTGGGCACCCTGTTTGTCAGTAAACAATTGGCTGGGTTTTTTTTTTACTTTTTTTACTTTTTTTACTTTTTTTTACATTTACTTAATATTCATTTTCTTCTTGGCAGAAAGGGATTGTTGGAACCCTCTTTTTAAGACAAAATACTAATTCCAGGGTGCTTTTCCTCCTGAACTTATTTCTAAACCAGGACAGTAACTCATTTTGAAGTATCCTCTGCCTTAACTTGTCTTAAATGAAGATATTCCCCCATTTATTTTGTTTAGATAAAGTAGAATGTAAAATTATGCTCATGTAAGTATAAAAGCTATTAAAAATGCAAAAAGAAAAAATAATTTTAAAAAAAGGACTGAATAAGCCTGTTTTTAAGGTAGGTGGAAAACCCAAAGGACTGATGTGGATAAACATGGTGAAAAAGGTAAAGAAAAAAGCCCTCTTGTGGGAATACAGCTAGAGAGCAGAAGTGAGAGCACTGCTAGTGGCAGAAGTGAATGCAGTAACTCTGCTAGGCCACAGGCCTTGGCAGGCAGTAAGGCCCTTGCAGGCAGTACACTGAAGAGGGAAGCACCAGATAGTGCTATGCTTGGTACGCTTCATTTATGTAAGACCCGTACATGTCTGTACAGGTGTGTGCTAGCTTATAGTGAAGCAATATTTTTAAGAAACATAGATATGGTTACTATGGTGAATATTGCTTAAGCAAGTGAGCTGTTTTTAGCTACAGCTGAAAAGGTATAAACGTTAAACTCTGTAAGCAATAAATTGACTTCTTGCATGGAAGCAAGCAAGTCCCATCTCTTCCATCGTCTTCAATTGGTGCCTACCGTGTGAGGAAGATGGTTCACTCTGGATGAGTGACAGGCAGCGACACCCCACAGAACTCCAGAGGAGACCCACTTGAAGGCAGTGGGAGTCTGGGCCCAGCGACAGTCCCTCCAAGGAAAAAGGGAGGTGGCTTGTGGGGAACAATGGGACAGGGAAATTCTGCCTTAGAAAGAGACATTCTTGAACTTATGACAAAGCTGCTAGACAAGCACGGCAAATCTTTGCCTGTGCATGATTTAAAAGTAATGTTGAAATGGACAGTGTCTTAAGCTGCCAGGCGTTACCCAGTCCACAATTTTTATGACAGATTTGTGGGACGAGGTTGGAGTAAAACTGTGTAACTATGAAACAGAGGGAGATAAAGCAGCTGCAGAAATGCTTCACTCCTGGAGAGTAAATTTTGAAACACTGAAAGCTCAGGAAAAAACCCATGCTGAAGATAAAGGGAATGTTTCCTGCCCCACCTTAGCAGATCCTTAGACCTCTTTACAATTCAAAGAGATTGTGTCTCTCCTGGTCCAGGCTCCAGCCCCCTCAGCCCCCCTTCTTGCTACTAAGAGCGAGAGGGACACCTCACAATCTTTAAATGCATTTGCTGCAGGCTACTGCCCAGAAGACAGTGATGAGGAAAGAGAAGATCCTTTTGACCCTGGATTGGTTGATCCTGAGAAAGAGCCAAGCCTATACCCTCCTGATCCTCGTGACAACTGAGTTCACTTAAAAAAACAAGCGCTGAGGTAGAGGGAATTGGACATTGCTGAAAGAATTGTGTCACCAGTCATATATTTTGGACAGTGAAAGCAAACTGCCCATTTGGAACAGTTGTCTTTCCCAGCAATTAAGGAGCTCAGGTGGACGGTCACAGAGCATGGTATCAGTTCATCGTATTTTGCAAGTGTCTCGGTTCTAGAAGACAGGTGTCTGCTAGGGAGGGCAGGAGCCTCCCTTGGGATGAAAGAATGTAGACCCGCTCCCTCCTGTTATAAATTTGTATTGTGATATTGGCTTTCGCAGATGAATCTTATATGTTAAATACTTTTTAGCTATGTATGTACTTTTTTTCTTGCTAACAAGTCTTAAGCTTAAAAGAATTTCCTAGGTACAAGGCAAGGAAACCCCAGAGGGCAAAGACAGTGGGGCCCAAGCTGTTATCAGGAGAAGAACAATAGAGCCCAAACTGTTATCAGCAGAAGATGTGAAGCCCAGCTGCCCTCAAAAGGAAGGATGAGAGGCCTGGATGGTTATCAACAGTGACCATTTGCAAAAGAAAGGAAACCAAACTTCAGATAATGCTGACCAGCTAGAATAATGATGACCAGCAAAAAATATGCTGACCAGCAGAAAGTAAAAACTGTACAAAAGCATGATCTAAGAAGGCAGAACCAGGCAGGGGACATGCTTTGAATATGCATTAACCCCTCACAGCAGGGGGGAATAAAAAGAGTGTTCCCGGGATACCAGGTGTGTTCCTGGCAACTCGCCAGGGCACCCAGCCGTTTTAACCCTTTGCTTTATTTCTTTTGTCTCCTAATTGTCTTTTTGTTTATATTACATTCTTTTTATAATTTATTAAGTGAATCTTGTTTTTAATACTCTGAATTATTATAATTTTGAAATCAAGGGGCTTTCAGGCAGAGATCTGGGGATAGGAATAACAGTTCTTTACTAGTATAACCAGGCAAACAAACAACAATAACTACAGCATTAGCAAGAAAACAGAACCAGGGACCCCGTGACAGCTTTCTCGGCTGAGATGGGATGGAGGAGAGGCTTTGTTTCACAAACCCCCTCGGGTGGGCAGTCTCGGTGCTCCCGCAGGGCTCTGAGTAACAGTTGGCTGGAACAGCAGGGATGAGCTGAGATCCTGGGCTGGTGGCTGAGGTGTATCAGCAGCTCCGCGGTGGTGGCTGGCACTGCCATGTGTCCCGGCAGGACAGGGGGTGTGAGGCCAACCAACGAAGAGTGAAGAAGGAGAAGAAGCAGCAGCTCCGTCTGGGTGATGGCAAAATTCCCTTCTCTCTACTGCAGCAGCTCCGCACCCCAAAAAAAGAATGTCTCTCCCCAAAGCCGAAGAAAGCCCGCCAAACTGTCCCCACCCTCCTTTTTTCCTGCCCCCTTCCCCCCCTGGGCCCTGCCACTCTTTGTCCTTTGTCGAGCACCCACTAAGTACCCACAGTTAGGTTGTCCCCGCAACTAATGGGTAAAAATTCCACGGGCAAGCCAGAACAACAAAAAAAGGACACCTAACCCCCAACAGCAAGCTTGCTAGATTCTGTGTTTGCAGCCCATATAGTGACACCACATGATTTAAAAATGCTTGTCCAGTTTCTACTAACTCAATACGCTTTCAGGGAAAAAGAGTGGGAAAAAGGTCTGCAGAATCTTCTTATATCTTATGTGGGTCATGCTAATGAGACCCTGGCAGGCCTCATGATTAGATAGCTTAAGGGAACAGGACAATACACAGATTCTGCTGACCAGGCTGAGAACTGCCCAAGGGACACCGTCAAGGGAGTCAGGGATGCAGCTTGTAAAACCTTTCTTAAGGTCCCTGATGTAAAAACATCAGAAAGCACTCAGAAAGCATTCACTACTATTGTCCAATATGCAGTTTGTTGATCTCCTTAAGCAAGCACTCAAACACCAAATTGATAGCTTAGAGGCTCATAAAATCTTACTTTTAAAACTTGCTGTTGAAAACACAAACACAGACTGTAAAAAAAACTCCTTAAGTCTTTGCCTAATCAGAGTCCAACCCTGACTGAGATGGTTGAAGAGTAATCATGTTGGCACAATAGAACATCAATATGTGACCATGGCTACAGCCTTTGCAGCCATGAGAGGTCCCTCTGGGACTTCAGTAGTTTGTTTTGGCTGTGATAAACCGAGACACTTAAAAAGAGACTGTCCTGCTCTGAAAGGAGCTAAGCCTCAAGCCATTGCTGTTTGCCCACAGCACCGTAGAGGACCTCATTTTGCTAACCAGTGTCATTCTAAGTATGATTCTTGAAGGTTGCCTGATCAGGGAAACTTGAACCAGGGTGCGAGATGGTGCTGCTCTCAGACAAATGCCTTAGCCACTGCAGCAGGTAAAAATGCCTCAGCAGCCTCTGCAGATGCCAGCTGCACACATACCACTACCACAGACACCCCATAGAGGGTTGCCTCAAGTCTTTGGCCAGCAATTGCAGGCAGTGCCAGACTGGACCTGGCAACCTCCAACAGAGTAATGTTCAATTCTTCTGTTCATTTACTCCCTACAGGAATTTTCAGACCACTCGGGCCCAAGAAAAGCACCTTACTCCTAGGAGGTCCTCAACCACCCTTTCAGGATTCTTTGTTCTCCCCTGAATCGTAGCAGCATGGAAAATGGATAGTGTTGCTGCTACCACTCCAAAGCGTCTCCTGAGAAAGCAGCTTGGTGTGGAGGGAGGCCAGTCCTCCAAAAGGCTTCTTCCTTGGAGATCTGCTTCCTAGGATAAAACAAAGCTACTTAGTCATGGTGACTAAGCTGTGGACCCCTTCCTGCTTCAGGACCCCATGTTATCTCCTTGTAAACTATTGGTCATTTTACCTCGGTCTTAAACCATTGTTCCTTTTCCCCATTCCCCTTTTCCCTATAAAAACTCTAGCTTATTCCCAGTTCAGTGTAAGTGACCATCACTGGCCCCCTTTGTTGAAGCCTGCCAATAAAGGACTCTGTGAAATGCTACACGGCCTCCTGTCTCTTGTCTATGCATCGGCTGGGGTAACCCATGAGCAAGATGAGCTGAGCTGATCGCTACAAGAGCTGAATTCACATCTAAAAGAGCTGTTCTAAAAGAGCCTCAAGCTGAGCTCATAGGGGTTACCCCTGTCTGGTAACTACCTGAGACCCCTGGACTTCTTCTCTATTGAGAGATCGCCAGCTATTCACCACCCTTCACAGAAGTAAACGTGAACGCCATTTATTTCTATATTTAGCACACCTTTTATAGGGTTCTACAGGGTCTGCGGGCTAAGCAAGTTGCTGTTGGCTAACACACACAGGTTTACATTTTTTCTCCTACACACAAGGATATTGTTTTGCTTTACTCTCTCTTCTGCATGAAGGTTTCAAGGACTTTAGCCTTTAATATCACGACTTATTTCAAAGACTGCTTTGTGCAGACAGGCCTTTACTAATATATAAAATATATCAACACTTCTCCTTGTGGGACCCCTATCTGGGAAGTCAGCAGCAGCTGGGGGTCAGACAGACCTCAAGAACCAACCACCAACAGCTTGGGATGGCACAGTAAATGTATCCAAACTCAAACACACAACAGATAGGTCAATGAAGAAAGACAAGAAGGGTCTTCTGTATAGTATTCCATTGAGGTTTATTGCAAACTCTCACAAAAGGGATCCACAAAAGACAAGGATTTCCTGCAGTGTCTCAGGAGGGATCAGGAGACAATGGTCTGGGGACACAGGGGCTCCACTGAGTCAAGGCAAAGGGCAGTAACCTATAGAAACTGAGGTAGATTAACCTAGTGTTGCATAGCACCATGGGGAAGTCTTTTTGTCTCATCCTAAGCACTCAGGTTTTTCAAAGCCTGTGTCAAATTCTCCCAGGGCATCCCCCCTGAAGTTCCCCTAATAGGCTCAAGGGCCTCCACACTGAATCATAGACTCAGACAAGTGATGAAAGCAAAATTATGGCTTGGACCCTTTTCCCATCTTGTACTGTGCTCCAAGGGACACATATCGCACAATTAGTTCCTTTTTCACACAATTCGGTATCCCATCCAAAAAAACTTGCAAAAAGTGTGGGAGGATTTGGCTCTGCAGGGACCCCACAAATATTATGGGTGCAGACAATTTCAGATAAACGCCGTACCTACAAGTGCACTGTGTCATTGCAGGGACAACAGATAACGCTCACTGGTATTTTAGATACTGGAGCCGATGCGACTGTCATTTCTCAAGCCAAGGGCCCCCCATTTGGGCCCTCACAGACGTGTCCAAAGGCCTCACTGGGATTGGGAGAAGCAGTCACAGTTATCAAAGTCACTATCTGATTCAGGTGGCAGGACAAGAGGGCAACACAGCCTCTGTAAAGCCATTTGTTTTGCTTGTACCCATAGTGTTATGGGGATGAGATGTCCTCAGTGGAGTTTCAAAATTCAGTCTGGTTTTTGATGGGGGCCATTGAGGTGCATGACACCCTGAAATTAACCTGGAAAACTGATACATCTGTCTAGGTGGATCAATGGCCCCTGCCACTATTGAAATTGCGCACACTCACTGAACTTATTCAGGAACAACTTCAAAAGGGGCATGTAGTCCCCTTTACCAGCCCTTGGAATTTGCCTGTGTTTGCAATTAAAAAACAAACTGGAAAGTGGTGTCTCCTCTATGACCTCTACAAAATTAATGCTGTTATGGAGGACATGGGGGCCCTGCAGCTTGGTCTCCCATCTCTCACCATGATCCCCTGAGATTGGCATTTGACAGTCATTGACCTAAAAGACTTCTTTTTGGACATTCCTTTGCATCCTGCTGATGCTCCAAAATTTCCTTTTTCTATTCCAAGCACTAATATGGAAGCATCCTTGCAAAGGTATCACTGGGTAGTCCTACCCCAAGGGATGAAAAATAGCCTTACTATTTCCCAGTGGTTTGTTGCAAGGTTCCTCGGCCCTATTCACCAAAAAATGCCTGCTGCTTTGTTGTATCATTACAAGAATGACATTCTTATAGCAGCAGAAAAACAGGAAGTTATGGAGGAAGCCTTAGCCCTTGTCATTGCTGCTGTAACTGAAACAGGACTTAGTTTTGCTCCTGAAAAAATCCAGTGTCAACTCCCTTGGAAATACCTTGGCTGGTGCGTCAGGACTCAAATTATTTCCCCTCAGCCTTTACAAATTCAAACAGACATTCATACTTTACATGAGTCTCAAAAGCTTTTGGGAGAAATTAATTGGATCTGTCCTCGGTTAAGAATTTCAATTGCAGGCTTGAGCCCTTTGTTTTGCTCTGCTAAAAGTGGAACCAGATCTCCTGTTGCCTTGGTGGCTTACAGCAGAAACTTCCCAAGCACTACAAAGGTAGCTGATGCTATCTCAAATTGGCAAGCAGTCTAATGTGTCCCTGAATTGCTTTTCTTTTTAATAATCCTGAATCTGGATAAGAAACCCCATGCTTTAATTTACCAATGGGACCCTAATGCGCCAGACCCCTTGTTGATCATAGAGTTGATTTTTTTTGCCACACCACATGTCTAAAACTATAAGCACCCAACGTGAAATGTTTGCCTTGCTCATTGTGAAAGCAAGAAAGAGACTTACCACACTTGAAGGTGTGGATTTTTGTTTGATCTGTTTGCCTGTTACTATTTATTTACAGTGTCTCCTGCAGCAATCAGAAGTATTTCAAATGGCCCTCACTGATTTTCCTAGACAACTTTCTACACATCCCCTGAAACACAAGCTCATGGCAGCCAATTTTAATCTCCAAATGTGACCCAAGAGAAGCAAGGTTCCATTACAAGCTTTAACTGTCTTTACAGATGGATCTAGCTGCACCCACAAGTTGGAGATGCTCTGGTGGAACACAGATATTAACCAATGGGATTCAGATGTTAGCACTGCTTCAGGTTCTCCTCAGATTGCTGAATTGGCAGCTGTTGTTTGAGCCTTTCAGCGATTTTTTACCCCTTTTAACATAATAACAGACCCTGCTTATGTTGCAGGACTTGTTGAGAGGGCTGAAGCTGCTGTACTAAAAGATGTACCCAACAAGGGACGATTTCAATGGTTACAACAACTTGTTTTCTTTCTAGATAACAGACAGGAGCTGTACTTTGTAATGCATGTCCATTCTCATACTACCCTGCCTGGTTTTATTGCAGAAGGGAATCACCAAGCAGACTTTCTTACATTACCTGTTCAGATGTTACCTGATCGCTTTGCCCAAGCTAAACTCAGTCACTCCTTTTTTCATCAGAGTGAAGCAGCATTAGCGTGCTTCCTTGACTTGACTAGCTGCCAAGCTACTAGCACTGTGGCTATATGCCCAAACTGTCAAAGGCACTCCTGCCCCTCTGTTGCCAAAGGTGTTAACCTTATAGGACTCCAAAGCCTTCAAATTTGGCAAACAGTTGTTACTCATTTTCCAGAATTTGGTCTACTTAAATTTATTTACTCCTCTATAGATACCTTTTCAGGTGCTTTGTTTGCATCCTGTCATACAGGAGAATCAGCAAAAGATGTTTGCCGTCATTTTACAAATGCTTTTGCAGTCCTGGGAATTCCCTCACAAGTTAAAACTGATAATGGCCAACGTCTCCCAGTGAGTTGCAAATTTTTTTTCCCTCTGGGGGGTGACACACAAAACTGGGATTCCCCATTCCTCAATGGGCCAAGCTATAATCAAATGGGCCCATGCTTTACTTAAGCATCTTTTGTTGCAACAGACAGAGGGAATGGGAAATGCTACTCCAGCAGAATAGTTACAGAAGGCACTGTTGTTGTATTGTGTTGTTTGTTTTGCTCCCCATGGTATTATGTTTAATGGTTTGTTCCCCTCTCCTCTCTGTTTCTGTTACAATGTGACATTCCAGTTGTCAATCCTTCTGTGTTCCCCCTAGCACTCCTTCTCTGGGCCTTGTCTGTCACCCAGCTACTCCTCCCAGCTTCTAGAAAGCTTGGAGAGAGTCGTTGAGTGATAGGGCAGGGACAGAGGAGGTCCCTCCCCAAACATCCTCATTTGTCCTCCCAAATGTCCCTCCAACCCTGTTATACTCCCCCCTTGTTCCCTGTCGGTTTGTGATGTGTCCCCTCCCTTTGTTCCTCCCTTGTACTTAAGGTCTTGGCACCGCCTGCCTTGGGCGCTCTTTTGGAGTAGCACCCCTGAGGTTTGGAGTCACAGTGGGGACGGAATAAAATCTTGGATTTCTGCCCTCCTTTAAGAGCCTGACTCCTGTCTCCACCACCGTCGTGACAATCTCTTCTGATGAGGGAGAAATCCCTAGCCTCCGATTCTGGGGATTTGGAGAGGTGTCCCTCTGCATGTCAGTGGTGTCTGGCTAGCCTGGGTGGGTGGAGTGATCACTGTGAAAGGGACACTGTGACACATTGTATGTATTAATTTTTCTAAATTGTTCCCTAATGGATCTTAATTCCCCAATTGTAAGGCATTTTGGCAATAAGTCTAAGCTTGAAGTTAAACAAAAGGCCCCAGTCCTTATTAAGGACCTAGAAACAGGTAAGATTAGGGGACCTGTTGGGGGTTAGGTGTTTTTTTTATTTTTATTTTCTCTCTTCCTGGCTTGCCTGTGGAATTTTTACCCATTAGTTGCAGGGAAAACATAACTGTGGGTACTTGGTGGGTGCTTGACAAAAGACAAAGAGTTCGGCCAGGCCCAGGGGTGTCGCTCTATTAAGGAATGGCCGGAAAGAGACGACGCAGACTCTCATGCAGTCAGAACAGGAGAATTCCTTAGTTTATTGCTTCAGCTATGTTTTATAGACTAGTTCGTGGAAAGTACAGAAAGGAAACTCTTATTGGTTAGTAAACTACTACATCACCATCATTGGTCAGTGGTGAACAACACCCTCTGGCTTTCTATTGCAAAGACAACAAGAGACAGGAAAACAACACCTGGCAGTTGTTTTCTGTCTCTAAGAATTGTTTTGATTCCTCCTTAAAACTTCCCAGGCTACTTTCTCAGGCTGGACTTGAGAAAGCTATGGGCCCTGCAGTTTCTGCAGCTCCCTGCAGCCTGTTCCAAAGCTAGCATCCACATAGGGGTGAAGGGGGCAGGAAAAAAGGAGGGTGGGGACAGTTTGGCAGGCTTTTCTTCAGCTTCGGAGAAAGACACTTTGGGCGCAGAGCTGTTGTAGTGGGGAGAAAGGAATTTCGCCAGCACCCAGACAAAGTTGCTGCTTCTTCTTCTTCTTCCCCCTTTGTTGGTGGCCTCACACCCCCTGTCCTGCTGGGACGGATGGCAGTGCCAGCCACCGCCACGGAGCTGCTGATCCACCTCAGCCACTGGCCCAGGATCTCAGCTCGTCCCTGCTGTTCCAGTCAACTGTTACTCAGAGCCCTGCAGGAGCACTGGGACTGACTGCCTGAAGGGGTTTGTGAAGCAAAGCTTCTCCTCCATCCCATCCTGCCTCAGCCAAGAAAGCTGTCACGGGGTCCCTGGTTCTGTTTTCTTGCTAATGCTGTAGTTATTGTTGTTTGTTTGCCTTGTTATAAATACTAGTAAAGAACTGTTATTCCTACCCCCAGATCTCTGCCTGAGAGCCCCTTGATTTCAGAATTATAATAATTTGGAGGGAGGGGGTCTACATTCTTTCATTCCAAAGGAGGCTCCTGCCCTCCCTAGCAGACACCTGTCTTCTAAAACCGAGACATCCATACAGCCTCACAGCATATCTTTCAAATCCAATTGACATGATGATGATGATAGAAGAAAATTCTGTATACGTGATTTATGGGGTTTTTCCTCTTTTCTTTAGTTATTATCCATTTTGTACATTTATTCTCCTCAGCCATTACCAGCTCTGTCTTGCTGCTCACAAAGCAGCTGGTGGCGATGAATAACTGCTGCATTACTTTCTTGGAAGAGGTATGGCTCTATACTAGTTATTTGCACAGAAATCTCATTGTAAATACCTAAGCAAGCAATAGATATTTTAGTGTAACTAGTTTAGTGTAAGTAGACTATCAAAGTAGCATGCAGATTTTGTTTCCCCCCACAATCGAATTTAGCTCTTTTAGTCTTTACTGAGACAAATATATCTCCATCAAGTATCAGTGTAATTGCCTGTTAATTCTCTCCATCTCCTCATTTTTATTCTGTCCATGTGTGTTGCACTCTGCAACCGCAGGATCAGGGAAGCTACAGTTACTGGGGCCCAGCTTAGGATAGAAATGAGAAGGGCCTCTGTTCATGAAACCATTTATTCAGCCTGGGAACAAACTCATTCAGAGGCAGAGTGCTGAACAAAGGCAGGGTGAGGGGTTTTGATGGACAAAAGGGTGAAGTTTATGGTCAGGGACCACTAAAAACGCAGCAAGAGAGAAACCCCAGGGGCTTAAACCCAATCAGAATTCCTGGGCCGCTCCTCACAAGGGGTCTGGAGTGGGGTAACTTCATCCAGGCCTCACACGGCCCATCCCTCAAAGCAGGAGGTCAAAATTCACACTAGCTGGGCATTTCAGCCCTGCCTCCACTTCAGCAATGCTTATCTGAATCTTTGCTTGTCTGAGACACCTCACGTGTATTATGTTCCACTTCTCATCCCTGTCCCATCACAAAGATAATTTCCTGAAAGATTTTTGCAAAGAATACTTTCTTGATTATCTTAGAACATCTTCAGAAAGTATTTGTTATTTTTTTTAAAGAAAGTAACAATTAGTAAGACTTCCATACACATATCTCTCAAGCTTGAAACAATATTAGAGCATAATATGTCATTATAGATCTTAAAACATGTATGTCACTGTAGCATATATTTAAAAACCTTTGGCCTCAAATACAGACTAGTCCTGGGGAAGTTCTGTTCACTTCAGAGCTTTGGCTTTCATACTTATTCTCAAAGGCAGTAGCTAGAATAGTTCATAATAGAGAAACATAAAAATACCATTTAGGCATGACTGTATAGAATAATCTTTGGACAGTTGCTTGTTTTCATTATTTCAGAAGAACATTCAGGAAACACCAGACAGGTTAATTTCAGTTAACAGTTTATTTCCTGTTCCAGACAGAAATCTGTCTCTATCTTCCTTGTGCTTCTCCTGGGGGTGATAGCTCTTCATATTGGAACTTAAGGATCTGGGTCCTTGAGTCAGAAAAGAGAACCCCCAAAAGGTAACATAACTTAAAATTCCTAGTCAATGATAAAAGATTTCACCCTTGTATCCCAGCCAGAATTTCTTCCCTACAACAGAACATCCCTAGCTTTCCACCACTGAAACACACACCCCCTGACCCCACCTCCCCAATTAATTTGACACACAACTTTGGAATTTAAGGACATTCTTGTTTGCCAAAGCTTACATCAGTATTTCATGGTGACTAGCAGCTGGATATTTAACTTAGCAAGATAGCAAATTCTGGTAGCCCAAGTCATGTTTGTATTCATGAGCCAAAGCTTCTCAGTGGAAGAAAAGGATGATGAGTTTGTCCCTGATATTTCTGTAATCTTGACTCTTAGTCCACCTTAAGTCATCAAGAGATGGGAAAATGTGTTTCCTTTTTTATTCTAGCATTTCTTAAACCAAATAAAATATCATTTCCCCATTCTTAGATACAGGAAACTCTCAGCATTTGAAACAGAAGGTTGATACAACTTCTGCATACAGAGAAAGACATCCAGTGTTTTTTAACTGGGCAGGCTTCATTTTTTAACTCAGTTTTATTAGTAGTTAATAGTTTCACCTACAAGATTAAATAAAGACTTTAATTGTAAATTATTTTGGGTGTTTGGGTATTATTTCTAGCAGACTCATGCATTCACAGGGTAGTTTGAGCCTTCTCACACAATACAAACATAAACATTACATATTTTATAAGATGTAATGATTACACGTTTTTCAAGCACAGAGTGGCAAAATGGAGAGAATATTATTTAAGGTATTGAAAGTGCAACTTTCATCACCATTTGATGGGTCTTACATATAACTATTACCATTATGGTGCACAGAGGAGTGCTGAGGAATTTTTCCCACGGTTTTGCCTGAAAGCAGGATAGGGGAAAAAAACCCAACAAAAATTAGTGTCTCAGATTATGGTCAGTCTGCTTATTTTTTTAGGATGCCTGAAACTGGAATCCTATGTTGTTGGGGGTTAGGTGTTCTTTTTTAAGTTCTGGCTTGCCTGTGGAATTTTTACCCATTAGTTGCTGGGAAAAACTAACTGTGGGTACTTGGTAGGTGCTTGAGAAACACAGAGTTCGGCTTCGCCCAGGGGTGGAAGGGGGCAGGAGAAAGGGACGGCAGAGACAGTTTGCTGGCTTCTTCAGCTTCAGAGAAGGACACTTTGTGGGGAGCTGTTGCTGTGGAGAGTAGGGAATTTGCCATCGCCCAGACGGAGCTGCTGCTTCTTCTCCTTCTTCCCTCTTCGTTGGTGGCCTCACACCCCCTGTCCTGCTGGGACATGTGGCAGTGCCAGCCACTGCCCCGTGGAGCTGCTGATACACCTCAGCCACCAGCCCAGGATCTCAGCTCATTTCTGCCATTCCAGCTAAGTGTTCTGGGACTGACTGCCCGAAGGGGTTTGTGTAGCAAAGCCTCTCTCTCCAAACTCCTTTTCCATCTCAGCTGAGAAGGCTGTCATGGGGTCCCTGGTTCTGTTTTGTTGTTAATGCCGTAGTTATTCTTGTTTGTTTTCCCTGTTATACATACTAGTAAACAACTGTTATTCCTATCCCTAGATCTCTGCCTGAGAGCCCCTTGATTTCAAAATTATAATTCGGAGGAAGGGGGGTCTACATTTTCATTCCAAGGGAGGCTCCTGCCCTCCCTAGCAGACACCTGTCTTCCAACACTGAGACATATGTGCAGTGTTACAAATCCATATTGTGATATTGGCTTTTTGCGAGTATTAAGATGAATATGTTATACATTTTTGCTATGTCTTTTTCTTTTTTCTCCTGATAGCAGGTTTTAGGCATAGGTCAAGAAGAATTTTGAACATTAGGGCTAGGTTCTGTCTGTACAAAGCCAGATAACCTCCAGGAAGCAGATGATGGGGCCCAGGCTGCTAACAACACTGACCGCGTGTAGAAGAAGGAACCCCAGCCCAAATAAAAAAAAGATAAAAAGAAATTAAACTTCTAGGACCATGCTCTGAAACGGTGAACCCAGGGCGTGGCCATGCAAAATACTTCTTGGAAAAGTTTGAATATGCATTAAACCCCCACAGCAGAATGGCGTAAAAGGAGTGTTCCAATGATGCCAGGTGTGCTCTTTGGCAGAGCGCCAAGGCACCCAGCTGTTACTCTTTGCTTTATTTTCTGTCTCTTATTGTCTTTATTAAACCTTTTAAAATTTAACAGGAGAGTGAACCTCGTTTTTCACAGTCAGTAACTGCTTTTAAAGGATGCATTTACAGTGACTTTCATTTAGTAGCTTGGAACAACAGTTAATTGCCTGAGAAAGGAGAAAATTCTTCAAAGTAATATTTCAGTAGTTTGAATCACAAATTAAAATAGTTTGCAAAGTTTTTCTAAACACAACTTTCAGAAAAGTATTCCTTTTAAATATATGTTTAGTGCTAAGATCTCAAATGTAAACAACTCAATACACAGACGCAGACCAGCAGGGAATCGGAATAATTTATTCAAAGAAACAAGCTGGTTTTTCAAGGCGCAATATTTCCTTACATGTTAATTTTCACTATGTGACCTATCTCATGTTTTCCATGTCAGCAATACGCTTTCTTAATGTCCTTCTATGGGGTGATCACACACTGTTCACCTGTCTGTCAGCTTCCAGCAGGCTCCTCTTGTTACATATAGGTAAAACCTTATAAAAGAAATAAAATCTTGTAAATCTCTGCCTTGTAAAATCAGACTTTGTTACTTCGTTACTTTGGCTAAGCTGACAGCTAGCCTGATAAGTTCAGTGAGAAAATAATTAGAAGAAAGAGAATCAGTTTGCATAACAATCTATTCTTGTGAATGAACAGCCCACACCTGTGGGGAGGAAAATTCTATCAGTGTGAAACATTCACTTCCCAGGAGACAAAAATGTAAACCTATCTAGAAAGAGAAAAGTTTGATGGTCATGTACAGTAGCCATTATCAGCCAAGGAACTGAGTTTCAATGAATTGCTGACCAGTTAGATTTAAACACCTGAGATAATGACATAACAGCCTTCTGATAATGACATAAATATGAACTTCTTGAATAAAGATTTAGCTATTCTAAATGAAGAAACAAATGTCTTGTCTGACTCTACTGCAACATCCCCTCCTGTAGGGCTCTGCTGTGTGATACCTCTTCCCGGCAAGGTGAGGTGGAGGCAAGCTGCTCTGTGCTGCCATGTGCTGCTCTGTGCTGCCTTGTGCTTCTGCAGGCATGTCCCACAGCCCACAGCTCAACTCCATCCCATCTCTTTCCACACTCAAGTGACATTATTTTTAAGCAAAATATAACCAATGAGCCTTGCATTTTTTAGCCAGAAAGCTACTGAAAAGGAACTGAAGGAAGAAGACAGCCCTAAAAAGTTAAGCCTACTGAATTCTATGGAGAATTTTTGCTCAAAACCCAAAGGAAACTTGTGAGAGTAGAAAAGTCTCTATAGGAAATTGATCTATAGTTTTCAAATATGTGGCGTTACTCCCCAAAATAATTTCTGCTACCTCTTGATCAGGTCAGGCATTAAGAACATCAGAATAAGCTCCAATTTACTTCATCCTTGATTGGAATTTTCTTATGGGGTTTGACAAGTGCTGTAGGTGCATTGCATTGGCTTTCTTTGATAACCCATGGAGAAAAAGTACTGTGAGAAAGAGTTATAATAAACATAAATATTACCATTGACTTAGTCTGTAATACTCACACAGCTAAAAAAAAATAAAGAGTCCAACATCCATTCTCTACAGGAAGTAATTAAAATGTCAGTTAAGCAAAGAACCTCTGAAACTTAGTTTTCTGATATACTTGTCTCTTAAAATGCCTATATGGAAATGGAGCGTATTTCAAACAGGTATATGGAAAGCCATTGCAAAGTTCCTAGCTCTTGGGGGTTAGGTGTACTTTTATTAGTTCTGGCTTGCCTGTGGAATTTTTACCCATTAGTTGCGGGGGGGGGGGGGGGGGGGGTGGGTGGGTGGGGGGGGGGGGGGGCGGGGGGGAATGGACCTAACTCTGAGTACTTAGTGGGTGCTTGACAAAAGACAAAGAATTCGGCCAGACCCAGGGGGGGAAGGGGGCAGGAAAAGGGGAGGGCGGGGACAGTTTGGAGGGCTTCTTCAGCTTCAGAGAAAAACACAATTGGGCACAGAGTTGTTGCGGTGAAGAGATGGAGCTGCTGCTTCTTCTTCTTCTTCCCTCTTTGTTGGTGGCCTCGCATCCCCTGTCCTGCTGGGACGTGTGGCAGTGCCAGGCACCGCCGCAGAGCTGTTGATACACCTCAGACACTGGCCCAGGATCTCAGCTCATCCCTGCTGTTCCAGCCAACTGTTACTCCGAGCCCTGCAGGAGCACCGGGACTGACTGCCCAAAGGGGTTTGTGAAGCAAAGCTTCTCCTCCATCCCTTCCCATCTCAGTCAAGAAGGCTGTCACGAGGTCCCTGGTTCTGTTTTCTTGGTAATGCTGTAGTTATTGTTGTTTGTTTGCCTTGTTATAAATACTAGTAAAGAACTGTTATTCCTATCCCCAGATCTCTGCCTGAGAGCCCCTTGATTTCAGAATTATAATTCGGAGGGAGGGGGTCTACATTCTTTCATTCCAGGAGAGACTCCTGCCCTCCCTAGCAGACATCTGTCTTCCAAAACTGAGACACTAGCTTATTAGTGATTTATTTATTTCAGGTTGCATTTCTTTTTTAAAGTGAATGTGGATTCTGATAGCTAGTGTATTTCTTTTATGGCTATGTTATAAATGCAATGGCAAAATAGGGTTAGTAAAAAACCGATTTATTATAAAATAATTTCAAGCACCAGCAACGAGAGAAAAAAACCACAATAAATAGATCAGCGCAGCGCCAGGTGGACAGGGGTCTGTACCCAGAGGTACCGAGTTCCCAAATCCACGAAGTAGGAACTGCAGTCTGGGGTTCTTATAGGGGTTTTCATATCCTGGGGCAAAATCCGGAGTAAGCACCGTCCAACAAAAGAGTTTGAATAGACTTCCCGGATCCGTTGAGCTGAGTCAATGGTCTGAGTCAATGGTCGGTGGAGCAGAGTCCTTTCACATGCGAGAGAGGCTCTGAGTGTCCTCCGATTGCATCTCCCGGAATGGAGTGTCCAGTTTGGGTGCGGGAGCAGATGGATATCTCGAGTGTCCAGTTTGGGTGCGGGAGCAGATGGATATCTCGACGGAGCCGACCGGGCCACTCTCATTGTCTGGTTTGATTGCTCGTGTCCTGCTTTTTATTTTGTGTTGATAAGCGTTGCTGCCGATCGTTACTGCCCGACTCGGGAAGGTATCTCTGGATTATTTTACATTTTGTATCTTTACAGTATTACAAATGTTATAAATGCAAAGGCAATTTTGGGATAAAATCAAAAAGAGAAGTTTATTAATAAACAGCAAATAACAACAACGAGAGAAAAAAACCACAATAAAAATGGTCAGCGCAGCGCTGGGTGGACAGGGTCTACACCGGAGGTGTAGGGTTCCCAAATCCACGTCTGAGCGCTCTCAGGCTTGGGGTTTTATAGGGATTTTAAGTCCTCGGGCTAAAATTCCAAGCAGGCTCCATTCACCAAGTGTTCTTGATTGTTCGGTGAATGGATTTCCTGGCTTGGAAAAACAGACCTAACCAGTGTCCAGACAGAGTCTCCTCATATGTAAAGAGACTCTGTATGTATTTTAATTTTGGGTTATCAAGGCAGAAGTGGTGTGATCCGGGGTTGGTGCCGATGGAAATCTTGGCAGAGTCTTCCCTTTTGTTTCCAGTGATTGCATCTCCAACACTGGTCTGACAGGTGGGGCGTTCAGGACTAGCGACGGATACTTTTTCTGAGGCTTGTCTTTGTCGACCTTGATTGTTTCCCAACAGAGATCTGCAGGGACGTTGGTCAGGTCCGGAGGTGGGTTCCTCCTCCGAGCTAGTTCCTTTGTTTTCTTGATGGCTCTTGTCCTGTCTATTTTCCGAGCTAATGTTCGTTATCTGGGTGTTGGCTGCAATCCGTTGCCTTTGGAGGAAAACTCCCGGCCAGGCTTGGAAAAAGGGTTTATGTATATCTTTGGAATTTTTATTATTTTAACACATATACATCTTATTTATACCTTTACGAATTTTTATTTACAAATAATTTATTACACAAATATAACATATAATTCTTTATTCTCTTTCACGAATTTTTATCCAATGTTATATTTATCACAGCTATATAAACCTCCTTGGGTTTGCTGTCGTGGTTCATTCTCAGTACATTATAATTTTTGTATTTTTTACTTCATCTCCATTAATTTTCAATTCCTTGATATCTAGGATATATTTTTTCCTTTTTACTTTATTGATTGACAACATCTTACAATAAAAAAAAGGATAAAGATAATTTTTTCCCAAACTCTTTACTTAACCAAGACCAGCAATCTACTTGGTCTTCTGAATTAATAAATTCATAAGATTCATAAAAACTTTAATTAATGTAATTATGCAATTAATGAATTTGCAATTATGAGATTGATAAATAATAATTCTGATTAATAAAGTACTTTCTGCTGCAAGTGTACTTTAATTCAAAAACTTACTGATCTGTTGTGGGTATATGAAACCATTTTCTAACTTGTATTTTGCTTTGAAGTGTTGAAGTATGTGCCTATTAACCCTAAGAAAATTGGTATTTAAAAATGACTAGTTAGGTGATATCTCCATATTTCTACTTAATGTCTGTATTTTTATCTTTAGATCAAATGGCTGCATAAAAAGGAGACAGAATAGCTATTGTTCATGGTTTGTGTATTGTAAAGAAAAAGAAGGACCTTATAGTCTGACTGTAATCAAGTACAGCTGGACTGTCATTGTCTGATTAGGAGACATGTATGTAAAGTATATTTAATCCTTGACTCATTTTTGCAAAACAGTTAATCCCTCACCTTCAAATACCCTCAAATCTAATACTACTATTCCAAGGTAGGAGTTCAATTTTACAAATAACTTGACTCCATCTAACAAAAGTGTTTTGGCTCTATTTTAAAAATCATAACAATTTTTAATATCTATAATTGTCCCTTGCTACCCCCTCCTCATTCTCCTTTTATGCCTCATCCTGCCTGAATGGATGTGTTGTCTTTTTCATCATGTCATTGTGTTGATTTGGCACAGCCAGGGTTTTGGTAGTGAGGAGGGCCTCAGAAGTAGCTTCTGTGAGAAGCTGCTAGAAGCTTCCACTATGTCTGACAGAGCCAATCGCTGATGGTTCTGAAGACAGACATGCTGATGGCCCAATTAGAGACACTGATGTGATGACATATTTAAGAAGAAAATCAAAATCAGTGCAGGGGCAGTGTTTTCCAGAGGTGGTGAGGTGCTGACAGATTCCTGGTGCAGGGCCATTATCTCAGCATGGACCATAGCCACAATGAGCCTTCCCTGCCTGGCTGCCCCTAGCCAACTGCAGCACAGGGTGCAGGCAGAAGGGCAGAGGTGGCAGCAGTGGCTTCTTCCTGGTGCCCTGCATGAGAAGAGGCGTTAAATAGTGTCAGCACTGCGGTGGCTGCTACTGCCCATGTGATGGTGGCAGCGCCAACCGGTCAGCAGCAGAAACATGGAGAGTAACTACTTTATATGGAATCTAAATGAGATTAACTTCTCGGCACTGTGGGATCCCCCAAGAATCTTTGAACTGATAGCACGTTAGCAATGGTACCCATGGGCAACAATTTTTCTTTGAGTCAGAGAAGAGGAGGAAGTGAGGACACGTGAGGGAAAAACAACATGGCCACACCAAAGTCAGTGGGAAAAAAAAGAGGGAGAGGAGGTGCTTCAAGCATCAGAGCTGATATTCCTCAGCTGTGGTGAGGAACATGGTGAAACAAGCTGGCCCCCTGTAATGCATGAAGTGCATGGGGGATGCAGATATACACTTGCAGCCCAGGAGAAAAGTGCTCATGCTAGAGTAGGTGGATGCCAGAGAAAGCTGGGATCCAGTGGGAGACCAGATAGAGAGAGAGGGCCCCTGCTTCTAGAGATAGAGAGGGGGGCCTTGCTTCCACGCTAGGGGGGCAGCCTATCCTTAAAACTGCACACCATGAACAAGTGACCTGTGCCACAGTAGATCTGGGAAGACTGCCTATGGAAAAAGGACCCCACAACATAGCAAAGACTCCTCTCTCTGAGCAAAGAGAAGATCCCAAATGATGAACTGACCAAAACCCCACTGTCCTGTCTCCCTGCTACCCTGGAGGGAAAAAGGGAGGGGCTGAGGCAGGGGAAAAGGTGTTTCAAAGGCTTATTTTATTTTCATTATCTGCCTCTGAGTCTGTCCAATAGTAAAAGATTTTAAAATCATAGAAAATTCAGGGAGTTAGAAAGAAAGTTAGGCTTGGTAGGCCATGGGAAAGTGTTAAAGATAGGCCCTGGGAAATGTTAGGCCTTGTGCTTCCTAGATCATGTGAAACTGTAGTCAGTATATGACAAATGATATAATTGTTAGATGTGATTGGATATAATTATTGTTTAAAGAATCATGAGAAACTGTATTAGGGGGTTTGAGGGGGATCATGGTAGGTCCATGCTTGGATTAAATCAACATATACAATAGAACAATGTAAGTTTAATAATTAATATGTAAGTTATATAACAATAGAGTATAAAACATGTTCAGCTCACAACCAAGTTGGGTCAGATTTGGGTATGTGCACCCCTGACACTCAGAGCTCTTTAATAAAAGCACCTTCATATAATCTTTCCATGATTATGTGTTCCTGAACGCTAACATGTTGATAATAAATTTACCTTATACTTTAAATTTGAACCTGTTTTTCCCTTAGAATGTTTATATCCCAGTCCTCAACTCCATCTCATCTCATCTCATCTCATCTCATCTCATCTCATCTCATCTCATCTCATCTCATCTCATCTCATCTCATCTCATCTGCCCTTAGTTAACTTTTTTCCCTCTCCTCTGCTCAACTATAGCATAAGAGGGTGAGCAAACCACTTTAGTGGGTGCCTGGCATTTGGCCAGTATCAAACCACAGTGGGCAGTTCTTTCTTTTAAAAAACAGACATTTTTTAAATTTTGTTTTTGCATATATTGGCACCATGACTAAGTCTAGACATTGCTCCTTCAAGGAGAAGGAAAAAAAGTTTTGTTTTCAACAGATTTCACCAAATAAATTAAGATGTTGTGCTTAGAAGGGTTATCACAAGGTTGACTAAGTGTTCACACAATAACTTATTATAAAGTTGATGGGCAGTTCCAAAGGCAGAATTGGCATATATCTGGCTAAAATTAAAATTAAGTTCTTCCTAAAGTTAAACTCTTGCTAAAATTGAACTGAAAAAATAACCACAGCAAAGGCAACAAAAGCTTAGCATAAGGCTTATTCTCACTGTAAAAGAGAATAGATATCCCATTATTATAAGCAATCATGTTTTATGATTTTGAGTTTCCAGTGTTAGTGTACAAGATTCTATGTTATAGGCCCAAGTCTTATTTCAGAGATTACTGTTTTTTCATGCCTTACAGAGGTAATCACACAGTACATTGTATTTTGTGCTACCTCTATTTGTTCTCCATACACAAGAGCAAAAGCACATTCCTGTTTCTCATCTTTTGCCATTTGAGGAGGAAAGCTTAGGTCTACTTGTCAAAACAGGTAAGTGTTTCACTTCCAATTAACTACAAAATAACAACAAACAAAAAATAATAACAAAGTAATTACTCCCTCTCATTAGGAGACTGGATAACTTATTTATTAATTTAAAGATTTTTATTCTTTACACAGGGTATTTGTATCTGCCTTATAGAAGCCCTAATATTTACAGAAAAGTGTATACTATTTTCTAAATGTATAATTTATTCAGAAGTGAGACTGAACAAAGCCATAGCTTCTCAAAACCACTTGATAAATTTTATCCCCAGAAGGAAGGTGCATGCACCTTAATTAATGAAGCAATATTCATCAGTTAAAATATTCACTGTCTGCAACTACTAAAATATTCACTATGATAACTTTTTGTCATTATTTACTTCCTCATGAAGAAGAGTGAATAAAAGACTAACACAGACTGTCTGCGATTGAAAGATTTCAAGTGATGTATTGTTGAAGCATGGATAGTTCAGTTTAAGTTCAGTTCACAGTAGAGACACTCCCCTCTCAAAACAGATTTTTCAAATACCTGTGGAAAATTGGGAAGTTTGACTTCTTGAACATACACAAACGTATCAATTCACATGTTCCCCAGTCTCCCTAAGACTTCACCTTTACTCAAGTTCAATATTCAGTATCCATTCAGATCTATCTACAAGCAAGGTCTGGCTCCAAAATCTAGCTTGCTGTAGAAGCACGTATGATTCTTGCATGTTTCTCTGTGACAGATTACTTGTTTTTGTCCAATCCATCAGTACCACTATGCCACTCTAAAACTTAACTACAATCCCCAGGTGACCTGAACCTCCACATGGCATGCAACTTCTCTATAAGTCATATAGCCTGAATACTTTGCAAAAAATCAGGTTCCCTGCAAGACCATGAAAGCCCACCTAGCTACAGATTAATTTATTTGATACTGTTGTACAGCTGTATGATAGAAACGTTTAGTAGATTAATGTGCATGACTCTATGCGTTGTAGTCTAGGGTATAGCGGTGCGGAAGAATTCGGGGTGTAACGGAAAGCTAGTAACCACCCCTCTCTGTTAGGATAGTAAGGCCCCCTGCAATTAGCCAATAGCACCTAACTGTGACGTATGCAAATGGGAGTAACACAATGACCCTAGGTTATAAAATGTTAAATTCCCCTGCAATAAACACCATTTTCGCCATCCATCACATTGATGCTGTGGGATATGGTCCGTGTGGCTGAGGAGAGCCACCATGCTGGCTCTGGCCAGGGTATCTGCCTTGCTTGAAAACCAACATCTATGTGTCTATTTCATACAGGTAAATATCTTGCATGTGCATGCAAAAACTTTAAAAGGAACTATGTTCATACATTTCTGTCCTTTCTGAATAATAATGCTCCAGTACAGAAAAAAACCCTCCAATTAAGGAAGAAACTGATAGGATTTTCCTGATAAAATTATGTTGTAACAGGTTCTAATTTGCTTTACTTAACTGTGTATTTCACTATTGATTACTCTTAGTGCTGCTGTGCTGTTGCACAATGAGACATGATAAGCAGATTCTCTTCCATAAACAATTGGTCAAACTATTGATGAATTTTTCTATTGCACAGTCCGGAGCAATTAAGGAACAGGCTCACAGCTGCTCCACTAGTTGCGAGTATCTTGCAAAGAGCTAACACAAGAGCTGATTACATTTCCAGAAAGAACTGCCAACTTTTAATTGTCCTCCAATATTCAGGATTGTCAAGTTTGGCGGGAGAAAATGCAGCACTCAATATGAATGATCAGCAAATCTCGTTTATTGGTAACTCTAAAACCACTTATATAGCATCAATAATTAGGCTCATACATAGTGCAAAAGCAAGCTTATTATTGGATATTTCATTTAAGGTCAACTCCACCTAATTCTACATTCCTGTAATCGCTCATCTATGCTGAATTCACATTCTTCTGATTACAGCGTCCTGTTCCCGGTTAACAGTTATCATCAAGGCCTTCCTGACTTTTGCAACATCTCACACCAACTGTACTCCATTGTCTATTTCTTTCCCAGCTAACTGCTGCATTGGAAAGTGACCTTTGCTCTCTAGCCATTCCTCTATACAGGTACAAGAAGGTCCTTCCCACCACAGTTCCTTATCTCTTTCCAGAGACTCACAGAATATCCTGTGTTGGAAGGGAACCACAAAGATGATCAAAGTCCAAGTGCTGGTCCTACGTATGACAACCCCAAGAATCGCATCATGGATGACCACCAGCGTGGGATTCATAGCAGAAAGAAAATACTTGCAACCTCACAGGCTGACATTTGCCCTATTTTTCTGAAAGTGGCAGAATAAGTCCTAGGTGCAGGCTCTGCAGTCTCCAACATTAATGCACATTCATAGATAGCACTTCGGGAAATGTCTCATTGCAGCCTTTATTTCATGCAGGCAGTTTTTGTGGCACAGAGCTGGCTGGTTTCAGAGAATGCTATAGAAATACATCTACCCTTTGAGTGACTTTGTCAGAAAGGCTTACTTTAGTTTTGAAACCTGTCAATATTTCACAGTCTCTGGAACAAGCTGTCAGATTTCCTTTGGAAGGGAGAAAGGAGGGGATGTACATCCACTGAAGAAAAATAACTGACACAGAGCTGGATTCAGACTCAAATAAGCAGTTCTATCACTGAATAAGGACTACAGGTTTTGCATTACTTATTTTAGGTGAAATGGCCTTCATATTTAAGCATGAGGCTATTTTATAGGACTTACCTGCCTAAAACCAAAAAAGACTGAAATTCTGCATGAGCACAAGATGCATAGAGAAAAGCTTCAACATGTGAAAATTAATACTGCAGACACACAATAAACAGACCAGCAATGATTGCAAGCTTGTATTGTTCAATACAACAGCAGCATCATTCAAAAAAACAACTTGCAATGGAGCAAAATATCACAGAGCTTTGTAGTTATACTTCCTCTGGCTTTTGAATGCAAAACCTATTTCTGTTACCTGCAACATTGTCAAGCTGAAGTTTATGAGCATGAGACAGCACCCTGACATACCTGTTTCATTTTTTTTACAGAACCAACTAACTGTTATATTGGAGTCACAGGAAGAGATGGAATAGATGGGATACACCATACATAGGCATAGAAAAATAATAAGAGCAAGTTTTAGTGCAGTGTTTGGAAAAACAAGTCTCCGCATTCACTGTAAGACTCACCTTTCTTGTCCAGGAATTGTGTAGTTTGTGGGGATATTCTTGAAGTATGAAAAATAATTCCACAAAGATAACCAAGAAATAATCTGCTGAAAGAAATAATCACATCAAGGCTTACCACAGTCTCTCAAAAACCACATACTTATACCTCCACCTCTCTTAATAAAACCACATCACCACCAACCTTTTAAACTAACTATGGCCCAGCAAAAGGATAATAGAAACCCAGCAGCTGTCAGGCACAGAGTTACATAAGAAAGAGACTATTCCAAAGGTTTCTGTTAGACAGAGGAAGAGAAACCATTCTTTTTCTCCTCACATAAAAATAAAGGTTATAATAGTGAAGGGTTGAATAATAGCAAGAGCAGTTACAGAAGAAACTGATAAATCAGGAGAGACATGCTGCTGGGGCTGTACATTTAGAAAATCTGCATGGGGCAAAAATTTTCTACAGTGGAATATCACTTACGTATCTATATAGCTAATGCCATCAGCCAGCCATGTGTGAAAAGTGAGGGCTAATGTGCACCATCCAGAAAACTCCCACTGACACACAGAAGAAAGGAGTCTTTTTATCTATTCTTGCCTTTTGCTGGGGGAGAGCAATAGAGGAACACAGTAGAGGGCCAAAATACTCAGTCTGAAATACTAAATGCTAAGCAAATGCCTTGCCTCTGTAGTCACAGGTGATTCCCATTAAAATGAATTAATTCAGCTGTGAAGCAGTGTAGCCTACTTGGTTGACTGTCCCCATGTAGATTCAAGTATGAAATTATAGATACTCTGAAAAAAAATGAATCAAAGAAGCCTGGAGTTCTTAGAATTTTTCATATTCCTGGTTCAATGATACACATCTGTAAGTATGTTCATCCAGTGTTACAGCTGTAATTTTTAGCATATAGCTCTTGAGCCTTCTTTCAAAATGCTGGGGACTTGCATGAAAGACTAAGTCCTCTCTTAAGTAGTAGAATTGCCAAAATAATTACAGGACGAGGAAGCAAAGGGCAGTCCAGAAGCAAGACTGTTTGCAGCCCCAGGGTTTGAAAGGATGCAGGCACTAAAGTCATGTAAATGGGGGTATTAAGCATTCCTTTTATAGGATACAGTGCTAAATAGGAGAAAAGAAAAAATTATCATTCAATTTGTTCTAAATCAATGCACAATATTGAGAGGATTCACATTTATATCTGAGTACAATATTTAAATTATCACTAAACATATTTTCTTGACAGATTTCCTATTGTAAGCCCTGATCTGATTCAACAAGTAGTCACTGGGGCTATTCATATGCTAGAATACTCAAATACTCAAAAATACTCTAATGTTAAATGATGGAAGATTCATTCGAAATAGTAGCTGAAATAAGAAATAAAATACGTATTTTTGAGTCAAAAAGGCTACATTAGACTCTCAAGAAGTACTAGGATTGAAAAAGGAAGTGCTGTTACAGGTGGGAAGACCCCATGTAGCTTTCCCTGGTATCTAGTTTACACCAAGCCTCTGCAGCTTTTCTGGACAAAAGAAACAACACTCTTTTAATGATAAAAGCATAACAGAACTAAGGATTTGCCTCATTGCAGGAAGTATGCTGATGTTGACTTGGAATCTTATCATTACTTTTATGTTTTAGAGCCTCATTACATCTGGATGAAGTGATTGAGTACTTCGGGAACGCTCTTGCCTGAAATGAGGGCCTTGGGCATTTATGGACCTCTTGCCATCACTAGCTCAGCCAGCAACCTAGGCACTGCAAGTCATTTTCAGTGAAAAATTTATGTGGGATCTCAGTCTCTTCAGGCCTGAGTTCTCTTGGAATCCTCCTCCATGGGGAGTTTCACTTATCTTAGTTCTGTGTCAGGAAAAATACTCTAAATGCTCCTTAGGCTCTTGTTTCTTGTGTTTATTAATATATTATCAAAAGACTTGGCAGTCCTCCCCAGACTTTCTGCTCAAGTTCAACCCACCATCAACTGGCTTGAATGGCGCAAAATGGCCTTGAAATACAAAGCTCTTTTATCTTTATACTCATTTTCACCCAATTAACAATAGAAACATAAATTAATTTTTTTAGTGACCCAATGACCAAAACCCTGTGTGCTGCACTGCAGCATTCTCTATCCAATCACTTACTACTACCCAAAAACCTCTAGAAGAAGAAGATGAAGAAAGAAGGACAAGAGACAACACCCTAAATCCTCCATCTTGTCTTCTGTTCTCTAAACTAGTTTAAACTCCAAACTTTAACTTTTTCACCCAGTGACTTAAGAAAACTCTCTAATTTACACACTCACACTCTTAGCTTTTCTGTTTAACTTTAACAGTTGTTCTCATGGTGTTGTATGAAATTCAGTGTTTTCCTGGATGTCAGAGCTGGGTATCAGAGATAAGGGCACATACTCTGTGCCTCCAACTCCAACATCTCCCCCTTCTCTTTGCCAAAAAAACCTCTTTTCTTAACTATGAATGAGTCAAGCAGATGATGTCTAGACCCGACACATTGGCCAGAGCTCTCCAGACATTTTCCGTTGACTGATTCATGGGCAAAACTGTGTTGTCTAAGGCAACCAATGAAAGGATAAGGTACTAATACAATAACTGACTGATCTTCTTGTTCAACAGCCCCATCTTTCATAAGAATTCTCAGATGTCTGAACAACCCTCCCTCACAGAGTTCCCAGTCCACAAATTTCCACACGCAGGTTGTCTGATGTTCAAGATGCCAGATGCTGTCTTCATGCTGGATCATGTCTGTGTGCTTGCTTCTCACTTTCCGGGGTCTCTGTCTGCTTGCTTCTCAGCTTGATATGGTTTCACATGCTTTGCGGGAACCCACTTCGGTCCTTGAACCTGTGGAGACACAAGCATACCCTTTTCCCCTGGTGATTAGTTGAAATGGACCTTCAATCCGTCCTGACTCTAAATTTCTGATCAAAACCAAAGGATTTTCTCCCAACTTCACTTGTGTACCATGAGAAGAATACCTGATAATTGGCAGAGTTTGTTTTGTAAAAGAACTGTTCAAAAAGAGCTGTTCAGAAAATTTGCAATATATATAAGATTTTTACACTTTTTCAGAAAATTTAAAATATATAAGGTTTTTATGCTTCTGAGGCATAGCTGTTTCCCCCCTTTTTTTTTTTTTTAATTAAAGATATCCATTTTCTCATTTTGAACATGAAAAACCATCAAAGTAAAACACATGTACATGTATACATATAGTATATAACCCTTTTACAGCAATCAAGAACTTGTTAAGAGGATGCATAATTGATATTATGTGATATTATAAGATCTGAATAATCTATAGTATCAATTACTGAATGTATAAAATGTACTATCATCCCAGAGTCTGCAACAGCTGATAAATCAGTGACAGATTGGAAAATTATGTCCGGATAACAATTCTCCAAGCTCACTGTAAAGATCCAGTGCTATATTAATTTATTGATTGCCAAGTCAAACTGACTTGAATATTGTTTTGATGCAGAAAACATCTGGGTTTATTGGTAAATTCTCCATCCAGCTAAAGTTGAGGCTTGGCCAGGGCCCCAGCTTCAAACTGGAGGGATGCTCTTACCTTACTTTTCTTAAACAAACTTCCTAACAATTAGAATTTAATCAATTATCTGTTATTTGGATCTTTTTCAGTTTAACTTTGATAGTACTGAAAACTGTGTTGAATTAAATCTATAATATTCGAAAGAAGGAAAAGGTTAAAGAATGAAAGAAACCTGCTCATGGTTAACTGTAATCTTTTAATTCAATTTTAAGGAAATGCATTTTGCAGAAATTGACTGTAGTTACATCAGTAATACTTGGTGATCACCTTATATATATATAATTTTTTTATATAACTTTATATTATACAGTGCTACATTAGCAGTAGATGAACAGAGAATAACATTTTTAAAACATTCATGCATTGAGAATATTGAAGCAAAGCAAAAATCTTTTACATTTCTTGTGATGAATATCATAATTTTCCATGTTATTTATAAAAGCAAAACCAGCAGATATTGTCAAAAATGTAATATCTATATGTATTCTATTATGCAATATCTATAAACTTTTTGATTTATTTTTGAAGACACTTCATTCAATAGAGGTTTCTCTCTGAAGCTTAATTATGACTACAACAATTTGCAGATTATCCAGCAATGCAACTTAAAATGCTTTTGATTTTTACATTGCCTAATTAAAATGTTCTTTTTTTTAAAGGTAGATAAATTATTAAAAGATTTTTGCCTGTTATTGTCGACCATTTCATTTTTGCCTCAAATATGGTTTGTATTATTCTTTTTATTATTGTGAAAATTGTTTCTGAAGGACCTGTAGGGAAAAAATCCATTCTATTATTAACAATGAATTTTTCTTTGAGGTATCTCATTGAGATATGAGACCATAGTTGCATGTTTCTTTTTAGCACTGTAAGAAAGAATGGTTGTGGCACCGCACAACAATGCACCTATCTCTTCTGAAGACCTTCAATGACCTTCCTAAGGGCTTCTTGAGCTTCAAGTGTGAAAGTTCCAGGAGATTTAATGTTGCCTTCTCCTATTAGTAGGTCAAAGAGTGATGCACGTTCATCACTGACGGGTGTTCTCTGTTCTTTGAGGAAGGACTTTTCAACAGTATCTTCGCAAGTGTTCTCATTCCTTGATGCTTCAGGATGGAAAATACATCTTTTGGATGACATATAACGTCAAAGAATTCTTAGGGTTATCAGTTCTGGGTTGCTTGGGAAGCTGTAGATGGTTCTGCAGATGGAGTTTGATTGGAGCTCCCCACAGATTGTGTTCCTTGAGGGATGTCGGATTGCTGAGTCACTGTCATTACTTGTGTACGTCTCTTCCCATTCCCTGGAAGGGGTAGGAGTTTTCCCTCCACATCTCTTTTTGAGTGACATTGGCTTGCATAATGTCTTCCTCCTCTGTATTTTAGGCAAAGACCTGGTGCTTTTGTGTTTCCTGAAGGCTCTGGGCAATTTTTTCTATGTGTCCATGTTTCCCACATCTGAAACATGGCTTCTTGTGGCTTGATTTCTGCCTTTCGGCTATTTTGTGGAAAGCAGCCCAGGGATGCTGGACTTCATGTTGACATGTCCCAAATTCACGGGTTCATGCCTGCTATTTGCTGAAACTGCTGCTCAGCTGCTTCTATAACATCTTGAAGCACTTCTGCAGGCAGGTCTGCTATTTGAGTTTCTGGCTTATGATGTGGCACATCTCCTGCCATTTGAGCCACTGTGATGTCTGCATATGGTCCTCTGGCATATTTGTTGCTCAATTCAAGGAGAGCTTTTCTCCATCTTGAATTCCACAGTATATATTGCGAATCTGTGAAAACTGTTGAGGCTATATATTTGCATACATATGGTAACATTTCATGACTGCAGAAAAGACCTTTTAATAACTGTTTAAAATATGGAGAACCAAGTCCTTTTCTTTCCACAGCATCCAATAAATCCTTTAAAAGCAAATGATCCACAGGCTCCCATCTAGGAACATCATCTCTTCTTCCAAGCCTCACTGGCAGCACAGTAATGTCCTCAATTTTTCTGAAAGCATCACCTCCTTTCTTGAGAGGTACCTGCATATCAGGTCCTCCCCCTTCTTTATGAGGGAGAATTGATACATATTGTAGCTTTGGTTGTTGAGGAGCTGTAGGTATGGTAGAAAAATCCAGTGGTTGTGGATTTTGACTGCACACAGCATCCATTAAATCTTGAAGTGGAGAAAATTGTAATCTTGTCAAAGAAGAGATGTGCTGCCCTAAGAACCAGTCCTTTGGATCAGTCTCTTGAAAATCTGAAATTTCGGCTTGAAGCAGAAAATCTGGTATTTGAATCGGTGACAGAGGAATCCCTTCACCAACAGTGATAGATATTATGTTGTCATCTGATACATGCTGGCTTACAAATGTAGAAAAAGTTGAAGGCTGTTGTGATGCTGTTTGCCCACAAGGTGGCGCTGCTGCTCCACGAAACAGCTCTTGTTCCGCTTTTACAGGCACCTGTAATTCAGACTGGATATGAACCTGAGAAAAAAGTTCTAAAAGCCTGTATTTAGGGAGAAAATCCTTTTTAGAAGATAAATCCCTTTTAAGGTGAATGCTGCTTGTGCCAGAAACTGGACTCTGAACAGGAATCGTGATTATTTTCCCCATTTCCAGGTTATTTTCACACAGGGATTGCCTGACATAGACATGAACGAGAGAACGCGCATGCGCGGCTTGGCGGGAGGCGGTGCCAGCCTCCGCCTCGGTGGGCTGGGGCCTCCGTATCATCGATAGTGCCATGGTTCCAGCAGCAGGGCGTGGCTTAGCGATTTTGGCCAGCCCCTTAGTCGCTTTCGCTGCGCGACGGGGGAGGCTTTTTGGCACTGCCCCTAACTCCCCCTTTTGGGTGGGGTTTGCAATGCTTCATGGTCCAGCTGTTCCACCGTATCCGCATTTTGTGGCTCCGCCTCTTGTGCAGCCTCTGGCCCTGCCTCTTGGGCAGTTTCTGGGTCCGCCTGCTGGGAAGACCTTTCTGTACTAGCCTTTTCTGACATCATCTGTAGGCGGTCAGTTTCATCAGAGGGCGGGGTCAGCTCACTTTGAATTCTGGGTCCTGCTGTCCCTCTCTCTGGCTCCTCTGACTTACTTGGGGAAGACTGGGGAGGGGGTTTCTCTGAGGGTGTGGTTTCAAAACCAGCGCAGGTTTTTTCTAACCTTTTCTCCCCCCCATAGGGGTTTGTATGGACCGTAAAAATTCTAGAAATACTCGGTCCAGTTTATCATGCTTCCCCATGAGACCTCGTATTCTTAAATATTCTTGCAAATTTCTAACTTTGCTTTCTGTACTAATTGCGATACCCTCCGCCTTTTTAGTTTTCCTCCGCGCCCCTCCCTCCTCCGCCATGTCCTCTGAAGGGTTGGGGGCAGGGAATTCTGCGCCGCTGAGGGATTTTGGAGTTTCCCACGGTTCCGGAAAGGGCAGTTCGGTCTGGGTGGCTGGGTTTGCCCTCCTCCCGTCCCACCCTCCTGGGAAGGCAGTTTTGGAAAATGATACTGATACATTACATTAAAGAGACTATTACTTGTCTCTATCATATTTCCATGCCCCTATTTTCCCGGGGTATTTAACTCTTTTAACCTCATATTTGCATTTGCCCATATACAGGGCTCAAACAATTGCTCTGTGCTTATGGTGGGGTAATTTTCTTTTATCCAGAGCAGTAGAAATTCCAACTCTTTCCTCAGAATTTTAATAAGGACTGCTCTGTTATTTTTTCTAATTTCTGTAAAATTGTCTGTTCTTCCTTAGAGATATTAGATCCCATCTCTTAGGTTGGACAGAGCTTACCAGACCTGTTGGCTATGTCTGTGGATTACTGTCTTAGTTTAGGGCAAATTTGTGAGAAAAACTCTAAATGGGGGTTTCCTCAGGGAAATGACCCCTCCTCTCCTCAACTGGTCCGGGAAAAAAAAAAAAATTCCTTGGAGAGAAGTGGAAAAAGCTGTTTATTTAACAGAAATTAAATAATATTAAATTATAAAACCTCTCGCTGTTCGATGGGATGGTAAATCCAAGAAGAAAAGTCCTTTTCATGTGGTGAAGCTCAGCTTGCTCAGGTTCTTATCAGTCCTTTCAGTGCTGGAAAGTGCCGAGGCCCAGGCCCCGGTGGGCCACAGGCGTGAGCTCCTGGGGTTTGGCTGGGTGTTCAGTCCAGAGCAGGTTTCAACAGATCTAGGAAAAAGGGAAAAAAACCCAAAAACGAAGGTCCAGGGAACTCTTCTGCCTCAGCTAGCTAAAACTAACTAAAAGCCAGAGAGAAGCTCTGTCCCGCTGTCTGTCTGTGCTGCAGACACCACAGTCCAGGGAGTGGGAATGATGTTTTCCTTTAACACAAACTGCGCGCTTCTTCTTCCCTCCACTCTTGCTCTCAGAGCCAGTCTTAAAGGTGAGAACTTAATATATAACATAAACCAGATGACTGGGGATACCAGTATCATAAAGTCACCCCAGGACATTCCACCCCTTATCTCCATATCATCGACTTATTATTAAAATTAATATATATATATTTTAACTTTACAACACATACATTATACACAGACAAGGGCATTCATTTATGATCTTCACTTAACAATCAGATCTCCCTGAGGTACACATTGTGTTGTTCCATCTTTCCGCATTATATACCATGTGCAACTCGGTCTCTGAGCAAAAACAACCTTATGAATGGATTTGTCTGGACTCAAAGTAGAATTGATCTAAACTATCTTTCTTAACAAACTTCTGAGATGTACTGCTGGGACTTTGTTTTCATCTACTTTATGCAGGGGCTCAGATTGGGCTGGGCCTGCTCGGTTGGTGGAACCTTGGGCGTTAACTATTCATGTGGCTTTTGCTAGATGCTGCTCTTAATTTTTGAAAGATCTTCTACTTAACGCTTTCAAGGTAGTCTTTAACAGTCGATTGTACTTCTTCACTTTCTCAGCAGCAGGTGCATGGTAGGGGATATGGTACTCAGTGCCATGTTCCCTAGCCCAGGTGTTTATAAGGTTATTCTTGAAATGAGTCCCATTGTCTGACTCAATCCTCTCAGGGGTGCCATGTTTCTAAAGGACCTGCTTTTCAAGTCCCAGGATGGTGTTACGGGCAGTGGCATGAGGCACAGGGTAGGTTTCTAACTATCCAGTGGTGGCTTCTACTATTGTAAGCACATAGCGCTTGCCTTGGCGGGTTTGGGGTAGTGTGATGTAGTCAATCTGCCTACAGATAGGCCTCTCTATACTTATATTTGGACCAATGCCCACCATACCATAGCAGCTTCAGCCGCTTGGCCTGCTTGATCATGGCACACGTCTCACAGTCATGGATGACCTGAGAAATACTGTCTATGGTTAGATTTACTTTTTGGTCTCGTGCCCACTTACAGGTGGCATCTCTTCTACCCTGATGGCTTGAGGCATCATGGGCCTATCAAGCTAGGAACAATTCTCTCTTGTGTTGCTAATCTAAGTTTATCTTTGATACTTTTATCTTTGCAGCTTGATCTACCTGTTCATTGTTTTGGTGTTCTTCATTAGCCCTACTCTTGGGGACATGGGCATCTACACGACGGACTTTCACAGACAGTTTCTCTACCCTGGTAGCGATGTCTTTCTATTCATCAGCAGCCCAGATCGGCTTTTCTCTGTGTTGCCAGTTGGCCTTTTTCTACCTTTCCAGCTATCTTTACAGAGCATTGACTACTATCTATGAATCAGTGTAGAGGTAGAGCTTTGGCCACTTCTCTCTTTCAGCAATGTCCAGGGCCAGTTGAACAGCTTTGAGTTCAGCAAGTTGGCTTGATCCACCTTCTCCTTCAGTAGCTTCTGTGACCTGTCGTGTGGGGCTCTATACAGCTGCTTTCCACTTCCAGTTCACCTTTACAATGCGACAGGAACTATCAGTGAACAGAGCATAGCATGTTTCTTCTGCTGGAAGTTGGTTGTACGATGGAGCTTCTTCAGCTTGCGTCACTTGTTTCTGCTCTTCTTCATCTGTCTGTCTGTCCGTGCTGCAGACACCACAGTCCAGGAGAGCATGTGTGGGAATGATGTTTTTCTTTAACACAAACTGCGCACTTTTTCTTCCCCCCACTCTCGCTCTCAGAGCCAGTCTTAAAGGTGCAGAACTTAATATATAACATAAACCAGACGATTGGGGATACCAGTATCATAAAGTCACCCCAGGACAATTACTGACCAGCAGAATCTGATGTTTCCAAGTCCTGGGCCCTTGGAACTCTGGAATTTGATAGCAGATGTATTTGTCTGGACATCTTTCTTTCAGGAACCAGCTGCTCTGGTCCAGGCAGGTGTTGATCGAGTCTTCTTCGAGCTCTTACTGACACACACACACGGAGCACCACTTGATGCGGGATCTTGGTCTCTTCAGGGCTGAGTTCTCTTGGAATCCTCCTCTACATGGAGTTTCAATTGTCTTAGTTCTGTGTCAGGAAAAATACTCTAAATGCTCGTTAGGCTCTTGTTTCTTGTGTTTGTAACTTTTTTAATCTGTTTTTTTTCTCTCTTTTGATTCTTGCTGTATTTCTTCTCATACGTGGATTTCCCAGTCTCCTCTGAGCTGGGCTCCTTTGGAATATTCCCTCACAGGGAATTCTGCTTATCTCAGTTCTCCGGGTCAGGAAGAAAACTCCAAAGCCTGTTAGGATCTTGTTTCTTGTGTTTATTAGGATGTTATCACAAAACTTGGCAGGTTTCTCAGACTTTCTGCACAAGTTTAATTCACTGCAACCTGGCACATTTTGGCTCTGATAGCACAAAATGGTCCCAAACCATGTAGCTTTTTGTATCTTTATGCTTATGCTTATCCAATTAACAATAGACACGTATATTATGTTTCTTAATGACCCAATGACCTGTGTGCTACACTGCGACATTTTTTATCCAATCACCTACTATTACCTAAAATCTTCTAGGAGAAGAACATGAAGAAGAAAGAAGAAGGAAAAGAGACAACACCCTAAATCCTCCATTTTTATTTCTGCTCTCTAAACTAGCTTAAACTCTAAACTAACTTTTCCACCCAGTGACTTAAGAAAACTCTCTAATCTACACTCACACTTTTAGCTTCTCTATCTAACTTTAACAGTTGTTTTCATGTAACACCATGAAAACATGCTCAGAAATTTCATATTGTATGAAATTCAGTGTTCTCCTGGATCTCAGAGTCAGGCATCAGAGACAAGGGCACAAACTCTGTGTCTCAGAGTCCAACAGTGTTTATTAACATATTATCAAAAGACTTGGCAGTCCTCCCCAGACTTTCTGCTCAAGTTCAACCCACCATCAACTGGCTCAAATTGGCTCAAATGGCGTAAAATGGCCTTGAAATACAAAGCTCTTTTATCTTTATACTCATTTTCACCCAATTAACAATAGACACATAAATTGATTTTTTTAGTGACCCAATGACCAAAACCCTGTGTGCTGCACTGCAGCATTCTCTATCCAATCACTTACTACTACCCAAAAACCTCTAGAAGAAGATGAAGAAGAAAGAAGGACAAGAGACAACACCCTAAATCCTCCATCTTGTCTTCTGTTCTCTAAACTAATTTAAACTCCAAACTTTAACTTTTTCACCCAGTGACTTAAGAAAACTCTCTAATTTACACACTCACACTCTTAGCTTTTCTGTTTAACTTTAACAGTTGTTCTCATGTTCTCATGGTGTTATATGAAATTCAGTGTTTTCCTGGATGTCAGAGCCAGGTATCAGAGATAAGGGCATGCACTCTGTGCCTCAGACTCCAATAAAAAAATAGTATAGACTCTAACCTGATAAATACTTCTAATTGCAAACAATAAACTCATGAGGAATAAATTAATATTAGATGAGCTGCAAGGTAAAGGAAAACCGATTGGAATATTCACAGAGTCCTCAAGGAGATAAGAGTGAATTTCATTTATTGCATAACTCAATACATTCTTATAGGGTTTTTTCAGGGTTCACGCGGCTTAAGCAAAACTACTGTTGGCTAGTTCATCCTGCTTATCATCTTCTTCTTCATTTTCATTCTTTACAGAGACTTGAAGATTACTGCCCCTGGGGCTGTAAGCTGGGTTGTGCAAACAGGCTTTGAATAAAATATCGTGTCCTTGGTCTGCAAGGATTTTCTGTACAGCAAGGTTAGTGCAAATCTCTGATGGACATAACCCCACCAAAATTAACCCCACAGAGCAGGTTACAGAAGGCAGGTGTACAAGGTTAGAATTTCACACTGTTCAAAACAAGAAAATGAGGATTTCTTTTTAGTAAAGGTTAATGCTCATCTGGTTTGAAAAATGAACTCAAAAAATACAGTTCACACATGTGTACAAAGTATTTTGCATTCAAAATACTTTAAACAACTAAAAGAAATTAGGCTGAGAAAAAAACCCAGCAGTGAAATTAATCTGAACATTTCAAACTTAAATTTATTTATTATTTTACCTTGTAATCATTTGATGGGATTGCTTGGTCCTTTTAATTTACTAGTCAGAATTAAATAGCATACTGATCACTTCTCAGGTTTCCTGGATAAGAATACTCCAATGTTCAAGGACACGAAGATGCCCTTTTTTGCAATCTTTATCTTCAAAAGCATTTGCTCAGTATTTTTTCTACTATATCAGGGCATTCCAGGTATAAATGATGCTTACAAACATCCTAAAACAAGACACAGTTCAGTAAAAAAAAATTAAAAATTCTAAATTGAAAGAGTTTTCTCTGTCCCAGAGGTCACTCACAGTAGTGGCAAAGCAAGTAGAGGATGTTTATGCAGTAGAGGATGCATTTATGAAAGATTACTTGTGTTCAATATATAGAAGAATTTCCCTAGGTGCCTCCCTATTGAACACACAATGATGAAGATGGATAGGGTAGTGACTTGTAGAAAGCAGTAGAATCCTATGCCATGGTGTTGACAGGGCACACAGAAACCCAGGGAAGTGTTCTGCCCAGGTTCACAGGCATGAAAGCCCACAATGAGTATTCAAGTCAGCCCACTCATTCCCTCGCCATACATCACACTGTCTAACAATAAAGCACATGTCTGTCTGGCTGTAATATATTGTTGTGTAATTTTCCCCACCATACTAGACACAAGTTAACTCCATAAAAAATTATTCTAAAACAGCATTGATTGCTTGGGTCCATGGACTAAACTCGGACAATGTACTCATAGACAGATCACAGAATCACAGAATGAACTAGGCTAGAAAAGACCTTTGAGATCATCAAGTCCAACCTATGACCTAACACCACCTCATCAACTAAACCATGGCCCTGAGTGCCATGTCCAGCTGTTTTTTTAAATATGTCCAGGGACAGTGACTCCACCACCTTCCTGGGCAGCTCATTCCAATGCCCAATCACTCTTCAAGTGAAGAATTTTTATCTGATATCTAACCTAAACTTCCCCATGCACATCTGTGTCCTCTCGTTCTGTCAGTTGTTGCCTGGGAGAAGAGACTAACCCCCACATGACTACAACCTCCTTCCAGGGTGTTGTAGTGATAAGGTCTCCCCTGAGACTCCTTTTCTCCAGGCTAAACAACTACAGTTCCCTCAGCCATTCTTTATAGGGCTTGTGTTCCAGACCCTTCACCAGCCTTGTTGCCCTTTTCTGGACATCCTTATTTCAACAGAAAAATCCCCTGTATCAAACAGATAACCCAAATTCAGCCTAAGACCATGTGCTTAACTTGTTCCTAGTCTTCCTATAATCATTAATATTGAATTCACCTTCTTAATAACGCCCAGGCTGTTGCTAGAGTCCTGTAGATATATTATGCAATAAAAAAATGAAAGGAAGTAACATTAGACATTGATCCAGGACTATGGCTATAAACAGCTGTCTGGCACAAGCTCCCGCTGGAGCTCTGCTGTCCCAAGCATGCTGTCAGCACAAGCTTCCTTCACAAGGCCATTTTGACCACTTACAATCTCAGTGACAAAACCTTCCCTCCTCTTTTCAAGACTGACACTTCCTAGGGCTCAAAATTATTTCCTTTACTCTGGAATGTTTTCAGAGGTATTCCAGGGAACAACTTACTTGGAGATTGTTCTTATCTGTTGGATCTTAACTTTTTTAGAAAGAGCAACTTGGCAGAATCCAGGACAGCTATGCACATTCTGCTATTCTGACACAATTACATTGCAGATGGTACTATTCCACACAAGCTAAATATTCAACCCTTACTGATTCTGACTTTTTCAATAATAGACAACTTTCAGAAAATCATTGTTATCACCAGTTTAACATCTCAGACTTGATGACAAGAAAGAACTGGGAGGAATTGTGGACATCATTTTCTGAACCTGAGAGAGTTCCAAACTCTCAGGGGCTGATCTGTTCCCAAGGGAAAGTCTTTTGGGAATTCCTCTCAAGGACTGTTGTCAAAACAAGGGTTTACTTTCCCAGAAGAAAGACACAGATGTTCTGAGAGTGTGTTTCTCTTGTCCCAGCAGTGGGATGAGGGACGTGTTGTTCCTTCTACCAATCAGGATAACCTGTATCAGAACACCTTATAAAAAGGGTTGAAAACCTCCAAAATAAAGGCTTTTGCCTCCTGAGATAAACTTTTGGCTGATGTTCTGTGATTCAAACCCTCACTCTATCCTTCGTGTCCTCTAGTGACAAGGAATTTTTAAAAAAAAAAACTCACTAGAGTAAAAATTATTCAATGGAGTCCCATGGCTACAGGCATGCTGAAGTCATTCCATACTCATCATGGCATATGAACATTGTATTCAACTGTAATCAGTCTTAATACAGTATAGAGCTATAATTATAAAGTGACTTTGATATCAGAAATGGCATTGCAGTACCTCACTTAAAATTACCCTCCCTTAAAGTAGGATGTTTTAGACTTTTGTTTAGCAGAGGGACAGTAAGTTAGGCATCAAAGCAGGCTTTGGCAAGGAGAAAGCCAGTCACTTATCTCACAAGATATGGCCAACAAAATAAGGATTAAATGCATGCTGAATTCTGCTCTGGAACACTTTCCTAGAAGTTCGGAATTATGTCTTTCGTTTTAAAGGGAAGTAAGGAAAACAAAAGGGTAAAGGCAGGATGATGATTGCAAACATCATGTATCCTTTCACTAAGCATGGGCCGGGATTGAGACGTGTCAGATGGTACAGGATGTAGTTGTGATTCAGCTTCTTCTTTTCTAACATTAAAAACACTTTCAATCCCTCAAGACTATTTTCTGCCACCAAGTCTCTGATGGGAATGTAAGAGAGGCAGCACTGACATTCAGCATCTGCTCTCAGAAGTAATGTTTCTCCTGTTACCCAAAGCCATAATATAAAATAATTATTTTCTTTCCACAGTTCAGCTGAGTTACTGCAAAAACAGAAACAACACTCTCCTCTTTCTTGTTATGCGCACCAGGCATCACATATATTTTTTAATCCCCTTAAGTTACATATTGTTTCCTGAAAAGGCCAAAGAGGCAGCCAATCCTAAATCTGTAAGTACATATGTAATGATCAAAAATATTTTAAGGCTAGTCAGCGAAGCACAAACAGCTGTGATACTAACAGTATATCTATTTTCACAAGTTGACTGGGTTTGATAAACCAAAATATAATCATAGACAGAAAATGAGTCATAGTTCCTCTCTTAGGAATAAAAATATTAGTTTATTTTTATTTAAGTATATGTATGCATCTCATATAGTCTAAGACATTTTTGTCTTAGACATTTTTGTTACATATTTGGACACCTGTTAAAGTGTGTGAGAGATTCCCAGATTATATTCCACTCATCTTTTATATTTAAGTGCTTAAATGACTATGCCTGTGTTGTAGTTAATTTATTTAATTTTGTTAAGAATTTGTTAAAACTTGTTGGTACATTCTTGTTTCCCCCTGTTGAGTGTAATGGTTTAGCCCCAGTTGTCTATTATATAAACTCCTCCCCTTTTTCCTGAATGTTCTCCGTCCATCATCTTTTCCCTGCCCCATCTCACCATCCGTCGTCATTGTAAACCCCACCTCTCCTTCCAGCTCCTTCCATGTACATCACCCCTTCCTTGACAGGTTATTGGTTGTCATGTTACGTTCCCACCTTCTTTGTATCCCCATTGGTCCCTGATATTGTAACCTCCTCTCCTTACCCCTCCTTCCGTGAATTCCGATTGGACCCTGGACTGTGCCCGCCCCTGAGATAAAACCCAGTGCACAGAGGTGCTCTGGGCTCTCTCCTGTGCTGTTTTGTCCCAGCCCAGGCCCTTGTGTCCATCCCCTCTCCCTAATAAACCTGTTCCTGGGAAGTACAGCGGATTGAGCCTCCTCCATCCTTTCGCCACTACCCACGACGCCTGAATTGGCAGAGCCCGGCAGGGGTCAGTGCTCTAAAGGTTCTGCAGTGGGGTCGCCTTTCCCCTGCAGTTTCCCACTCCTGGCGGCTGCCCGTGCCGGAGTGGCACCGCAGAGCTAGCCCGGAGCTCTGGTGCGGCCAAAGAGCAGTGTCATGCCTGCAGCTGGTAGCTTTTCATGTAGCCAAACATGGTTCAAAGTCAAAGTGTAGTTCCAGGTCATGACCAGCCAAGGCCATGCATATTTTAAACACCCAAAAGGTAAGAGTAATTTCTTCCCTTCCTATCTCTGTTATAGTTCTACTAAAACAAACCAAACAATTTTCACCTCATTTTTAAATTCAAATTTCATAACTGACTCACTTGAAAGATAATGTACTATAATAGAATATAACTTACAATAGAATATCTTATGATGGAAACCATTTTGACAGGTTATATTAAAATATCTCAAAGATATAGTCACACTAAACTATCTCCTTATATTGAATTAAAAATCCTATACGTGCAATACCATTCTGAGGAAGGATTCAAAGAACTTCTGTAGCAATGGGGAACAAAGAGATATGGAACCTCTTATGCATCCGAAGGAGATCACTTTATTTTAGAAATCACCCCCCTTTTATACCTTTAATCTCAACCAAACAAAACCAAAACTTAACAAAAGAAGGGCACCCATTGGCTGGCTCAGCTGCACTCTGCTGTCCACGAGTCACAACTATCTCTCACCACATGTTTCTGAATTTTGCTGAGTTGTTTGCCTAATGCCACCATGTAGGAGGTCATAATTTCATCCCCAGCTTGTGTGGAGATCCCTTTTTGTATTCCATAAGGTCTTCCATACAAAATTGCAAAAGGGCTCAGTCCTTCTTTTACCCTTGGCCTAGTTTGTATGCGCAAGAGTGCTGAAGGAAGAGACTGAGACCAGGCCAAGTTAGTTTCCTGTCCTAATTTCACAATCTGCTGTTTGATCAAGTAGATCATCTTTTCTACCTGGCCACTTGCCTGAGGACAGTATGGAGTATGAAGCTGCTAATCGATACCCAAATGGCGTCTGATCTGTACTATTTTTGAGACAAAATGTGGCCCTCTGTCAGAAAATATAGTTGCTGCAATTCCAAAGCGCAGTATTATCTCTTGTATTAGTATTCTGGTTACCTCCTGAGCTTTGGCTGTTCTGGTATGGAATGCTTCTGGACAACCTGAAAAGGTATCAGTTAGGACCAGCAAATATTTGTACCCCCCTTTCCCCCTTTTCTTGGAAGTTCTGTAAAATCAATCTGCCACTGGTCCCCAGGCCCATTGCCTTTCCCAGTTTGGCACATTTTTGGTTTGGGGGTATTTTTGGGATTAGTCTGGAGGCAAAGATCACATTGCTGAGTCACATGTCTTATGGTGGTATGTATGTTTCTAGCTACAATTTTTCCAACTAGGTGATTGTATAGGGCTTCTGCCCCCAGTGCCTTTTCTTATGTTCTTCCCTGTTGCACTATATGAAGAGTGGTGAAGTACGACACAGACTCTCTTAGCTGGGTTGCCCAAGACAACAAGTTTTATTATTCCTGATCTTCATTTATAGACAGGTCAGAGAGGGTCTGAGAGGTAAAACTCTCATTGGTCATTAAACCAACACATCACCATCACTGGTCAGTTGGGTACTACACCCTTGGACTGTTTCTTGCAAGTAAACAACAGGGATCTAAACAACACCTGAAAAGGTTGTTGTCTTTGTCCAAGGACTGTTTGGATTCCTCCTTATGCTTTCTCAGTCCAGAGTGAGAACTTTGCGTGACTTAGTTTCACACAGGCTCTGTGCTCCCTGCCTGCTTTCAGCATCCATACTTCCCTAACCAAGCACCATATTAAATTGGAGGGAATGATCAGTTCTCCTTGTGGGGTAAGAGCCCACCCTTTTTCATTATATGACCCATCTAGGTCTTCAATGAATCTCTGATCCTCTTTGGTATATTTTGGCTCACCTTCCAGGGAGATTTGCCCATCAGGGATCAAAGCTCCTTCTGGTTTTACCTTTTCTTTGGCTGCCTGTTTTTCCTCTCTGTCCACCAGCTCTTTTACTTTCTTCAGTTCTGAGCTTACTTTTTGGTGTACTTTGATGTGCATGATTGCCACTTTCTCAGGGAGTTGGACTGCCTCCAGCAGTTTCAGGATCTCTTCTGCATGTTTGATGTTTTTCCCTGTGAATTAATAACCCTCTTGATTCCCAGGTTGTTCCATGCAATGACTCTAAAGGCATACTTTGAGTCTGTATATTCACAGTTTTGCCTTAGGCCAGTTCCAATGCACAGGTTAGAGCAATTATCTCTGCCTTTTGTGCAGAGGTGTTGATGGGCAAAGGTCCTGACTCTATTATTTCTTGACTGATGGTGATGGTGTATCCAGCAGGTCTTTTACCACTCAGGACATAACTTCTTCCAGCCATGAACCAGTTTTCCGTGTTCTCCATTGGACTTTCTTTTAAGTCCAAATGGCTCGAATATGTCACTTTGATGGTTTCCAGAAAGTCATGATGCACTGGTTCCCCTGTATTGCCACTGAGGAAAGACGTTGGATTGACAATTTTAGTAGCTGCTACAATTTCCATATCGTCTTGCTCTACCATTGTAGCCTGATATTTCAAAAATCTTTTTGCGGAAAGCCAATGCCCACCTTTCATCTCTAGTACTGCAGACTGTATGGGATACTAACAGCATCATTTTCTGGCCCAGGGTAAATTTTCAGGCCTCCTGGATGTTTAGCACCACAGCTGTGACCGCTCACAAACATCCGGGCCAACCTTTCACAGTTGCGTCCAGTTGCTTGGAAAAGTAAGCCACTGCTAGGTGATACGGACCCAGATCCTATGCTAATATTCCTAGGGCAATCTCCTGCTTCTCATGGGAAAAGAGGAAAAATGGTTTACTCAAGTCTGGGAGTCCCAAGGCTGCAGCTGACATCAGAACCCTTTTCAGTGACTCAAAGGCTTGTATAGCTCCTTTATTCCATTGAAGCTAATTTTGCTCAGTGGTTTTCAGTTTAGGGGTTATAGGGGTTTGACCAGCAGTCCATAGTTGTAGATCCATAGTTGACACCACCCAGTCATTCCCAAAAAGGTTTGTAACTCTTTTGCTGTTTGTGGCTTTGGGGTTTGGCTTATTGCCTCTTTTTGGGCTTGTCCAAAAGTTCTTTGTCCACCACTGATCTCATATCACAGATAAATTACCTCCTGCTGTATTACTTGGGCTTTCTTCTTAGATACCTGGTACCCCTGGAGCCCCAAAAAATTTAGCAGCCTCACTGTCCAGGTCGGGTAAACATCCTTTGTCTTGGTGGCAATCAGGATATCATCCACTTACTGTAATAGCTTCCCTTCTTCAGGTGGGGCCTCCCAGAACTCAAGATCTTTTGCTAGTTGGTTGCCAAATATAGTGGGGCTATTCTAATATCCTTGGGGTACCACTGTCCAAGTAAGCTGAGTCTTATGCCTGCTTTTGGGGTTTTCCCATTCGAATGCAAATATTTTCTGGCTGGCTTTATGGAGATGGAGGCAAAAGAAGGCATAAAACAGGAAATCAGGTTAATTCAGGTATCAATACAGTCAAGAAGGTGTATGGGTTTGCCACCACTGGATAGAGGTCCTCAGTTATTTTGTTTACAACTCATGGGTCCTGGACCACCCGATACAAACCATCAGGTTTATGGACGGGTTATAAGGGAGTATTAAAATTGGACTCACACTCCTTTAACAATCCCAATTTTAAAATTTTTTCTATCACTGGCTGAATTCTTCCCTGTCTTCCCTTTTCATGGGATACTGTTTGATCCTTACTGATTACCATCCCTCTTTGAGTTTGACCTCGACAGGCAGAGCGTTCTTTGCTCTCCCAGGCACATTGGTGGCCCATACCCCAGGGTATACCTGGTTCATGATTTCTTTGCTGATTTTCTCCTCTTAGGAACACTAGCTAGGGATAAGCTCATTATTTGTATATACTACTGATCATTTACCGTCAGAGTAATTTCCCTCTTTTAAAATTTAATTATTGCCCCCAGTTGCTCTAATAAATCTCTTCCCAAAAGTACCTTTGGGGAGTTAGGCATATAATGAAATATGTGGATTCCCCATTGTTTTCCCAGTTTGTATCTCAGAGGTTCACAAACTTTGGCCAGTTGCAGCTTTTACTATGATATAATCATCTCCCAGGGGCATCCAAATTTGTTTCAAAACTGAATATGTTGCCCTTGTTTGTTGCCACAAATTCCATCTGTTTTTACTCTGTCCCTAGCTTCATTATAACCAGTGGATTCACTACGTCCACTAAACCAGGTCCCCATCAGTCTTCTTCTACAGGGGCCTCTATTCTCTTTTTCTGGTTATTCCGTTCTGTCCCTTTATCCTTTGGTGTCACTGTTGGAGATGATGTAGAAGGGTGGATTCAGTCACAGCAGCCAGAATGAGATGCTCAGGAAAGCCTTATTATCCGAGCTTTTCAGCTTTTTATAGGGTATTACAATACCGGTTTAACATGACTGGTAAAGGGAACACCACCTCTCTGTCCCATTGGTGGGACAAGAGAAAAACACACTAACCACAGCTGTACAGAACTGTTGTGAGAAAATGAGATTATTTACAATAATAGTCCTTGAGTGAGAGATGCTCTCAAGAGACTTTCCCTTTGATAGTAAAAGGTCTTAAAATCTTAGAAAATTCGGGGACTTAGAAAGAAAGGTTTGCCAAGCCCAGGAAAAGTAGGCCCTAGGAAATGTTAGACCTTGTACTTGCTAAAGATCAGGTCAAACTGCACCTGTGTAATCAGTATATGATAAATGATACAATTGTTAGATGTGATTAGATATAACTATTGTTTAAAGAACATGAGGAACAATGTTAGGGGGTTGAGGGGGATCACGAGAAATCCATGCTTGAGTAAAAACAATGCTTACAATAGAACAATGTAAGTTTAATAATTAATATGTAAGTTGTATAACGGTAGAGTATAAAATATGTTCAGTTCAAAACCAAGATGGGTCAGATTTGGGTATGTGTACCCCTGACACCCCGAGCTCTTCAATAAAGCACCTTCATATAATCATTCCATGATTATGTGTGATCCTGAACGCTAACACCTTGGGAAGAGATCAGCCACTGACAGGCTGGAATTCTCTCAAACTCAGAAAAATCAGGTCCACACTTAGGTTTTTCTGGACATTCATTTTTCCAGTGGCCAAACCTTTTGCATAATACACATTGGTCCCTGCCTAGTTGGGGTGGTCCCCGTCTAGGTTTTCTTTCTCCCTCCTCCCTGGCAACTGCCACCACCCTTCATTGTCCCTTCTTGTACTTTTCTTCCCTGTTACTAAACATTCTCCATGCTTCATCCCATTTTCTCTCCCTCCTTAGAAACAACATTAACTGCAAAATAGTGCTATAATCAATTGTTCCATTAAGTGGCCATTTCACCTCTTCCTCTAATTTGTACAACAGCTACCACTGACTGCAATATTTATTGAGAGTTCTTTTATTCTCTGTACCCCCTGTGCCCACTATATTTTTCCAATGCATTAGTATGCAGCCTAAAGGACTTTTCCATGGGATTTCTTTACTCTGGCTTTTCCCCATTCCTTTTGTTCCCTTTAGGCTTTTGTTTATCACCCCTGGTTCCCATGTGACTTTTGCATATTATATTATATTATATTATATTATATTATATTATATTATATTATATTATATTATATTATATTATATTATATTATATTATATTATATTATATTATATTATATTATATTATATTATATTATATTATATTATATTATATTTATTATATTATATTATATTATATTATATTATATTATATTATATTATATTTTACATTACATTACATTACATTACATTACATTATATATTAATTATTGTCTTATCCCAGTCCTTTTCCCAGCTATTCACATACACAGATACTCATTCATTAATTTCAAAGTTAGCTTAATGTGTTGCTGGTTACAATCTGAATCCACAGTTTCCCGATGTTAAAATTGTTTGTGGTACCAAACATACCATACAAAAAGTTTTAAGTGCTTTGCCCGTCCCTGGCTGTGCCTCTCATGGAGTCACCTAACTGCAGATCAGGGCTTTCCACTCACTTCACAACGATGCTGCATCTCAAACACACACACACACACACACACACACACACACACACACACGCAAACATGTAAAATGTTTTAAAAACTTAACATAGGGTACCTGCCATATACAAATTAAACATCCAATTATTATTCTAGTTGTTACCCCTCCAGATGCTGCAAATATTCTCCAAGTACTTATTTAAAAGGGTCCGATTACCCTTCTCCTGCTTCTTATACAGTCATTAGCAGGTCCATCCTGGCTCCCAATTCTGGGATACAGCGGTGATGCCAAATTTACTCAATCTGCTCTTGAGATTGCTAGTGACCGCTCCACCACAAACCGTGTGTGCCAAACAGAGCAGATGTTCTGTTAATATACATTCAAGTTCATACATATTTATGAAAGCCTATATATATTCACAATCTATGTCCACCTCCCCTCGCCTCATATGTTAATTAGCTTTCTGCTGGTCTGCACTTGCACACTGCCTCCTGGCTGTCCTGGGCAGGGATCTTTGGATGAGATTAGGAATCTGTCTCGCAGTGTCCTCTGGAGGACCTTTGTCTTCGCGCAGGCTCTCTTGGCGTCCAGCCGCCCCTCAGGGCTTCTGCCCACAGTCCAAACTAGAGATCCAGGTTTTACGGCACTAGTTTCTGCTTTATAAATTCTTAGAGATAGGGGAATCCTGTTATTGTATAGCAAAGGACCATCTGTTCTGAACACACTAGATTACACAGCACACTATTGTTGCATAAACCTAGTTACAAGTTTCCTATATCACCTCCATGTGACAAGGTGCTCGCAAGCTTCAGCATCACTGCCTCTGGTGATACCAAAAGTCTCTGCCCTACTGCTTGTCAGGCTTCTAATTGAAGGAGCCCACCAAACGGAAAATCTCTAATGTGATTAGACACCCAGTCCAGCAGGGTGCTTAATTACGCATCAGTAATATTAATAATTTTCTGATGTAGGAGCCACCGTACCTGGTTCAAGCTCCTCATTTGTTCTAAGGATATTCCACCTCCCATATTGCTTCCACTGGTTTACTCACCTGCTAGGTGAGGTGCACGCACCTTTGATGCTTGAGTTCCTTCCCGAACTCTGTTAGATCCTTCCCCATGTGAAAAACAAAGTTCACTCTCCTGGTAAAATTTAAAGGTTTAATAAAAAAACAATAGGAGAGAAAAAATAAAATGAAGTTTAATGGCCAGGTGCTTGGCATTCTGCCAAGAGTACACCTGCTATTTTGTAGACACCCTTTAAATACCTTTTCTATTGCATCAGCTTATTGCATATTCATAAACAATTATACATATTTTAAATTTTCTCCAAATTAGTTTACATATTCTAAGAACTGTTTAGCATGATTCCTCCTCAGGACCACCTTTTTAGAGCATGCCTACTCCTTGGCTGTGGCTTTAGTCCATTCTTATTATCATCTCCAGTTTGGGTTTTGATCCATATTTTCTTCAGACAGTAGTGATAGTTGGCATATCAATAGCAGGGGTCTTCATCTTATATCTGTTAGATGTCATCCAACCAAGCAGGCAGTTCAAGCATAACCATCATATATAATATATATATTTATATATATATATAAAATCCATTTCAATATTTTGTGAAAAGCCAGCATTATAATATGTATCTATAACACCCAGATCCTTTTCCCAGACTCTTACTGGCCGGACAATTCTTTGACTCAGTGGAAGTTGCTACCGGAGTGGTGCACACCCTGCATGACCCTATAGGTCCTGATTCAGGCCAGACATTTGTAGCAATGGGGATCAAAAAGACACGGACCCCCTTATGCATCTGAAGGAGATCACTTTATTGTAGAAATCACCCCCTTTTATACCTTTAATCAAAACCAAAACTTAACATAAGGCACCCATTGGCTGGCTCAGCTGCAGTCTGAGCCATATTTGGGGGTCATATCTCTTACCCCCCACATGACTTCCAACCATCTAGCCTGCAGCCTGTGTCTTCCCACAGGGCCTTCTGATGAACATAAGCCTTAACAACTTTAACAATTATAACCCCATATGCCTTCTGTTGGGGGTTAGGTGTCTTTCTTTTAGTTCTGGCTCACCTGTGGAATTTTTACCTATTAGTTGCAGGGAAAACCTGACTGCTGGTACTTTGTGGGTGCTTGAGAAACACAAAGAGTTCGGCTGGGCGCAGGGGGGAAGGGGGGCAGGTAAAAGGGAGGCTGTGGACAGTTTTGCTGGCTTCTTCAGCTTCAGAGAAGCACATTTTTTGCTGGGAGCTGTTGCTGTGAAGAGAAGGGAATTTGCCATCACCCAGACAGAGCTGCTGCTTCTTTTCCTTCTTCCCTCTCCATTGGTGGGCCTCACACCCCCTGTCCTGCTGGGACGTGTGGCAGTGCCAGGCACCACTGTGGAGACGCTGATACACCTCAGCCACCGTCCCGGGATCTCTGCTCATCCCTGCTGTTCCAGCTAAGTGTTCCTCAGAGCCCTGCAGGAGCACCGGGACTGTCTGCCCGAGGGGTTTGTGAAGCAAAGTCTCTCCTCCATCCTTTCCCGTCTCAGCTGAGAAGGCTGTCACAGGGTCCCTGGTTCTGTTTAGTTGTTAATGCTGTAGTTATTGCTGTTGTGTGCCTCATTATACATTCTAGTAAAGAACTGTTATTCCTATCCCCAGATCTCCGCCTCAGAGACCGTTGATTTCAAAATTATAATAATTTGGAAGGAGGGGGTCTACATTTTCATTCCAAGGGAGGCTCCCGCCCTCCCTAGTAGACACCTGTCTTCCAAAACTGAGACACCTTCCTTAAAGAATAGGTAATTCCTTTTAAGTATGCACCTTTCTAAATAATTTATGTAGCAAACCTTATAGGTCTATTTCCTGTTAAATGCCATAGTATTCTTCATAATAGAATTAATTGCAGAAGAAAAAATAGAATTTAATTTATTCAAACCAATGAATTAATAAAACCATTTTCTGACCTACATTAAAAAAGGACAGGACTAGCCTAAAACAAAAACACTGTTCCACTGAGATATTTTCACTCCTTTGTAAATTAAGCTTATTTAATTAGACGAACATCAGACATGAAATTCAACTCAGACCTGCATTTTCTCATTCGCACAAACAATAGAGTGTCCAATATTTTAAAAGAGTACTAAAGTGGAATAATGAGTATAAAATAAAACTATTAAAAAACAATGAGTATTTACAAGTAAATGAAAATCCAGCACTATTCCTGCTGCAATTCAGAGAAAGTCTCAAAAACAATGGTATCTACACTGAAAAGAATTTAAACTATGCAGTAATCCTAAAAATCACTATTTACTCAAGAACAGGAAAGTGATGAAACATAATAGCTCTCAAAACAAACTCTTGCAAATCAGTTAACAGTTTCTCTTAATCCAGAGATTAACAAATTTGATAAATGAGGTTTGTGTTGTATTTACATTTTCAATGAAAAGAAGAATAAGAGGAGCTCTAAAAAAACAAGTATTTCCCCAAATACCATGAATTATCATGTTAAACTGCAGGATGCACAGCCATAACAAATCAATTCTACTTCATTCTGGAAAAATCTCAAGACAATTAGTTATATTTTTGAAGAACAATATGACCCATTTCTATTCCAAAATTAAAATTTCCAACTTCTTAATTATGTAATATATATCATATATATTATATAATTATTATATCATCTGAACTATAAAATAGATATTTTCTAAATATTGGATATGTATGTATCTATGACTGTATACACACACACACACACATATATATATATATATATGTATGCCTTTTTCACACAACCTTATTTGGAAGTCATTAATATGCAAGTCCTATGGAAGGGATACACATCATACCAACACACCTACTGAGACCTGTAGGAGATCTTAGTCTGTGCAGCAAGTTTTAGCTTTTTTAAGGAGTCAGCATGAGGCAATTATGCTTTCCACTTACTCTTCCACTTTTTCCACCTGCACATCTTTTTCTCCACTACCAGTCATAAAATCTCCCGTGTGCTCCCAATGCTTACCAGGAGCTGCCAAGCATCTTAATCACTGCACAAGTCTAGTGTTTCCCTGGAAAGGCTCATTGTCTGCTGATTTGTTTTAAAGTTGGTAATGAACAAGAATACATTTGATTTACTGTGAGTGGATATCAGAGGACAATAAAAGCCTAGGAACATGAAATCCTCTTCCCATTGCCACACTCCTCTAGTATGGGATTAAAACATTAACATTCTCAGACACTTATGTGCCCCGAAAAATATGGTAAGCATTTTTGGAAACACCAGTGAATAAAGATCATTTACTGCAACAAGATTTATTGGCAGCACAATACATCAGTGAAATTCTGGAAGTTAACCACATCTTTACTTATTTATTCATTTTCATTACGGTTAATGGAATGAAACCTATATGGCCTATGTTATGATTTCTGTTCAATTCTTCATAGAGCCTTCACTAAATATAGTCAGTCTCAAGGAAAGCAGAACTTTTCATATAATTTTATGAAATTTTTCTTCAAATCACATTATTTCAAATTGAAAAATAAAGATATTACATAATTACATATTACATTATATAGTTACGTATTACATTATTGTTAACTGACATAACAGAATTGTGTTTGTTCCAACAGTGTGTCAAATGTTCTTGTTTTTCCATATAACTCTGGAATTTAATGGTTAGAACTTCCTAGAACTTAATTATCATGTTAAATAATTGTTTTTTACCTTTAGTTTTCCAATTTCTATTCTCTATTTATTTGACTATGATGTGACATTTCCCTGTAAATGAAATCCTAAAATCATTACTCATGTATTTAGATACAGTCATTGTGTCTAGGTAAAGTTTAGGTACGTTCTTGTCTTGTTTCAAGGACACAATTGAGGAAAAGAAGTATTGGTATGTTCATGTAATCACATGTTACCATACATGTCTTATACATGTCAGAATATGCATGCATGGTGGCAGACTAATTTATGTGTCACTAAAAGTTTTATCCTTAAGTTCTAGTCTGATATTCTAAACAAAAAAAGGAAAAAGAAAAGTGGTAGATTTTAGTCGAGTATGTTGTCAGACATTCCAGCATGTGTTGACTGCCAACATCAATTTGTGATGCTTTCTTTCGGCAGAGAAACTGTGTATTACTTTTGTCTTAAGGTAAAGGTTTAACTTTAAAGTCACATTTCCAGGATGAAAGAAAAAGAAATGCACATCTGTGTCCTTTCCTTTTTGGGTACCCCCAACCGTGCAACACTGATTTAAAACCTGTGAGTGAATCCAAGTGTTCCCCAATAAGCAAATTAATGAGTTTTTTAGAAAAAATCCAACAATGCAAACACACACAAATAGTACACTTACGTATGAAAATACAAGAGCCTTGTAGAAGACTCACCAAGATGTCCCTGCTCCCACAACCCACTTTTTCCATGCCACTCTGTTTGGCAAGGGCTGAAGCATTTCTCAAGTCTAAAGATGCAACTATACAGTGACCCATATTAGTGAGTGATCAACCAGTAGAAAAAGAACCACAGAGTGTTAGAACAGCAGTATCAAGACAATTTTGAGCAGGACAAAATTTCAGCCAGAACATATATTTTTAATAGGGTGCTTTATAGCTGTACCAGTCTCTTGGAATCCAGAGTTATAGCACGGAACAGGCTATAAACCCCTGTGTCAAACTGATGAGGCTTATTTGACATGCAGAAGCAAGATCTGTGAGAGCTTAATTCCTTTCCATATCCAAGATATGAAAGTGGTGCCCTAGGCAAGGCTAGAGAATATCAGGTGCCTGCAGAAATCAAGTAGAATCTACAAAGGCCAAGAATCATCTGTTCCCATTCTCATCCAGTTGTGAGGAAAATTTTACTTGTTTTAGAATTAATTTTATACGAAATAACTCCAAGTCTACCTCTGCTAACATGCTTGAGGGAGGAAACATATGCATTGCTCTATGGCTTGGAAAGGTGCACAGTGATTTTTCAGACTGTGTAGCAGCACAAAGGCAAGCAGAGTACATACTGAGCTTGAAAAGTAGTGAAACCTTCCTCTTGGTTTTAACTGCCCTAGTACTCAAACAGAAGCTATTTCATGAAGCAAATTTATGCTTGTATATGGTAACTGTAAGCAGATGTTCTTTTTGTATTCCCTAATTACTGTCTAACTGAGGTATTCTGGACTGACAAAAGCATCTTATGAACATGCTCAGCACAGTACCTATAAGCATTCTTTGGTTTAGCCAGAAATTGGAAGGAAGTTTCACAAGGATTTAGAGTTTATCATTATATGCTTTTACAGATTTTATTCAAGGTTATGATACTACTGAGTTTTACACTGAATTTTTCCAAATGTTCCACTGCTTATACGTATGCTTTTTTGCACATAAGGAAAAGGTATAGACAAAAGGCTTGTATTTAGTGTGCATGTTTTTAGTCACCAACTAGCAACATCCTTAACCCTGTAAAGCTGTCTTGTTTCTATGGAACAGCTGTGACAATCTATGAAGATGTGAAACTAATAAAAAGGGATTCATTACTGATGAAGGAAAACTATGAAGATTAGCTGAAAGCTTATGAAGCAAGTTAAGGTATAGCTTCAAAAACTCTGTTTTCATGGATCTCAACAAAACCTGTACTCTCAGAGACCTTACAGAGCTTGGATTGCAGTCTGACATTTATAGTAACCTCTATGCTAAAACATAAAAAGAAATTTGAGGAAAATCATAAAGTGAACAATGAATATCTGCATCTGTGATCTAGAATTAAGCACTACATCATATTTGCTCACCTGTGGTTAGAAAGTTAGAATAATAAATAAATAAAAAGTAAAATAAAAAAACCCCTTGCTACCATCTTTTTAAAAAATATCAAAAATTTCCAATTGTTATAAATACATATAGTGATTTTGCAAGTCTTAAGATGAATGTTATATGTATAATGTTAGATAGCTTTTGCTATGTCTTTTTCTCTTGATATTAGCTAGAATTTAGATGTAGATCATGAAGAATTTTAAATGTTAGCGTTAAGTCCTGTCTGAATGGGCAGGATAACCTCCAGTGAACAGATGATGGGGCCCAGGCTGCTATCAATGCTTACCGCCTGTGGAAGAAGAAGCCCAAGCCCAAATTAAAAGATGATAATAAAGAAATTAAAACCACGAAATGAGCAAACGTGCATGCTCTAAAAAGGCGGACCCGAGGTGTGGTCATGCAAAACATTTCCTAGAAAAGTTTGAATAGGCATACAGTCCAGACTGTACAAACGATATATAAAGGGTGTTTCCAAAGCACCAGGTGTGCTCTTGGCAGAAAGCCAAGCACCCAGCCATTTAACTTTTTGTTTTGCTATCTTTGTCTCCTATTGTCTTTTTTTTTTATATTAAACCTTTTAAAAATTATCAGGAGAGTGAATCTCGTTTTTCACACAATGATATTGAGAATTAGTACATTTCATCTGCCATTAATTATTAATTGTATATATTCATCCAACTGCTCTTTACAGAGCCCCTGTCCTTCTCTACATTTTGGGTTGAATCCCATCTAAGTAGAGGGAAAAATTAAAGTTCGTAATTATTCCACTGCTAATCTGGTATGGACATGTATAGTTATCTTCTGTCTAAAGTTAGGGATTTAAGATACAGTTTTCCAAAATGTACAAAACCAGCTACTACATAGAAATCTGTGTCAAATGTTTCCAGATAGGTACAAATCAAAGGTTCTTGTCAGAAGGAACTGTTGAAAGTTCCTCTAGGACAACTCAAATAACTAAGTCACTAAATTGTGCTCATCCTCTGCAACCACCTCTTTTCTCTTGGCCCACAATCCATTTATTATAATAATAAAGACCCTAACGTGGAAGCAGTAAGAAAAGATCCTTATCTTTTTTCCATCATGAACACCGATAGAAGCACTATAAAGTTCTAAGGTGACATAGAACTTATGTTTTAAGATTCCATGATCTTTGTGGTGGGAATCAACTTCCTCATATATATATAAAATTTTATGAATAAAAATAATCAGTCACATTGTTTGCTGACTCCTTACAGTCATCCTAAGCCTGAGACTCCAGTAACTGTGCTTTGGAAAGAAGACTACACAAATGGCTGCTCTTCATCCCTTCAAGAACAAAGGAGCCAGAACAAAGTAGCTGAGGCTCTAAAACAAGCAGCATTGCCAACTTCAATCTATTCAGCATGCCTGAAGTGCAGCAGAATTTATTGGCACAATTATATGTATTTTATAGAGCACTGTTGTGGTTTGACACTAGCCCAAGACCATGCACCCACCAAAGTTGCTTGCTTACCCGCCCCTACTACAGCTGGGCAGCAGAGAGGGGTAAAAACAAAGATAAAGAAGGGTTCATGAGTGAGATAAGGACCAGGAGAAATATTTTAAAGGCAAAACAAGCTCAATTTAGAGTTGCAAAGTGAATTTGTTATTAAGAGAATCAGAGGAGGATAATGAGAAGTAAAATAAGTCCTTAAAACACCTTTTCCCCACCAGCCCGTCCCTCCTTCCCACCGACAGGCACAAGGAGACAGGGTGTGGGAGTTTCGGTAGTTCATCACTGAGATTTTCTTCTGCTGCTCTGGGAGAGGAGTCCTTCCCCTGTGAGGTCCATCCCACAGGAGACAGTTCTCCGTGAACTTCTCCGGTGTGAGTCCACTCTCACAAGCAGCACCCCTAACACAGCTGCTGTAATGTGAATTCCCCCTACAGGCATGCAGTCCTGCCAAAACTGCTGCAACACCATGGGGTGCAGTCCTCCAAGGACAGGTTACTCCAGCCTGGAAGCAGAGGCCCCTCTCTCCACCAGGTCTCTGTTATAAATCCATATTGTGATATTGACTATAAGCATTAGCATGAATGTTATATGCTTTTGCTGTGTCTTTCTTTTCTCTCTTGCTAGCAAGTTTTAGGCGTAGAAGAATTTAGAATGTTAGAGCTATGTCCCTCCATACAAAGCAAGATAACCCCAAGAGGGTTTATCTTGCCCAAGATAAGAGGGCAAGACAGTGGGGCCCAGGCTGTTATCAGCAGAAGGATGATGGAGCCCAGACTGTTATCAGCAGCAGAATGAGGAGGCCCAGACTGTTATCAGCACTGACCACTAGCAGAAAAAGGAACCCCAGCTCAAATAAAATGATGATCAGAAGAAATCAAACCTTTATAGTGCATGTACTAAAAAGGTGGAACCAGGGAGTGGCCATACAAAATACTACTTGGAAAAGTTTGAATATGCATTAAACCCTCACAGCAGGATGGGGTAAAGAGACTGTTCCAAAGATATGGTGTGCTCCTGGCAACATGCCAGGGCACCTGGCTGTTTTAACCCTTTGCTTTATTATCTTTGTCTCCTAATTGTCTTTTTGTTTATATTAAACCTTTTATAATTTATTAAGCGAGTGAACCTCGTTTTTCACAGCTTCCACTGGATCACAGCCTCCTCCAGGCATCCACCCACTATGGCATGGACACCTCCCCCACAGGCTGCAGGTGGATCTCTGCATCCCCTGTGGATCCCCATGGGCTGCAGGGGCACAGCTGCTTCACCATGGTCATCACCATGGCCTGCAGAGCAATCTTGGCTCTGACACCTGGAACACCTCCTCCCCATCCTTCTCCATTGACATTGGTGTTGTTTCCCCTCACATGTTCTCACCTTTTTCTCCTCCTCTCTAACTAGAAGTAAAAACTGTGTGACTGTGTTTTGATTTTCTTCTCAAATATGTCATGACAGAGGCAACCTCCCTCACTGGCCCAGTTTTGGCCAGTGGCATGTCCATCTTCTGAACTATCAGTGATTGGCTCTGCTGGACATGGTGGAAGCTTCCAGCATCTTCTCACAGGAGCCACCTCTGTTCCCCCCCCCCACCCCCCCCGGTTCCCTGTGCCTTTCAGTGGGAAGGAGGGAGGGGCTGCCTTATTTTACTTCTCATTATCCTCCTCTGATTCTCTTAATAACAAATTCACTTTGCAACTTTAAATTGAGTCTGTTTTGCCCTTAAAATATATCTCCTGGCCCTTATCTCACTCAAGAACCCTTTGTTATTTTTTTTCCTCTTCCTGCTGCCCAGCTGTAGCAGGGGAGGGTGAGCAAGTGACTCTGGTGGGTGCCTGGTGTTGGGCCAGTGTCAAATTACAACAGTTGTATAAGCACATTAAAAGAATCACTCATCTTTTCTGTTATGTATCTTATACCAGGTCACACTTCCTTCAGAAAGCTGTGCTCTCTACCTCCATGAAGAGTTCTGTCCAAGCACACTTCAATCTTCCTCTAAATCTTAAAAGATTTTCAGAAAAATCTATTTTAGTTACCTTCAGGGATTATCACCTGATGGGTCCAATGTGCAACTGCAAGCAGTGGAGATCCCCTCAATTCTAATCTAAAGCTTGACAAGTACTGAACACTTAATCCACAAAATATTTGTTATTTGATATCTGTTATTTGATACACTAAAAAAAAAAATAAAATAAAATGCTTTCATTACAAAGCAGAAAATTAATTCTTAACACACTACACCATGCAGCAGGAAAGTTGCAGTACCTCCATACCTCCACTGCAGCTCCCAGGTACACAACACAGGTCTCCTGCATACAATCTCAGACTCTCCAGTAAGGGTAGCAGGTAAGCCTGCTTTTCTCCACCTTCCAATGCACCTCATCAGTCTCTCATTATGACAGTAAGACTTTTGATGACCAGTTCAGAAAGCCCAAGATCATGCTGAGACTTTTGTTAAGTACTTAGTTCAGCAACCCAGTAACCCCCTCTGATGACCTAACAGGCTTTTGAAGTGGGTCTGTATGAACCCCATGAAGTTCAAGGTGAGGTGCAAGGTGGTGCATATGGATCAGGCAATCCCAAGCACAAAAACAAGCTGGAAAAATAATGGTTTGAGAGAAGTCCTCAGGAGTCCTCAGGAGAAGGCCATGGGTGTGAGAAACTCAACGTGACCTATCAATATGCAGCCTAGAAAATCACATCTTGGGCTGCATGAAAAGCAGTGTGATGAGCAGGTCAAGGGAGGTACCTGTCCCTTTACTCTGCTCTTGCGAGATCCCACCAGGAGCACTGTGTACAACTCTGGGGCCCCCAGCATAAGAAGGACATAGACCTGTTGGAGAGTCCAGAGGGGTCCATGAAGACCCTCAGAGGGCTGGAGCACCTCTAGTACAGAGAAAGGTTGAGAGAGTTGGGCTTGTTCAACCTAGAGGAGGGAAGACTCCAGAGAAACCTTAAAGCCCTTTCCAGGACATAGACACAAGAGAGCTGGGAAGGTTTACAAGAATGTGCAATTGTAAGACGGGTTTCAAAGAGGGAATGTCTTTAAACTGAAAGAGGGTAGATTTAGAGTATGTGTCTAGAGGAACTTCTTTACTGTGACAGTAGTGAGGCACTAGCAGAGGCTGCCCAGAGAAGCTGTGGCTGCCCCATCCCCAAAAATGTCCGAGCCCAGGCTGGATGGGCCTTGGAGCAACCTGGTCTAGTGGAAGGTGTCCCTGACCATGGTAGAGGGTTTGGAACTATGTGGTCATTAAAATCACTTCCAACCCAACCCACTCTATGATTCTACCCAAGTCACATGATTCTATGCCTAGTTATAGATGCAGGGAACAAACACAAAAACTTAAATTCGTACTTCACAATAATGTATGACATCACAAGCTAATTAAATAAATGAATGGACAAGAACACAGGTGCAAAAAATATATACTTTGTTTAAAATTACTGAGGAAGACAAGAAACTGGGCAGATGTTGCATGATCGTTTATGAATAATACATTTTATACTCATATAATCCTTGGGGATTGATGTATGCACCAGCACTCAAATTCAGGAAATGCTGAATCCGGTAAGGCTGGAGTCTACTATAAAAAGCTGGAAAAGAAGGTTTTTTTCTTTTCTTTTAAGGAAAAAAATGGAAGAAATAGAGGAGCCAGTAAGAGACATCTTCAACCACTCAAGCCGAGCTAGATCGGCGCCGGCTTCACCAGCTGAGCTCCAGCAGCGCCGATGGAAGGCAGAGCCGGGCGGTGCATAGGATCGGAAATGTTGGCGGAGCACGCCGTCAGCGGGCCCTGAACCCGCCATCGGCTGGGAAACCAATCGCATTGTTCTCCCTGTGCCGTCATAGAACACCTTCAATTGAATTCACTACCGGGGGAACTCGTACGACCCCCGTTACAGCGCCCCGCCCCCGACGGCCCCAGGCCCGGGAGGGCACTGCTGGCGCGGCGCCCCGCGGAGACCGTGGGCGGGGTCGTCACCGCCTCCTCCGCGGCGCTTGTGGGCGGTCGGGTTCGCCATGGGGCAGTGCCTGCCCTGCTTGGGGAGTGCCGTCAAGGACGTGGTGGAGACGCCCGACCCGGTGAGTGTGGGATCACGGTGGCGGTCCCCGGCCCGCGGGCGGTCCCCCCTCCTTTACCCTGTTGTTTATCAGTGACGCCTAGCGTCGCAACGATGAGGGTGAGCGCAGGGGGTGGTGATCTTCCTTCTTCAACATGGAGGCCAGGCCGTGCGGCTGTTGTAGTGCCCCGGGAGGTAGTGGCAGTGCCGGGAAAAGGAAGCCCGTCCTTCGGCCCCCGGCCTGGGGTGGGTAGAACTGTTGGGCCGAAGCCACCCGGGGCATCCCGCAGCTTGGGGCCTGGCGCCCAGAACGTCCTGCTACTATGCCCCACGGATCACGTGTGGGCACTTCTATGGTTGTATGGAGACTGGGGGTTTCAAGTGGGACGTTTTAGTGCATAATTGTGGCCAATATGACCCCAATTTTTAAAAGAAATCAGAAAAACTAGGCGTTTTTGTCCAGTACATAGTGTTGCTCACTTTTAACTACCCTCCGTTGCATGACGTTTTTCCTAGGTGAGTAAGAACCCATCTCTGTGCTTTGTACCCCTCTTCTGAGGATTTCATGGGGGAGAAGGAAAGGAGCTCACTTTGTCTGGGAGACCAAGCATTGCCCTTTCCAGACTCTAAAAGGACGTTTCATAGACTGCATGCCATTTCACCCCAGTCTGGATTTTTTTGAGTGAATGCACTCAAAACGGTACAGAATGGCTGAGTAGCGATTTCTGGTGAGGTTTGACTGTATATATGTCAGCAGCTGCTCTTCTGGCATATTCACTAGAAACGCTTCGTTCTTGCAGGCTGGCAATGCAGGGTAAGATGATGCTAATTAACTTGAAGTTGACATTCGGTGGGAGTTAGTATCAGGTCTGAGTCGTAATTAAAAATTAAGACATTAAAAAGAATGCAAAGACTATATTGAAGTAGAATTTCACTGTCTTTAACTTTTTATCTAGGAAATAAAAAGAAGACAACTAGCAGAAGCTGCTGAAAAGAGGCAGATGGAGGTAATATCTGATAAAATGTCATTCATTGAAATTATTTTTAGATAACTGTTTATGGGGAGAATGACTGTGGCTTTTCTGGTAACATTGGATATCATGTTTGGATTGTGGGAATTGTCATTAAGTACTTCCCTAGTATAATTAATGTTGTACAGTTATGCCTTTTTTATATATATTAAGAATTTTACAGCTAGGTAGGTGCTCTGAGATCATTGCAAAGTAACAGAGCCTATTTGGATGGGAAATACTTTACAGTAGTTTATAAAACAACCTAAGAACTGGAAGAGGAAGTTCAACATTATTTTTTCCTTATTCTAAGGCTTGAAAACAAGAGATAGAGAAGTATTCAAACCAGAGTGGTCAAACAATTGTTGCAGTAGAAATTTCAAGTGGTACTGCACTTGCACTTTCCTTTAAAATTGGGGTTGTATGCACTTGTAGGTTCTGTTTATCAGCAAGGCAACAGTTTGAACATGTTCATCGGCTCAGATTCCAGCAAAGATGTAGTATTAACTTGGTCTTTTGTCTTTCTAAGGTTGCCAAGCTTTTACTGCTTTGATGTCTTTAAAGTTAGAAGAGGTAGGATACAAATGTTCTAGCCAGCCTGAACAGCCAGCCTGGTTTTTTTTTCTTATGTACCTCTAAAAAAATGCTTATACCTTATACTATTATTGTAGATTTTGAATTGTGTCTTAGAGACCACAGCTGAACTTTGAAGACAAATGATTGTTATTTGTGTGAATGTTAGTGACATTACATATTGAATTAGGAATTAACCATTATGCATGGGGACCATGTTGACCTGTTTTGAAGGGAGTTTGGTAAATAATTGAAGCTACAGCTGAGTGATGCATTAGACTCCTTAAAACTCTTGATTTTGTGTCATTCTATATACTAAAAGCAATCCACATGTTATTTTCAATCACAAATGGGTTTCAGTTACAAAGAGATTTTTAAGCATAACAGTAGGAAATAGCTAGCTCTTAACTGGCTAAAAAGTTTTCCTGAGAGGAAGGAGAAATGAAGCAATTAGGGTTGTGGATGTCCTTGGAAATTTGTGGGACCCGTTATGCTGACAAAGAGAAATGGAAGTAGCACTCTGTTACTTTCTATTTTCTTGGAAGACAAAGAGATAAAGCATCTGCCAGGATTTTTCAGGACTGTCTTTGAGGTCATTTTAGCCTCTGAATGTTGGGTAATGGAGATGTTTTGCAAGCAGCCATACTTAGTTTCGCCCTAGTGAGGGGACGGGAGAGTAGATCAGATGTCCTTCTTTCTCTGCTTAGTGTTCTCATGTAAATGCTTCTTAGCTGCTCATAGTCCCTTCCTGACATCATGTGAGATGTTCTTCCTTTTGGGGTGCTGCAGACAGTTTGGGTACCTGACTCACTTGCAAGGCCAGTTTCCTAAGAGGCAGAGTAAGAGTATGGTCTAAGTAGGCTGGTAATTAGTGGTAAGATTTGTTTTAGTACCCCACTGAGAATTGAGCTTATTGTCGGGGCATTGAAATCCAGGTGAGAACGTTGCTGTTTTGCCTTGGTAGATTTTGTCATCTTTTGTATAACTTCTGCTATGTTATTATAACCCTAAACTTAGAAAAGAATCAAGTTTTTTAAACTTTTTTCTATTTGTTTTTCATGGTGTTAACTGTCTAATTCTGATACTCCTGCCATCTAGTCTAGATTGTCATTAAACAGTTCCCACAAGGGATGTGAAGCAGTCAGTTCACGACAGAATTTTCATTTGGTTTTCCTGCTACCACACACCCTGTGACATTTTGAAGGGCAGACTATCATGCAGGGTATTTCTCACAGATCGCAATTTAAAAGTTGAACTTCTTCACAGCCTGGGCACTACTAACACAGCTCTTCTTCTCTCCTGTGCATGAGGGTGAAAGTAGGCCCTGACACTGAAAAAAGCAGAGACAAAAATTTTGTGGACTATTGGGAAGGGAAATTCTGGTTCTGCATCTGAGAATTAAGTATCTTCACCTGGATGTAATAACAGTGGAACAAAACCACCCTCACTTACCCATGGGACCAAGAGTTCACAGAATGAGGAAATAACCCTGAAATGTCTACCTTGATATAACAGTAGCATTACTAAGTGCTTTAGTCTTTTCATGCAAACCACAGTTGATAAAATAGTGTTTCCAACACTTGCAGTTTGGTGTCTCTCCAGAAAAATTGTGCTTTCTCCCAGGCTTCCTCTCGAGGTATTAAGAATGCTTACTCTGTAGAGCAGAAGAAAAAGAAACAAGAAGAAATAGAAAGAAGAATTGCAGCTTCATGTCCTGGAGGAGAAGGAAGACTGAGAGTAAGTTTAAAAAAGAAACAATATGATTCAACTGTCCATATATCCATTGTGAAAATCCTGTTTTGTCATGCAGAAGATTGAATAACTTGAGGAAAAACCAAGAGGAAGGGAAATGGAATAAAAATAGAAGTATGTGTCATTATCATGCAGTGTTCTTAGACTTCATCACTCTAGGACAGAAAGACAGCAGGGATGGCAGAGAGCTTTCCCCCTTCCCATAGATGTTTCTACATCTATGATGCAAAAGTTTTACAGGTCTCTAAACACTGGGGACCCCATCACTGTGTTACTGTGTACTCAGTGTCCCTTTTCACTGCCAGTTGAGATTGTCTGTTTTACTTCAGAGCTTATAGAAAACATTTGAACTAAGAAGAGCAATGGTTTTGGATTTATGTATGTGTCTCTCATTACAAAAGAAGTGCCAGTGTTGGCATAAATATGGATGAAGTTTACTACTATTGCTATTCTAATGTGAACTTTACCTCAGAAGGCCAGGCAGAGAGTTAATGAAGAATTACAGTCTCTCCAAAACAATAGATGTATCTGATCATTGAAACTCAGGCTTTGTAAACCTTCATCTTTTGCCCTCATTACTGTATATGACTCAGGAGGCAGTAGTTTCTATAAGTTGCCACTGATACACTGCATGTCCATCACTTGCTGGGATAAAAGGTGAATTGAGAATTTAAAGGTAAATGGAGAATTTATTGTAGTTCAACAATATGATGTTTGTTTGGTTTGCGATTTTTCCTTTCTTTTCCCTGTCTTCATACAAACCGGTTGTATATTTTGTTTGTTTCTTTAGTGGCAGGTTGGATAACACATAACTTCTGAAGAAAGATGATTGACGTTTACTGCCAATAACTTGTCGGTTTCTGCAGCCAAGTGGCACTTACTCATCATGTGGCTTTTGCTATTTACATCTGAAAACTCAGCAGTATGTTGCCATTGTGGGACAATGGATGTGGAAACATTCATAAAGAAACTTAAAAACTAATCTGAGCACTGTGGTTTTGCCAATTTTGTTTGTTTGTTTTCCATGCATATTTTATCGCTTCCCTGTCAAGACTTCCTGTCAGCTGGATGTGGCCTCCTTACATATAGTCAGTCAATATGTATATACTGTCTGGTCAGTTGATGTCTGTCTGTCTGACTAGCCTGAGGAAGCTCAGGTGCCCATGTGTTGGTTTTGATGGTTATTTCAAGCTCTACAATTAAACTTGGTCTCCAAGTCCTCATGTAGAAAGTTTTTCATATATATATATATATATATATATATGTATGTATGTATTTGAATTTGCAGATGACAGGATTTCTTTTCTGTTTCCTGATTACTCTTGGACTGCTTAGAAATTTAGTGCCTTTTTCAAAAAAAGAAGAGTAGAGTCATGGTGGGTCTTTACAAATGGAATAATTTTGTGAGTAGTTAAAAAAAAAATAGAAACCTTTATAAATCCTGTGTACTTAGATCAAGAATGCTGTTTTATTTGTGTGTAATAATTGTTCTCATATTTTCATGTGGATTTCTTTTGAGTCTGTAAGTATTTGTAATGAACACTGAAAGTTAAACACGAAATTAAAAATCCTGTTATTAGTTGTTTTCATTTATTACCACAAGAGGGCAATGCTGCCCTTCTCAACAGCATTGAAAATAAACTGGAAAACAGTTTGCCATCTCTTTGCCAGTTCATTTCCAAAAGTTTATTTGTTATTTAGGTGAACTGCTTACAGTGCAAAACCATTTTCTTTTCCCCAGAGAGCATTATGCACATTATGCATGGGCTCAGTACTGCAATTGCCTGATTTCTGACCTAGTTAGGCCTAGAGGCTTTTTTTTTCACCCCTTGAGCTATGTATTTTGTCTTTCACATCTCAGTACTGCCCAATGTTGTCCTGTGAGTGCAGTCTCGACACAATTTCCTGGCTTAGCCTTCAAAATTGAGTTGAGAAGGGAGAACTTTCAATATTAATATAATGGTGTTTGGCCTGAAAAAAGCTGTGTCCTTGGCTGAAGACTGCCTTCAGTTTCCTTTGATTGTTGGCAGTTGCTTTTTTCAGTGTATTAACTGGTCATAATAATTTTTTTAAAGTACTGAAAATGCATTGAGTTATAAAAAGTATCTCAAACATTAATTCAAAATGAGAATTTCAATCTGACATCACAGTAGGTGTCCTATAAGACACTTAAGCAGCACTTACACTTAGTTGGTCACTTGGGGTATTTAAAACTTCAAACATTTTTCTCATTTTCTGTCATACTGCTCCCCCAAAACTGCAAGTGCAGCAAATAACCATGGCTCTTGTCATCCAAGCCTCTGCTTGCATTAGTGCCATGAACACTTTAATTTAAAGCCATTGAAAGAACCTAGAGAAACCAATCACGCTCTTCTCTCTCTCTATCCTTTATGTAAAAGGCAGAGCTGCCTGTGATTCTTAAGAGACCTACTTTTGAATCCTGGATTTATTCTATGGCTAAGGAAACACATCAGAGGATATGTGAGTGTGTAGTTCTGGATTAGGAATCACCTACAAAGCTGCTTTAAAAGATGTTCCTACACCGTACACATCCAGGCTCAACTGACTGGGAATTGTTTGGGTAAATAAAAACACTTGTTGTTGGTTTAAGTATTGTTTCAGCTGAGAGTGAAAGCAGAAACTACTGCAAGCAGTAGTGTGCAACTGATAAACTACGTGACATGTATCATTAAACAGTAAGGCTGAGAGCCACATAGATTAGCTATGCTAATAGCTACATATAGCTGCTATAGATAGCTGCTCTCTCCTTATAGATGTCTTCCCTGTCTTTCTTATTGCTTAGTACAGCACTAAGTTAATGTGAACCACAACAGGAGTTTTGTCCTTTTTTCCCCCAATCCTAGATATACTTCACCTCAGAGTTAAAATGCACCTTTTCACATAGATTATCTCGACAGTTGATACTTTGTTTAAATCAGTACAACTTTTTTTTCTTCATTTTCTTGCACTTCAAAAACTGGCAGGCCAAAGCCCATTGCTGGTAAATGGGACTGAAAAGCTGACTTTCTGTGACTGTGATAGCAACATCTTTGGAAACCATTTGCCAGTCCATATGGTTAAAATACACATATTATGCTAGAGAGAGAGTGTAGCAGATGTCCTGAAATTTGGGAAGACAAGCTGTGTCTCCACAAGGATCGGCAGCATCACAGTGGACCCTGAGGAACACAGATTACTTCGGCGTGTGGATTTGGCACAGTGACAAGACTAAATACTTGAGACAGAGCTCATCAGGTACAAGCAGTGCCAAAAGTTTTTCCTGAGTCTGGGAAAGCCTGTCCAGCCCTATCAACATTAGTGTGATCCCACTTGTCTGTTCCAACTTACCTTAGTCAACATGCCCCAGGCTAAGAAAGTAGGAGACAGAGCAAAGAAGCAGCACTGTACCTCCTTCCCTTGTCAGGTACTGTGAGGCTGCTGCCAATTAGGCAGTACAACGCGTAAGCCCAAAAAGAACCAAACCCTTGTCAGCATCTCTAGGAGATCCTTCTCTAACTCTGTGGTGTGGCAAACAGCTCATCTTCCAGATTGAAAGTGAACATGTGTAATGAATTCAGGATTGAGTCTTCAGTTACAAGAAACTTGCTATATATATAGGCACATTTCGCGCATCTCCACCAACAGTCCTCTAACTAGCTGCCATATATTTTCCGTACGTTCTCTAAATTGCTGGTGGAAAAAAAAAAGGTGGTACTGCAAAGGAAGGAGCAATTATCCCTATAATAAAAATGTGGAAAAGCTCTATCTTGTCATACAGGATACATCATGTGATATTTATATCAGTGACGTAAATAATCCTGCTTGGAAAAAAATCTCCAGGTAATGTATGAATAGCAAGCTGACAGAATGCACTTCCTACAACAAGCAATAACTGATATCACAGTTACATTTCCAAAATTTGAATAGCTTCCAGCATGGTGAGCTGTATTTGACATTATATAATAATAATGGGTTTTGTACATAAATTTTACATAATTTATCCATTTTGAGATTAAGAACAGTTTATTCACAGGCAGCTCCCATGGGATTTGGTCTGTGAGGACTTTGAGAAAAGGCTTTGTTGCAGCTCCTATCACTTAAACTTTTTAGAACTTCAGCCTCCTCAACATTCACATTCAGCCAATTTACACAGCAATATAGTTAGCTAAAATCACTACATGATGGAAAATGACCTAAATCTGTTCTGCCTCCATCACTGCAACAAGGGCTATATGCCTTTGAGCAAGATTCTACTGCTCAGCTTTAGCTTTATAAATTGAGCCATAGGTTCCTAACAAATGTTTTTTACATCAGGTGGTACTGGCAATACTTTAAAATAAAATCTTAGTGTCCCATTCTGGAACTGGCAAAGTTGAAGTTTTAAGCGAGGAAGACTTTTTTAAAGACATTTGGGTACCCCAAAACAAAAAGAGACTATTTTGATAGGTACATGTGAGAGCTATAGCTGGTCTACAGCTGCACAGATAATTTTAGCCATGACAGATACCAACTCAACCAGCCTGGCTCCTTAGGGAATAGAAGTAAACAAGTCTCTGGGTATGTAATGATAGGTCAGATTCAAACAGGAACCCAGCCAATCCCTTTGAACCATGAATGCACTCATATCCTTGGCCAGTGCTCTGGGCAGAGTTAAGACTCCTAACCAATCATGTATGAAAGTGTCGGAAATTTGAAGGCCCTATAAAAGAGGGTGCCCAACAATAAAATTTGGCTGTTGCTGCATGAACTTGGTGTGTTCTTGTTGCATTCCTGTCTCCAACATCAGCAACAGGTACAGTTCAACACATAAAGGGGTTCATATTTAGTTTAAAATCTTGATTTGGATTTACTGGGACTGTTGAAATTTACTATTAAAATAAACTTATGAATACCTTTTTATAATTATCTGCTCTGATTTTTTAATATGTAAACACCTTCAAATATTTAAAAAACCAACATAATAATAGCAACACAAACATAGTCTTGGATGATGGAAATAAAGGTTGAATTTTTTTTCTCTGCAAAGAAAAATTATTTTTCAATAAAATTTGGGTATTTCTGTGTTACCTGTTTTCCCCTTTCTTTGTGCAGCTCATTATTAGGGCAGCAAGCAGTGTTGTGTATTGTAGGCATCCAATCAGTAGCAACAAAGTGGAGATGAGAGATTACAAATAATAAGAGTTCCAAAATGTATGAGTACCTAAAAAAATTTATTTTTTAAATTTATACAGTCATCAAACTGTATAAATTTGATTGTCATCAAAGCAATCCTATAAAATGATCTTTATAGGATGTTACAAGGCACATAAATTACCAAATATAAACATAGAAAAGTAGCCAAAACAATGAACTGAGCCCACAAAAACCTTTGGCTATATTACAATTGTGTGAACGATTTATGAGAATGTGAATCACTCTATTTACAGGGTAATGAATATCTCATGTTTAACATGACCAACAACATTAAAAAGAAAGGGAAGGAAAAGGTCATATCCAAGAGCAGTGCCATATTTTGTGACTCCATATTTGCATCTTCTGAAGCTCCTCCTTGGGTCTGAAGGCTGTGCACCTGTTACTGGTTCCCTTAAGGGCTGCAGAACATCACCTCATTGGTATGACCAACCAGCTCCACTGACTGACAGAGGAAGGGGCAATCTCTCCACTTTCCCATGCTTTTACATTGGGCAACTTTGTGAAAAACAGAAAGGATCTACACATTGAACACTCAGTATTGTCTTCAGCTTTAAATAGTGAAATGGTGTGAAAGGGTTTCTTGGGCCTTTTTGCTTTTAAGTAATAGCTTTGAGAAGTTGTTTGGCATGCAATAAGCCATTATATTCTACTAATTAAGAGAAGATTGCAAAACATACAAATAGCAAATTTTTATTTAATTTCAAGGGACATTACCAAATAATTTCCCCAAATACCCATTTTCCACCTGCATATATATATATTTCCACTAGCCTAACAGTCAGAGATTCAGAGTAATAAGATTTTCATACAAATATATTTCATTGTCTATTTTCTTCCATTAACAGAATCCACTGCTCTAAGTTGCTCTAAGTATACATTCACATATTAAAGAGTAATAGTTTGGCTAAAAATATATGTCTATTTATTATCTGATTGTAGTAATTAGCCTATCAAGGGTAATTTCCTATAAAAGATACAGTACTAGAAATAAATAGTTCTAAATTCAAAGATCTTCAAAATGGGGTGTCATTTCCAGTCTGTGTTAAATTTTCCAAAGTCTTTTTAAAACATGAACTAAATTCACTACACTTGGGAGAATAATTTGGACCTACATACATGAAGTCCCACCCACATGAGAAGCTTATTTCACTGAACCTCCTTCTTGGTTTTGTAATGGGCAGAAACAACCAGATAATTGTCTGGATTCATGTCCCTGAGGTTTGGAGACTTGCTCTGGATTGGAGAAGTTTTCCCATCTGCTCGGGAGATTTGAAGCATTCGGCATGGGTCATGCTTCAGTAAGTAACCTGCAAAAGTCTCCCAGCCTCCTCCAACACGAACCATCACGTGTTTGTTGTGCAGCATCTGAAATTACATAGGCGGGAAAAAACACAAACACTCTTGAGAGGCAACCATTAAACTGCTTACTTTAATTCAAAGTTAAAAACATATGATGGTAGTCCACAATAAAAGGAAAGGAAAATAAAGTAGAGTGGTTTTATTTGCATTTTAAAAGTAAATTTTAAAAAAAATCTTTAAGAAAATGTGCTGGTATTTTAAACTAAAGATTTTCATATTTTATGTAAATAAATGCTATACGTTTTTCTAGTCCTATAGCATGAAGTCTTTCTCTTCTTCATGTGTTTAGTAGAAATATGCCAGGGAACATGACTACATTTAGATTATTTTTTTGAAAATATGTTAGTAAAGACACCATTTTCTATTGTCTTGAAATTGGATTTTCTTTATAGGAATAGTGAAGGGCAAGCAACCAAAACAATTTCCTCTATCTCTGAAAAAGTACCAAAAAACAATTAAGAAAATGAAGTTCCATTTATCTTAAAAGTTAAGTCTTGCTGATAATACATTCTAATGTAATAGTTTAAAGTTGTAATTAAAAGAATCCAATGAGGTACATCAGAAGTAATTTATCTGTAATTGTCTGGAAACATCTGAATTTTCTGCCGAAATTCAAATAAAATTTTTCTCCAAGTGCCAGTGTACCTTCTCCCTGGCCTACCCTTGAGTTCAGTTGGTGATTGTACCCACTTCTCCCTTTTGTTTCTCCATGCAGATATAAATACCAGTGAGGTATCATAAAGCAGCACATTCTATATTTTACTGGTTTATTTTATAATCAACGTTGTAAATACCACATTGAAAAATGCTTTGATCAGGATATCTCATGAAATGCTAAATATTTAGCTGTAGTACCAGAAATTAAAAATTAGTCCTGTAAAAGGCATCTGGAAGACATTTAACACGGTCTGGGTTTTTGAATTTGGCTGTATGGCTTGAAGCCTATATGGACATGTTCAAAACTCCCTTGAGAGCTGGCGCTACTCGCAGTTAAGACTTACATGCTACGTAAACCTTTTGTAACACAGTATAGCAAACAAAACAGGAAACATCCCAAATCAAACAAAATCATACATAATAGAAGGCAAAAAATTAACTTAAAAAGAAAAAACCTCAAAAAAAACCCCACCTCAGCCTATTGTTTGAATTCTGTGACATAAGGAGACAAATTCATGTGGAGTGAAGAAAACATGGCCAGCTGTACAACTTACTGAAGTTTGAAAATCAGGTTATGTAAGTAAGAAATGGAATTCTTCATTAGAATAAGCAGCTGCAGATTAAAATCTCATTTAACAGTTTTCATTTAAAACATTTTTACACAAGGAAATTCTTGCTTCTGCACTTTGGTTTTTATGTGAAACATAATGGGAAATCAATTATGGATACTGAAAAATAAAGTTACTTCTGATCCATCACAAGAAGATGCTCAAGCACCCTCAGTTTAATGAGTATCTCCCAGCTACTGAGTCTGCCCTGTTGCTCTGAGTTGCTGGGTTGGATGAGTGTTAGTTTCTACAATAGCTGTACATGAATGAGGTTTTTCTCTAGATTTATGTGAGTGAAAACAGAATCAGACTTTGTCTTTCAAGGTTTGTATTTTAGTTTCAAGACTTTGATTTGAGCTGACAAGGGTATGCGACTTGAATCATGCCTTTACTCTGAACAATATATCATGCAAGAAGCAAATGGTTTTTACATCAAGTTTGAAAATTTAAGCTCAAATGGTGACAGAGCTTTAAGACAGTCTAGAGAATTTTATTTAGCAATTTTCTTCTCTTTGAACACCTTAAAAAGTATTTGAGGACTGCCCCAAAAACTTTCAACATTAGAACAACTTAAGCCCAACTAGTGCAATACAACATGGCGTGAGGAGAGGTTAACTGTGCCTGAATTTCAGCCTCCCTATATTATCATAGAGGGATTCATATTACAAGAGCAGTTAGCACCTGGATTTTTGATTAAGATGGAAAGTTAATAAAAAGTATATGTGGTTCAATTTCCCTTACTGACCAGTGTGCAAACACACTATACTGTTTCCTGATGCTTAGGTTAAATGCACATCTTTTGTCTTTCCCCTTTTTGATCTTTATCTTTTGTGTTATTATACTATTACAAAATTCATTGAGTGCTTGCTTTCTACAGATAGAGCTTTCCTGAATCCTAAATGTAGTAACTGTTTATGCAGTGCTGTGCCATTGCTGTGCCACAAATGCACCATTTTACTCCTACAGTCATATTTTGATGTTAGTAACATCAGCAGGAATCCAAAATAATTCTGCTAGTTTCAGAATTGCTCCAGCTTCACAGAAGTATGAAGGATTTCTTGTCATGGAAAAAAACCCCAAGAACTTGCTCTACTTTCTAACTGAAAAAGCAGTTTTCTCCGCAAAATACTTCAGCTGAAGATGAAACTTTTGAGATCTCATAATCAATCCAAGTCACCTTTTCAACTGCATGAGATGTCTGAGAAGAAAAAAGTTGGATTTTAAAATAATAAAGTTTATTAGTATCAATTTAAATACATTCATGGCATACATGTATTTTCATACTGCTATCCTGTCACCCTGAAAACTCAGCTTCTGAGCTTGCTAACATAGTTTTCTAAGGACTTTCCCAGGAGAGTAACTGTAAACATAGATATGTGTACATTCTTTCTGTTACACGTCTTGTGATAGGCGTCTCTCATGGCCAGTGCAGTGAGAAAGTCTTATCCTGACCATCCAATCCCTGGCCGTGGTCAAAAACTTATAAATCCTGAGAGGAAAAATAAACTCTGCTCTTCTTTCACCACACCTCGACCTATGTCCGTGTGATCTATTCATCTTCAGCAGCAACACTATCCAGCCAACTAAAACTAAGAAAATCCTTTCTGAAACTAAAATCCAGCATATGATTATGATTGCTGTAAATTCCATTATTTCAGTTGTGTCCAAAGCAGGGCTGTCACTAAAGCTCTTCTCTCTTGAACCTGTCTTTAAGCTGAGTCTACAGTGAACCAAATATGTAACACACCAGAGGACCAGAAAATAGCATTACAGAGGAAGATAGATTGATAGATTGTTCTGGTAGACATCAAGGCTATATCTGGAGATAACAAAGGAAATAGTTGAAAAAAGTTAGGTGATGCTAAGCTGTCATTACACAGGACTTTGGTATCAGAGTAAAATATAGTCTAGGCAGTTATGGTTTTCACATACCATAAGTTTGGTGAGTTTGATTTGTTATTAAAGAGCTATTAAAGAGTTATTAAAGGCTGTATGTAAAGACAGAAGTTAATCTAAATAAACAGCATTTTACTGACTTGAAAAAAATCTATTCTGTTTGATCTGAACTAAAAATCTGGCCCAATACACACTTCAGATTATAACTTTCTTACAGAATATTTCAGGAGGTGAGAGGAAGAAGGAGGAGTTACAGACTATGGATCTGATCCAAGTACTAAAAAAACCCACAAAAACCCTGCTGACTCAAAAGGAACTTGGGCTGGGCTCTGGTAGCTTAAAGGCAGCAACCTATGCCAAATAGTTGGTATAAGACCTGTCATGGTATTGTCACAGTACAGCTGGCCTGGACTGGACAAAGTTAATCTCACCAAAACACAAATCCAATTCAGCTAGTTTAGTTCGTGCCTGAACATGCCCCTGGATAAGCTAAAGGGGACAGTCATCCAGCCACATCCAAGCTGAGAAGAAAGCACACCACAGGCCAGGAAACTGGGCAGGGAGAGATATCTCAGCCAATGGCTGTACAGACCAGGAGATTTGAACTGGGTATTTAAGTGAGTTCTGAATAATAAACGAGGCTGTTTGTCTCATGAGCACCTGGAGTAGGAGTTGTGGATTTTCGTCTCCCCACCCACAACTGGCATGTTGTGAAGATCAGCTTCAGAAACAGTGTAGGCTACATACTAAGAGAATATTTGACTATAAAAACTGAAGGTGTTTGGCAAAATAATGCAGAGCATCACACCAGTGGCTGTGCAACACAAATTTCACACTCACAAAAGTGAAATATTAATGAGATTGCTAATGGGAAGAAATCGAATTGTGCTGAATATAAGCCACTTATTGTCATCAGTAGACATATCTTGTTGATTGTATCTTAGGACTTAAGGATCCTTCTTTAAATGGCGTTCAGAACGATATCATGAAATGGGCTTCTAGATCAATACATTTCACACTGTCCCCAGAAACATCACAGGCCAACACTAAAGAAATACCGCTGTTCTGAAGATGTAAGTGCATTACTGTATCAGACTGCTGCCCACAGGAAGCTCGAAGCCTTTGCTGCCTCCACAGAGAGCTACACACATTCATCCACACCCACATGCAAGGCACCCTTCAACATGAAGCTTCCCTTCAACTACACTTTTTCTTGGCTTTCATTCCCCTTTTGTAAAAGAAAAACATTTCTTAGAGAAATGTTTTAGTCTAATAAAACAATAAAGCTTATTTTAGACTTTTAAGGAGTCACTTATGTGCCTGAGTACACGTCCAAGGGATTCAAATTAAACCTCACCTCTAAAAATCTGAAAAAGTGCAAATTATGTAGCCAATTCCAGGTACCAGTTATTCATCCACACTGAAGTAATTTATTTGAAATCTATTTAATGTATGTTTTTGTTGGAGTCAGAGGCACAGACTGTGTGCCCTTATCTCTGATACCTGCCTCTGACATCCAGGAAAGCACTGAATTTCATATAACACCATGAAAACAACTATTAAATAGAAAAACTAGGAGTGCAAGTGTGTAAATTAGGTAGTTTTCTTAAGTCACTGGGTGAAGAAGTTAAAGATTTAGACTTGTTAGAGAACAGAAGACAAGATGGAGGATTTAGGGTGTTGTCTCTTTTTCCTTCTTTCTTCTTCATCTTCTTTGAGAGGTTTTTGGGTAATAGTAAGTGACTGGATAGGGAATGCCACAGTGTAGTACACTGGTGTTGGGTCATTAGGTCACTAAGAAAAATAATTTACTTGGCATTTGTTAATTGAATAAATAGACCTATAAAAGACCTTGAAAAAATTCTTTGTTAGCCATTTTGCACCTTTCCATCTTAGTGCACACAGCTCCTTATATCCTGTATACGTGTAATGTAGATAAAAGAAGAATAAACAACCAAGTGTGAACAAGAGAAAACTGCCTCTCTCTCATCAAACTCAGTCCAAGAGGGAAAAAGAACCCAACCACAAGTGTCCCATCAGGACGTATTTTGGCGGATAACAACTTATTAGTCCCTTCCAACCTAAATTATCTGAAAAATGAATCCGTAAAAATAAGTATTTTTCCACCTGAAAACCAGGATATGCACTCCTCATTTTCCCTTGTGATCCCTCATTAAGTCACATTTTGCCTAGCTCCCTTCTTTATATAGGATTATACAAAAATGTTTTGGGTTGTCTACTAGTTTTAGAAGTTCCAAATGATGCAACTTCAGCCCTTACATATGGACTTGTTTAAGGGCCAGATCCAACTTTCTGCGTTGTCATTCTAAAACTGTAATAAAGTAGCCTGCACTTCCTCTCTCTTCAGACACCATGATAATGACATAGAAAATAGACAGCTCTCTGTATTAACATCTCCCTCTCACTTTTGGAGAGTTATATATTGGAAATTACACTAAACAAATCTCAGTTGGAAAAAAACATCATAAAAAGCTTGGACTGAAAAAAAATGTCAAGAGCATATGTTAATTGCTTGTCACAGTATTTCTAGCTATGCTGCAGTTTGGTTTTAGAATTAACATAGTTTCTGACTTATAAAGAATTTTGTTTTAATGTTACATCTTGGGCTGTATCAAACACATCAACAGGTATCCACTTAATTAATTGAAATAACATCTGTTTCAAGATCAAAAGAACAAGCAAATTTTGTGTAGGCAAATATAAAAGGCATCTAAATAATCATTCAGATATGTAAATACCCAAAGCACTATTTAAACATTTATAGTATGAAACAGAAAATGGCAGGTGTAATTATCCACTTTTCTTATTTTCAAAATCTGGCTGTCACTTCACTCTGCAAACAAAATTCATCAGAGGACTGCAGACATCTCTCCGCAGGCAGGACATTGAGGAGATCAGCCACAGTAAAGACAGTGGTTTTAAGGCATACCCTTATCCTTTTGAAGTTAAAAGTAAGTGAGATTTTCAGCACAACTGTCCTGAGTCCTAATGTCATGTAATCTTCCTAGGCAAAAATTATTATGATAATAAGAGTATCAAATATATAAGAAGGAATGGCAGCAGAGTGGTATATTATATATAGTGACATCTTTAAGACAAACACTATCTTTTACTTAATAAGATCCTTAGCAAGATCCTTCATCTGCCCAATGGCATCATCACACAGCAAGGAAGAATTTAGGGTTCAATTACATAGGGGTAACATTATGGTACATTAGGATACCATCTCCCATATTCAAATCCAAACTGCTTCAGATACCTGCAGCAGACACACATGAATAATGAGGGCTTTTTTTTCAGCAGTAAGAATAAGATAGTACTATTATTATGATCTATCACAGATACTGTTGTACTTTCAAAGAAGACTTGCTCTTTAAAAAAGCCATTTCTCTTCAGTTAAGGCATAATGAGAGACTCATAAGATTTAGTTGGCAACAGACACATCTAACAGTCATTATTAGGACAGAATTTTTTAATTATAAGTGTGTTTCATTAAATTTTCTTCCCTACTCATATTTTTGTCATTTTTCTATTACATAGTTGAGTTTTCAGGATTTGTAAAGTGATAGCAGCTTATAGCATCATTATGAACTATAATATTAGGTACTATAATACTGTACTGTACTTGTTACTGTAATATTGTATTATATTATTAAATAGATATTACCTATTGTTTCACACTTTAACCCATTTTGTAATAAAGTAGAGATGGAAATGTAAATGAAGTGAAGATATACTCCTCCCTGGAAGCTTACTCAGTAACAAACAGATACACTTTGTACCAAACAAAACCAGTTACATATTTTCAAGAAGTGAGTGGTGCAGTTCCTACTGAAGTCAGTGGGAAGTCCAGTTCTTCAAAATGAATTTTGGGTCATGTTTTTCAGAAATCTTAACCAGAGCCTTTTGCTAAAATAAGTTTTTTTTTTTTTTTCTTTTATGAAAAGGCCCCTAGGATAAAGGTTTTAAAACCATAACCACTATATCATTTTTTAATTAAATCCACTCCTTTCAAAGTATCCTGAAACAAAGTCACATAACTTTCTCATACTGGCCTAGCAAGTTTTATTATAAAATTATTTGAGAGTTCCCCTAGAAGAAGTACAGATGTGGAAAAGCTGAGATTTTTTAAGTGTAGATCTGGGCTTATAAAGGTCTGAAAGATGCTAGGAAACACATATTTGATCATGAAGGCACAGGTGTGGGAGTCAGCTGACCTGAGGTAACCACAGACTTAAGCCCGTGGGAAAAACCTGTTAGGAAGGGTGAGGAGAAATGGTTGATGAGAGTTCTTATGTTAAATAAGAATTATTATCTTTTACATATATATAATACTATATATGTAATATATATTATAATGTTAATAGTTATTCCAGATGAGGTTATTTTTCTAGTTCTCTTTTATGATTGGACCCCTACCCTCAGACCTACCCTATATATTGTTGTGTTTCCCCCTTTTTCTTGTCTTCTGAGGTTGCCCCCATACTGTGCACAGCTTATGTTCCTTTGTTATTTTACGCATTATTAAAGTTCTTTATTTTCACAACCCAGTCGTACCTGTTCCTATTTTAATTTTGCTATGCAATCCCCAGCTGGACTGGTCTCTGTGTCACAGAGCCGAATGCAACAAGTGGCACAGGATGATAAATTATTAAAGTCGTATGTGATCTAAGAGAGATAAGTAGTTTCACAGGCCTCCATTTACAGCAGAGAGCAGGAAAATGGCATGTTTGCAGTGATATCAGGAACAATGTACCAGAAAAATCTTCCATTTGATGTATCAGCATAACATTATACTGGGACAGCACCACAGCCTGCAAAAAGGGGCAACAGCAATTGCTGAAAACAGTACTCTAATAAATCTAACAACATACAGTGGTATCACTGAAGATCAGCCAATTGTGGTTTGTGAGAAGTACAGCAACAGCAGGGTGGGGACAGAATAAGAAAGTAGAAAATAGGATGTGGAGATGTGTAAAATGGTAACAAACAGGTGGCCTAGAAGTACCCACTGGAATGTTAGAGGCAACAGTACTTGAGAGCCAAGGTATCCTGTGGTGATTCATAATGTTATTGTATTCCATATCTATCTGTGCTATCTCTTTCAGACCCTGCATCTGGGACCCTTGTGTGTGTCAGGTTGCTATCGTGGTTGTTTTCAAAATCTCCCCACCAAGGTGGTTTTCTGCTTTTGCCACATGGTGTTTGCTCTCAGTCTGTTTGGTCTTTGCTCAGGGAAAGGTGGGGTATTTTTTTGGTGTGCGTGTGTGGGTTTTGGTTGTTTGTTTTGGTTTTTTTTGTGGGGGGGAGTTTGTTTTTTTTTTGTTTTGTATTCTTTTTTTGGGGGTGGGGGGTCCCCCTTGGCTTGGAGAGACTGCAGTTATCAGGTTTGAGCTGCCTTGGGGCAGTTCCACACATGCCTGCATGTCCATGCTTGCGACCCAGCTCCAGTAGAGACGATGCAGCTCTTGTGTGGCAGCTTTCCATTTGTAACTGTAGCCATTACTAGAAAGTGCATTTCACGATCAGAAACTGTTTTGAAGTGAATTTTGCAAGCTGTCGGCAGTGAAAAAAAAAAGAGCAAGGGAAGTGCTGGGGTCAGGACACAGGACACCCCAAGTCCCCCAGTGGACCTGTCCTCCCCCAGCCACCCCACCACCACGATGCAGAGCCCAGGAGCAGCAGGAAGAAGCGGTGACAGTGACATGGACCCCCCACAAGCCGGCAAGGTTCCATCTGCCCTGGAAGTTCTCTGTAGCTCCTGCCTATCTGGTAGGGGCTGTCACCATCCCGTCTTTACTCCTGGGGCCAGGCAGTTGCCTGGATTGAGTCATTTTAGAAGGGAAGGGTGTGATGTCATCTCCCCCCATCCTTCAGTCATGCGGCCGCTGCTGCCTGGCGCCATTTTGGGAATGGCAGTTTGTGCCTCTCTTTGTTCCCCTGGGGTTGTGAGGTCTAGCAGTTTAGTATCTAGCAAATACTTACCTTTTTTTCTCCTGCCTGTTGGCATTCTGTTTGTTAATAAATTTTTGTGGTTTTATTTTTCACTTCCATCTACTCGTATTCATTCCTTATTAGTGGAAATGGATTGTATGAACTCTTAAAGGGAGACAACTCATTCCAGAATGTTCTCCATTAAATTGTCTCAAACCAAAAGACAAGGGGAAGAAAGTTTCTTTTTCAGCAGGCATTTAAGAGTAAGCAAGAATCTAGCAGCCCACTGAAATCCTGAACTGATGTAGCACATGTGTGATACATAACATGAAGAAATTCATGCTAAAGTTATAATAATCTCATCTGATAAGAATACTAGCATATTTCCAGGAAACCTTTGTCTGATGAGATTATAGTGATATGCACCAAAGTTAGTATGAATATTTGTCTTCAAGGATTGTATTTCCAGGAAACCTCTATCCAACAAGATTACAGTGATATACACCAAGACCAGCATAAATATTCGTCTGTAAGAAGTGACGCCAAGGGACCCCCCAAAAGCACAAGAACATATAAAAAGCACCGTGTGATAGTCACATTTTGTGAAACATAGTGGAGAGGAACTAGAGAGCACCCCTGTCTCACCCAACGCTTTTTGCCCAGTACAATGTCAATCTGATTTTTGCTTGTGGCTTTTACAATTGTATTTTGATTACAGAATAAATTCTTTTTATTAATCAAATTGGCTATCCATTTATAACAGACTGCTGACCCCAATACTATGCAAATTTGGGTCTGCAACCCTCCCTCTTTGATCAGGAGGCATCCCACTATTTATTAGTGACCTGATGCTGTGGGAGACCAGCAACCCCCACTGCACCCTAATATTGAATTAAAGTAGAAGCCATAAGCAAAAAAGAGAGAGAATCTGTAATTAGAACAGGAGGCCATAAGTACCGCTGGTTGAGTAGGTGTGACTGAGCATAAGAATGAGATGTGACATAGTCACAAAGTGAATGCGGACTCCTGATAAGCCACAGTTCCTATAAGGGATAAGGTCAGTAAAAGGAGGAAGTGATTTTGAAGGGGCTCATTACATACGTAAAATCCGAATTTTGGGAGAAGGAGTTCGGACATTGGTCACAGGGGGGTTAAAATGAAAGGTATGCTCTCAGGAATTTGAGGGATGAGCAAATCTTTTAGCCTAGGAATGGGAGGTCAACGGGAGAGAGAAGGAGAGAAAATAAAAGGGAGCATATTACCAGTAGAACTCCACGGGATGGTCCCCCGCCAGCTGGAAGATCGGTAAAAATGGAAACAAGAACTGATCAGGTATGGTGAGTACCAGACAATGGTACAATGCATGACTGAGTAAGATGCAACAGAAGTTGCAGAGCAATTGCAAAACCTCTAGAAGTGTGTTTTTCAGTATCCTACTATGGACCTGGACACTGAGGGGAGAAGTGATTGAGAATTACACTGAAACATTTAGTAAAATGGGGCAGAGAAAAAGAAAAACCCAGAGAGGATTCCAAGAAAAGTCCTCAGGAGAAAAGAGGAGGGAAATCCCAGAAATTCCACCAGATAGCCCACTGGGAGTTTTGTTAGAAAACTGGGAAGACTGGCCCTCAAGAGAAGGAAAACCTGAAGAGAAGGTGATTGATTATTATATGGAAGTTTGGGTGGGGAAGGAGCTTAGAAGCCATTTGATCTGGCCCATGTTTGGATCCTTCAAGGGATGGGTGTGTCAAGCTCTAAATATTTATGTAAATATCAAGGAACCATCAGATCATGAGGAGAAGGACTATGCAAAGATATGGATAGGATCAGCAGCTTGGTTACTTACCATTAAGAGCAGAAAGCCAGCCGAGACCGAGAATGAGAACGAGGCTTGGGATCCACTTAACAACTTACCACCCCCATAACTGGCACCTCAGCCTCAGCTCATTCAGCCTTCACAATTGCCGACCCAATCCCCACCTCAGCCTACGCAGATCACAAAACCAACGGCTCCCCCTAAGATGACTTGTTCTCCCCCTCCAAGGAGGGCATGGAGGACAATAAGAGAAAAAATTAGTGAGAATAGCGAGAGTGACGAGGATAGGGAAAAGGGGCATAACCTTCTCCCACCGAGGGAAGTACCGACAACACCGGGGATAATCGGATATGTTAATGTCCCCCTTTATACTGGGGATGTCCAAGCCTTCAAAAAGGAGATGGGTAAGCTGATGGATGCCCCTGGGGGTGTCAGAAAGGTTAGACCAGCTTTTGGGACCCAGTATGTATAAGTGGGATGATATGCAGGCTATACTAAGGACGTTGTTTACTACTGAGGAGAGAGAAATGATAAGACAGGCAGGAATGAGAGAATGGGAGTGCCAAAATTCACAAGGGGTACCTGGAAACCTGAAGTGGCCAAACCAAAGACCCAGGTGGGATGCTCAGACAGAAGGGGGTCATCAAAATATGGCAGGTTTATGGGATATGATAATACAAGGGGTCCGAGTGATAGTAAAAGGTTTTAAAATCTTAGAAAATCTGTGGACTTAGAAAGAAAGTTAAGCTTGGAAAGCCCTGGGAAAAGTAGGCCCTGGAAAATGTTAGGTCTTGTGCTTGCTAAAGATCAGGTGAAACTGTACCTGTGTAATCAGTATGTGCTAAATGATACAATTGTTAGATGTGATTAGATATAATTATTGTTTAAAGAACATGAGGAACAATGTTAGGGAGTTGAGGGGGATCACGAGAAATCCATGCTTGGGTAAAAACAATGCATACAATAGAACAATACAAGTTTAATAATTAATATGTAAGTTATATAACGATAGAGTATAAACACATGTTCAACTCAAAACCAAGTCAGGTCAGATTTGGGTATGTGTACCCCTGACACCCAGAGCTCTTCAATAAAGCACCTTCATATAATCATTCTGTGATTATGTGTGTTCCTGAACACTAACACGAGAAGCTGTCCCATGAGGGCAGAACATTAGCAAAGTAATTGGAGAATGCCAGGGAAAAGACGAATCTCCTACAGATTGGCTCGAGAGATTATGGTAAAGGCTGCAGATGTATTCATGAGTAGACCTTAATTCTCCAATAGGAGAAGCATTATTGAAAACACAATTTGTAGCAAAATCATGGGAAGATACACGAAAGAAACTCGAGAAGTTGGAAAATTGGCAAGGGAGAGGATTACTGGAATTGTTGAGAGAAGCTCAGAGGTTTATGTAAGGAGGGATGAGGAAAAACAGAAGGTTCAAGTGAAAGTATTAGTTGCAGCTGTTATGGAAGTTCAAAAACAAGAGCGCCCCTGAAGCCCTGTAAGATCAGCACAGAACCAGGGAAGCCGAAAGAGGCAGTCTGTCTTATGGGAAGGGACATGAAAGGGTCCTCAAAATGGACACCCTGAATGCTATTATTGCAAGAAGAAAGAGTATCTAAAAAAGAATTGTAGAAAAAGAATGCAGGATGAGGGGATCTTCCAAGAGGACTAGGGGCGTCAGGGGATCTTTATTTTGGGGTCCGAACCACCACCTAAGCCCTTGATAAAATTAAAAATAGGACCCCAAAAGGAAAAGGCATTTTTTCTGATTGATATGGGGGCTGAATGGAGTACTGTTCAAAAATTGCCAAGAGGATGCATGAAAAGTAAGGATACAATGATGGTAGTAGGGGCAAAACGGGAACCCTTTAAGATGTAGAAATAGAGTCGGAAACTAAGATTTGTTTAGGAAATATGTTGCTGGTTGAGAAGGCAGATTATAATTTATTAGGAAGAGATCTAATTGTAGCTCTGGGAATAAGTTTGACAGTACAAGGAAAAGATCTCATAGTAAGCCTGTACAGACTAACTCAAGAGGATGAGAGTAAAATTGATGCCCAAGTCTGGCACACTCAAGAAGAAGTCAGAAGGTTAAAAATGGAGCCAATTTCCATCGAAATATAAAGGCCAGAGGACCGAATTAGGGTCAAACAATATCCCATTTCTATGGAAGGAAGAAAGGGATTAAAACCTGCAACTGATGAATTAATAAAAAGGGGGACTCTGGAGCATTGTATGTCACGGCACAACACAGCCCATCTTGCCAGAACGGAAAATTGATGAAACCTATAGGTTAGTTCAGGATCTGAGAGCAGTCAACTAAAGAACAAAGACGTGTTTTCCAGTGGTTACAAACCCATACACCCTTCTGAACCAAATTTCTCTTGAAGACACCTGGTATAGTGTAATAGATCTGAAAGATGTCTTCTGACTTGTCCATTAGCAAAAAACAGTCAGGATTATTTTGCCTTTCAGTGAGAAGACCCGGAGACAAAAAGAAAACAACAGCTTAGATGGATAGTACTTCCCCAGGTGTTTGTCAATTCTCCCCATTTATTTGGACAAGCACTGGAGCAGCTATTAAGTCAGTTTGTGCCAACAGAGGGAGCCAAGCTCTTGCAGTCATGTTGATGACTTATTAATAGCTGGTCAGAGGAGGAAGAAGTTAGGGCAAACACAATAGCATTATTAAATTTCTTAGGAAAGAGAGGGTTAAATGTATCAAAATTGAAGTTGCCATTTACTGAACCAGAGGTAAAGTACCTAGGGCATTGGATTACAAAAGGGAAAAGCCTTTTTTGTATATTCCAGCCTGAAAGAGTGGCTGGAATTGTTGCATTACCACTCCTGTGGGCAAAAAGGGAAGTTAGACAACTACTGTGACTTTCAGGGTATTGCAGGCAATGGACTGAAGGGTATAGTGAGAAAGTAAAATTCTTATATGAGAAATTGACTACTGAGAGAGTAAAATGGACAGAGCAAGATGAAAGAGGATTCAGAGAATTAAAGGAGACTCTTATAGCAGCTCCAGTATTAAGATTTCCTGATGTAAGAAGACAGTTTCAGCTGTTTGTAGATGTTAGCATAAGCATACTGCTCATGGAGTATTAACGCAGGATTGGGCCAGAACTAAAAGACCTGAGATATATGACAAAGCTTTTAGACCCCATAAGCCAAGGGTGGCCCACTTGCTTACAAGCAATAGTAGCAGTGGCACTATTAGTAGAAGTGGACAAAAAGATCTCCTTTGGAGCCCCACTAATAGTATATACTGCCACAATGTAAGAAGCATTTTGCAACAGAAAGCAGACAAATGGCTCACAGATGCTAAGTTTTTTAAGTATGAGGCTATACTGATTCATTCACCCAACCTGGAATTGCAAATAACTACCACTCAGAATCCAGTACTGTTCCTATTTGGTGAACCATTAGAGGTATATAATCGTAATTGTGCAGAGTTGGTGGAATTAAAAACAAACATAAGACCAGAGTTGGAAGAAGAAGAAGAAGAACTAGAGGAAGAGGAAGAGTGGTTTGTGGATGGGTCCTCGAGAGTTATGGAAGGGAAAAGAAGGTCAGGGGGTACAATAATAGATGGAATGTCAGGAGAAGTGGTGGAATCAGGACCCTTAAGTGCTAGTTGGTCAGCACAGGCTTGCGAATTGTGTGCAGTTTTAGAAGCACTTAAAAGGTAAAAAGAAAAGAAAGGGACAATTTTTACAAATATGCCTTTGGGGTAGTCCATACCTTTGGGAAAATTTGTGAAGAAAAGAGATTTAACCAGTACCTGAGGGTGAGGATTGATTCATGAAGAATTAATAAAACAAATCCTAGAAGCTATTAGGGGACTGGAAGCAATTTTTGTAGCCCATGTTAAGGGCCACTAGATAGGAAGGCGATTTAGGACTAGAGGCAGTAATTTGGCAGATATGGAAGTTAAGAAAGCAGCACTATTAGTAGTAGATATTCCAGAAATTAAAGGAGACAAATTCCAGGAATATCCCTTTCCATCCCACTTAAAAGGAAATTGAAGAATATAAGATAGGGGGCAAGTGAAAAGGACAAATGGAGACTTCCCGATGAAAAGTAATTGCTATCTAGAGATTATACAAGGAAGGTTTTGAGTAGGTTACATCAACAGACTCATTGCGGGGCACAAGCACTTGCAGAGCAGTTTCTGAACTTTTCTGGGTGTAAAGGAATCTGTGAGCTAGCCAAACAAGAAGTGCTAGGGTATATGTCAGAGGATAAATAGGACAAGGATGCGGCAAACATCATTAGGAGGCTGCCCTTTAGCATATCGACTGTTTGAAAGAATTCAAATAGATTTTACTGAACTACCCAAAGTGGGGAGGTATAAATATCTGTTAGTAATGGTAGATCAGTTAACACATTGGGTAGAAGCCTTTCCCAGTGCCAGAGCCACAGCTCAAACAGTGTCAAAGGTACTGTTGAATGAAATAATACCACAGTACAGCATAATAGATCATATTGATTCAGACCAGGGGACGCACTTTACATCAAAAATCATTAGACAACTGGCAGATGATTTAGGTATCTGCTGAGAATACCACACCCCATGGCACCCTCAGAGCTCTGGATGAGTAGAAAGGATGAACCAAGCACTAAAAGCCCAGCTGTCAAAATTGATGCTATAGACAAAAATGTCATGGGTTAAGTGCCTCCCCTTAGGTCTGCTAAACATACGAACAATGCCACACTCCAAGAGTGGACTGTCACCCTTTGAGATGCTTTACGGAATGCCATACAAGCACAGGATGCCAGTAAGACATTCAAGGCTAGAGGATGGCCAAATCCACCCTCATTTAATAGCCATTAATAATTAATTCTCTCTTAATGGCTATTAATTTAATAGCCATTAATTCTCAGCTCCTGCCATTGCAGGAGCTGAGAAAAAAAGGGTTAATAATGCAAAGCACTCCTTTGGGGTTTGCCATATATAAAATACAACCATGAGATGAAGTGTTAATTAAAACTTGGAAAGAAGTCTCCCTCACACCTCACTGGGAGGGTCCTTTCCTTGTGCTTTTAACCACAGACACAGCAGTACGAACTGCTGGAAAAGGCTGGACACACCATTCCTGAGTAAAGAAGACTGAACACCAGGAGAAGACACCTGAATGAAAAGTGACTTCTCCTCCAGGAAGTTTGAAGATAAAACTGAATCGATATACTAATGACTGAAGAAGACAAGACAGTATGTCCGGTACCACAGTGCAAATGTTATCCTTTTGTTCATTTTAAGTGCTATTATTGTCAAGAAATTTGAGTTAAACACTGTACACGTGGATATAAACCTAAAAGGCTTTGTCCAGCATGCTGGGTGGAAGAAACCTCTATAACCAGTAATTCATTAGTTGTTGCTACTAACTTGAGCATATTAGAATTAGACTCTCTGGAGTCGTATAGATTGTTTCAAGAGAGAGCAAGAGGTAAACTGAGATCAGAGGCTCAAGTCCTCATAACTGAGGGTCAGCAAACAAAGTACCCTGTAATGCCGATGCAGTAAAAATATCAGAGTGGGATGCCTTTAAGAGAAGATAAGCAGCTCATTCCACTTATGGATCCCCTGAAGGATATCCCTGCTGCCGAGAAGATGGACTCCCTTGCCACAGGCAGCAATCCTGTGGGTGTAGGCAGAGGGGTATGTGTGTGGGGAGCCCTGGTGGTTCTGAGTCTGATAATGGGCAGGACTATCAGTCTGCTCTCCAAGGGTTACCCCAGAGTTAAGAAGCAAAGCTCAACCCAAGACTGTGGGCAGTGTTTTGAGAACACCCTGACAGGACAAGGGGTTACAAAAACCCTGGCATATCGCACCCACTGTGACTGCAAAACTGGCAACAAAACAGGAGAATGCGAGCATAACCACACTCAATACAAGATGTACCAGATAGGAAGAAGAATAGTCTGTTATGACCCAAGAGAGACACCTAAGGATTGGTGGTTAGAGGTGTAGTCTGTGCCAAAGAGTAAGGGAATACTGACCCATGCATTACACAAATGAGTTGCTGGGTTAGGGCCTACTGTTCCCACCTGTAACAAATGTAACCATTTGGTATGGATCAGAGGAAGAACGGAATCAACGCTTATGGCACATTCCCAGGTTAGTTATCACAGCCAATTACAAATATGCACTATGGGTGTGAAAACATGAGAAATTCTAAAATATGGTAAAATAGTTTCTTTCAGTAATGAGCCTGTGATAACTAATCCTCTTGACAGTAACAATGACTGAATTTGCTTACGATACGGCAGAACTTTCTGTTCTGCAAGAGATGGAGAAGGGGTAGATCCAGAGAATAAGCTGAAGCAAATAGCCCAGGAATTGAAGAAACAAGAGTCAGAGGCTAAAAAGAAAAAAATGGAGCAAGAAAAGTTAAAAGCATTAAATGAGTAATAGGAACAGTTAGAACAGCAGTATAGTAATTGGGACTTACCCACCTCAAATAAGAACCTTTTTGTAGATCTAATACAAGAGATCACTACAGAATTATGATTATCCAGCTGCTGGATCTGTGGAGGGCTTAAATCAGCTGAGAAATGGCCATGGAAAGGTGAGAGGCTAGCTCTAGAGCAACTTCTAAAATAGAATCACACCCAAATTTCCAAAACACTAAAATGACCTGAAGGGGCGTTTTGGATCACTCAATAATTGGAACAGTTTGTATCAGCAGAGAAGGAAAAAGATATACTGAAGTACTGGGATATACTCCTTGTATATACACTTTAGCAGTAAATTAAAAAAATAATACCAAAGACTGGCTACCAGAAACCCCCACTGGATATTGGAGTTGAACAAAAAAGGCAAATTGTGAATGGGATGATCAAATTGAGTTATGCTGGCACAAAAGCCCTGGAGCTAATCCTTACCAATCCTTTAAAAGCTTAAAGGGTTACTGGGAGAAACCAGAAACTGTAAATGACCAATGGAAAGCACCTGACAGAATATACTGGATATGTGGGGAAAAGGCATACAGTGAATTACCCCACAGATGGAAAGGATCATGTACTCTGGGAATGATTTGACCTTCCTTCCTCATGCTACCAAAGCCTGAGAGTAAGCTGTTGGGAGCACCCCTATATGAGACCCTAGACAGAGAAAAGAGAGAGCTGAATCATAAGTTTCTAAAAGCAGGAGGGAATCAGAAATAGGGAGAGGATGAATGGCCTGCAGAAAGAATAATAGCCTACTATGGTCCAGCAACTTGGGCTCAAGGTGGGAGCTGGGGATACAGGACACAAATTTACCTATTAAATCGACTAATAAGACTTCATGCTGTAGTAGAAGTTGTAACAAATCATACTTCTGATGCTCTTGAGTTATTGGCTAAAAAACACTCACAAATGTGAGCATTTGTGTATCAAGACAAATTGCTTGAATCGCTTTGGACTACTTGTTAGCAGAAGAAGGAGGAGTCTGCGGAAAGTTCAATGAGTCCGAATGCTGTGTAGAAATAGACGGCTATGGGGAAATTATAAGGAACCTTGTGGCAGAAATTAAGAAAGTAGCACAAGTACCAGTTCAAAAATGGAATTCTATCCTTCAAGCATCATGGTTGGATCAAATGTTTGAAGGGGGAGCTTGTGTAAGAAAATAGGATTTTTAATATTGTGCTCAATAATGGGGTTACTATTACTGCCTAGTGTCATACCATTTTTATCCAACTAATCCATTCTGTTGTCCAAATAGAGGAAATGTCCATTGATTCTGAGTTAGCTACAATGGAAACTGGTCAAGCTGAGAGAATATCTAAAATATCTAAGATAATAGAATTAAAAGAAGATAAAACGAGCAGAGCTGCTGAAGCTCTGGCCAGATTTGAAGCACAGGTGCGATTAAAAAGCATAAAAAAATAATTTATAGAGACAAAAGAAAGATTATGAAATATGTAAGGTACAGTCCTGGGACAGTCATAAAGATGAGTTTTAACAGACAACCTGAAAAAGCATGGGAAAGTTATTTTACCAGTAGCATTAAGCTACTATGTAGTCAAAATATAACTCAGGATACAATAGGCATGTACATTGATATATAATTGAGTATCCAAATAAAAGGAATCAAAGATTAGAATAACCAGTCTTATGAAAAGAGTTGTTAATTTTAGACACCAACTAGTAGTATAAAAGAAGTCTTGCAGTATAGTTAAGTTTTGTAAATACTGATTATAAAGATGAAGAATAAGTAAGCTTTATCGAAAACTGTCTTAAAAGAACTAATTAATGAATTAATAAAGGGGGGGACTGTGATACATGGCATGAATAAATTCATGCTAAAGTTATAATAATCTTATCTGATAAGAATCCTAGCATATTTCCAGGAAACCTTCATCTGACAAGATTATAGTGATATACACCAAAGTTAGTATGAATATTCATCTACAAGGAATGTATTTCCAGGAAACCTCTGTCTTACAAGATTACAGTGATATGCACCAAGACCAGCATGAATATTTTCTGTAAGAAGTGTATTCCAAGGGACCCCCAAAAAGCATGAGAACATATGAAAAGCACCGTGTGATAGTCACATTTTGTGAAACATAGTGGAGAGGAGCTAGAGAGCTCCCCCCCCACCATCTCACCCAACACTGTTCACCCGGTATGGTGTTGATCTGATTTTTGCTTGCAGCTTTTACGATTGTATTTTGATTATAGAATAAATTCTTTTTATTAATCAATTTGGCTGTCCATTTATAACACATGGAATAATGAAAGATAGAGAGGGAAGTCTCCAGGCAACTCACAGTAATTACATCTTAAAAGACTGAAAAGACAAACTGGAAGTGGGACTGTCAACACTGTCCCATAAATTATGGGATACAGCACAGCAGTGATTTTTAGCTGATACACAGTCTGCTGAAGAGATAGTAGAGACTGTTCCACAGTTTCAAAGATAAAGAAAATTGCACATGATACCTGACCTTAGACCTGAGATATTTACAAAGACATATTATGGAAAGCAGGGCCAGGGAAACTGAGAATTTTATAGGCATAAGATAGGAACAAAGAAAGATCCACCTGCACAGTGAAGTGAATGGAAAGATCTCATTGATTTACTAAAATATGGATGTGATCTAGTATCAATATCTGAGATGGACAAAGACTCTTTAACCATTTTGGGGTTACAGAGTGGTATGTTTATTAACAGCTCTGGGCCAGTGCTGGGTCTCCCCTTAATAAGCATATCCCCGAATACAGGTGGATGCAGGCTTTTTATTTACAGAAATATTGAATACAAATGCATATTCATAACTTGGTTGTCACCCACTCTCCACTTCCTATGCTAATTAGAAAAAAAGCAATTAAGCATGCGTAGTTTATTCCTTGAAATGGGTTGGTGGTCCTATTATGGGTAGGGGTCACAAATGGGAGAAAGGGATATGGCTCTTCCTCGTTCTGACCTTTCTACCTTTTCAATGCAAAGTGACAAAAGGACCCTTGGCTGGGCTCCTAGTTTCATGTCTTCAATGAGTTTCTGATTTGCAATTGTCTTACGTTCTTGAAGCTCCTTACCAGATTCTTTGTCTCTCATTATAAGCCCAGCTGAACAAGCATAAAGTTGACAGACAATTAGTTATTAGCCAACGATTAACCTCTACTTTTAGCAAAGCCTTTCTATCTACCTTTAACGAGGCCCATCTATTTATTTAAATTAGATTTAGCAAGGCTTATTTTTAATTAAGGCCTCAGCTTCTCTAAAATCTTAAATTCTTCAAAGTTTGTCTCATAATGAAGCCTGAGAAATTGAAGAACAATCATTTGATTTGTGTAGAAGTCCAGTTTGAGGGTGAGCATTTCTGCAGTCATTCTGTGTATCACTAAAGATACTTAGAAGCCATGAAATAACATCTTGTGTTCTGCAAAGGAAATTAGCAAGTAAGGAAATGGAAATCTTTTCCTTTTCACACTGCAAAAATGCAGCATCCTTCATCTATTTATGCATGGCAAGAGATGAAGTCAATATGCTTAGTATAATGGCATGAACCACCAATGCACATGAGTTCAGCTATTTGTATACCAGAAGCAGACAGGAACTGGTTTAGAGGATGAAACCACAACCAGGTAAATTCTGTATGGCACAGATAGCTATCAACCTCTGGAGTTAACAGTTGTGTTAAACATTTCTACAAAGGGAAGGCATTGGGACTGACTATAGCAAAAACATTACACTTAATGAAACTGCTTATTTCTGTTTTCAGACAATAGCAGACTCATTGAAATAATTATTCCAAGTATTCCTGCCTAAATAACTGAAATCAAGATACATTTCTGTACCGATAAAAATAACATGACATTTGAAATTCTTATTCTTGATTTAATTTTCCCTCAAACCTCACATTTAGTTTCTAATACCATTTTATGTAATTTGGAAATAGCATGTTTCATTTCTAACACTAGATCTTGTTTTACTGATTGAAAACAGCATCCTGCATAAGTGAGCACTTTGTGTGCAAGTAACACAGATGCAGAAGTAAAAACAATACCAGTTCATTAAGAACAGGTGAATTTCTGACAAGTGAAGGCATTTGTCAATCCAAGATGTAACCGAAAGTATGTATTCTATTACCATCTGTTAAAACTAAGTAGGGCAGTGTTCTTTATCTCTTCCATGACCCATTCCTCATAACTCCAGGGGATATCTTTTGTTTATGGGCCAGCTGTTAAAACCAGATGGGGCAATGTTCTTTATTTCACCCATGACCCATCCTCCCTCCAGGGAGATACCTTCTGTTAATGGGCCATTGAGTCTCACTGCATGACTGATAAAACATCATCATCCTGCTATGAGATGCTCCACCCAGAGAGAGGAAACAGACATTCTTACCTAAATATAATCTGAGATTTAGAATAACCACAGTCAGCCTTTTTCCACTGGATTCCTAGAAAAAGACCATCTATACCCCCACTAAACCTTCAAAAGAAAACGACACCCTTCTACAAGACCATTGCTTCAACAAAACCACATCTGTCATTCCAGGAAGACTGCAGCCACCATTTAATCAAACTGCTAACAACACCTTGATAGACAGGGTGTCAGGCTGTATTCTGACTCTGTGTTTTTTACTACTACATTTTATTTTTCCTATTAAATTGTAGTTCTAACTTAGGATCTCCCACTGATTTGCTTTCAAACTAGCACAGAACTGTTATTCCTGTTCTCATATCTTTGCTAAGAACCCCTTATTTCAAAATTACAATAATTTAAAGGGAAAGGGTTTACATTTTCCATTCCAAAGGAGGCTCCTGCCTTCCTTAACAGACACTTGTACTTTAAACCAAGACAGCATTTATGTCTTGGACGAAGATTAATAGTGTGAAGGAAAATTACTTAGACATAGGATTCATGTTCAGAATGGTATTTGTAGGTAAAGGGATGCTGCACTCCCAAGCACTTTGGGTGACATCTGGTGCACCTCGTTGAGGTCTGAGGGCAATTAAGGTGACACTTTCTTGTTTCTTACCCTCTAGACACATATGCCTGTGCTAGCCACAAGGAGGACCTAGTCTCTATCAACTGCTTTGTGTGATATTGAGCAGAAATCTAGTTGCTCTTAGCTTCAACACTGACTCATAAGAAATATTTTTTGCAACACCCAGCAGAAGAGATGATATGGAAAACAGATGAAATACATAAAAAGAAATCAGACAGAGTTTATGACAGTAAGTGGAAGTGTCAACTCACAAATGGTATGTCTGGATGGAGTTACGGAAAACCATATGTACTAAAATCAAATAATGGGGGTAGGGGAAGACTAGCATGAGGCTGCTAAAATAAATTTATGAGAGATTTCTTAAAAAGAAGAAAAATACTGTACCCTTATTTTTGAATAAAACCCCAAACAAACAACAAATTTTCTTAATTGTAATGATTAATCTTTCTACTAGCATTTAGGGCCCTGAAAAGTCTCTCTTTAAAAAAACCCAAATAGTTAGAGAAAATTCTCTCTCACTTTCTAATGTCAATTAAGTTTTTGCCCCTCAAGAAATACCTCTAAAATTATGTATTAGAGCAGTGAGGTAGTATTCAGAATAAGTCAGAAGCAGAATTTAGTAAGAAAAGTATGAGTTCCATTTATAAACTGTGCACAAATTTAAAACAGAAGCACCACTAAATATGAAAAGGAATTAATTTTTTACAGGCAATCAAGATTCTTCTAAGTTATATTCCTTTAAGGATATTGAGTCACAGAGTGTTTCAAGTAGAGTGATCATCTATTTAGATTTTGCCACTGAATTCAGCTAATCTAGGGTTTCATCATGCAAATGTCCATGGGTTGCATGTGAACATGCTCGTATTACAAGACTGCAGAAGTACATGATAATATTCTTATGAATCCTGAAGTACCATTTGTTTTCTAGGTATTTTATCAAGACTCATTCTGTCTCTTCTAATGCCTCAAACAGCCAAATAAAAGAAAGTACCTCCTGCAACTAAACAAATAACTGCACATACTCATCTACAGAATTCTTATCACTGCCTGCCTCTGGAAGTGATGTACATGTGGTAAGTGACAGATGTTTTAAGTCCAGCACAGATTGATTTCCATTATCATATACATCCAACTGCAGCAACCTACGTGTTTCCTTGTCTGGATGCTTTCTGTTGTTGGTTTTTTTTTTTTACCTTCCAAATTGCTTCAAACAGTCACTTTCAAGTGTATGCGAGATTAATGCAGAAGCTGAAGTTAAAATGCTCACTTGTTTCTTTTATTGTGTGTCCCCATCCTCTGGGATACTAGTACACCAAACCCAACAATATCTTCCCTGTAGTTGTGATCTTTGTAATATTTGTCACAAAAGTGTCTGTAGGCCATTTTCCCCAGATCACCGTCTTTTGCCCCCTGTTGAAATAAAGATGCTGCCAGTCCCTTAGTGGTAAAAATCATGACCCATAAACTTTAAAATTATGTTTAAGGTATTTTGATTTACCCAATCAAAATTAGGTTTAGTTGAGACAGGTATGGTAACATCCTCAAATTGACCATTAGCATTTCAGTTTAACATGTGACATCCAAAACAAACAAATAAACAAATAAATGGCATGTCTAGAGTCATCGCAATTCAATTCATTAGCTTAGTATGCCCTACTAAAAAAAACAAACAACAATAAAAAACCCAGCCCCAAACTAAACCAACCAACCAACCAAAAAATAAAAAAAAACCCATAAAGCCAAAACCATCAAAAACATCAGGTCAGGACTGCAGTTTTAAGGAAAATCACAAGGAGGCAGGCAAATACCACAATCAATTAAAAGCATGAGGAATAGGAATAAAAAGTCTATTCTAGAGAAATTAAGATGTCAAAAAGGATAGGTAGGACTTTTTCATTTCCTTGTGCAATAAAAACAAATAAAATTTAAAAACTTCGATACCTTAACAAGGAACTGAATGCTATGTATTTTATGTTTGCAGATTTATCTTTGGGAAGAACTAAAAAACATGACACTGTAGAGGTCTTCTGTACTACTAGTCAGTGTCATGAATACTTTGACTTTAGATGGTTCTCTGCGTTCTATGAATTTATTCAGGATTAACAGCTGCCTCATTTGGTTTGACACTATCAAGTAAGCAAAAGGAAATTAAATACTTTAAAAAGTGAGGGTCCCAACAAAAGAATACCAGAAAGATTTGCATTTTTCTGGGCATTCTCACAATAGTCTTTACACTTTCAGATGCAGAAACTGCCTACATATTTTTGGATGAAAAGTTCAATAATGCCTTTATTACTCAGGCTTTTTACTTCTTCATGGCATTATTTTTAGGAATGGCAACTGCTGAGGTGTCTGATCCAACCCATAAGAGAAAACAATATGTAATGACTGTAATACCATTTCAACTTCCTCAAATCTATGAGAGATGTAGATTTAATTATAAACTCTAAAGACATCTTTTTCACACGTCCTTCGGCAAGTAAATATACTGTAATTCTCTACTTCAAGTCTCTAGGCTTGGCATAACAGGACTTACTTCTTCCATTTCATCTGTGTACAGGCTTGCTGGCTCATCAAAGGTAGGAGCTATGACTATGTGGATAAAATGTTAACATTAAAAACTACAGTTTCCAATAACTGAGATAAAACTAGTCAGAGGGTAGCTATGGTTGAAATTAGACTTTTTAAGATTTAACATATGCATAACATAACTCCTCTCTGAATGCCTGCAGATGAAATTGGTCTGTGCTCAAAATTATTGAGCTGTCTATATGTTCCTAAAGATGAAGAACCTATAGTGTATAATTTCAATGTGCACTAGCTCCTACCTTACTGTGACTGCAGCTTACTAAAATAAACATATAAAAATAAAGAAACAAACATGAAAGAACACCACCAACATGACGCATGACAATGACGGTAGTTATGAAGATTAATTAAAGTGAGACATGTAAAACTGGGGAAGTTTCAGCCATATGACTACTCTGGCCTGTGGAGATCATGTGCTAAAATCCAGAAATTATCCAAGAGAAGCTGTAATATGCTTACAATCCCTGTTCCAAAGAATCAGTGTTTTTTTAAAAAGCTTTTTAAAGCAATACAATATACTAGTCAGACATAAAGCCATTTGTCCTTGGTTGCTTAGCAATCCTAGAATAGAGATGTAAATAAAGTCATCTGGCCTTTATTTCTGACTAAAATTACATTCTATTGTCTAGTCATTGTAAATATATTTAACAATATGGTCCTTTAGAAGGAAACTATTATTTATACTATCCTCTACAAAAACTCATTAAAATGTGGCTATATTGAGGATATTGCTTACAAGAATCTCTTCTAATAGCATCAGCAATTAGTAAATAAAATTGAGATACATTTATTGTTTTTAAGGATAGGTTATAATTTAATCCATCTACTTTACTCCATCTTTCCTCTACAGGATGTTTATTTCCTGTACTTTCCATAACTTAACCCACAAACTTCATGGAAGTCTGCTCCCTGTATTACAGGTGAGAGAAAATTAAAACCTCCTAAAAAATAGAAGCACAAAGGAACAAGCAGTGGAACAGAGAGGAGTGCAAACCTCTTTACAAGTACCCTATGGCAATCCAGTACTCCAAAATGGCAAGAAGAAAACAGGGAGCTGTTCTTGTTCCAGTCTCCTAGCTGTCTTGTATTCTAAGGCCAGAATATTCCTCAAAGAGATGCAGTACAATTTTAGTATCAGACCAGTAGGAACTATTGCCTAAGACATTAAGGTGAAACACTGCATATGAACAATTGCTGTGGAGCAGTAGTAGCTGCTAATTCACATTCCTAAAAGTAATTTGGTTAATTTGCCCAAAACCCTAAGTTGTACAGTCTAATTCTACAGAAATGTAAATTAATTCCCAATATACTGAAAGAGATTTTCTAGTCTGACTCTCTTCCAGAGTGTTCTGGACCATGGTGTGAGGGCTTGGCCTCCAATTGCTTCTCGTCATGCTGTAGTGTAGCTGTAATCCCATCTCCTCGCACTAAGACTGCTCTGAGATCCTAGGTTTCCACCACTCCAGACTCCACCTCCTTTCTTTGATGAGTTACACCTACCATCCTCACTACTTATCACAAGCAGTAAGGAACTCTGGATACTGGACCAATGCTGCTCCTTCTTTATCCTGGACTATATAATGTATACTTTAAAAGAAAGAGTACATGGACAGAAGAACAAATAACGGGCAGAAGACTTCAGAAAAGCACTTTCTTTTCCCCATTCATATTTATACAATTCCACTTCTACAGCTTGATTTAACTAGATTTCCTTTTCTTCTTTGGAGAAATGCTCTCCTAGATTCATAACCCTGTACATTCATAAGTCTGTAGGTGGAGCATAGTAAGGTTAAAAACATGAGCTGACCAACATTTTAAGATTAAAAGTAATAATGTGTGTATGTCTGTATCTGCTCCATTGTATGTCTTGTGAACAGACAATAATTAACAACTGATACTTAACATTGCAGTAATTATACTGAATATCAGTACATTGTACACGCATTCTAACAGCTATTTCTTTATTAATTCCAGGTTTTCTTTGCCCATGGGGGGAGGGTTGGAACTAGATTATCTTTAAGGTCCCTTCTAACCAAAGCCAGTCTATGATTCTATATAGCTTTTTTTACTTGTAGAGCAGTTATACTTGAAAAATGCATTCCTTGTATATTTTATTTCACCCTTTTTCACAGTATCTCCTCATCACAGTCCTGAGAGCCAGCAAGTCTATGCCATCATTGTCCTTTGGGCTCACTCTAATGTCAATTCACAAAAAAATAAAAATAAAAATTGACCCTTTTATGTTTTAACAACACTATGTTCTCACTGTGGCAAATTTCCAGCTCAATTTCCCTTTACATATAGGATACATTATATATGGAAGCAATCTTTATAGTTCCATGTAAATTGAAGGAAATATCTAAGAAACTCAAGGTCCCAAGAAGTGAGTACACTGTCAGCCAACTCTACAGTATCACTGCTTCCATTGACCTATTACTGGAAGAGGAGCACCTATAGCTTTCACAGGAAATTTATTTTGGAGAAAAATATTTTGGTTACTAGCATCTCTAACAGAGATAAAAGGCTTTTAAAGAAAATATCAGTGAGCTGGCAATATTCAGATAATATTCCTTCAACCAATTATATCCACAAGAACTGTTAGGACTCTGTAAGGTACATCAGAAAACCTATACAAAACAGATAATGTATGATTCTGGTTGTCTGCCTACAGAGTGCCTCAGATTCCTTCTGTTTTATGATTCCTAGTTATGCTGGAAACCTTAGTCCGTGTGCTTTTAGATAAAATGTAATACACAAAGAAAAAAAGTCTCAAGATATGTTTTCCAGTTTTATATACGAACAGTTAAGGGCAACACCAAAATGATGAAAACAGTCACACAGTAAGAGAAAGAAATCTGGAAACTCCCTCCTACCTCCATCCCCTGGATTCTAAATCAACAAACCTACATGCATAAGCAAGAAAATTACATTTGGAAAGTATCTAGAGGCAGACTGTTTTATTAGATCTTGCTTGAATTTAGACTGGAGGTTATTCTTTTAAATGAACAGGCCTGAAATAAATTTATTTAACTCCATGGGTTTCATTAAAATGCCTTCTAATTGACACTAGGTTAATGAGAGGAGAACAAGGGCGGCATAATTTCAACCTGTTTATCCTTAGGTTTAATTTCCTTTAAATAGTACAAAGCATTCTCTCAAAGTTTCAAAATTATTTCAGTGTGAGTCTATGAGGCATGATGTTACAAAGTTGGAATGAAATTACGTCACTGCAAATCTATGAAACCAGCATTGTCAGTAATGAACCAAAGCTATACTAATGTGTTAATAATTTATGAAAATCATCTGAATGGAATGAAAAACTTTAAATAAAATTAAGATATTGCAGATTGCAAACTATTTATCCAAGACTGCAGTCATTGGTTTTGACTATAGATCCAAATACACATACATATTTGGCTGGAGTCAAATCTAGTCCAATACTATCTGTAGTAAAATACTACATATTTCAAATCTACCACATCTCAAGTGACTTGATTAGCATGGAAGTCTTTGGGCCAAATTTGACCAGAGTATATGTAATACTAGGAATTACATACCAAGTACATCAACTGGAGAAGAGTACAAATGGCTGGAAAATTTAAACTAGCATGCTAAGTTGACCAAATTTACTCTTGCAATGTGAAAGCAGGAAATACACAACTAGTCACTCTCCCAACTTCTAAAAATAGCCATCTAAATGCAAGTCAGAGGTGAATTGGTTGCATTGATGAGGATAGTATGAGCAGAAGTTAACATATAACAACCTGGCTGCATGATATTTCGCTGATACCAACTTTTCTTGCTATACCTTTTTCTTTACTTTTTGGGTCCAGATTAGCACTTGCCATCATCTTGAACCAAAATTCTAATATATTTGAACTTAAAATGGGTTTGTTCTGTAATTGTACTGCCATAGAAAAATTAAGGATTTGCATATCAGCTTAAAAAATATATGAATTTTATATATTGAAATTAGAACTATTTCATTTCATACACATCACTACTTTGCCACAGTCATTACACCCATTTTTTGAATCTCCTTACGGGCATTATGTGTACATCCTTACACTATTACTCCATTAATACTGAACATAACTAAACATACAGATTAGAAGTATTTTATTTCTCAGCCACATTAATATATCTTACTAATGTCCTAAACTGTACAGATATAAATCACTTCAGAACTTTTTTTATTTAGGCTTTTCTTCTAAACAGTTTAGCACAAAATAAGTTTCAGCTGAAATCAGTCTCATCTACTTTGATGTGTTAATGTTGAATTTTGAACTGTTTTAACCCATATTTTACATGGACATGAAACTAATAGAATTTACCAGTTTGGTAAATTTTGGCAATAAAAGACAAAATACTGATGTTCTTGTTCTCCACAGCCCTACTTTGACAGTATATCTGATACTAACTTTTTTGTAATCCTCACTTTTCCATGAGACAGAATCCAGGAAAAATCATGGTAATATTATCACTTTTGTCCAGTGGAATTACAAGTTTATCTCTGGAAATCTTTCCAGGAGTTTACTCTACTTTCATGACACTTGTTAGTGGCTGACCAGGTGCCAAGCCCTGAAATCCATTTAAAGTGCAGTGAATGCTACCAAAAAAACCACACTTCCTTGGCATGAAATTTTAAAGATAAAAAATGGATGGGGTTAAAAGGAGAAGCAATCAGACTTAAAGAATGCATAGGTTTTTCATATTGTGATATTTTATGTGGAGTATTTAATAATTTTAGGACAATGGTAACTCTCTTGACACAGGAATTAATTATTTAAAGTTAGTATTAGTAATCCAGTTAAGTTTTGATAGCTGCTAGCTGTAACCTGACAGCACTTCAATTCAGTCACATGGAAATTCCATTGTATATATTTCAGTATGCTGGATCTCTTTGCACTCATCAGTTTTATATCTTTCTGCAAATACCAGAAGAAAGATCATTCTAGGGTCTGGCAAAGATCTTGGAAAGGGAATATGTGCTAGTTGCCAAAAAGACACTGATTACTCTAACAGAGTAGCCCAGAGTTTCTATCCTTTCCCTTTTAGTATGTAAACTTGTTCCTGGATTAGAACTGATTACTGGCAAAGGTGTTTTCCTCAGTGCTCTTTTGTGTATAGTTAGGCTCTATGTTGACTCTCATGTCTTAGAGAACACAAACCACTTTTCACTTACTCAGAAGCATGAATAAATTTTATAAAATTTAGTCCTGTGTTTCAGGACAGGAAGACAGAGTGAGCATACATAATAGGAACAGAAGCAGTACTTCTACAGCATGCATGCTTTTTAATCATAATTGCAAGACCAAGACTTATGTAAAATTCATTTAAAAAGTGTAACAGAAGGAAGAGCTAGACAAATCCAGTATGTAAACATCAAGTGTGCAAGTATCCTTGCAATACTTCATCCTTAGATTTCACTTTCTACAGAGATGCACTTTTTACTTATTGTTAGAATAATAGATTTTCCTTTGATAATATTCCAATAGAGTGATATAAAATTTAATGAATAATTACAAGATGACTTCATGCTATGATGACATTGTTTTGAGGTGTTTTGGGGGGTTTAGGGTTTGAGGGTTTTTTTGGGTTGTGTTTGTTGGGCTTGGGCTTTTGTGGTCAGCTTTTGTTTTTGGGGGTTTTGGGTTTTCTTCTTAAGGTGATCAGGTGACACTTCTGTAAAGCCTGAAAAAGCAATGGAAACATTCTTGATTAAAATGCCTTCTCAAATATTGTCTCTCATTCATTGCTGCTACATCTGAACTGTGGAGTAGACAGTGTTTCCTATGTTCCATACCTGTATGGTGTGTCCCAGCCAATACCTTAATCTATGAGATGACAAGATTTTTTTTAACCTTACCTCTCCTTCTATTTTCAGGTTATCATAGAAGAGGCACCACAACAACTCTACTTGCATACTTTATCTGAACATTTAAGAAACCCTGTGTGTCCAGAATTATATCTACTTCACATTCTAAACACAGACCTGACTAGGAACCACCTTTTCCTAGAAGTTTCTAAAAATTTCAGTTGACTGTCTACCAGTCTGTTAAATCTTTAAAGCTTTATTAATTTTTTATTGAGGAATCAGTTTCCTAACTGGCACTGAGGAAAGTAATTTCTACAGAATCTTTATGCACTGATCTTTGTCTTCACAGTGTCTCTCCCTATATGCAGTTTAATAGATACTTTTCATTATAGTACATATGCTCTGCAAAACAGTTTGACTAGATTAAAAATCAGCATGCAGACATAAGTATTTCAAACTCAGGGACAAAACAGAGAATGTTAAATCAACATTTCCTTCTTGCATTTGCCATACTTAAAGGGTAGGGTGTTCTCTTTTAATTCACCTGGATGTCTAAAAATTACCCAGTTAACATATTAACTCTCCTTGATGCAGGACTATGGTTTCACAGATAGTAGTGTGCACATGCACATTTGTACACACCCATGTGTAACTGTGTACACACACACACACACACACAAACACACACATATATTCTCTCACATAAAATACATGAAGTACCCCAGGCCCAGGTAAGATGTTCCTAAAAAAAAGTTCCTAAATGCAAACATATGTGTTAAGTTGGTAGATCAAAAAATATCTTCATAACATTTTTTCCACATCTGCGTTATGAATAAAGCAAAATGAATGTGTGTTGTAAAACAAAGCTTCTTCAGACTCGAGAATCTGTAAGTTAGTCTCAGCTTTTGTTCTAGAAAGACTTTGCTTTTTAAATAGTTTTTGTTATTATGTTAATCTTGAAAGTCAAAACTAACTGTTAGGACAAGACTTTTAGTACTAATTGCAGCACAGATAGCTCCAAGCAGTAGCTCTAAACAGAGATAAAGCTACAGAGATCTTTCCCTTAGACAAGCCTCGCTAATGCTAAGCCCCAGTGCTGAGAAATTCTTTCCATGTAAATTTCTTCTCAAAGTATCAACTAAGCAGTTGTTATGAATCTTGAACAGTTAAAGAAACATGAATGTGAAGATCATAGTGTAAAATGTAAGTATGCCTATTTTCACATCAACATAATCTTTCATCATCAGGATAATCTTAGTTTTTGAACTGGACTCTACTTCAGTATTAGCAAAAAGGGCATATTACATAAAAATTCCTGCAGTATTAAATGTCAGTATATTCATATTCACTAGAATCTGCAAAAAATTACTTGATGGCTCCAAGCCAAATACAGGCAGAGTCTTGGCTTCAAAAAATACTCATTGACGAACATTTTAGATATACATATATATACATTGCCAGACCTTAATCAAACACTTGATCTCCTTATTTCCTACAGCAAAGATTTAATGCCGCAGACACCATGATAAATAGCATAAAGCTTTGAGCTTTAAGGCATCTCCTTTGGGTGAAACCTCAGACCAGTTTTTGGACTAAATGGAAACAGTAGAGAACAGACAGAGTTAGAGAAGCACCATCACAAGCCTAGTCTGTATGTTACAGACCTTGCTTTTCACCAGTCTGAAAGAAGAGATGTGGATGCCTTGCACATTTAACAAAAAGCCTCTGCCACACTATTCCATATATACTGAAATACTCCAAAAGCACTGGTTGCTTACTTACTTGTCCTGAATAGCTTTTTTGTACTGATGGGATTTCCTGAAGTACTGAAAAACAGCTTTACTTCTCAGAGATTGAATTTTTTGGTGCTCTTTGCAAGGAACTAAGGGCTAGGTCAAGACTGAATACTAAAATGATAATAGCTAAGAAAAAAACCCCTGAGTAAAACCACATCCCCTTTGCTATTACTTTTCCTCCATTGGAAATGTGTTCTAAAATTAGGCCAGTAAGACTGTAACCATGAGTAAATTAGCTATATTATACCTGTAATGAAATTATACACAATTATCAGTACATGCAGACCAGATTTTCATGGGCTCCTTCAAAATCTGAGTTTATGCCCAGAATTGTCTTATGTAGGAATTTCTATTAGCATCTTTTGCAAACACTATATTAAATTCAAACAAAAACAAAACAGGAAAAAAAATACCACCAGTCTAGCAAAGACTGAAGAGAAGGAGGGAGACTTGAGAACAATATACACTTTCAGCATGAAATTGCCATGATATCATTCTTTGGCTTGCCAATACTTTGAGAAACTGGGGTGGGGAGGAGAGAATGAAAGAGAAACAGGGTTCTTTATAACCTTATGAAATGCTAAATTTTCCTTCTCCCTCTTGCCAGTCAGTAAATCATGAGTAAATTTTTAAGTAAAAGAAATTTGTATGAGCACCACTGAAATTTCAGAAAACCTGAACCTTTTGCAGCCTATCACTTTACTTGATTTATGTGAGTTGGATTTGAAGGTTCGACACAGAATTCTGAATACTACTATGGTTCTACACCTTAGACACAACGGAAATATATTTAAAAGAAAATTTAAAGTAAAAATTAAAAAATACCTAACAGACATTTAAAATCCATACATTTTGACTGGGAAGTGTTTTACATTATGAATTTTTAAACCCTATCATACAAAGAATTCAATTTATTGTTCAAAACACTATTCAAGTATTACCTTCAACTACAGTGTCTGAAAATAAGTCAGCTATATTAGTTTAACTGGGAATATAATAGGCTAGCTAATGGCAACTAATGGCTAGCTCATGTTTCTCAGGTCTGATATGGAAAGCAAAACCTGAGCTGTAAAAAGAATAACTGCTTCAAAAATTTTTTATGTATTCCCTTGATGGAAACTGAGAGATATTCTGGAGCCTGAAGCAATACCAGTTTAGCTGAGCTTAAATGTCTTCTAGGGAAAGCAACATGCTATAGCAAAATGGTATCAAAAGGTTAAATATCTGTATCAGTTTGAAAAAAAAAATCTAATAGAAACTCATTTTGTGACTTAGCTTGGTCATCTTTAAGTGATCTACTGATATGCTCCATGTAAAATCACACTAGTAGAACAGGGCCAGGAGGCCAGGAGTTGCCAATCCAAAAGGCCCTCGGTACACCTGTCTTTGAATCTTCCTGTCACACCAGAACCACTTGCACCAGCACATATCCATTGCTATTCTAATGGAATGATTCAAAATTGTATCTGGGTTCCAGATCGAAATTCAGAGTGTAGCGATCAAATATTCCTTGAGCTCTTCATTCAAAAGGAATAATAAAAATTAAAAATTCAGGAAAAGGAAGCATTTAAGATGGGGGTGGGTTGCAGGGGAAGAACACAAATGAGGTAGAAACCAGTTTCTTTACAGGCAGTCTAACACATGAAAAACTTTGACACAGCAGCAGAGACCCATTTCCTTTATATTTAAAAAGTCTTTGAGATTATTAAAACTTACGTGAAATGAGACAGGAAATTATCATGGTTATGCGCTTGCCAAATGGTTATAAACATGTCTCCTTATGAATAAATAATTACTCTTTAATACAATAAAGTTCATGTTAAGCTAACGTGGTAATATGTTAAAGATTATATGAGAAAAGCAAGACTGTTAAAGGCAGTAAACACAGCAGAGGAAACAGCAATTTTCCTTATGCTGTGTTGTGACAAGATAGGGCAAGGAGTAATGGTTTTAAACTGATGAGAGAGTTGATTTAGATTAGATATAAGGAAGAAGTGTTTTACAACGAGGGTGGTGAAGCCATGGCACAGGTTTCCCAGAGAGGTTGTGGATGTCCCATCCCTGGAAACATTCAAGGCCATGTTGGACAGGTGAGCAACGTGGTCTAGTTGAAGATAACCCTGCTTACAGGAGGGGGTTGAACTAGATGACCTCTAAGGGTCCAAACCAAACCAAACCAAACCAAACCAAACCCAAACCCAAACCATTCTATCATTCTATGTATGATAAAAACTTAATGCAGATTTAAAAATTACTTAATTTTTAATTAATTTCAGTATTATTTACAAATCAATCACAACCTAACATGGCATGTTTTGGGCAACAGTTCTGGCTCTCTTCTAAATTTTAAAAGCTTCAGACACAGTTGCAACTAGTTGGTCAGAGAAGAGGTGTATTCTTAGAACTGCAAAACCTAAAATATCTAGTAAAATATCTAATAAATTCCATAGCATATATTCATTTAAATAGTGTTTATAACAACCAAAGCACTTCAGCATCTGTTGCCATGATTGAAATACTATCTTAATAAAACAGGACAATTCTAGTGTCCTGGCATGTGGAATTGCCGGGGGGGGGGTGGGGGCGATGAGGAGCTGGAGCTGTGTTTTAAACCTTAATATAAATTCATTTCTGATGAGTTGAAAGCACTCATGATAGCATACCATAAAGCAATCTGTATCAAGTGATGCTGATTTACGACTTGGTGAGCAATCTATAGCTGGTCTTCAGTTTAGTAGTTGCTGGGTTTTGGTAAATACACTTAAGATAACAGTTGACTCTGTCTCCCAAGCTTACTAACCTTTGGCAAACAAAATGTTTTCTGTGTTTAAAACTTCCTTATAGCAATATATTCTTGTTTTGTTCTGAGTTTCAAAAATCAGTGACAACAAAAAGAGTACAAGGAGCGCTCCTAAACTTCCACTAAAACAGGCAAAACAGTGTTTAAGTGTCAGAGCAGTCTTACATCTGTTAGATCTCAATGAGATTTGTAAAACAAATTGTTAAAAAAAAGTAGTAAAAAAGTTTTAGAAATCTGAGTATTCATCATTTAAAAAATCAAAATACAAGGGAAAGTTTATTTGCATGTACAGCTAACCCCCCATGAAATACTTCATTACTAGAAGACAATCACAAAAAAAGCGTTTCTGGAAGTATGTTGAACTACGTCTTTTTCAGAAGGGGATAAATAATGGAAACTGCATATTCAGTTTTAACTCTAAATTCCATATTAGGATAGAAGTTTTATCCCTTGGCTTGTGTGGGCTACCTCTGACTTCAGGGTATTTCTAACAACTTGAACCCATCTCTAAGTTGGTACTTACTCTGCAGCATTCATGTGATAATGAATAAACTTTTCATCAAGGGAAAAATGCAGTAATAGTTTTCTTAATGTTCTTTTGCTAAAGAAGAGAAACTACACAGCAAACTTCAGTGAAAATTCATTATTTGATGCACAAAGCATATAAGTGGTCTTGGACTCAAACTTCTAATGTCAAGAAGAAAATAAACAAAATCAAAGAAAAGAAATTCAGGATCAAATGGTGACCTTTGTTGGGCATTTGTGATTTCTGCTGATTGAGGTGCTATGGAAGCATAATTCTGGTCCCATGTGAACAGGCGTGGTCACTTGATACAACTATTTCCCTTCGTGATATACAAGGAGGTGACCAGCTCAAGAAGCAGAAACAGTAACTAATACACACTAGTCTAGGATCATTCAGGTACCTGTGCAGAACTACTAAAACCTGTATTTTAATCTGTTTGTGTATTTTGATCATTAACTAAACTTTATATAGTTCTGCACAAATAGCTTCAAGGGCAAGTTGTCATTATATTAGAATAACATATATAATCAAATTTGAGTGCACTTAACCTTAAAACCTCTTTCCTTAATTCTACCTTAATGTAGGCAAGAATATTTGACAGTCATTTTTCTTTAATTATTTACAAATGGAATTTAAATTATGACCTAAAACCAGCTATTAATACTATCCTAAAGTTTTAAAAGCAAATTATATTTAAAAGGAATTTTTTTTATCTTGTAGTTAGACAAAAATCAAAAAATCTGCACTGAAAAAGCATTATTCAGTATAACCTAAGAGTATTATTTCTATGTTGCTGCAATATGAGAGAGATACACTGATTTTATCATGACTGTTTCCTAGGCTTTGGCTCGTAGACTAATAAATAATTAAAAGGATGTAGCTGTTATGGATGAAGGTTTCATTGTTTTATTCCTTTGCTGCCATGAGAGTTTCTTGTTAAATAATTCTTTTTACTTTTTGAAAGATAAATCTATTCCTACTGACTGACACAGATGTAGCTAAAGTTTTGTTTGGGTTTTTTTTTCTTTTAAAGTTGGAATATAACATCTCAAAATAGAATCTTAATAAATCAATGTAGAAAACATCCCCACAATTTATAACGAAGAATATATCAAATTGACAATTTTTTACATTTTTAATCTGAAAGATAAATAATATAAAATGCTATATAACTCTGTAGTTTAATTATCAATCCAATTCATCATCATAGAAAATAGAGAGGAATTTCTTGCTCCTCCCCACTGAATGGACCCTGGAGGTGAGATGAAGGCATCCCTCTGATTCTAAAAAAAACCAAACAAACCAAAACAACTTTTTAAGAGAATAAAAATCAAAAACAAAAATTCAACTTCCCCCACCTCTCTAGAAAGAGTGGGCATCCGACAACATCTGCTAGGAAAGACAAGATCCTCGTGGAACAGACTAGTTGATAAATTCTCTGCCATGCAAATCATGACTACTCTCATTAAAAAACAATGTTCTGTATTTCAACATGAGAAAGGATTTGGAAATATTTACTACTTCTCCTCTGGTCAGAACTAGAAGGTGTCACAGAGGACAAAGTCATCATTAAACACATGGGATAAAATCCTGCTGTGTTAATTTCTTGCAAAAAGTACTTTATGCCTTTACATGCATGTTGCGCAGTGAAGCTTAGTAGATACAGCTTTTGGTGAACAACACAAATGCTTAGAAAGTGTAACTGGATATAACAAGAGGAAAAAATTGCTTTCACACTGACAAGGGAATGACAGAGAAATAAAACATTTTTTTAAATGCACTCTAAGTTTCTCCTGTTATTTTAGAAATAGAAAGGTAAAACCACATAGTATTAAATATTTTAAAAGCCTACATACCATTTTTGTTAAATTGTGGCCAGAACTATTATTCCTGAGTCAAGATACAAAGCCCAACTGGAAATTCTCTCATGTAGGCTAAGATTTCTCTAAGAGTATTACACTAAAGCTAAGGAATATGACAATAGATAATCAATGCATTTTTATGCCTGAATCCTAAATGTCCAATGACAATCCCTTATAAACAGTGCAGAAGCTCTGGTTAATGGATGCCACCACATTTGCTCCTTTCTCCAGATGGCAGCATGAGTTATGCTTACAGTATAAAAGTATACTGTACACAATGTATATCATAAAGAATCAGGTGGGTTTTTTTCCTTTTCAATTAGCATTGTATAGTAATTATCTAAACCTACAGAGAATAATATTAACTTAAATTCACCCTAAAAAATATTTTAGCATTCTTCTACAAAAGACACATGTACTTACCTTGACTCTGTTAAATCTAATTCCCATTAGTCTCATATCTAGTCAAAGAAGTTTAAAGAAATGTAAAGCTCAGTGCCATCCTTTAACAGCAACACTACAAATAGCAGTATATTCATTTCTAAAGCATCAGGTTTACTAAAGTGTTTTCTAAATTGCAAGCACATGCTGCTGTCTCATCATTACTGTAGAATATATTATTGTCTACTAAATGTCAAATGGATTCCTAGAAAATGATTAATCTATTTAACAGAAACACAAGAAAATAACTGAGAGACAGGAAATACTTTCCCCCATTAAAATTTTCAGTATAAACTTATGGGACCCAATCCTTAGTTCTCAACAATACACTACAAATAAAGGTCATTCTGTTTTGAAAATTGTCTGTAGATTAATGGTGGACATGAGTAGCAGTCTATATATGCTCCTAGCTGTGGAGATGCTGGTCCAGTATGTTTTATATAAAGGAGTAAGGGAGGGGAAAAAAGGAGAGGAGGGGAATTATATAATTTGGTGTATTTTTATATTCTTGGTATTGAGGGAAAAAAAATCTAAAATAATGAGATCAGTAATACCTATTTTTCTAGCTTTGTACTTATCTTTACCTTTAAAGTATTGACAATTTTTTGTACAATTAATTACCACACAGATAACACTTCCAATGCTGGTGTGCAGTGTAATATTACCCTAGTTTATTCCTGCCAGAGAGGAAACTCAGGCACCTGAGGAATGTGTTGCTTTGCCAACTTTATCTGTTGCTATGAAAATCAGCTGAATTTTAGGGTGATGCTTTTAGACATAAAGCTTCAGAGTACTCTACCCTAGCCTCCTCCTCAGGAGAATTCTCTTTCTACTAATTTCAGGTAATGTAATATTCTTGTAACTTCAGTTCTAGAAGCCTAAATTATAAATACTATGACAGAAAATTACCACAGGTGTATTAGTCATTTCAAGAACTAGAATATTACATTTCTCGAAGATGCATTACACCCTAAAAAAAGCACAATATGATCTGCTAAAATTTTTTCTTATCTCCAATTGGATTTCTCATTGTACAATAATGCATTAATTTAATTCTGGGAATTAAAGAAGACATGGTATTTGATTGTCCACAGAAGGAGGTCACTGAGGCAAACAAGACTAAGCTAGCGAGGAAAACTGCAGAGTTATTGCACAGCCTGTCAGTTCCACTGAATCTGAATATTGCATCAAAGATATATTCTGTAAAAAAAATTTCCACCAAATATAACAAGAACTTGGGTGAAAGTAAAAAGGAATAACTTCAACAGTTTTCCAATAAATTCAGAGCTAATAATTTGACTTACAAAGGGATTTTTTGGTAAAGAAGTTTCTGATTAGTCCTTTCAAAGTTTTAGACACTAAATTAACATCAATGGCTGCACAAATGCAGTATGTTGGTGAAATAAGGTAGAAAATTAAATCAAGAGGGGAAAACAAATATGTATTTAATTTCTCATACTTTATGGATTTGGATAACTGTAACTTTTCTCTAAAAAATCTTTTTTCTGTTTCTCTGATTCTGCTTCATTTCTTCTGTATTTTTCTTTTTCTTCTTGGATTTCTCAGCTTTCTTTGGGCTGAATTCTTTTGGGATCCTCCCTCGTGGGGAGCCCTGCTTATCTCAGTTCTTATGATTTGAAGAACTCCCAAGTTCATTAGAATCTTGTTTTTCGTGTTTATTAAAAGGTCATCACAAAACTTGATAGGTCTTTCTAGGCTGCTTACACAAAGTTAATCTTTGTAATCTGGTACATTTCTTTCTTCTGATGGTACAAACAAGGCCTTGTGGCACACTTCATGTCTGATGCACAAAATGGCCCCGAAGTACGCAGTATTTTTATCTTTATACCTATTTTTACTCAATTAACAATAGACATGCATATTATTTTTCTTAATGACCCAATGACCCTTTACCTATGTGCTGCACTGCGGCATTTTTTGTTTAATCACTTACTCTTACTCAAAAACTTCTAGGAGAAGAACATGAAGAAGAAAGAAGAAGGGACAAGAGACAACACCCTAAATCCTCCATCTTGTCTCTTGTTCTCCAAACTAACCCAGTGACTTAAGAAAATTTTCTAATCTACACACACTTTTAACTTTTTCTATCTAATTTTAACATTTGTTTCCATGTATCACCATGCAAACATGCTCATGAATTTCATGTTATATGAAATTCAGTGTTTTTCTGGATCTTAAAACTAAGTATCAGAAACAAGGGCACACACTGTATCTCGACTCTAACAATAATCCTCAGTGAAAGTCAGTCAACTATTTAACTAGAAATGACAATTCTTCAAAGGACCAGATAGTGGAGCTCTAGCTACTTTTTTTTTCAGTGCAAAAACAGGAACAGAGTGAAGAGAGAGATGTCCATGGGCTTCTGGTTCCATAGAGGCACCTAGTCTCAAATAAGAAAAGCTGAAGGCAGGAAGGGGAAAAAATAAATAATAAAGGAAGAGTCAGGAGAGAAGGGGTAACTAAAAGAACAACCAAGCTGCAACTTAAGCTGAGGCAAGCAGGGTTCTGCCCAATGTCAACAGATTAACAATGGAGTATAGAATAAAACAGATTTCCTGACAGTTTTATAGGCAACACTCAACTCCAGCCACTCCACTGACACGTTCAGTATCACTGTTTGCCCAAGAATTTTTGAGTCTTGTGGAATGAATTTTACTGCCCCTGAGAAGGTTGAGAAGAATTCCACCTTCAGTAGCACCAGACTGAAATGTCATCTATTCTGTGATTGCAAAGCTATTGGAGAGGAATTGGCACAGAGTAAAGATGTGTCCAGCTGAAAGATCTCCAAAACCTTTTATCTGGGTATAAACCAGGGCTGGACTTCAGACATGCCTTTCCCCAGGTGTTTTGCAGTCTCAAGTTGAGAATTACTGTAGTTGTCTACAAACACAAGAAGGCTGAGATTAGAAACCCAAAGAGACGAATGACTGTTGCTGCCCTGAGGCCCAAGTTGTTTTCAGAATTCACAAGTTCCCAGGCTTCCCACTATATCTCCTTTGGAGTTAGGTTAATTAAAACTCCTGATCTGCCCATGATTTTGATGTTTTAAACACCCTGAAAAGTTATTTCTTATGGATAAAACTTAGGAAAGGCTTTTCATTACTAAAAACAAACTCTTTTGCAGATTGGAAGTGAAGAGGCCTGGGAAAAGCAGAACTGTAAAAATCTTTGGAATAAGGAAGACAATAAAAGCTAGGAAGATGATGCTGAAGGAAAAACAAAAGACAGAAGCACACCAAGCAAAAGCTGTGAGTAAACTTTTGCATTTGAATTGGAAAGGCAGAACAAAGCATTTGAGTCTTGTGATCTGTATAATCAATCTGCTTTCTATTTCTCCTTATTTCCAGTTCTTATATAGTATATGGTACATCATCCTTATCTGGATGGTTTGGAGTAAAATATACTTATGTATTTATACACAAGTAAATTTTTCTCACCAGAAAGAGGCAATAGTGCATACTAGACTGTCTGCAGAGTGATTTTTCTATATATTCTATTCTATATATTACACATATATTGTGTTAGTGAATCTGAAAAGAAAGTTTCTACACAGGTTATGTAGCAGTAAAGAACATTCCTTTCCTGGGATTTAGAAGAAAGTATTAAATAAACATTTTATTATTACTATAGCAAAATAATGTTACATGAGCATTTAAGAGCAATCACATACTTATCAACTGGTCTGCAAGATAAAGAAAATCTATATGTCACAGGAAAAATCAGAAGCTTTACAACCAGGACCCATTATATCATCTAATGTGACTCCAGTTGCACTAAAGATAATTTCCCAACAATTTGAATGTTATCATGGATATGGACCAAAACGACAGATCTTTCTGAGAGACACTGGTTAGTTTGTGCAAAATCTTCATACTAATGCATACACAATGCAACATGAGGTAACTTGAAAACATAATTCTTGTCACTGAAACTGTTAAAAAAGTACTTTTTTAAAGGTATGACTGACATTTCTTACTATAAAAATCTCTCTTAATAACTACTTTGCTGCCTTCTGCAAGAAGCAAGCACTTCAAACTCTGTGACTCTTTTTCCTAATTTGTAAACCAAGCATTTGTACAAGTTTCCATGACCTGTTATTCCTTATTTTTAAAAACAGACTTACTCAGTTCCATTTTGAAAGACTAAAGCATAATGGTAGGATGGTAGGAGAGTGAAAAGGCAAATGATTTGTTGTATGTTGCACACATCTCACTAATTGTAAACCAATTACAAGTTTTAAATAAGATGGTCATTTATTTCAAATTATTAATATTATCCTTTACTATAAAACATGTCATCCATCTTTTCTGTGTAAGTGGAATTTAGAAACATTCCTATTTGGAAGGAAGGAAAGAAAGACAATCTACAAGCAGATATATTTTTATTGAAAAAAAATATTTAGCATCTAAGCTAAATGTTAATCATATGTTAATCATATTCAGTTTATGCATTATGGAACCACTTCATGCATAAAAACCTGCTTTTGGGGCATGCAATTTTATCAGGAGATTTAAGTCTCTGAATGTTTTAATGAAGTTTAATAATTTCCTTTAATTCACGTATTTAAAATTTCTATTAGGAATTTAAATATTTTCCAATGTTAAAAAATTTTAATTGGACCATTACCCCTGCGCTTTTTGCTACATATTCCAAAGGATTTCCTTTCCTTAGAATTACTTTAAATTGAGACGTGTTTCTGTGATTTTTTTGCATGAAATCTATGCTCTGCCATGTTTTACTTTACTTTGCTGTTCCTTCTTCACTTATGTCATATATAGACATAAATTAATAAAAAGAGGAACTGGGGACACTTTCTCCTCTGGTTTGTATGTTGGTTTTGGGTTTTTTCCCTAACAGAATTGCAGAACTAGAAAAATAATTACAGATATTATATATTAATTTTATATTATTAAATAAGTTCTGAAAAAATAATCTTAACAATCAATTAATAGGTTTTAACTCCTACCACATGGCATACTTGTAGCATCACTGAAATGACAGAGGTTTTAAATTCTATAGTGGTTACTGGAAAAAGCTAATAGGCTAATACAGTAGTGGATATACTAAGACATCTTAAAACAACAAAAGAGTTGATCTCAATTCAACTGGAACACACTGGGCTGTAAAAATGGCATGTACTTGACTGTGTCATGCTGTGTAAAGAATATACAGCATAGGAGAAACTACCTCAGTGCCATCAAACAGGGTGTCAAATACCAGTAAAATTAAAAATCAGCTACACATCTTCAATGTGCTTTTTCACAAGTGTCCAAAGGATTCCAAAGAAAGGCTAAGAAATCTAGTTATATACACATGAACATGTAGACTGAAGAGTAAAAACTCACTGTGATCCAGTGAAGTGCTCCGAAATGAAGTTCAAACTAACCTAAACCAAAAGACAACTGACTTCTAAAACCTAGGAACATGAACTTATTCCCACTGAAACGCATGGCAAGTTTCCACAGATACGAGTTTTCTAGGAATGGTCTTTAATACTGCTGTTTAATACCTAATCTATATTACTGTTATTTTTTTTCAAAATTCAACATGGAATGCAGAAGTGTGATATGAAAAGGATGTTTTGTTTGCAAATTTGGAATGAAATGTGGCTTGGACTAGACTGCATAACTAAAAAAAACAGCAAAAGGAAATTTGACACTCACTATTTTCGCAGAATTCAAGTTTCTTAAAACTAAAAGATTAAAAAAATTTTGATACTGTTTTTAAAATGAAAACTAAAAGGTAAAAACGTAGATGTTAAACTGTGCCAGATTTCTGAGGTCTTTGGTTAATAACCATTACCTTTTTCAAAGTGGTTTGAAACTAGTAATAAAGCTATTACCTAAATATACTGCAGAATTTAAAGAAAAGTCTCACTGGCTACAAACCAGAAAAGCTATTAATCCTTTATACTAGCATGTTAAATCTCAAACTATCTGTGAGATTTAACAAATCCCTTATTTCTTCTTCTTTATGACCTATAACTGAATTCATTAGGAGTTCTTAATACTTATTCAGCACAGTACTTATACATGTTCCCAACTTACCACTCCTGAGAAAACCCAAATCCTTACCTGGCTTCATTGACTTCACTGTAAGTTAAATTAAGCAGAAATTTATGAATGAATAAGCACTCTGGTATTTTGTTGAACTTGACTTCTGCAGATAAGAAGGAGTCCCTCTGACTTCTTCTGTTTACAAGTTCTCAGTTTTATCAGGTCACAGTTATGTGTCTTTAGCAAAATAGGGATAACAGTTATTTGAGAGCAAGACCCATCATTTTGTCAAGTCAATATTCAAGAGTTGTACATGTGGAGAGGAAGATGGAGAGTAGTATGAATCAGATTCTTAACATACAACTACATAATAAGATTAGCATATTTTCAATTATTATTACCATAGACATATATAAAGAAGATTAAGTGGATCAGAAGAATTAAGCTTTGAAAGTATAGATGCGATAAATTCAGCCATATAATATTAGCAAATATTGATACTGATTAACTTTGTGCTATGGGAGTTAATACTCTACAAACAAAGTCTGAAATACAGCTCTGGGCTTGGAAATATCTGTTAATCAAATTTAGTACCATGGATCTTAATGGTTTGCTCATGCTGCTTTACCAATGTATCTTAGTCATGACCAGGCAATTCAATGATCATGAAGCCTCTGATCTGTTTCCTGACCTGTTAAACAATATCAGTCAAAACAGAGTAGAAGAAAATTTGTTTTAATGCAGTGGATATTCTTTCAAGACAAACTGAGAATCACCAGGTCCATTTCTGAAGACTTTTCTTTTGGTTGCAATTGATTCAAGAGAGAGCAAATTCAATGACATAAAGTCAGAAGGATATTTATCACATACTAGTAATTCCTTGAGTCAGTTGACACACCGTAGGTTATTTATTCTCCAGTTGTGTCATAAAATGAGTCAGTTCTGGTTAACCAGAAAATATTTTTTCCTGTTAATCAGTGAAGTAATTTTCAAAGTGGAAGGTAGCAGTGAAGTAAAAACAAAGTAAAAATAAAAAAGTGAAAATAAAATCTTTACCCTTATAAAAAGGATCTTCTCTCCAACTCTGTATCTTCCCTGTGAAAGACGTTCCACACAGAACTTATTAGGGCATTTACACGGTGGATCTTCAGAAATATGTTTAACCTATAAAACAAGACGTTATTAATAGGAACTGTTTAAAAGAGCATGGATAGCAAAACATTCAGTAAGACACTTGTCATAATGTATAATTTAAGTCTTAATTGATGGTTTTTTTCTTGGTTTTCTTAACATTTCTGTAACCCCAGAAAGCACCCTATGGTGCTTCCAATAGCAATGATTTAGTAGCTGAGTTAAAAATGTCCCACAGTTCAGTATCAAATTTGCACTCTTTGTCTGAAGTCAAGCAGTTTGTTACATGGAATTTAGCATCAAACTTTTGTAAATGTATTCTCAGTATTTTATGATGAATCAGCTCAAAGTGCTAATACAGCTAACAGGCAAAATGAAGATATCATAAGATGCATCCTGCCTTCTAAATATATATAAATATAGAGATATCTTCCTTACCAGTTAGAGGCCCTGCCTCTTTAAAATTGTACACTGACACCTTAGAAAAAAGCATATAGAAAATACTGTATCGTGTATGCTACATGATTAAAAATTCATGCCAAGACACTCCACAGTAGTTTCAACTGCACTTATGATCTTCTTGTTAGGGCTAGTTCAATCAAAGTTAATTTAAAGGTATCTCAAGCGCACTATCATTGCCAAACCTAACTACATAGCCCCAAAAATAAGGGCTGAGATAAAACAGATGAAAACCAATTTCCTGCTTGTTATTAGCTGCATCAGCTTGACTTCAGCCTCCTTGGTCTGGCATGCGCTACCAGAGGCAGTGATGTTTAGTAGAAGTATATTTTGTACTTTTCAGTGATCGGAAAGGAGCAAAGGCATCAATATCAGAAAAGCAGATCTGGATGTGAAACTCTTACTTGACATTCAAATTGCACTTCTGCATAGGAACAGCAAGAATAAGTGCAGCATCTTCATACACTTTGATTTTCTTGGACAAAGTACGTACTTAGTATGTCAACATCTAACAGTGCAAAATTCCAGAGGAACTTGTAGATTTTGTCCACTTCAAACAATATTCCAAAGACATTTTCATATCCAGTTTGCAAACCAAGGCCTGTAAAAATGGTCTAAAGCCCAGGAAAGGATATCTTCAGAATAGCTAACAAATTAAAGTCTTAAAAAACAAATAAATCTATAAGTCTACAGATGTTTAAAATAAACTAAGATGCTAAACTCAGGCTTTTGTGTCTGGACTATATGAGCAACTGTTATTTTATGGTGTGAATGTCTGGGGCAGTGCAGGTCAGGAATCTAGCTGGATTAATTCCATTCTGTTTCTATCCATACTGCTTTCTAAATTAAAGGGGGTGGTTAGAGAAAACCTACACACTCTCTGTTCAATTCCTACATGATACGCAGTCATCAGCCTCCTTCTACACATAACTGTTCTTTCTCAATTCTGTTTAACACAAGTGCTTTTGCAAAGTTGAGGAAGAAATACAAACCAGAAAATTTTAAATGTAATTATATGCATCAAATAAAAAAAGTGTTTCAATAAAAAGAATGAACATTATATTCCATCTGCTGTTTGTAACAGGAAAGTGGCACATGGATTTTTCAAGAAGTGCTTTGTAACTCCCAGGTGGCACATCTACCTTTCAATGTAGTAGTTACTATGGTAACTGCTTCTTTTTACAGGCTAGCTTTGTACTTTCCCAGTTTAACCTCTTCATGGTCTCAAAATGTGTCCTTTTCATTTCATTCCAGCTATTTCAAATGAACCCCTATGGGTTCACACCAGAAACATGAACACTCAGTATGCTGCAACAAGTTTAATGAAATTTAAAGCAAGATTCTAACAATGAGGATAACAATGCTTGTTTTTTTAATATGTGAGAACCAAGCAGAACAGCATAAAAATTAGGCTGAAACATCTTAGAGGTGTTTGTTAACATTCAGTACAAGGCAGTATGAGCCAAATTGTGTTCTGACTCAGTCCTTCCTCAGACAAAGCACCAAGTGGGAGTTGGTGAAGGAGTAGAAGAGTAGTAAGAAGGGAATGTGGTCCTAAGCACAAAGCTAGGCTAACTGCAGAGCTCCTACACAGACATTTTTTTCCCAAGCTTCACACATAAATAATTGTGGTCAATAAACAAATAACTCTATAAGTCTACAAATGTTTAAAATAAAGTAAGATGTTAAACTCAGGCTTGTGTGTGTTTTGCATGTAAGTGCATATGAGAATCAATAAGATAGGAAGAAGCTTCCTCCCACAACTTACAGCATCATCCAACAGTTTTCCTGTGCTTTTTTTCCCAGGAGACTTTGTGGGTGATGGTGAAGGAGATGGAAGGGGAGCTGAAAGTGTTTCCTCTTGTTCAATCTCTTTTTCCAATTTTATTAATCCAGGAGGTTCCACCCCAAATCTTTTGGAAACATGCAAATAATAAATTACTAGTCCATATAAAGTATTATGTATTTTAAAACAATACAGTGGAAAGAATTTCTACTTTGTATGCAGTAACAGAATGATACATGCATTAACAAACATGTATAAAATACACCAAATATTACCGCCATAATTTCAAATTAATAGAAAAAAATTATTTAGATGCAGTCTCTAAGTTAATCAAATTTACAGGAAATACAGGTATTTTTTCAGCTTCTCTGTCTGATATCATATATGTTGGTGAATAATTTATGAACAACACTAGACCTCAAAAATTACAATACCATGCAGGACAGAGTCAAGTTCAGTACATTTGTGCTTTATTTTATTTTTTTCTTTCCAAACAGCAACTTTTCAGATTACTTGACAACTTATATTTTGTGTTAGTATTTTTCAAAGAAATTGAAATTAAAAAGGATTAAGGGTTTTCCTGGTCTCAGTTACTGTACTGAATTTATAGATAAGTAAACTGAGAAATGGCCACTACTCGTCGGAAGTGGTTAGTGTTTTTACTAATTGATTTTTGGCAGCCAGTCTTCAGATCTCTGTTTACAGTGGCAACACACTTATAGCTCCAGCTAAAACAAAATACATGCAAGTTCAGCATGGATAAACTCAAAACAGAGCACTTGAAGAGCAAGGTTGTTTGTGAAAGATCTTTTGAAAGCTTTATGACAAGTGACTGAGTCACTATCTCACAGCAGGCATCAGAGCTTGGACAGAAGTCAGAAGTCTAAAAGCGGATCCCATTTTCCTAATTACTGATAATTCCCTTCTAGTTTTTTGGGGTTTTTTTATCTGCCAACAATGAACAAATCCCAGAAAAAGACACAGAGTGCCTTTTTCACAGAATCACAGAATAACTTCAGTTTGGAAAAGTTATCATGCCATGTAGACTTCTCATAGCAAATTACTTGCACATATGAAATCATATTTACTTCTGTAGCAGAAAGTCCATAATCCAGATGCAGAACTATACTGACTTATCTAGTTAAAGATCTGGACACTAAAATACTAAGCAGTAACAAATATATATCATGAAAATTTAAGCTAAATACCATAATTATCTTAGAAGAGTACAGAGAAAAGACACAAGTGCATATACTAGGCTTTTGCATTTTTCTGATAACATTTAATTTAGTCATACTGCTGCCTAGTAAATTAATAGAAACCAAACCAAGAACAAAATTTGTGCTTGTAAAGGCTTCTAACTGGTGCAGTCTGCCTAATGAAAAGCCAGCCAACACTGAAGCAAGCACTTACATACAATCTATTGACTTCCTGTCTGTCTGCAGATGCTGACAGGAAGTAAATAATTTAATTCCCACTGGGCTCTAAGCCTACTCCTGCATACAGCCTTACTCATCAAATAAAACTCTTCCACTGTAAGAAATGTTGCTTCTTTGCTTCTACTGCTTTTCATAGTTTCTACATTTTGTGCTTGTGACAGATTTTTAAAGTTGCCTGTACTTCCAGTGTTGTGAATTCCTCTGATGAAAAGTTGAAAAATTAACTCAACAAACACGGACACACACGAGCACACACACACACACACAGGCGCACACACACATTTTCCACATGCTAGAAAGCTGAAATTGTAAAAACCACATATTTTCTGAGAGAGGTAGAGGTGAAAATTCTGGGAAGATACGCTGAGCATTTTCTTTTCTGCTCCTTTCTAGCCTGGTTTTTCACAACTACATGTGAAGCAGCATTGGACTGTAACATGATCTCTGTTGGACTTAGAGCACAACTTTCCATTTTTATCAAGGTAAAATTGAATACAATAGCAGAAAGACCTTGATATTGCTCAACAGTAATTCCAAAAGACCTGTAAGGGTCATTTAACCCCGCAGAGTTTAACAGTAACCCAAGAACTTCGTTCTTTGTGAAAAAGTATAATTTAGCTGTTTTTCATTGTATAATCCCTGACTTTCAAATACTTAGGGACAATGTTCGACCTGTGCAATACTGCAATAGTCCTGTGCATTGTCAGTGGTCAATTCCACCCTGTAAGACACTTCCCTCTCTCATAAATCTCACTGTATCAATGTAACATCTACCAGTGACAAAAGGAAGTTTTGCAGATGATCTCAGAACTTTGTTTTCATGAAAAACTGAAATTCAGGATAATTTATCAGGCAACTGTACTCTTATTAATATCTTTGAATTGCTACTCTTTGAATTAAGTGGTCACACTGGTTTCCCACTCACTGTGCAGTCCATCCATCAAGATCATATGTTCCTAATTTGTCTAAGAGGACACTGAGATAAAAAGCATTACTAAAGCAAAGGTAAATTAACACCTGTCTCCCCTCCTCCACAGAGTATCTGTTGAATACAAGTTCAAGTTCAGCAGAACAGAGTTCAATTTAACTCTTCCTCAAGCAATCCTCATTCTTCCTCACTTGTGCCTCAATCACAAGTCTATTTGCATTAAATGAAAAGCTTAGGTTGACTTACAGGAATTACAGACCCTGAAGACAAACAGTAATCTAGCTGGGCAATGTACCAAAAGCTGAGTTCTTGTGATGAATAAGCCACTTTGAACGTATCTTTCTGCTTCTAAAATTACTCAGTCTCTCTTACTCTTTTTGTTCTTTAAAAACAGACTGAGGCACTTTTTCAAAGATCTCTTCAACTCCTGTTCTGGAAAGCAGATCCCTAAGACTGCCAACAGACCTGGTTTGCTTTACAAAGCATACATCTGACTTTTCTCTTGTTTAAAGCAGCACAGCAACATCACTTTAATGTGGTCTTTCCTACACTTAATGAAAGTAACTATAATTTTTTTCCCATACAGCTCTAGCTTACCACAGCTCAGGCAAAATAGACGTCATATATTTGGTTTTCAATTGTATTAACCTGACATTCCACTTCAGTTTTTGTGTACCTTGGAAGTGTACAAGATTATAAATGGGAGTTTGTTTTTGAAGAGATACTAGAGCAGGGAAAAGTAGACAGACATGTCATCTGACCCCTAAGCTATAAATAAAATTAAAATAAAGAAACATAAATACAGAAACAGAAACACAATATATAAAATAATCATTAATGATATATGGTAATATTCATGTATTAGAAATAAAAAATAAAATGCAAATATTTAAGGGAAAAGGGATAGATATGCATAATAAATGAAAACGTGGCTTATTTACTTGTTCAGTACTTTTCATGTCTGGAATAGAAAGCATCTGAGGCATGGAAGCTTAAGACAAATATAAAGAATAAGATTGTATTTTCATTCTCTTGTAGATCTATTGAGACATCAAATCTCACTGCAAAATGAGATTAATCTAACTCAACCAACTTTAGCAGAATCCAGCACTGCCTAATGACAAACATGCATTACTGGAGGAAGTTGGGTACTATAAATTCACCAGCTAGGGCAGATACACCTGATAGTTATGCCCCAGGCATAGGGTCTTTGTAGGTCTATCTCCACACTGGTCTTGAAAGCACAGTTGGTTTGCTCCGGTAAATTAAGATTCATTAAAATTAATCTCATTATGCACCTGCAGATCAAAATACTTTCTTCTCTGTGGGAAGTTAAAACAATTCACCATTTGAACCAAAGTTCTAGAGATAACAAAATAATTGAAAACCTGAAATCACTATTTTTTTGGTCATTGCTGTTCCTATACAAGCTTACACCGAGAGCATGGGTTTTTCTGAAACTTGACCATTAGACAAATTTCTGATTTTCCATGTGAGTTCATTCACAAAATATGAATACACATGATAGAATTTTAAAACAGTCAATACTAGTTCTTAAATTAGGAATAAACAGGGGTCTCTTTCACCTCAGTTGTTACCACAAGGAATTCTTCTGAAATCAATGAAACTATCTGAATAGCAAGACACTCCAATTTGACACACATCGATGAATTCAACCACAATTTACATGCAAGACTGGGCAGTAGTGCTGCTGCTCATGTATTTTTTAGTAAGTCTTACACATTATGCTGGTTAAATTTGCATTTGTAAAAAGGGGGGAAATCACATTCTAGCTACTATAATTTTGATTGTTTAGCGAAAGTCTTTGTCTTGATATCAAAGATAACATTACAATGTACTGATGGTCCAGAACAGCTAGAATCAGATTTAGGTCATGTGAAGATAAACTTATTACCAGAAAACTTAATTAAATTGCAGTTGTTTATAGAGAGATCTGACTTTGGAAGGAGAAACGTCTTAAAGTTTTATAGAAAAAAGAAATTTCTCAAACCCTTCTTTTCTTAATACAAGGACAGCCAACAAATTTCTTCATTGAGGTACAGAGATTTTGTAATATTTGTTAACAACTGCCCTCAAGAGTGACATCAAGACAAACTTCTATTTGAACTCAATAAGCACAAAAGTTAGCTTGAGATGTACTGATTTAATACGGCTGTCAATAGCCCTGCAGTCAAGAATGCAAGTATTTAATCAGTCTTTAAATATTTTTTACCTCTAAATATATTTACCTTGCTGCAATTCTTCCAAGTTCCAGCAAACAAAGGCACACTTCTCTTGGCTGCTTGTGAAGTACTAGAAAAGCAAAATGAAGATGGAAAACATTGATAAATAAAAGCTATTTTAAAGATCTTAGTGATGGAATGGAACCTAATCATCAACATCTGTAACTCCTGACTCTGAAAAAAGATTGTTTTCTTTGGCTTGCAGTAGAGTTTTACTGGAATAAAAAGGATGGGATTGATGAGTGGTTCTCAGAGTTCATACAGTTCAGAAGTTTAGTTATCTAAATCACTGAATAACTATCTGAGGTAATTGGTAATCTGCAAGCAGTTCATAACTAAATATAATCAAGAGATCTGTCACAACACTTTACTTAGTAGAAAGTCAAAAATAATAACATTAGAGTGATACTTTTCTTTCTACAAACTAAGAGAATTCATATCCTTTAGATCACTATTTTTCTTAGCCAATTTAAATTTAAAAAATAACAAAGTTGCATTAACAAGGATATACCTCACTACAAATTAGGTCCTGAATTTTTTTCACATCTACTCTTAAAGTAAACATGAAATTAGAATACTTTAGGAATCAATTCTTCACAGCATAAAAATCCCAAACAGACAAAAAGTTTATTCTTTACACATATATATAATGCAAGTCTGCATGCCTAGATTCCACATAGAATAGTTTTTTTTATTATTCAGAAGTAGATGTGATACAGCATGATCTTCTCATTATTGTGAGAGACTGAAATGTTAGGGGTTAATGTCCCAATCATCCATTTGTAAAAGCAGCAGGTGAAATAGTGCTTTGCTGAGGCCAGGTTTGCACTCTCTATTGGAAGGAGAGGGGAAGAGTTTTTGGTGTGTGGTGATCAAATATCTCAACTGCGTAAGAGCAGTCCAGGCACAAGACGGGGTGTGCACCCACCCCCAGAAGATGACCAAAACCAACCAACTTCTGTTTAGCAACAAGCTTGTTTTGAGACAAATAAGGGAAAAGGCTCATAGAAGCAGATTCTGCCAAGTGGGAATAGTGCTTCTTATCATGGCAATGGGCAATGTCCTCCTTTATATAACTGGCTCAGGCATAAAACTCCCCTCTGTGGAAGGTATTGGCACACTCACACTTCCACATAGGCCTGAAGGCATACATCCCTTCTGATGGAACATAACTGGCTCAGCTATGCTGATGTGAGAGGCACTTGTCATGCTTTAGGTGTCATAAGCCATCCAAGTCCCGCAAAATGTGCCCAGACTAATATGAGGCCTTCCACCAGAGGACTGCACATGATCCAGAGTGTTGCAACAGACTGTGAAAAATCCTTGCCTCAGGGGTGGTACTCCAGATGTTCTCACCTGAATGTGACGGTATACTAACCCACTGAACCTGGTGCTTCATAGGCTTACCCTACCCTTGATGGATAAAGACTGTGACCATTACTTCAAACACAGAGACACAGAAATTGCAACAATTAAGCAATTAAGTCTCAGTTCACTCTCTATTCTTATCCTTTCTGTATTTTCCCTCTATATTTTCTTAAGTGGTATCTTCATACTTTTATATTGCTGCATTTCTATAGATGATAACCAAAATGGCTACAACCAAACTGATTTAAAATAAATCTGCCATATATATATATATTTATATATACACACACATACACAAAACACTAGTCATTCAGTGTGGTTTCACTCTCACCTGCCCAAAGGAATCTCTTAGCAAGAACCTTTATAACAATTATGAAATACCACCATAAACCAACACATTTTTCCCCCCACAACTCAGAATAGGTAATGTTCTGTAAGTAAGTTTAGCAAAGTGTATAAGTAAAAACCAAAAACAATAAATGAAGAAAGGTCTGTGGCTGTTTGCATAATCCACTCCCCAAAACTCCAGGAAGAATAAAGGAAAAAAAAAAGAAAAAAGTACTTATGAGTACATTGTAATCTACTCTTCAGAAATACCTACAGAGTAAAGACCTTATGTTGTGGGTAAAAATCAGGTTTTAAAACCTTCCACAATAATAAAAAAATTTGCACCTGACACTTCAGATTTGAGACCAAAAAGTAACTGTATGACTTGACTATTTGTATGAATCAGAAAAAACTGAATAGCATCAAAATAAATTCGGTTTTAATGATTTAAGGTCAAGACATCAGCTATATAAACTTCTGGTAATCTAAAGACTCACCTAACTCAAATGCATGAAGCAAAAATTCCATGCCTGAAAAAGATATTTTAATGTCTAGTTAAAACTCTGAAAGTAATTACTTTGTTTTATGTATGAGACCCAAAAGGGGAATCCACAGACTTGAATATCTCTAGGTAACTAATGGCCAGAGGTAGACCTCCAGTTTCTGTGACTTGGAGCTCCACTGACATGAATAAGTATAAGTGGGGTGAGTTGAATGCTCATTCCAATCATCCTTTCCTAGTGTCTGTGTAGCCCGTTGAGAGGTATGCATTTATCCTCTAACCTCATCCAAATATATTTCCAGAAGCGAAACTGCAGAGCATGAAAATTAAACAGGCACAGCACGAGAAAAAATATTTATTTTTATTATTTTATATTTAAAATATTTATTTTTATTATTTTATATTTATTCTTCAGCCATCTGTTACTAAGAATATAAATGATGAACACTTGGACATTCAACTATTTTCAATATTCTTCCTTCCTACAACACAGTAATTAAATTAAATATTTATATAATTTTTAAACTTATTTTTTATTTAATTTATTTAACTTTTACTAGTAATCAGTATTTTTAAAGTGCTACATTCAAGACCCTAGAAGTGTATTCTTCTATTTTGGTTTTAAACTGGTTGTGACAGCCCCAAAATAAAACTTGATTGTAAGAAGTAAGGCATCCCCCAAAATATAAGTGGAATAAACTGGGTTTGGAATAGTCAAAGTGAGTCAATTGCAATTCATACATATGCACATTTGAATGACTTTGGAGTGGAGGAAAAAGAGAGTTTCAGCTATTACTATTTGCAAAAAGATCCATAAATATAGCTAGAAGAATATACAAATAAAAAAGTAAAAAATTATATACCCAAACAAGATTCATAGACTTATAGCAAGTGTGACTCAAGATAATCTAGACACATTTCATGCATTTCACACTGAACAATGTGACATAGTATAATCATTGTTAGAGGATGAAGACATGTGCAGGCAATAACCAACCACAAAAACAAACATCAGGTCATCTCATATGACAGTGCTTCTAACAAGAAAATATTTGCATTCCTGAGGACTATACAGCATATGTATATGGGGACTTCAAAAACCAATAAATGCTATTTTATGCATAAAATGAATGGAAATATTCATCTTTCTAGAGAATCTCACTGATGGCATTTGCTTGACAACAATGCAATGGGAAGATAGAGAAATAGTGCAAACAAGTCTGGCTTATTTCAGGTGCCCTGCCTTTTCACTTTTCATCTCATCTCTTTAAATGCTTCTTATTTGCTGTCCTCATTGCCTGCATCTTTACATCCTACCTCGAGCCACTCTTTGTTAACAATAATACCTCTTCAGGTCCTGGAAGTTTTTATCCCTGCTTCTCTCTGGCAATAACATTTCTTCATACTGTTCCCATCTTGTTGCTGTCCAGTTCTCTTTTTATAGGTATTCCTCTTTTGTTCAGTCAACCTTTGTGCATCTCCCATGTACTTCCATTTTTTTCCTACCTAATGTTCTCCACACTTTTGCATCCTTCACCGGTCCCTTCCCCAGTGCTTCCTAGCTCAGTGCCTGGATGCTACCAGGAGAAGCAAAGAAGAAGCAGCCTCTGCTTTCAGCACTATTAGAACATGGGACTGTGAGGAGACAGAACACACAATGCACTAGGAGTCCACGTGTTTACTGAACATGTTTAAACTGAGAGTTCACAATAACACTCAGGGGTTTCGTTTTGTTTGTACTTTTGTGTTTGTTTTAAATTAGTAGAATATCCACATATTATCTACTAGTAAATTAGTAGAATAATTGCAATACAGAAAGAAACTTCTCAAAACTTCCTGCCAAGTTTCAAATCTTGGCTCCTAACACTTTTATAAGCCATTTTTAATGAAGTCAGTCTTCCTTCTAACATAAACTTTTTTTTTGTTTTAAAGATTAAGATATCAGACATAGCTGAATCATAAAAAGTAAATACGATTTCCATTTCTAAAGCATTTCTTAGCCCACTAGCAGTGAAGAGTTTTACCAAGTGCCTTAGTATTTATTATCACAGGCTTCCAAGTGCTATCAGAACTCACACTAGTTTTGGGAAAGTTTTCCAAAAGGTTTGTCCTTTGATTCTTCTTCTTATTGTCTTTCACTTTTTCTTTTATTTTTTATTCTGATCCTACAGAAAGCTTTTTGTGCTTAAAAAAAACCCCAACATTGCTTTGTCAATATGGTGCTAACTTATCTCAAACTTACCCTTGCTTTTGCTTCAGTTATGCTATGACACAATTGTGTTTCCCCCACACTCCCTGCCCCATTTCAGCTCAATGACTTAAGAAAGTCTCAAAACAATTAAGGTGTCAAACATACTAGATCAAAGGATAGTAAAGAATTCATCTAGAAGGAATATAGAGATCATCTAAACATTAATAATTTACTGAAATTCATTAGTTCAACATGCAAATACAGTGGTAACAACAAAGAGTCCAGGATGCTTCTACAGTCCTCAAAATGAGACATATTCAGAAATATTATGAGTAGTTTAGTAAAGAGTTGTGAAAGATGGGACAAAATCTTATTCTGATGCAACTTCACGTAAATTTTAACATGGTATTACAATATGTAGATTTATCAGTATAAAAGAACAGCAAAAACTTGCATCTTGGAATCAGATAAACTACAGTAATCATTAAAAAAAAATTTACCCCGTGTATAAAGTATTTTTAAGCAAGCAACATTTGAGTATTTTTTAAAATAACCTTTAAATCAACAATATGAGAAGAGAAATCAGAGGTCTTTGTGTTTCAATTTACTATTTCCACTAAAATACTAAATGGCTTTATTTAGGAAACCTGTCCATGAAACTCTAATCAATCTGTTGCATCAAAAGAAGTCCATGTCACATACTATGTGTACAGCTGCATAGGATGTACAAGTGCAAAACATTAACCATCAACAGCATCCAACACCTCCCAAAACAAATGACATATTAGCATGCTGGCACACTCAGTGGCAAACCCTTTTCTTGCCGGGTAGACTTTATCATGGAAGAGACGCAGAAAATTCACTGGTTCCAAATCCTATAATCATCCAACAACACTCCATTAGCACAAAGAGTTCAGAACTTATGCTTTATGTTCACTTAACTAAAGCAATCACAGAAAATCTTACCATTCTTATTTGTCCAGGAAGAGTTTTCTTTGAGTATTATACTCTTCAGGCATAAGCAAAATTACAAATATCTCCACCTAGAATGCTTCCATAAATAAAATTACCATAACTGTGGGGATCTGCTGCTCTAAAATCTGTATAGGGAAATTTACAAGGTATATTTATGGGAACAGAGGAGTTAAAGGCAGTAGTAATATCCTTACACTGCAAAGAGTTAGCACATTATATTTAGAGTTCCACATGTCTGATACATCTAAGAAGACTGTTCAATGACGCTGTACCTGAAGATTTGCACAGATTATCAGAATTTGGATTTTGGATCAGAATTTTTGGTATTAACAAAGCTAATTCCTTATTTAAATACACCAACTTTAAAAATAAAAAATATTACAAGCATGCTAAATTTGGCAATGAGTGCAGGGAGTACACATGGTGTCCCTCTATTTTGCAGCACTCAAGATTATCCCTATGTACCATGTTGCTATAATTTCTACAGATCTTCATGTATGAGCTGCATCTCATACATCAAGTATGCCTGGCACCTGTTCTTTGCAAAGGCATTAACTCAGAGACTTCCCTGCCATGTCTCTGCACTTAGAGATAAATTGCTACCACTCAGCTCTGGCTGTGTTAAAAATCTTAACAGGAAACTGTGTTTACAATTTGTTTGCATTTTAACCTATGTTAAAGCATGGTAACATTCAGCAAGACAAACTACATTATATTACAGACTACTAACAAATTAGCAGTGCAAGTATTCAAATTTTTGATCTCTCTACTGATGTCTTCCAATGATATTTAAAGTAATTAGTAATTAGACAGAACAATCACATCTACTGGTATATCAAGCACCTCTGTATTTCATTCCAGTTACATTTCCTTCTATTTATTTTGAACACTTCAATCTTGCTTCCTTGTTTAGCTCAGCTGAATAGCCTAAATCCAACAAAGAATTTGAAACTGTGCTTAACTTTAAATAATTACATGAATTGCTAAATTAGTTCACAAGTGAAGGACAAGAGCAAAATGACATGAACAGATCTGCTCACCTGCTTGTCTGGAACAGCCCTGAAATGTTAACCCTTTGCAGAAGCAAGCCTCTAAGAATATTCAAGTTTCCCATTAGCATCACTTACCTGCTCACTCATCAGGCATGGACTACCCCTATCTGCTCTAGTCTCTGTTTCAGACAGCTCCATTCTAGTGAGGAATGCCTTCATACCAGTTCAGTCTCAGTGAAAAATAGTTGGAAGTGCCGGGATGCATTTGTGTGCACTTATACTTGCATAGTTTCAAATACTTCTTCAGAAGTCATAACAATGAGATAGTATTTTTAAGTAATGAGATGTAATAGCAATTAACAATTTCTTAGATAGTACAAAATTAATTTTACTGATCTCTAATATACTTGGTAGGTTTTTTTTTTAAATCAGTAGTGCCATAAATCCATTGTTCAAATATTTCAGTGCACAAAATCTTCAAAATTACTCTTACAATTCTAGAATACATATTTGCCAGAAAAAGACCTCAGGAATGTTTTATATGATACAGTAGTATGATGAAAATATAACTATGTGCCTTTAATTAAACAACACAGTATTTGCATGCCATAAAACAGACAGAATAACAGTAAAAAAATGAAGATAAAAATCCACTCAATTGAGAACATTGATATAGTAAGATTCTTCAATACAGACAGAAAAAAGCTGCTTTATCACTAACAATTTACACACCGATTTACTGAGTTTATTAGCCGTGGGGAAAAACAGAAGAAAATACAGAAAACAGTTACCTCTCTAACCATAATTTCACCACTATTAATCATAAAAAATACAGAATTCAATGAGGAAGTGCAAAGACATGTTATTCACACACATTTCTCACTACTTTGAAAAGAACCTTTGATATTACTTACCTTGGATGAATTTTTGCTTCCTATGCATTGGTGAAGTGATTTGTGGGAGAGAGAGGAACATAAAAGCTTTAGGTTGGCAACTGTTAACATCTATCATTATCTCTAATGTATTAGGAAAATCTCAAAAGAAAGCAAAACTTCAAGTTACTTTAAATTGAGGGAGAATGATACCTACTGGTTTTACTTTTTTTAATGGCATGATTACCACCTCCTTCTCAAGTTCATAAAAATCGGTCAAAATATTATCAAGTCCTAATCCTATTTCAAGCACCAGAAATCTTTTCTACTAGCCCATTAAATAAGAAGGGAAGAAAAAACAGAACCTAGTTTTTAATGAGTGAAGAAAAATCAGTCACTAATCAAACAAAATGGAGCACAGACTTGTGCACTCAGTCATATTTCACTTCAGTTTTCTGAGTAAGTCCGCTGGAACACACTTTTTCAGATCTATTTACACTCTGTGTTTTACTGTGGCAGGCAAGGCACTATGTATGTGTGAATATTAACTTATCAGGAAATGCCAGTATTCCAGCTATGTAAATTCCACCTCTAAACAAGATCTAGTTTCTTAAAAATGCACAATAAATTTGTGGAACAATGGCAAATGGCTGGGCTTACCATAGCAATACAAACTTCAAATACCTTTAAATATTCCATTAACCAGAGGTTCTTCTGCCTATCTCAGGCATTGGAGGTCTGCATCTCCTGGTGTTTACAAGCTTCTTGGTCCTAGGTAAAGTCCAAATTCTTCACCATTTCAAATCATTGAAACTACAATTATTGTTCACCTTCCACATGATTTACCATATCAAATAAGAACTTCATCTTAAAGATTTAATTAACAAAACAGAGCCAATACATATATTCAACTTACTATTTGTCACCTTTGAGATACTGATCTGTCCTCGACCAAGCATTTTCTCCCAGACATATAAAATAGTCTAAATAATAGTGTAATTTAAAAAAGCTCCCAGGATAAAAGAACAGACAAACAAAAAACTCTCTCAGAAATAGCTGTGCTAGACTACAGAAGTAGAACAAGACTGTAAAAGAATAGGAATAGATCAGTCACAACACATGTAAGAGCTTCAACAGGCCAAAGGCTTTTTGAGCAACAGAACAAAGAAGCTTCTTCATGCAGCACAGTGTGTTCATTTCTCTTCCACAGAGACTGATCTGTCGCCCTGACTGCTTTACACTTTTATCTGATTTCAGATAACAAATATTGGCCTCTCTTCATCTCATGAGATTTATGAAACTCTGAAGTCAAGATTCATAAGTTTTCCTTTGAAGAGAAAAGAATTAAAACAATGAAGAATATGTAGTATTAGTACAGTGATTTCCTAAGCAGTAAAATTATTTTCATGAAACACCCTGAAGAAGTAGTATTGGACAATTTTTGTCCAGAACTGCACAAGGGAACCAGCTGGAAAAAATGGCCAGCATAGAAAACAGAAAAATTTTGTATCTTCTAGTCTCCTGTGGAATTCATTAAATCTCCACAAATAGCCAAATGTCTGCAGACAGAACTGCACATGCACTTGTATCCTACTCTCCCAAAACAGAAAAGCACCATCTTACACATTGAACTAAGGAACAGCATTCCAGGCTCAGAAAAATATGTGTAGGGTGAAAAATCATTTGTGTGCAAGAAAACACAGAAAGATTTTTCTCTCATTTAAGTTCCTCTTAAAATTGACTTAAATGATTATTATGTGATGTGTACTTTCTTTATTCATTCTACAGACAAGCACAAGAATTAACACAGTCAAACACAGATTCATTTCTGTCTTTCAAGGCTAAACACACAGGAAAAGTTATTTTAAATTACAAACTACTATATAAAGAATAAAAAAATACATACCCAAACCTTCTGATTCAAACAGGCAGGTATCATCCACACCTACATCTCTGCACCAGGATAAGAAATTGGCTGTGTTGTCCCGTGCAAAAAAAGACCCTGAAGGAGCATTGGCTTTGCATGGAATTTTCCGAACTGGTAAGGTCTGAAAAACATGAATTTTTTATTTAGCTAAATGATATATGCTAGCAAAATACTTAAGTGTTATGAAATCAATATGCAAATTTGTAACTCCTACCAACTTATTTCCTTGGTCATTAAAGAATTGCAAGCAAAGAAGCATGAGAAGTGAATTTAACAGCATGAAGTTCTCAACCAAAAAGTCTTTCCAAAAGTCCACGCAATGAGACTGAGAGCTGAACCAATATTAGCTACTTCTTAGGAATATTAGGCTTTGGATTTAGTGTTTGCTCCAGTACACTGAATTAAAAAGGAAAAAAATTATAAAGACAGACTTTAAACTAGGAACTGAACTTTCTCAGAATTAAGGCTGAATTACTTTCAGTTCTATGTTAAGAGGCAATCACAGAGTAAAAGAATGGGTCTTGAGGCCCAAAGACTACAGACACTTCAGAAAGGTCACTGTCTCCTGTTTTAACAACACACAGAAGTCCCCAGTGGACAACACAGGAGCATAAATCTAGTAAGTACAAAGTCAAGGTCTATAGAGACAGGCTCTCACTCTACCAGAGTAGTTTCATTTACATAATTTCAGGATCAGACAGGATGCTACAGATACAGCATCAGTATGTGTACCAAACAGAATAATTACCACAGCAATCCTGCTGCCTGCATTGGTACATTTACTGAAACACAAAAAAGAAGCCCTTAGCATTCAGTTCTCACTTAAGGCTTATTTTCCTCAAATAAAAAATAGCTGTGATACATGGCCAAGTGAAGACACAAAATGAAACACTGTTGCTGTGTAACTTTAGGAATGTCTAAAACATGGAGGAATTCAGACCTTAAGTTGATTTGAACGCACTCTTTTTCCAATACTGATTTATGGAATGTTTACTTCTGTTCTGGAGTCAGTAATTACTCAATCAAAAGTGAGCTAAGATGTAGAAAACTGAAAATATGGTGTCTATTCATTCCTAGCTTAAAATTATTGGAAATGGTGGGGGGCAGAAAGACACAGGAATAGGCTTCCCCTTACAACAGCCTCTAGCAGAATAATATCAATATTAAACACAGCTTAGAAGGAGTTTAAATATTATATTATACATATGATAGCATCAATGTAATGGCAGAATATGTCTACATGCACAGAGCTACTCACTGCTACCAACCCAATAAGCCAAATAAAAACAGAAAATAGAACAACAGCAGGCATAAACACTATAAACACTTATCAGTATGTCACGGGGACTTTCAGATTGTCTTAGATATATAAATATGTCTCAGATATTTATGTATTTAAATCTATTCCTCAAACCACCATCTAGCTTTCATTCCCCCATGAGTTTTACTCCAACTACACAATTTACGTTTCCTTGTTTTGGAAAAATTAACTTAGGTTTATAACCATTTGCAAGGTTATAATTTATATAAAACACCAACCAATTTTGCATGGTATTTTAAACAAAAATCTGGATAAACGTTATGTCACAGATACCATATCACCTCCTGGACCATCCTGGAACAAGGAGGGGAAAGCAAGCAGAAGCAGGGAATTAAAAACAGCTGTTCTTTAATCCAGAATAAATAAAAAAAAACTACAAAAGATGAATTCTTTCATGGAGCTCTAGATATGGAACAATCTTATGGATCAGAGAACAATGAAGTTTTAAAAAATTATTTCTGCCCCATTTCTATTTTTCTGGAGGGAAAAAAAGGGGGGAAAAGTGGGAAAAAAAAGCTCAGTTCCTCACAGATCAGTGATTTTTTTTTTTCTCTTCTTAAAAAAAGTTAATAAAAACCTGTCAGCACTAGACATATTTTTAGGCTAGCATTCTTCTCACATCACATTAATTTCTTCAAAAAAACAATGAGTATTTCTTCCTAGGCAAATACTTATACTCTACAGACTCTTTCTCCCATTGAATTTCCTCTTCTTGACTTACTCTTCAGGAAGAAGTTAATGCAGCATTTGTCTATCTTTGTCTCTCCCTACGCCCTTTCCCAAGAGATTTTAACTGGACAAATCTAAGAGTCTTAAAAGTATACCCACTTCTTTTGAAAGGAGTCACACAAGTCTCTGACAGCCTGTTGGAAGGTCAGCTAGTCCAGGCTGCAGAGGAAAGCTGTCAAAGCGGGACTTCCAATTCATGATTTTTCACTAAAATCTTATACATAACATTGCAGAAACCTTAAAGAAGTTCTTTCTTCAAATTTTTCAAGATAAGGTTCAACCTGACCTTACCTCTTTCAGTGCAAAAGAGGAACAAGCAAAGTGGGCTGTGACACTGGATCACCACAAAGCAAAATGGGAAATAGACAGCAGCAAGAGCTGGGCTACATTATGAGGGAAGATAATCCAGGGTCAAAGGGTGACCCCAGCACAGGTGATGGCAGCCCTCACTGGCAATGGTGCAGTTCCAGAGCATCATAATAAGGCAATGCTGGGAACATAAGAGCTTTAGACAATTGCTCTGTTAGAGGAGGAAGAGCCAAGTTAGATCCAGTGTGTCCAGGGAAGCCAAGTCAGAAACAGCAGAAGACAAGGCTGAACTCAGGGCTGCAGCAGACACTGAGGCCCTAGCCATGTAACCTAGCAAGCAGGCAGCCAGACTGGAGATGGTCTGTTCACAACACAGGTCTGGCAAGAAGAGGAGCTGAGACAAAAGGGAGGTTCTGGGACATGGGCAGAGTGCAGGTCAGGGTCCCAGTGGAGACCGGTCATGATTATTAAGGTATTTTGATTCCCTCAGGCCTAGACAACTAATATGAAGTTTTTAGTGTTTCAGTGGAACGAGAAACTACTCAGTAGTTTATAATTAACTCCATCTTGTCAGTACATGCAAAGAGGTGCCATTTCATCATCCACTGTACATACATCATACTTGATCATACTCTCACTCAATGAAATTACCAGCAGCTCTAAACTGTTTTAACAGAATGAAATTATTTTCCCGTATCATCTCTGCTTGAACCAGAGTATCTGAAGTGATGCATGGATGTTGAATCACCTGAGTTAACAGTCAACATAAGGGGACCAAATAAACTATATCTGACACTACTATAATCTTTGTAATTTTTGATGTATTATGTCAAATTAAAAGCACAAATTCTGGATGATCTACTGTAGAAGAACAGCACTGTGACAGGAACAAGATGCCAAGAAGCCAGCTCCACTATTCCTGGCACTTGCAGACTTGTGCATAAGAACTTCAGAGAGAACAGAAAGGAGATAAGGGTACAGTTACTTTATGTGTAAGAGCAGACCTGCAGTGTCACATCATGTCACCTATCAGTTCCCTCTTCAGTTCTCATCTCTCTATTTTTCTGCAGTGTCCATGTGTTATTTTGTTCTCAAGCTTGCCTTTGCAGAAAACAAGTGAGTCTTCTCCAAGAAAAAAACCCTGTTTCTAATGCCAGGAACAGCTCAGAAGTGCTGGTGACTTCACACTGGGTTTGTTTGCTTCCACAAAGCCCTCCAGCTCTAGAAAATTCTTTTAACAGCTTTGTGCTGACACAACCATAATAAATAACCTATATTCTTTGAAGTCCTGCAAAGGATATTGAACACTGTTCTGGAAGTCTGTAATAAACCACTTAGATTACCTTAGAACAACTGAAAAATAAAAACCCCAAAACAACAAAAAATCCTCACCAAACAAAAACCCAAACCAAACAACACAAAAAGGAAATTCTTGTGTGTAAGACTGGTGGCTGCCATCTGGCAATCAGTGGAGATTCGTGCTCAGTGTGGGCACAACCCATCTGCTCTCCTTGGCCCTGAGCCCAGCAGCATGAGCAAGTCTCCAGCACTGGTCCTGGAGACCAAGACCTGTTGTGTCGCACAGAGCCTTCAGCAGTACAAAAGCAGCTAGAAGTGAGGAGATAGCAGGGAGAACCTGTACTGCCTCTTTTAAGGGGTCACTGGGAAGGCATGCAATGCCTGGCAGGAGTGCAGAAAACCCCTAGTGACCCCTTGGGTGGCTGTTGCTCCCCAGTACTAACAATATATTAATAAATCTGGTTCTAAGTATTTTGTATCTTTTGATTTATGTATATTGCAGTGAATGAATGTAGAATTTCTTTCAAGAAGAGCAATTCAGAACAGATTGTTTGTGTGTCAGTAATCACCTGAAATTTCATACACATGACTGTCCATAAATTACAATTCTATGTCTTGATAGCTAAGACTTTTAAGCACATCATTTAATCTAGCTTCACTATGAAGTGTAGATATTCATGGAACTTGCAACATACCTTTACAGTTATAAGGATTACAGTGTCTTTCAAAAGCACATTTTTAGTAGTAAGAGTTACAGCAAATAGTAAGAGCCTAGGTACAGAACATCACACTTAAGCAAAGTTGTGATATTATTTAGTTTCATAGTGACAGAAAAAATGTTTGATTAACAATTAATTGGTTAATTAAGATGTCGTATACAGCTCAGAAGCAACAAACAACCACATGTAAAAACAAGACATTGTTGCAAACAACTACATAATTTAACAACCAAAAAGACCACAAAAGCTTCAAGCCATTTCCTGGCGCAAATACTACACAGACAAATATCCCTGACATTGCATGAACTCACTAAAATATATCAAAGCTTCATCCCATTTCCCACAAGATTAGGGTCTTGCTGCAGAGAACAGAAAAAAATCCTACCCTCTTTTCTGTTCAGTAATAGCCCTACCAGGTTTATCACACAAATCATAGGGAAATACTCATATTTTCTAATCACCTACTAAATTTTCCTACCACCTCATAAACAGAAGTCTACTTTTTTAATATTTCCAAAACTGCCACTGTACTGCTCAAACTAAAATACATGAAAGCTTTTATTCAAGAAAGGTTTCATGCACAAATATTTTTTACTGAGTAGTATAAACTGCCTGACTATTTCAAAAGTGCTTTCTAACAGATCATTCTGAAATAATTAGGTTTCCACATGGCAAAACTGACTTTTGTTGACGTAGTGTAGTATAACCACAGTTGCTTTGAAGCAGCAGTGGCCACAATTACTCCTATCAAGTATCAGGAAAACAATTCCCCAGTCACACTTCTTTTACAATCTTCTCTTGTTGACACGCATGCATGTGGTTTAATACAGGATGTGAAAATGCGAGTGAAACATATGATGCAATCCTGGAAAAATGCTGTCAGGTTCACTTCTAAATTCAAAAGGGACTCTCTTACATTGGTGCTCTGAAATCACATGGAAAAATGTATTTTTTGAACTGGTTTTTCAAAACGAGTTCACGAACACATGCTAAAATCCCCATTTATTGATGGCAGACTTGGACATGAGCCATATTTTGAAGTGTTCATCATATTTCCCACTTTGAAAAGATTATTTCAGGACATTTTGAACTGTCACTTATGCTTGAACAAAAAGATGAGAAATTTATTTGCTATGAAAGAGGGCTACAGTTAGCTAGGTACTGATAGGAAAAATTTGCTTTTCTCTCCTGATGACCTACATTAACCAAAATGGGGGGGGGGGGGGGGGTGAGGGGAAATTATGCTATGCAGTAACTTACTGCAGTGGTGTCTTGCTAGGCCATTTAGTGTTACGTGAGAATAAATTCATACTGAAATGTGATTATATCAGCTATATAGAACATGTATCTACTTTAAAACTTTCTATCATTTGCCTTTTAACTTAGCTCTGAGGCCAGTACCAATCGTTTTCCTCCTTCAGTTCTTCCCTCATTTTGCTCAAATGTTCTTAAACAACTGGACCAATGGTCAAAAGAATGTGCTAAATGCACATGTAAAACAGAATATGGAAATACATACATAGAATTTAAAATTAAGCATTTCCCACAGAAAAAAAAAGAATTAAGAAGAGAAATACAAATCCCCCAGCCCTCCTAAAGCTGCAAAATAGAAGTTAAACCCCAGCGAAAATTTAGAATACAAAAACTCACCAAGGAAGTTTTGAAGGCTTAGGAGACAACAAAAAAAAACCCCAAAGTTTTCCACAGACATAGAACGAAGAACAACTTCTAGATTAATGAAAAATAGCATCGAACGTACAATAAAGCAAGCACCCCTAAGCAATTCACTTAACAAATAGCAAAATATTGTCTTTCAGTGAAATATAGTCTTTACATTGTCATATCATGTCATTTTAATGGAATAGGAGATTGGATTTCAAGTATACAGATTATGTGTTGACCAGATTTTTACCCTATATAATAACTGCAGACATCATCAAAAGACAAAAATCATTATCAATTTCCTAGATTCTAATAAAGCATTTGTGAATACTTTGGAATCCTTAACAGATTTACAATATGTCAATAAAAGTATTTAACATCATCAAGGCTTTATAGAAATATACACACTACAACATTCAAATAAATGCAGAACTGCTGTAATGCAGTTAGGTATAGCACTGGACTAAGTGAATGTTTTTACAATGTTATTTAGTGTCAAAGTAGAACACATTCTACCATGTGGCATTAGCTGTAGCTTCTTAAGACTAAGCATATAATGAAAATACACTTAATTTACCAATATAATTTTTAAAGTTAAGCATTTTTTCATGTCTTTTTAATTTTAAGTGCTCTAAGGCACAGCTTACTCATCACATAGCAAAAGACTGATTATTCAAAAAAGAAATGTTAATAGTAATAATGAAAAACTAGTTTCACAGAAACAATCCAGCATTTATTTCTAGCACTGTGACAGAATGCCAAGGAATACAAGAGACTCTTCAATCCACAGACAATGCACTATGCAACTGTGATACCCAGAAGTAAATGCCAGAAGGCAGCAAGGCAGAAGCTTCATTCACCAGCTTAAGCACATTTCATTACTTGACTAGTAAGTAATTTAAATGTAGTCAAAGGACATTCATTTCAATACATAGAGGCAAAATCACAGCTTCTGTCAAAGCTATAAAGCCATCTATAAAGCCATCTCTCAGAGGCCAGCTGCTGGCAGCTGGGTAACACAGAGATCCATAACCAGGAATCTTGCACTGGAGAGCACAACTCATGGAGGATCACAACAGGGAGCCCCCCTAAACAGATGTCATATGCTCTTCCTTCCCACTTGATTTGTGTAATTGAGGGTGGGATTAGGTCACTACAGTGCAAAGACTATATCTTAGACTATAAATTGTCTTTTAAAACTTCTAGACGTCTACGTCTGTAACATATCCATGCCTACAGACAAGTTCACTTTTACCAACAGTCTTTCAAAATCTTGAAGAAGCAACTTGCAAACTCCAGGCATGTATGCATCAAAAATTAAAAGCTATTACTCCTACTCTCTGAAAATGCTAGCAGACCAAATGCAAAAATCAGTGGTGGTTTGTTTTTTTTTAATGCTGTAATAGCATTAGTGACCACAATTAGACAGCATTCAAGAGAGAGATTTCAATTTAAAAGTTTTTTTGAAGTGCATTAAGATTTTATTAACAGTGACAATAAGAGAGACACTAGGATAAACCATGGCAAAGACCTTCCTACAGAATCCATGAAAACAGGGATTCAATAGTTTGTTCACATTCAATAAATGGTAGTTTTTTCCTTAGATCTCTGGGTTTCAGAATTAACATTTAGATGGGGATTTTTTAAATTGTCATTTCATAACAGGCTTCCCCAATAATATTTGATTAGAACAGAATGGCACAATTCTCACAGTTGCTCTTTCAGAGGGCAGTAATACCTTATCCTTGGTAGATGATCCTGAGCTTTTCCCCACCACAGCCTCAGAACTCAGAGCAAAGAGTCAGTTGAGGAAGACAAAAAAATCCTAGTTTCTGAATTTCCTTCATTTTTATTACAATTAAATGAAAAAAAAACCTGGAGGATTTCAATTAACAGGAGAATCACATTTGTTTGTAGCATTGTCACACAGCATGACTTGTGAACGAACATGTCAATAAGCAACAATTATTCCATGAGATATGAAAGTATTTCCATGAAACATAAATGGTGAAATCTGGGTGGATTTTCATGGAACATATTTTGAGAAGCATCTTATTAACACAATTATGCTTTATCAAACATCACATTCTTAAAGGGGACATGATTCTCTTAAATAAAGTTTAAAAAATACTAAATTTTGGCAAAAGCAACTAATTTTAGGAACAGCAATTTCAAAATCACTTAACCCTTTAATTATTCCAGAAGAACCCAAGCTAAGGCCAATGCTTTAAAAAAATTCTAAGTAAATGGTTGAAGTTCATCAAAACACATTACAGGTTCTAAAATTTCTGATTGAAAAAGGTTTCCATAATTTCACCGACAGTGTGGTCAAAGAACATATTACGTTGACCTATGGAATTATAGTAAATAGCCTTTCACTGTCAGTCTAAGTAACAAATATAAGAAGCTATTAAAATTCTTTGATAATGATGGATATACAGCTGTATATGTTATGCCTCCTCTTCCTCTTCCACCTGGTTATGTCCCAATGATCAATCTCACATTTTGTGACCTTCTGAAGTACAAGGCAAGGTGCGGGTTTTCCAGCCCTTTCTGTACGATTAATTCCAAATGGTGCTATACTTCCCATGAGACAAGTGTCAAGGAAGACTGAAATATTTAGACCGTCTAAAGAAGTACAGAATTTTTTGAGATGCTTTATTGCAGAGGAAGCCCAGTCCTCTGACAGGCTTCCTCCCAAAGATAAGACAAAACTGCCTAGTCATGGTGATTAAGCTGTGGACCCCTTCCTGCCTCAGGACCCCATGTTATCTCCCTGTTAACTATTGGTCATCTTACCCCTGTCTCAGACCATTGGCCCTCTTTCCAATTCTTCCCTGCCCAATAAAAACCCTTGCTTTTGCCCCGATCAGGGTAGATCATCACTGGCCCCCTTTGCTGAAGCCTGCATTAAAGAACTCCCATGGAACACCACACGGTCTCCCGTCTCTTGCCTATGCGTGGCTGGGGTAACCCATAAATGGAGCTGGCTGCGCTGATCTGAGCTGATCACTGCAAGAGCAGAAACCACTTCTAAAAGAGCTGATCACTTAAGCCCCTGCCCACGCTCCTAAGGGTTATCCTGGCTGGAAACTGCCTGTAACCCCCCAGATGGCAGCTCCTTTCCTGCAACATCTACCTGGGTTTGTTGCCAGCAGAACTGGGGGTCGGACAGACCCCCAGACCCAACCGCAACACTTTATCTGCTTGCTTTTTGAATTTCCAGATGTTTAACAAAGATAAAATTTTTATACAGATGCTGAAAACATTCAGGAAGAATTCAGCATGTACATTACTGCAGGTAAATCTGATGCTCCAAGGCTCCAGATGTTAATTTTTAAGAAAAAAATGCATCTTTGTCTTTATGATAAAGACTCTGAATTTCTGTGAGTTTTCCAATTAGCAACCACAAGGAAACTGCTGGAGCCCAGGGAATTTTAAACAGGTGTAGAACTCAAAAACTTCCATGATTTGAGAAACATGATAGACTGTTTATCTATATAGCCAAATTTCTAAATCAGCCTTAAATCAGCCTCAAGTTAAGAACAAAGCTTTACTGCATACTTGAAGCACTTGGGGCTGATTTACATAAACACAAATTTGAATATTTATTTATGTAAACAAATTAAACATAATTATGATAGCTACAAACCGATGTCTATGCCTCAAAGGGACTTTTGTTTTCTTCTTCTGCATTGCAGTCATCACTTATGTTTACCATTCCCATTTTTTCAGAAATTTGGCTTATTATTTAAGTTCAAGACTCACTATTGGTTATTGCATCAAATTCTGTAGTTCTTCCTTAGTCACTATTCCCAAAGAACTACTACAACTAACTTAGACCTAAGAACTGCACAGTAAAATGAAGACAGTTGGGCTGAATTAGGTGGCTTTCTCAAGTCATAAAGTAAGTTCCATGCAAGTCTCTATTTCTGTTCCAGACTATTCCTAGAAGTCTAAATATAAAAAGCCAAATAGAAAGATCTGTTACAAAGATGTCTACAGTTTGCTTTAAATACTTAACAAAATAAGTAACAGAAATGTTACAATGCATTTCAGGTAAGAGGCAAAATACAGCAAATCTGAAAGTGGCTGTTTATAAATTTTTCTCAGAAAATATGCCATCCCTATCTTTAGTACATAGATTAAGTAATGGCAAAAATGTTATGAAATGTTCAGGTTTAATATAAATTTTATTAAATGTTTAAGTACTAGCATTCCATACAAAGTCAATGTTAATTAAAAATCTCTGGGAAAAAAATGGTGTTTTCTCATTAAATTATATTGTTATAAATCAAAATTTGGTCGTCACAACCTGATTTGCAGTCCAAATCCTTGTATTTTCCAAAGCTGGAGCTACCAAGTAGTCAAATACTTAAATCTGCCCTGCTTTTTCCCTGACAATTAGCTTGTGATGCAAATTCTGCTTATTTCTGCAATGTTAAACAGGAGCAGAGAGAGAGGTCTGCAGGAGAATCTTTGCCTCAGGTTCACTGCAAAGAGCAAGGCCAGTTCACATAAAACATTGTGCTTCAGCCAAACAAGGGCACAAACCATGCCTTCCCAAGGACAAGAAATATAAATGAGAAGAACAATCCAGAGACACATGATGTCTTGGTGATCCATCCAGGATTGTATAGCTCTGCTACCAACACAGTGCATGGCTTGAAATGCATTTAAAACCTTTTTAAGTAGTTCTTCAATGTAGTTCTTCTTCTGGAACATGCCAAACAGACAAACACATCCTGGAATTGTTCCGAAATCTGTTCTCATAGTCTGGTGGGCAACAGCACCCTAGCCTATGCAATTCTCCTGTAAGTATAAACTTCAGTTGTAGGAGTATTTGTTGAGGCATATAGGTGTGCACATGTGACCTATTGCAGAGAAATCCTACAGTATTTGCAAGAAACCTGGCAGCAACCCAGCTGAACAAGCAGCTATTGATATGTTTGACAAACATACAAAGAGTTTTCTAACAAGCAGCTTTACAATCTTGTGGCAATTATTCCTTCTAGATGGATTAGTATTTGTGAATCATTTTGCAAGATCATTCTTTTCCTCTCACATCCACATTAATCTGTCACTAGAAAGATTAATACCAAAAAAGACGAAAAAGACAATGCTGTTTTTTAGTTTTTTAATTCTCCCAAGTAACCGAGAGCCATATCTATAATGTATATTATTAGAAATTGGTTCCATGAGCTTTTATTGCAGAATAAAAGTCTAGAAAGTACAAGTGCGTGGAAAAGCAAATTTGAGCTCCAGACCACAAAGGATCTAGTCATAACCGAACAATTTATGCGGCCCTATTCATGAAATTCTCGAGTGGAGTGTCAGATTTATAACTTACACATGGCTCTGATGCAGCTGATGCCTTTTTACACTGCAGACAGGTTCAAGGCACCAAGTTTACAGAGCACTATACATTCATCCCATCTGAGGGCACAGATAACCTTGAGAAACTGAAGCCTACAGTATAAATAAAACCACCATGTTAATTAGATCAGACTTTCAGCTTGGCCATCTTGGGTCTGGAAGCAAGATCCAGATTCCAGATTTAATTCTGAATAATTAGTGCTTAGTAGAGTCTTTTAATTGTAACTCTTAAAATACGTAACATGACTCTCAAAGATAATTCACCTTCAAACCTTCTTCATGAAGACATTGTTTTAAGTGGAGTGTTTGTAAATACATTGGCAGCTTCAAGGATGGTGGGCAGATTACTATGCCCTGCTGACAAAAATGGTAACAACAATTAACACAATTTATTTATGCTTATTTAAAAATCTTTATTAATGATCTTACTAGATTAAGCCAAACCAAATCAAATGTGGGCTCTGTGCATGCTGCACATCTTGATGCTCTGCATTTGTTTGTACAGCTGTGAAATTCTCAAATTAACTATCTGTCAGCAAAAGTAAAACACTGACAGGAAACTGTGGAAAAGAAATATCAATGGGAGAAAATTACAAAATGGCATTGTGCAACATTAATTACTTTAATGGAACAACTACTGCTAAAATAATGAGTCTGTAATTTCAAGACAGTACTCCATTAGCAGCAGCACAGGTAGTTTCAACAACTTACTACCATACAAATCCTGAGCATTTATTAAGATTGATAGCAGTCATCTCCTTGGCATCTTATAAACGTGCATTATTAGATTTTTAACTCTAAAAATCTCCATGAAGAGGAAAAAATTACTTTTTAAAAAATACATTATATAGTCACACTGCCCTCCCTGTTTAAAAAATCCATTTTCATCTAAAACACAAACATTTTGTCTGTAGCAAAGGATCAGATACATCATAAATGCTTTCAGAATAATCAGGTTTTGAAGCATGGTTTAGCTGCTTAACAGTGAAGAACATTTTCTTCTGGGACATGCAAAAGAATCCTAGTACCTACCATTTTCTGAAATAATCAATTTTTAAATGCTTCCTCTTTAGAAACTGAAATGCTTTGGTATCTTATTACTGAATGATTAACCAGTCAAACAGCAAAGTAGCTAGAGTCACAGAAGACACAGAGTACCTATTAATTTATCCAAAGGTGCTTATTATGCCATTAAGCTCATAATAGCAACATGCAGGGACATCATAAATGGCACCAGAGACCACCAAACTCCTGTTTCACATCACTCTCCTGAAAAACAAATACGGAGTGTGGCCCAGGTGCAATTTTTAGATGCAGGGATTCAGTCCTAAAAAGGCTTTATACAGAAGCAAAAACTACAAATTTAATTTAAAATCATTTCTTTGAAGTTTAACTCTTGTGATAGATTTCCCTTTGTTCACCAGCACAAATAGCAGGGTATTCATCCCCAAGAAACAATAATGCACAGAACATATGAGTGACTCTTATGCTCTCTCAAATTCTAATAATTTTCAGCTATAGGGGCTTCCTCTTCTGGGTGGGGTTTCTGTGTATTCAGCCTTCCAAGAGATCTCTCTTCCAATATCTTATTCAAGATTTACTTGAATGCAGGTCAATTTAAACATTCCTTGACAAGAATTTTCCAACTTGCATGTAAACAAGGTCCCCCTTTCCCTTGTTTGGCTTCCATCAGCTTTATTCAATGTCCCACAGTTTTTGTATAGAAACTGACCTTCTATCACACCACTCCCGATTTTGCAGTTTCCATCATATGCCCCTCTTTCTACATGCAAGCATCCTAATCTATCCAGTCGCTCATAAAAAGCAACTCCATTATCTCTTCCATGCATAAAAAGTTATGTCTTTTTTGCCTGCCTCTGACTCTTAAGGAAAGACTACTTTTGCATCACATACCATTTAATCTTTTCAGTCTCTTAAAGTTCTATCCCCAAGTCACATTACCAGTAGTCTCCTACGTATTTTGACAATGCCCTCAGTATCCACAAGTATTTCCACATGACACAAAAACGAAGTGTTGGTATCAACATGATAATCATCCTTCCAGATTTGGAAAACAGTATTTTTGGGAACATTTTTGACCTCTGTTTTCCCAATTTACTCCACACTCAAAAAGGCTGATGCTGACCTAGGGCATTTCTGAAATCCAAAAGCAGTTCAATGCTCATTAATAAGAAAGGGAATGATACAGTTTAGCTAACAAACTGCAAAACTGACATTGATTTCAAATTTATTGCAGAAGCTATTAAACCAGAAGCAATATGATTTAACCTCTGTATTTTGTAGACTATTGTAATATGAATTTAGGGAATTATGACAAAAAACCTGATGAATCAGTTCATGCAATATTAGCTTTTAATGCCTTCTTAAATCTGCTTCTATAGTTGCTAAACTGCCCAGGCAGTGGCGACATAGCCCCAAAGAGCTGCACAATAAATTCATGATCAGTAGTACACATCAATGAGAGCAAGATATATCATCTTTCTTTAAGAGAAAATTAAACCCAAAATATTATATAAAGCTTTTCCATAGGAACAAGTTCACATACAAGGAAAATCTTTGCTTATGAAAACAGACCAGATCTTCAAGCTTGTGTAAGGCCTTACAGTAAGATTACACACACTCCCTCCATTAACCATATCATTCTCGTGTCTTCCTCACTCAGATGCAAGCTGGTACAGCAAGCAAACTGATCCTTCTAGCTCATTTTATCAGCTGCTTCTATCTGAAAAAATTAAAAGTTACATATATGGATAGAAAAGTTTCATATCTATTTTGATAGAGGCTGAACTAAATAGAAATCAGTGGCTTCTCCCAGTTGCCAGTGAAGTCATCAGAGCACCTCAGTGAAAGAATATGTTTCTGTTTTCCTGTGCAGAACAAGGGTCAAATGGCTTATAAATTCCACATTTATTAATACAATGCATTAAAATGATTCAGGGGAGGAATGTGGAATTCTTTCTATGCTTACCGTATTATCCCTTCATAAATATTCTTGTCAGATTTTTTACCATGAAGACTAGTCCTATTGCCCAAGAGTGCTATACAGGGGAATTAAAATCTGAAAGGATTAATAGCTCCCTAATAGTATACAATGATTCAAAATCTATTATTCTGCCATTTCTTTGAATTCTTACTGTACTGTATGAAATAATATACATTGAGAAACTAGCAGTGAGATAGATTTTTTTCCCTTTAAATGCATTTTCAGTTGTACCAGCCTGACAAATAAAGACCAACAAATCTAAATAATGACCACATATGGGACTGCAAATGTCTAATCAGCTTCTAATGCTCTTAGAACACAAAAGACAGTACAAGAAACCCTTCCTTCTGCCTAGGTAGTTCCTAGACTCAATCAAAAAGACTGCCCTATGTGTTTTCTCACTTGAAAACTACCATCACACTTAGGTGAAGACAAGCCAGACCATATTATAAAGAAGAACTCTAAAGTCACACAATACTCCTACTAACAAAGACTTGATTATAATTTCAACCAGCAATTATGACAATTTCTTCTACAACAATTATGAACTTGGAACCAAGAAAAAACAACTTACACAGGTGCAACTGACACTAGACTGCCAGTTCACAGACCAGCTGATAAAATTTATACCATACCCTAATTTCTGCTACAGACAAGTTATGAAACATTAGAATAGAAGATGCATTATGTGATTCTTTTTTACCTGGCCTCTTTTTTATGGCCTCTTTTTTACCTGCTCTTTATTTGCCTGTTTTAGCTTTCAAGGAAGATGTCCCTGAATGCAACCAGAAAAGTAAGAACAGTTTCACATTGAATGTGTTAATGTGTCAACCATTTAATTCTACTTCTCCAAGAAATGAACTTGCTGCACTCTTGAATGTTTCCCTGTAAGATTGCCCCAAAAGAATACTTCAAATTAAAGCAAGTTTGTGTTCAAATAAGTGTTTAAACTGATCCTCCCAAAACTCCTAAGTATCTTCTAAGTTTCACATTTTCCATATCATTCCTTCAACTCTACCAAAACTCTGTACTTCCATTACACCAACAGGATCTTGAAACTCAAGGCACCAAAACTAATACAGAGTTTTATTACTGATCTCCCTAGAGCTGTTTTTGGAGGAAAAGACACCAGTTACTTAATATTCCCCTTAAAAATAAATACAAGGATCAAAATATTTTTGCTATTACCTACCACATCCCACTGCTAGATCTCATTTATTCTTATTCTCCATATATTACAAGTACTTTTTTGAGTAACTGCTTTGCATAGATACTTTAATAAATAGCAAATTTATTTCCCCAATTTCATATTGTCATTTTTCTACACAAAGTAATTACCTCCCCACCCATTTGCAGAGTCTCTACATATAAAATCTCTTAACTCTCAAAAAAAAACCTCAGGACCAAAATGGTCAAATACATCAGACACTGATATTAAATGCTAGTGTTGACCAACACTTACTTTGCCAGGCTTGTTTGCATCAAAGCTGTTTTCTTTTAATTTGTCCTGCAGGGTTTCAGCTAACCGGCAAAGCAAGGCACCATTATCCAATTTCTCCATAAAGGTTTCTGCTGTTATTTCTCTACCTGAACAGCAAACAGAAAGTTAACATGGCAGAAAGCATGCAGTGGTATAGACTACATTTGTGTAAAAAGAGAAATCAAAAGAAATCTGCACAATATTTTGAAATAAGCTTTAACTGAAAAACTTGCATTACTTTGACTACTTTACTGGTAGATATACAGTAAATTATGAAAAAAATCGCATGCTGTCTTTGGGAAGGCATGTGATATTTGAAAAATAGTTCTATCATATCCAACTCCACATATTTCACTTTACTCATGAAGATCCAGTGCTTTTAACATAATGTTTAGAAAGTACAGTAGGCAAATGGTTTACACCAGTGTGTATGTGTAATTATAACATGAATTGCTAAAAGTTTATTTTTTAACAGAAGTAGAAAACCATGTCAAAAAGGAAAGGGTGGTATATTTTTAGAAGACCCTTAAATCTTGATCCTGCAAGAAGTAGACAAGACAGTGACTTCAATGGTCCTATGGAAGTTCTTTTTCAGATGTAAAGGCAGGCACATAACAAAACAACAGAGTGAAATTTCATGTTATATATCTACTTGCCACACAGATTAAAATTTTCACTAAAAGAACAAAGCCAAAATACTCTGCATTCAAAATATATTAATTCTTATATCACACTATAGGACACAGCACTTCAGCTGCCAGGAACTATCCAGTCTTCTACAACAGGCTGGACAGTCTTACATAACAATGTAATTACATCCCCCTGGAAGAGGGGACCACATGTTCCATGATTAGATTGCATGCTGACCCCAGATGAGAAGACTAGACTAAACTTCCAGGATCTTAACATAATTTTCAGTAAAAATATTCCTATTTCTTATTGAAGGCTTTTTATTTTCATATTTCTACTGAAAATTTTGTCTTTACTTTGAACATTGCGTAGATGAACAGCTGTATTTTTCAGCCCCTTTAACTTCCACTGATATCAAGAGAACATCAAAGAATAATTCTTGTTCTTCCACTTAAGACACAAATTATTTCCCCCCTGCCCCAGTATTTACGTATGCCATTCAGGAAATAACACAATTAACTTTAAATTAAATTGAATAAAAATTAAAATAATTTATTTTTTTCATAGATTATTACACAACATGCATTAGCAACAATAGTCTAATGTGTCAAAATAAAAAGAAAAATATTCAAAAACTGAAGTGAGACTGGTTCCTCATCCCATCCAGGTCCACTTCTGCTTCCATGAAACTGGAAATATTAATCTGTTTAGAATAGGTTTACTGCAATTTTTTGTCAAAAATAGGAAAAGTAAAGCTTTCCACTATCTTTTTTGCTAAAAGAAGAAGAAAATAACATTCAAAAGTAACAAAAATGAAGTGCATAAATTAGTACTGAACTTCTTGCTGATATATTGTATACTGATACTCCATGTCACAATACTGAGGATAGCAGCATTATAAAGCAGTAGGATTTTAAAAATGCTATAGGAAAGCTGATTTCTCTAGGCCCTTGTCTGAAAACTCAGATACTTTAGCATCTTTTGTCCAAAACCTAAAATGTGAAACTTTTCAGTTTGGTAAGTTAAGATAAAGATTGATAAAGATTGTTGCAGCATACCATCTTTAGACAGAGAAGACTTCTATTTTTCACTGAAGCTGAACTTGCTTTTTCTAACACACTTTTACTTCAGAAATATGTTTTTAACACAAAGATTTTTCCCTTTTTTTATTCCCACTCAATTCTACTTGCCATGTAGCCCACTTTAGAGCTCCTGTATTCATAAATGACTTCTCCAAGCAAAAGAGCAGTAGTAGCATTGCAGACATGCAGAGTTAGCTTATGCCTAACTGATAATACTTTTGACATATCTCCAGATCAAATTAAGCCAGGACTGAAACTATAATAGCCCAGACATAAAAAAAACTGAACAGCTCAGCCTCTCAGAAGACTTTGCCACCATTCTAACCTACATATTTTTCCATTTTCCCCATCAGCATTTTTATTAAATGCTCTAAAGCCACTAGAAGCTAAATGTTAAAAATAACTATGCTACAGGAACTGCTTGACTATTACTTTTTATACACTCATTTTCCTCTAAAAAATTATTTCAAGTATATTTAACAGACTAAAAAGTTTTATTTAATTTGCAAAACATAATTTTTCACAAAGGCAAACAAACACCCCCCCCCCCCACGTTCTACATATTATGTCCTATGATTCATAGATGCATCATTTCATAATAATTGAATGCTACAAAACCCTGAAAACTGATTTAAGGATATTTTCTTTTTACAAATATATAGAAAAATTAGGTTATCTTCTTCTGCTATTTAACATTACACTTGTATTATTTTAAGTGCTGAATTACTTTAGCAGTTTGGTCACTACATATTATCGCTAAACTGGATTATTTGAGTTCTATTCGCCTTTATGAAATCTGAAAGAATGAGTTTTGCACTGAACATCTGTCTCCAATGAAAAGTATATTAGGTGTCAGCTTTCAATTCACTGTATTTTATGGCTTCATAAGGTGGCACTTCTTTTCTAAAACAGACACACTGACATATTTAACAGTAGAAATGCATTGATTCAAGTAAGAGTAATGTTCATAACCTGAGGAAAAAAATTGCTCCATTTATTTGTATGGAAAAAACATCAAACTCCATTAAAAATGTACAACTCCCCCTATAATTACAAGAAAGCAGTTGCAATGTTTTTATAGAATGGTAATAACATTAAGTATAATAAAAAAACAACACTGAAAGTATGAGAAAATCCAGGAATATGAAGGCTTTTGGAAACCTCTCAAGTACTACCTACCCTCTCTTTTACCACAACCACCAGATTCCCCTTAAAAAGTCAAACAGCTTCAGCTGAACACCTACCACTTGCAAACTGCGAGCAACTGTCTGTAAGGTCGTGGGGGACCTAATAAAACCAGACTGGAGGTCCATGAAAAAATAATGGAAGAGAGTTCATGCCTTGGGTGTGTACCCAGGAGGTTGAAGATAAGTTTTCCATACAGGTCTCAGACAACAAGAGCCTTCAGAAGAAGAGAGGGACTGAAAGACCCAAGAACCCAGATCTAGTTTTTACCTCTATTATGCTTAGTATAATAACTATACTCATAATAACTCAATACAAGACTGACTCCAGCCTCACAACTTGCTGATGGACTATTTTAATTGTACATTTTGTGTAGTAACAAAAAACTAGTAGTTAACAAATAGAAATATTTCACTCAAGTGAATCTCTGAAACATCTACAGTACTGAGACACTACTGAAACAATTATTCCTGACCCCCTCAATTCACACGGCATATAAACCCAAGAAAACAAAATGTGATAAAAATAAAGAAAACCAAGGCCAATTACTATGTATATACAAAACTGGTTCTATTCTGACAAGGCTACTCTGTTCCCTACAATAGTTGACAATACCAGAAATAATTCTGAAAGCATTGAGACATTATTACTTACTTGAAATGGAACATATAAAAAATTCTAAAGGCATGCTGATAATAAAGAAAATTATAAAGCAACTCTACTAAGTAGGAAACTGTATCACTGCCAGCATAAACACTGGCGGTATCAGTACTGTGAATATCTTGATACTCAGACTTTTAAAACCTGAATTTCCCACTGGCTCAATCTGAACAAACTGATGTTGAAAACACATTTTCTGTTGTAGAATGCTCTTAGGCAATAAAGCAAGCAAGAACACTAAGCTGAGACAGATTTCATTCAAAATCAAAGAAAGACAGCTTTTGTGACAGCTACAGACAGTCTGTAGCTGCACAGATAAAATTGGCTGTAACAGACACCAATTTGACCAGCCTACTTTGTTACAGAAGTAAACAAGTCCCCAGGTGAGGCAATGATAGGTTGGATTCAAACTCAAACAGCGGGCCCCAGCCAATCCCATTCAGTCATGAATGCAGATATCTAATCAGCCAGTGAGCTAGGCGTTGTTAAGACCCCAACCAATCAGATGTATAAGCATGGGATATTTGAAGCCCCTATAAAAGGGGATGCCCATCAATAAACTTTGACTGTTGTCACATGAATTTTGGTGTTTTCAGTTGCATGCCTATCTCCAACAACTGTGACAAGTTTTCTTGCAGAAGACTTAACATTCTTCAACCTCAAACTTTACAACTCCTTCAACAAACTTTCAAATATCTAGCCTTGTCTTCAACTTGATGCCTCTCCTAACATCCTCACTTCTGTTCCTTTTCTCCAAGCCTCCTTCACTTTTGCACCCAAGCACCTTTTACATGCATCAAACAATATTCAATGTTTACAAGTCAAAGTCCTCAGCATCTTGCATTCCCAGCCCTCTCAGCTATGAGCTTCTAAAGCCCTCTTGCTGTTAAGAAGAGGTCTCAGGCCTGAAATCTTGGCGACCAACCTGAGGTGTAGTAAGTTGCATGTGCTAAATATAGCTGGATAGAATAAAAAGACAATATAACCCTCTACAGCTTGTAAATAAACTCCGGGAATGGGGAAAAATATTACAAGTCCACAAAACTACCAAAGAGGAAACAGGGAAACCATCTCTCTCTACCTATCCTAAGCTACAGGCTGGTGAGGAGGCCCACTCCTCCTCATGCCAGCCATTTAGCTTCTGCAGACACACAAAAAACCAAGACAATACTAGAGAGTAAAGCAGACAAGCAAACCTTTCAAACTGCCATTTTGCCTCTTCTAGAAGAGTTCTGTGGCCTGCGTGCTAATTCCCATATGCAGCTTGCTCAGAGTAGAATAGAACTTTACAGTATCCTCAAGAACATTCTACTAAAGTAAGTATATACGCTATCTATCAAATTTGGAGTTTGTCAGCAGTGAAAACATTCCCAAATGCTTCATTGGCTCTATACCTAATAGAAACAAGACTATCATCATGACTTGCAAGTCAGCTAGGTTAACATACCTCATTAGCTTTGTCACAGTCATCTGACTGATACACCAAAGATCAACAGAGAGAAGCAAAGACAGGAGACACAACATCTATAGCGACAATCTTCCTTTCCAGCAGACAAACCACAACACTGACATGTTCCACATCAAAAATGCTCTAATGTACAATATTTATGAGTTAAACCAATCTGACATATGGATTTCATCTGCAATGCCCGTTTTCCATCCCCCAGAGTGTAGACAGCTAAAATATATTCAGCAATGGAGCTGTAATGACAAACTTTCCTCTCAGTAGACCTGGGTTTCTCTGATATGATTCCAAAAATAATTAGCAAAGTGCACACAAAAGTACTAGTGATTACTAAACAAAAAAGAACCCACAACAACGTCCATGCTAAATTAAATATCCAAAGTCTCGGGATTTAAAATTCTTTCAATGTTATTTTCCAGCTGCCCCATGTATCTCACTTTCCTAATTTATCAGTTGGGTAAGGTCAAATTCTAGCTATGCCTACTTTCTATCTCATATCAAAATACTTCATTCATATTATAAAGTGCCATGTCCCAATAATGTTTTCCAGTTTGATTTTGAACCCACATCACGCTATGCTGCTGCAAAACCATCACCATTTCAACTTCCAGTAACATTGTACAGGACATAATTGTATGACAATTATCAGACAAATATCTCATTATTGTATGACAATTATGAGACAAAAATCTCCTAAAACACCATCACTTGATCAAACTACCTCAAAGAGTTTCAGCCCTGTACTCGCCTAAAATACTATTTTTTAAAAAAATCTATATTTCTTTGAAAAGATTATGTGTCCTTTTTGAGTCCTAGTACAGATGAATGGCAAAAATATAGATGAAACAAAACATGAACCAAAATGGCAACAGTTAAATGAAATGCATATTAATTTCCTTTATAAATTGAGAAATCTTTTTGCATGAAAAATGCCATAAGGCCACTTACAATGAAGCCACACAAGATACAGACAGAGCAAGCTAGGATGTGGATGCACATGGTATTATCTGATCCATGTTACTTGCACATCAGTGCATGTAAACATCTACTGACCATTAATGCAAAATACATTATGTCTTCCACTTAGAGGGGAAAAAACCCAAAACAAACTAAAAAAGCCTTCCATATCTTCTATCCTTTTGGATGCTGAAAAATGCGTTCTGTATATTCATTTGTATTTTTTTATAGAGGAGCATGCTCACACATCCCTTCTCTATTTAAAGTTTGTCCAAATTATATAGTAATTAAAGTTTGAATTCTGAGTTAATATACTCTTATGAATAATAATTATTTTAATTCACAATTTATTTTGAATGTGAATTATAACTTAATTGAATTATTAATTTTAATTACATAGGATAGATTCAATTCATCACCACAACCTCTGAGAAAATGAGAGCTTGGTGCAAGAAGGTGTGGGGGAATGCATTAAGCAAATGAACTGTATACGCTGCTTAATTAAAAGAAGGTTGTGCCCGTTTATTTCTGCAGTGCAGGACTTGGTGTCCATATGAAAAATCAGATATTTAATTACAGTTGGCATTTCAGAACCTCCTGCTGGTTGTTACTTTCTTGCTCAAAGAGTGACCTCATTCCTAAACTTATCACTGGGAGAACGCTGTTACAAACTGCAAACAAGCTTCTATTTGTTTTTCACTAATACTTCATTGTTTAAACCATTTAAACAATATATTGAATCCTTAATGGAATGTGCTGCTTCCAATTCAAAAAACAGTCACTTGGAGAACTGTCTTGTGGTAATTGGAATGAAATGTTTCTGAATTTTGCTCTGGTTTTGCATAGACAATTTTATATTCAAAACACATTAATTTAAATGGGAGTACCACACAAATATGTCATTTAAAAGACCTGCCACTTTTGCAGTTGTGGATTCATAACTCAACTCAAAACTGGGTATTGTCTACCTGCAAAATACTGTGCTCTATTGACATTGTGCTTATTGACCAGATCTGTCATAACATAAGTGATATTTCCTTTTCTTTCTCTTAAAAATGAGGAAATAGAGCAATATAGAATATGCTGATGAAAGACACTGTTATACCAATATACCGTTATACTCTGTTATTGTATGATATCATTGAGATGGTTTAACTACAGCATTTGCCATGACAAGACACTGCCCACGTCTCAGCAGAATAGATTTTCAGAAAAGTTTTTTAAAAATTAAATAAATCCTCCAAATTTAAAAGTGCTCATCCAATTTTCCTCCAAAATCCCATCAACTAAAGTTTTATATAAACATACTTCTGAAATATTTTTCTTCTCTTTATTTAATGAGAGGAATTACTTGCATGTCTCCCTTAGAATGCAGTATTATTTAAGTCATCTATTTCTTTGGTAGTATCCTCTGTATCTACAGAGATCACACAAGAGCCATTTTTCCCTGAGTGTTCACAGCAAACATCATACTATTTCCTGGGTCATAGTTTCTAAATTCTGCCTTCTTCAATAACTTATACATCTCAAAGTATTGCCTCTCCTTTCTGCCAAGGACAACCTCATTTGCTCTTTTCCGTATGTACCTAATTTTTTTCCTCAGTTTTGGTTTGCATCCTCTTCTGACAACAACAAGCTTTGTCTTCATACACCAAGATGTACAGCTGCAACCAGTAAATCCCCAGGTCCCAGCTATGCTAGGTCAAATCCCTCTATGCATAAGCTACCATAAGCTTTAGCATGCATTGCCTTGGGCAGCAGTTATCAATTACTAGACTGTTTGGTCAGAGAAGAACTATTTAATGGTTCTTTCTGTTCAAGACAGTCAGTACACTGTACTCTTTAGGAGGCCTATCAATAAAAATGGAAAACACAGGTGAAGACAGCAATTGGAACCATTCAGCTTAATGGTATAAGTACAGAAAACACATGAAAAAAAAAATTAAAAGGAAATTTGAAAGAAAACTAAATACAGACTGTATAATGTTCAGTTATGCTCCTCATAGAAACACAATGGAGGCAAATCTCTCATTAGCTTTTCTGACCTTGCTAATGTTTGTGCTATATGGCGGTAGCTACGTAATCATAACTTGATTTTTGAAACACAAAGAAATCTGAATTCCCAGTGTAAGGAGTTCTCATACTGCCCAGTATCTGCATTCCATCTTATTGTACCTTACCCAGCAGGTTTGTGAGCCACAGGGCCAAATCCTCTTTCATTGGCAGCAAGTTGGCCTCATGTCTACTTGCAAGCCATTGACTATACTGATGCATGTCGGACAGGCCAGGCCCACGTGCCTTCGGGCTCAGGGCAGTGCACATTGCTTATCTGCTTGTTGTACCTGTTTAATTATATAAAAAAAAAAAAAAAAGAAAAAAAAAAAAAAAGAAAAAAAAAAAGTTATTCATTATACCAAATAAAGTCTCAGGTGCTCCATTTTTAGAATTGTAGAAGGCAATCCCATCCAGAATATAATGCCCATCTCTGGAAGCGTGCAAAGCCAGGTTGGACAGGTCTTTGAGCAACCTGGTCTAGTGGAAGGTGTCTCTGCCATGGCAGGGGAAGGGGCTGGAATGAGGTGTCTTTAAGATCCCTTCCAACCTGAACAATTCTGTGATTCAATACTGACAACAGTAATTATGAGTCTAAGAAATCTGATGTCAGACAACAGTCATGGATCTAACACATGGTTGCAAACACCAATGACTATAACTTTGTTTTGTTAATGGATTTTTTTGGCAAGTCATTAAATCATACAAATAAATGTTAATTTCATTTGTATCACCAAGCTACATGTTGCCAACAAAACAAAATATTCTGCAAGGAATTACTAAAATCAAATGAAAATAAGCATTTTACACAAAGCTAACAACTCACTATGGTGCCTGACCCCAATACTCATTCAGATTAATTAGAGAACTTCAGAGAGTTTTGGATCATACCCAGGAAAAAATATGGCAACAACAAAATTACGCTCCTACAGCAAACTTATTAACAATTAATAAATTCTGTAAGCAAATGGAAACAGTCTACCCTACAGCTTCAAAATTATTAAAGAAAAAACTGTACCAAATATATTGATTGAATAGCATTATTTCTTCAGAAAGCGGAACACCTAGAATTGGTCACTCACACTAGCCACTTCCTCTCCTCTGCTCCAGTGACAATTTACTGAAACTTTAGTTTCAGGTAAGATAACTAATCTTTAACACATGATTAATAAAGTGTTGCCAGTTGCAGGAGCCCCTGTTGTTAGAACCACTGGACCAATAGCTCTGTGTCTGAAGGGCTAGTTTTCTACTTGTGGCAGAAGCATGCTAAATCAAAGCTATTTTTTGCTCTCTGAAAGAAACTTGCAGCAATGAGCTGAAATACTGCCTTGCCTGGTAGGCCGTAGCCTACACCAGCCAACAGACACAAGGTCTTGTACAGGTGGAACTCAACAGACATTAAATGAATGAGACCCATATGGAATAGTCTTTGTCTATTGTCAGCTGGCCGATTCACACAAACTGTAGTAAGACATGTCAACTGGCTTCAGTTTATGATAATCTGCAAACATCTTCTTTCTGTCCTTTGCCTTTCATACCAGGTAAGAGATATTTGTGACTTAATAAACAACAGCAGAAAAAAAGAACAATTTTTTATACTATCCATTATGGCCTGAGTAACAAAAATACTGAAAACAATTTCTTTGTCAGAAAAGGAAAATATTTACTAAATGTAAAAAAAAAATGCCTTTCCATAAAATTGTGCTGTAACTGACTTTTCCAAATGTATGTAATGGTATTTGGGATATTTTAATACTTGTATTAAAATTCTCCAGCATTCTTTACCCTACTCTGTGTAACTCCATGATTGCAAAAAGATCTGTGTCTAGTTGACAGTACCTCACCCCAAGTCCTGAAGTTTAGCTTGCCCTTGAGACAGGCACAGCTTTCACTACAAATATATTTCTTACTGAAATTAGACCATTTTTTTTCAGTTGGGGAGAAGCAAAAATAAACATAAAAATATTTATTCTCTTGTATAAACACATATTTCTGAATTATGAGTAGATTTTACATTTCTCTGACAAAAAAAAAACCCTTATGTATCAAAGTTTTTTGAAAGCAGAGGAGTTTAAAGCAGACTATTATGCACAGCTCTGTCGTGAAACTGACCTTGTAAAAAGGTCAGCTTGGATTTATGGCTCAAATCATACCTGTTCATTTAGGGCAGGCTGCAAGGGAGGGGAGAGAGAAGACTTGGACTGTCAGCTCTGCAAAAATTAGTCTTGAATGTCACTCTCAAAATAGACTGATTCAGACTAGAAGCAACCAACAGCTAAGAAATTTCAATGACAATACATTTAAATTTTCTCTAAGTCATTCAGAAGCACATAAATTAGTCTTTCAAATCACTGCTTCATTTGAAGCAAACAGAAGTAAAACAGGTAAATGACACCAGCTGTCTTCAAAGATTATAGGGAAAGATCAACTATCTACCACACACTTGCTTTCCAGAAAGAGCCTTCAAATAATTTTGACCACTTTATGGAGTCTATAACCTCCACTGAAACAGTGAGAGCCAGAACTGAAATTAGTTTGTTCTCTTTAATTACCTCTGCAATGATAGTGGTAAAATGCAATGTAAGTAAGTAAGTAAATAAATAAGTTTCTTATTCCTGATTGTATGTATCTAAATATTTAGGAAAATCCTGCAAAAATACAACAGAAAAAGTAGAACTGCTTCACTAAAGGAACTAATAAGACCATGCACCTCTTCAATGGGAAAAATTTCACAGTTCATACTTTGTGCTTTGTGAAGGGGGTTAGATTGGATGACACTTAGAAGTCCCTTCCATTCTGAATTTATTGTTATTTTTTATTTCACAGATGCACAGAGCAATATTAATCATGAAACCCTACGCAGGATCTGCCCTGCTACAAGGGTAAAAATTGGCACACACACTGAGCTGGGTTGTGTCAAGAAGAAAACAACAGGCAATACCCTTTTCTTTCACCCTACTTTCATCACTTCCATCACAAGACTGTATATGAAGTGCCCTATGGGAACCTGGGGCTAATTAATCACCAACATTATGATATAGCTGACAGTCAGCCAGATACAATACAGGCTGCTGACACTGGTAGGGCTGAAGTAATTATATGGTCTCAAAGTCACATTTCTTTGAGACAAGACAAAACAGAAGGAAGGCTTCTTAAACAGCTACATAGAAGCAGTCTGGGTTTCCACATCAGCCTGTGGAAGAAGCACTGTAATCTATTTACACTTCTGGCCTGTTTCTGTGGAAATGCAGAATAGAGGATTGGTGGAATAGGGATGCTATTTCAGTTTGTCTCTAAAATACAGCATTGTCTTTATATTTCATACTGACCTAACTCAGCAATCAGGCTGTTTAAAGCCCCAAGAAACTACTGAGGGAATGAAATTCCTTCCCTGAAACTATTCAGGGAAGAAAAGTGGGAGAACAAAGATTTTGGGGGATGCAAGGGTGCTTCAGTTTCCTAGTAACTGTAGTAGTAAGAAGAAAAAAAAGAGACAAGAAGGGTATTCTGAGTTTAAGGCAGTTTTCATAAGACACATTCTCAGAATGAGAAACTGGCAAGATAACAAAAGGCAGACAGGTGACTAAAGTCTCTGGAAGACGAAATTGATTCATGCATCTCTATATTGGGACTAGGTCTTCTCAAAATAGTAGCCCCGAATTAAAATAATGTATCACTAATTTTTGAAGTGGGCATGCAAAGTGAGGACTGGGGAATGAGAAAGTTAATACTGATAAAGAGCCTGAAGATTTACAGATAATTACATACAAGCCAACCTTACCTCTGTGTAAGTTTTATTTTTATTTAATTTCAAAAAGATCCCAAATTTTTCACTTCCCCACTACTTTTATGAAAAACTGCCCTACAGGTCAGTAAAATCCGCAAAACTCCTACCTTGGACTTTTACATTAATAATTCTTAAAAAATTAAAACTCAGCTTTCAAGAAGCAGAGTATCTCCTGTCACAAACTCTAATGACAGGTAAGTTACTGAAGGTAAGTTATCAAGCTGCAAGCATCAGAAACTTTTGAGCTCTGAATTATTCTTCATGCAAACACTGATTGCTACTGAACTTGTTAAATTCAACTTAATCCTTCACAATACTTCACTATTGAAGTACCCAAGTTTCAGCAAAAAGTTCATCTACTTCATCAATTGTACTAGCCCTTACATACTAGAACTTCATCACATATTGGTTGGGATCCATGAAGAAGTCAAAATGAGATAATGACAGCAACTGAGTCCTGAGGTCCTTCAAGATCTGTTTGAAGATTCTTTCTCTGGTGAAGGCCAGGCCCTTGTTTCATCACTCAGAAACCTTCAAATCTCTTCCTTAAAATGTCTTAATATATTTATTTTAGTGAACTGAAGAAAAGTTTATTGACAATTTATCAGTGAAGAATTTGGTGAGAGGAATGGACTAATTTGCATCAGAGGTAGAGAGCAGCTTTCAAGGATATATCACCACACCTGAGGCAAGCCTTTGGCTCTAACAAGCATTTCATTCTTTTCTTTTGGCAGACAAAGTATGAAGGAAGTAGCCAAAAAATATTGGGTTTCCTAATCTCACTACATTCTAACAGCAACATCAAATCATCATACATACAGCTGTTTAAAACTAGCCAACACAAGCATGTCAGATATTTTATAAAATGTTACACTTCTCTATAAAATGTTGAGGCTGATGTGATATGCAGAAGCATTTTCAAAACTTACCTCTAAAGCAACTACTTCCCCTTACTATTCAGAACATAGACAAGGAACAGTCTTTGACTACTTTTCATCCCGTTTTGTTACAGTTCAAATTTATGTGGCACCACCCTTTTTTGGACATCTCTCAATAAGAGGATGACATCTCAAATTCTTAGCCTTACTGTCTAGATGAAGAATTCAGTGTGGGATGGTTTACAGTACACCCAGAAACATGTATCAGATTCCACACACTAAAAGGTCCTATTTCTCTCTGCTTGCTACTACTGAACAGTGAAGTTCTTATTTTGCTTTACAGTAGTGCATTTACTTATCTGTGTATTGCAGTTCACTGCTTGTATTTTGCCAGCAGTGTAACATTACACTATCTGATAATTTTATCAGTGATCATCAGGTGAAAGCAATGAGAATCAAACAAGTGATCTTCTGTGTTTCTACTGGCTTTTGTTGGGGTTAATGGGTAGGAAAAAAGGAATCAAGAATGACACACTGTACTCAAAACACACAGGAGGCAAAGACTGTTTAATCTAGACAGTAAAACTGGATGCACAATGAAGCACTTACAGTTTCAGATCCCCAGATTCAATTCCCTTTCCTATTCTAACAATACTCCTTAACTATAAAATTGTGATAATTTTCTTCAACCAAGTATAAAAAAGGAGGAAAAAATATTCTGTTTAGGAAAAAGATATAAAATATATAAAAGCTTGCATGTATGCATATACAAAGAAAATACATGTGCTCCACCCTGCTAGCTAATCATATAAACCAATAAGTTTTTACTTCAAATTACCCATACAGTTTCAGCATATATACACAACAGCTTATACTGAGTAGCTGCTGGCTACACAGTGCTCTCTGTACCGCATGAGTTTCACTGTCAACTTCAACATGTGCATTAATTCTCAAAGAAAAAGGGGCTTGAACCATTTCTTTCAGCTTGCTCCTACATACAATCCTTCCAGGTCAGGAAGGAAGAAGTCTTGCTGAGTCACTTGCTCTTTTTGACTTAAGAATTAGCATAGAAGTTAAGTATCCAGTGAAAAGAGCATTTTTCTTTGTGGGCAGTTAGAAGAGAATAAAACTAGGTTAAAAGTGTCTGTGGAGGAGAAAAGAAAATTCATAAAGCAAATGCATAACTCCCTACAGTGATCAATCAAATCACCTCTGACGCAAAGCTCCTACATGATGTGCCCTTTGCACCATAACAGCTTGACAGGGACACTGCGCATAGACAACAGGTTTGGCCCACCCAGGCACTACTGTCTAGCAGGCAAGTTTGTTGACTGGCTCTGTGCAGTTGGCAGCCAAACCAGAGTTATCCAGGACTGAAGATCTGCATATATATGCCAGTTCAATGGCCTAGGTGGATACAACTGGAACAGAAGATGGCATAACTCTGCTTTGGATCCCGAGTTCAAAGACTCTTTTTCATAAATCTAGGATTAAATACGTAGGCTTTAAGTATGTGCACTGAGATGTTATAATATGACCGAAGAAGCATATTAGCCACCAGCTGTAGAAGAAACTAAACATCATACACACAACAGTGCAACTGCTTTACTGTCAGTGATAGGGGAAACAGACAGCAACTTAGACAAAATCAGCAAGTTTTTCTCTGAAGGAACTGGAACCTGAGCACTAGACTGTACATTGGCTTTGACAGAGGGGTATCAGCTCTAAATGCAGACAGTCTCCTGCTGTCTTAGAGAGAAGGTAATGCTATTGGAAAGCAGCCAACCTGGAAGGAGAGGAGACAGAGGATCAAAAGCCAAAACAGAGCTCATGAATGTATCTGGCAAGGGTCTCTGCTGGATCTCCCTGCTAGTTCTAATCACCTCAAACAGATGGAAAAGAACAGAACTTTTGAAACTTTACTAGAGTTTAAGGGGACTGACTAAAGCAGTCACTAATTGTAACAGCAAGTTGAGTGCAAAAAAGGCATAAGATTCAGTATTCATAAACAGATTAAGTTGCAGAACAGAATGCATAATTGTGCAAGTAGAAATGAAGCTGCCCACAATTTGGGACACATATTGCAATCACCACCTTCACATCATCAAGTGCCAATTTTATAAATATAGCACAACCAAGGATAAATATATTCACAGTTTAAAACTTACTTCAGTTTTCCAGTCTCACTGTTGACATAGTTTTCAGATTTGGAGAGTATAACATCAGTTCACAGACTAAAGGCTGCTCTTATTTTTCCACCCCCCCACCCATATATATACATATGTGTATACACACACATATATGCAGAAAGAGGGAAAAAAGATATAGGAATGCTTTCTTTAAAGAGACACAAAAATAACTAAAATCTTTGGATTTTTTAATGTTAGGAAACTATTCCCTATGGTGAGATCTGCTAGACAGTGGAATGATTTTCCTAAATAGAACTGTGAAACTTCCCTTTCTTGAAATCCTAAAAATGGGCTAAAAGAAACAGTAAGAAAATAACCACAAACATGCCACTCACTGTTAGATGTTACTTAGTCAATATTTACCACCTTCAATTTCCAGTTTACTGCAGTAGTAATTACTCTCATTTTGCCCTTTTACATATGTAAAAACAAACACAATCATTTTTAATGTCATTCTGCTACTACCTTGCATATTTCCTCTTCAAGAGCTATTTGCAGAGCATTCCCTTCTGTAAGAAACAGCAGGTCATTATCATACATGTACCTTACATGTAATCTTAGCTCCCTACTATAAACAAGCAGATAAAACATATGCTGACAAATGCAGCAAGCATATCTTTATAAGGAAATTTAATTTTTCTAGATATTTTATTATCCTTATAAACTATACCACAAGCAATTTAGCCCAAGGTTTCTGGAGTTTTCCCAGATTAACTTGGAGCATACTGTAAATTAGGAGCAGGGGGAGGGGCACTGAAGGGGAACCACCATCTGAAACTCATTAATCAATTAGAATTTTTCATGGCTTACATCAAAATGTGATCTACTCCGACAGAGTAAGTTTTAATCACAAGAACCCTTTGTCCTTTACATTATGTATATACATTATAAATGTGCACAGTACTTCAAGGGGAGGATGGAGAGCCTGCCACAACAAGATGGAGAGCTTACCAATACTTTATACCCGTAAGGCCCTTGGTTTGAGGCCAGACCAAAACAAAGTTAACTGCACTTAAAAATCTGTTCTAGTAATTGGAAACCTAGACATTTTCAGGACTATGCCTAGTAGAAACACTTTTATTGCCTTGATAATGACTCCCTTACCAAAAGGAAAGCAGAAAGTCTTTCTCACACAGACAAGAAACAAAATGTTAGAAACATTCAATATCTACCTGCTCATAAAATTATAACTTCTGGAAACTGAGCCTGATTCCTAACACTGTCCAAAACCTAAGAAGTTGATTCCTCTTTGCCTGGCTCTTACTATATGTTTATCTGCGTGTGTAAACAAAATAGCCATTAAAAAATAGTACAGAAGAAGTTTCAACCTCTACCAGTTAGAAAAAGAAATACATATTTAAACTGATATATCACATCTTACAAGGAGTAGAAGTGTCTCTTGCTGCAAGGACACTATGCAGACAGTACTACAAGCTGATTTTCAACCATCAGCTTTGCTTTTATTTATGATGTTCCATTTCTAAATCCTGTCCTAAAATCAGTGTTAAGTTTAACTGAGAGGTGTAAAGTGGAGTTGAAGATGTACTGTGGATAGTAAGTGTGCCAATTTAAATAAGACTGTAGGTAAAATAAAGTGACCAAATAAGTCAGTAGGATAAAAACTGGCAGGTAGAACTTGAGGATAGTATTGACTCTTCAGCACTTAACCACCTTCATACAGGTTTGACCATGGTTCCAACAAGGGCTGTATAATCCTGATCAGATGGCCTATGGCACTATACAATATGAATTTAGGAATGTCCTATTTAGAAACTTCCTATTAAATCACAATCCACATAACAAAACCCTCATAAAACTGTAACATTTGGCACAGCATCTGCTTCACAACAAAACAAAAAATACATAATTTAATGTACATGAAAAACCAATAATACTTTGTTCATTTTTCATTGCAAAGTAATGTCAGAAGTATGCTGAAACTGCACTGGGGAGCCTGCAATGCATGCGTTCCGGTGTCCCAGGAGCTCTAATCCCCTAGGAGCGTGGAGAGACAGCAGGCTAAAATGACACTATTGCATCAGGATGCACATTGCAATCCTAGATAGAGACAGCTATCTATTAATTCCTTACACGTACAACGTTAGTGAAGAAACAGAGCCTTCTTAAAAGTGAAACTCTGTCCTCGGAGATCCCAACCTAAAGCCTGAGGAGGAAACCAAGAGCCCTGAAAGGGCGGCTTTTGGCACAAGAGGGGTCTAGTCCTCCTGCCTCTGGGGGCGGCGGAGGGGCGAGCTGGGAGTGCTTGGCGCAGCCGCCCGCGCTCCAGCGGTGCTCGGCCGCCTCTCGCACGGCAGCTGCCGCAGCTTCACATGCGGACGCTCGCATTTCCCGCGGGCGCTGCAGACAAACCCGCCCTCCTCCTCTCGCACTACCAGCAACCCAGGGCTGTCTAGAAAAGCCACAAAGATAAACCAGAGGTTGGGGCCAGGGCTGAGCGCACAGTAAGAGCCATCCCCCGTCCCTTCTTGCCCGCCCCGCTCTCACCCGCCGCGGATTCCGATGCGTTTGTCCTCCTCGGGGCCCCTCCACAGACAGGCTGAGTTAATGGCTTTACCATGAGTGCTGAAAGAGCTGCTCCCAGGTCTGCCCCTCGGGGGCAGGACCAAGCCAACCCATCGCAGCCCCCGGCCCTCCGCGGGATGCCCAGGGCAGCCCGCTAACAACCCGCATCCTCACCGCGGTGAGTCCCGGGAGAACCACGCGTGGACTTCCTCCACGCACACTCTCATTCCGCCTCCACCGTGCTTTCAAACTCCCACGCTCAGAGAGCGAGAGGAAAAAAATCCACACCAAAACCCCACCAACAGACAGCAGCAGCAGCCACCCCCGTCGTGCGGCGTAATGCCCACCACCGAGCCCTGCTACTCCCCCGACATACCCCCGCGGCCTCTCTAGGACGGGGGCGGAGGAAGGAAACAAAAGCACCTACTCCCCACCGAAGAACCGCCGGGCAAAGATCACCTTCCCGCTTCGCTCCGGCCCCTTTCTCTTTAAATTCGAGAGTAGCCGGCGAGACACACGAAACGCCCTCAATTTAAAGGAGCCCGCGTGACAAGCGCCGCCGTAAGGCCGACAGCGAGCTCCACTGCTGGGGCAGGCAGCGCTCCCACCTTGGCTGGGGCGGGGGCAAGAATGCAGGGCTCCCACCTTGGCTAGGGCGGGCAGGAAGGCAAACAGGCAGAGGTCCCACCTTGGCAAGGAGGGGAGAATAGGCAGGCAGGGCTCCCCCTTTGGCTGGGGCGGGCAGGAAGGCAGGGCTCCCACCTCGACTTGGGGGAAACAGGCAGGGCTCCCACCTTGGCCCGGGCAGTCAGGCAGGGCTCCTGGCGCCGCCTCCAAGGCCGCACTCCCTGCCCTCTCACCTCCAGCAGCCGCCGCTGTCCCTTCCAAGTGCAGCTGAGCGGGCTGGTAGCGGTCGCGCTGCCTCTTCTCATACTTCTCATACTTCTGTTCGCTCAGCTGTCCTTCGGAAACCCAAAGGTTATGGTTGGGTTTTTTTGTTTGGGGTATTTTTTTATTTTTTTTTTCTTGTATTTCTGGTGTTGTTTGGGGTTTTTGTTGTTGTTGTTTGTTTTTTTTCCTTGTCTTTGTTTGGGTTTTTTTTACACTCTTCCCCCCCCCCCTTCCCTCCTTTTAATTTAATTTTTTTTTCTTTCTCTGACACCGATTTCCTATCTTTCAGCAGTCCGCATTGATTGAACGGAAGTTTAATACTTAGGTTTTTTTCAGAGGGACGGCAAACGAAGTTCACATGAATTTACCCTTGAAATGCTGAAATATTGTATTACAGCCCTTGGCAGCGAGTTGATTATTGATTCCATTTCTCTTTTATTATTGTTCCCTTTCCAAGACTCGTGGTTATGGAAATGGAAAGAAAAGAAGAAAAAAATGTCACATCCAAGACAAAACTCTGTTTTTTTCTTTAGTTTGACTATTATCTCTGGAATTTTTTAACACTTGCAGACACATCTTGTAATTGTCACTTTGTTGTTTTGTTGGGGTTTTTTTCTGGCTAAAGAATTATTTTGTGTAACTTTCTTAATTTCATATTTCTCCAAAACCATTTCATGCCACATGGTACATCTTGAATAAAAAAGTATGCTGTTCATAAATTGATCATTCATATTAGACATTTTAAAGAGTGATGGGTAGAGGTTTGGTTTATTCTTGTTATCTGTGCTTCATTTGCCAATCTAACTTTTAGCACACAGTTATTTTAGATATTTCATTCTCATCTTATGTCATTTTTGTGATACTTCAACATTTTGCTAAATATTTTGCTAGATATGTCATCAGACAAATGCACTGTTTCTTCTCTTATTCCCAGCACAGCGAAGCCCCTTTCTTGAATACAATAGCAGGAAACAGATGTTCAGATTTCTGCTTCTCTTAATACATGAATGTAGATTGTCTTGTTGATTTTCCTAATGGTATCATGCTGCCACCTTCAATAAGTGTTCTAGAAGTTCCAGTGCACTTATTTTTCTCTTTCAGTGTAGAGTCACTTAATTAAATTGTTCTAGCCAAAACACATTATGTATAATTATACTGAAAGAATTGTTTTAACTTGATTGTTGAAACACTCATCAAACTGACCTTTATTTTTTATTTACATTAATTTCTTCGTGCACTGATCTGCTGGGAAAACTTGATTTGTGTAACTAATGCTGGACTTTTTCTCAAAAATTGCACTATGAGCACTATCTCTGAATAGCAGATATTCATTCCTGGCCAATCAAATGCACTCTTGTTGTTTATTGTATTCCTATACTATTATTATGCTTTTTTGATGGACAATTAACTGCTGTGATGTTTGCTACTTAAATGAGAGCATTTCATCAGCCATATAGTTAAGTACGATGAGCCCTAGCCATGTGGTATGTAACAGCACAGAATTAAATTACCTCCTAGTTTTGATCCAGTTAGCAAAATTTTAAGGCCCCTGGGCATGACTGTTTTCATTTACTCATCCAATTTTTTTTTCTCAGAAAAAAAAGGGAAAAAAGCCCTAAAAATACATCCTAAAAATGCACTGTATTGGAACCAATGGTGAGTTGATGTGTGCATGCACTTGATTATCTGTAATCTTACCATTTTTTACCTGCCCTTGAGAAAGATTTTATTTGTTACTTAATAAGGAGCAGCAATTTAAATCCAATTTATGTCAACTCAATATAAAAAACAGCTTGACATTTTGTTAAAATGTCCCTTATACTTAAAAGTCCTTGCCAATTTCTAGAGAAGCTGAAAAACATTCCCCTAAGCAACAGTTACATCTTGACTAGAAGCTCCTCATGGTTCATGTTCTCTTGAAGTTACAAGATTGGTAATCATTTTAGGAGGAGTTCTGCACAGGGAGTTAAGCTCAGGCTTTTCCAGAGGCCGTGCAATAAATCTTGTGTGAGCATTTGCATAGGTACCAGTGGGAAGGACTAGAAAAGCAGTTGTAAGATTTTGAAGATGAAGTTGGTTGTGTGCTCCTTTATATGGTCAGTGTGTACCAAAGGATAATCTAATAACATGAGAGTATTCATAGATACTTTATCCATGTATCTTTCTCTATTGAGGATTGATAGTAGACAAGCAATATGTAACATCCAGTACAAGAGTTAAGAAAAACAAAAAACTGACAGATCAAATCTTACTCAAGCAATAGGGGTGGAAACACAGTGCCAAGTATGCATCTGAAGTGTCCATTATATGAATGCTATGAAAGTTTCAGTAGCAGCATCACAATTCTGAACAAACTGAGATTCACACTTCTTCCACCCAATAGCATTAGAATGTGGCTTTCCAATTTGACACAGTAACTTTGGAGCCACAACAGAAAGACATTTTCTATATGAGGTTATTTCAATAACAGCCTTGCTTATCTCTGTAGAGGAAATAAGCAAAACTTTTCTAATTAAATGCTATTGTTGTCATTAGTCCTCCACATAATCAATTGTCATTAGTCCTCCACATAATCCTCATACTTTCAACCTCCTGTGTCCGCGTGTTCTGATAATATTTTTGACAGTCTACTTCCAAACAAATAAGAGGATGAATGGGTACATGAATAAACAATGATTTGAAGACAGACAAAGGAAAGGAGAGGGAGGACTTACTGTGACCGAGGAAGGTATAGCATATTTGGAAGTCACGTGTGCACGTAGGGAAGCTGAACAATATTAATATCACAACAAAATGTTTCTGTGTGTTGTCATCTAGGTAATATTCTTTTCCTATTGTTAAAATTAATTCTCATAATAGATGTGTGTATGTGGCTGAGGTGCAACAAATTCTATTTAAAGATGTCATAAGCTTTCTATGATTTAGGACAAATTCAGGATTCAGGATTAAAGATTCTGAAAGATTTACCTGGTTGCACATTGTAAACCTTGATGTATAGATATTTGGAGATTAAATTCGGGAGCACGAGGTCAGCAAGGATGACCACAATGACCCATTTTATTTGCGTAATTCCTCAGTCCTTTTCTAAAAACTGTCTTATAATCACCACCTCTGTTGACCTGTGAGGGCTGTATTTTTCTGTGACATCAGGATTTTCTTATGAAGGTACCTTGCAGGTAATTTACAAATGGGAGAGAAAATCTACCTAGATTAAAGGTTTCTCAATGCCCAGGGAGCTGAAGCAGCAGTCACTGAATGGGAAGAGCAAAAGAGACCAAGAGAAAGACAATGTAGAGTGGAGGATGGCACTCAGCAGGCAGAGATACAGGAATCTGTCTTGTCATATCTGTTGGCCCCACTTTCCTGATAATTTTCCAAATTTCCCAAACACTCCTTCTTCCATATATAATTAGTGTCACAACTGACCAGAAAAAAATCCATCAAATATAACAGATACATTGAAATTAATGACTGGGAGCCCAATTCTGTATCAATTCCTGAAGCATATACATTAAAGAGGACATACATTGGTCAACTAAGAGAAAAGAGATGGGAGAGAACAATGGAGTTGAGTAGCAGAAATGCTCTGTAAAGTGTATATTCAGTTGAACCTGCTGATTTTCTTACCTTTTGCCATTAAAGGGACAATATAATTAAATTATTTAACTGAAAATAAATAAGTTTGGAATGCAGAAATAGATTTGCTTTGTTCTTTTTTTCAGTACATGCCAGAAGTTAAAATTAAAAAAACAGAGTTAAAGGTGACTAAAAATTGCTGATACTTGAATCAGTTTGTTAGAATATGAGCAACTACAATGAGTGCAGAATGTGTTTCATAAATCATCCAGTATTGCCCCAATATTATAGTACTTACTTTGCCAAAAATTTCCATGTCTTCCTTGAGTTTTAATAAAAGGAGAGTTGTCAATAGCTTTGCAGGCCTGAGATCAATAAATATAACGTTATGGAACTTGCTGAAATATATTGCACTAACTGGTGTCAGATACACCTTCTTTTATTTTTTTTCTAAAACAGTTGGAATATAATGTATAAATCTCAGTTAAAATTTGTCCTTTGTATGGAAATTTTAAGAATAGTGGAAAAAAATGAAATGGATAGAATTTTAAATTGTTTCAGTTATGCATCATTTACTGTTTTCATTACCATGAAAATAAGGCAAGCTGTAATTTAACTCCATCCTCTTATAATTCCTTTCAACATACACAGTGCCTTCACAGTCAACTGAACTTTTATCAAACTTGCAGTGGAACATTCATGTTAAAGCTCTATGAATAAACTTCAAACAACTCCTTTACCATAAAATGTTTTGTCCTTCCATCTTGTAAACTTAGTATGCAAGAACTGTACTTTCTATCCATATAATGATATATAACTAAAAATAATTACAATTTTCATGAAACTTTGGTTTTAGTCTTAAATATGAGACTGAGTATTGTAATCTAAGAGAAGCCAATTTTCATCATTATGAGTCCAAGTACAAGTTAACTGTTTCTACTGCATCGTATTTACTAGAACATACCTACTTCTAATCTTTTGGAATAATCTTCATTAGTGTCATGGAAAATATCTGTATGAAATTTGACTAAAATAATACAAATTTCTATCATCACAGAGATGCTGTTATTGATGTACTGTGGACCAGCATACATAGACTCCTCACAAGATCCAGGTCTATAGTATGTGCATCACTGGGATGAATATTATAGAATAAGTGCTCTCAATTCTGATTTATATAGAATGGTATTATTTGGCTGTCGTAACTGTTTATCCATGGATACAGAACATGCAGTTGATATGCACAACTACACAATAATTACCAGGCCAAATATGCTCTCTTTGACAAAGCACAATAATCTGTCCTTAAACAAACAATGCCTGAAACATAAATGGAGCAGACAGTTATTATAATTTTTTTTCCTACATATTTTTTCCTAAAACCTCAGTTACTACACTGATAAAGATACTTTGAATCCCAATGTATATTGGATAGGCCTCATACACCTTTCTTCCTTCTTGGAGTGAAATCAATGATACCATCACATACAGAGCTCTAAACTTTTCTAACTAGCTCATACTACACAATCTTCCTCACAAGACAATGTAGCAATTGAAAGTGCTTGAGACATATAGCAAATTAATCTGAGATATCTGTCAGAATTAGTCGAAATGCAAAGTGATGATCTCTGTTCCTGTTTCTTATATTTTACAAGAGGCCTAGATTTTTTGGTTGGTCTCTACTTGGAATGGACAAACCATTAAAATAGAGTGCTATTTGAGGTCACATAGAAGCACCGGATTTTAACTGCTTACAGCACAAGAAAAGCAGTGAGAAAAAGAGGATCTAAACAGCTATCACTGCCACATTGTCTTCTTGTAAATGTTTCAGATTAATTTTATCAGCTTCTTCTTTTATAGTAGCTGAATCAAAATACATAAAATAATTTTCGTAGTAATTAATATATGAATGTTGTGTTTGGGAGGCAATTTATAAAGAGTTCTGATGCACACATTGCAGTTTCTTGAAACTTGCAAAATTTCCAGACCAAGAATAGCAGAAGACCAATCAGTTTTTCATGAACTCAAAAATTATTTTAAACAGAAAATGTTCTAACAGAGTAATAATGCCTGCCCACCCACTTCCCCCATGGCCTGTGAAATTCTTGCCTTCTTTTTTTTTTTTTTGCTTTGGATGTCTTCCTTCTCTTGACACAGATCTAGGTTTCCCTTCAATCATTAAGATTCATTGCTTCAGTTTTCCTTCCCTTTAAGTTATTCCCTTTGTTATTGGGCTTTGTATGAAAATAGTTTGTTGAGTTTTGTTTATGTAAACCAGGTCCCAATTCTATCCCTTACAGTGAAACTCCCATTAAAAAAAATCAGATGAGGCTTTTTTTGAGCCTAGTTCATAAGAACAAAATTATCAGCAGTAATTCCAAATCTGAGAGAACTGCAGATACCTTTAGACATAGCTTTAAATCTCTTCCTACAGAGAAGTATATGGACTTAATTCAAAGTATTCCTAGCTTCATTGTAACCACACTGATATTTTCCCAGACCACTTCAGTCTATACTTGTCAGAGACATAATTGTAATGTTTTACTGAATGGGGAAAAATGTATTTCAGTAGGGGAGGTACTGATCAGATACCACTAGATGAAAATGCTAAGGTCAATTCCAAAGCAAATATGTGGCATACAGTGGTATTTTATGTGAGACAAACTTGTCTTTCTTTCCCTACTGACTACCTAATGAAAACAATTTCATCAAACTACACTACCCTAGTCACTGGAACAACTTCTGCTGTCCAATTTAGGATGCTGTTTCCATATCAAAGCCCCATAATTCAGAAGATACTTTGGCTATCTCACAAGTTCAGTTTTATTTTTCCCATTTTTTCTATTTATTGCTCTATTATATTTATTTCTCTATTTATTGCTTCATCTGTGAGGCAAAAAATTCTACCCCATTCAAAGTGACGCAGTCACAAAACATGTAATTTGTTATAAATCTGCCTTTGTAACAAGGAAATTAAAAATTCATTGCCTGGATAGCTATGCAAAGGAAGAGAAACAGGATGGTCCTTACAGGTGAAAATTAGGACCACACTTAGGTTTCTGCAAGTCTGAGTTTCTTCCCACACTCCCTTCACAGCTCTCCCAGTCTTTTTCCTGGTGCTTCTGACACAGCTGTTCAGCATTTATCACTTAACCCTCTACTTTCTCCATCAACACTCCAAATTAAGTTTCCTCAGAAGCTATTGTTGAGATACAACCTCTACTGCTATTTTTTCCAGGACTTCTTTTCCCACTCACAGTTCAAACAGACAATACTATACCTTAAGGAATGCTTCACGTCCAGCATTCCTTTTCATTCTTATATTACAGTGTGATCATCAAAACATTCCTAATGGAAAGTATACCATTCCCTCTGCACCATACTACTTTGCCAAGTGAAACAGGGTGAATGCCAGCTCATTTAATAAGTTATTCCTGTCTTGTGGGGTTGGGGGATTTGGTTCCCTTTCCCAGCTCTGCAAATGTATGTGTTCTATGAGTTTTGCTAAATCACTTTCTATTTTAGTTTTCCCATCTGCAAAACAGACATTCATAAAACATAATTTAATAAAGTAGTCTGATGCCAGTGGACACCAAAAATTGTATAAAGATAGCCTTGGTTTATTAAGGTGATTTATAGAAGCACCCTGCACATTTCCCTTCTGTCTTCCTTATTCTGCAAGACATGTATCAGGTAAAATGCTAATAGAGAAGGGAAATAAGGTGGTTTGGGAATAATCCTGGCTCTGGTTATCACTTGCTGTTGTTAGGGATGTCAGGGGCTTCCCTTATACCAAGGACCCACCACTCGGGAGCCCTTGATAAGTTTTAGGGTGGGTCCGGATCGAGAGGAGGTGTGTTTTCTGGTAGACACAGGTGCCTCTCAATCCACCTTGAATATTATACCTAAAGGGGGTAGACTGTCAAAAAGATCATTGCTTATTCAAGGAGTAAGCAGGAAGGATGAGTGAGTGCATTTTATTCAACCACTGTTAGTAGATGTGGGGGACAAGTTTGAAATGCATGAATTCCTGTTTGTTCCTAATTGTGATTGTAATTTACTGGTGTAATAAATGTAGTTATGAATAAAAATTCGTAAAGGCCTAAATAAATATATCTGTAGTTATAATAACATGAGAAAATATAAAATATAGTGTGGCCAAGGATTCCTCCCTAGGTCCAGCCGCAAACACCCATTCTAGAGATAACAATTCTAGCCGGCACACGGATAACGATCCTAGCCGGCACCCATCAACCTAAAAGAATAAGCAGGACACAGGCCATCAGGCTGGACAAAGAAACGAGCCCGGACGAGATACTCATCACCGGACCTAAACACCCCGCCTTGCAAGCTACAGTTGGGGAAGCAATCAAACTGGACAAAGAGAGAAGCCCAGCCGAGATATTCATCGGCTCCAACACCGGAGCCAACCACTCCGTCCTGTCCTGATGGCCCAACCCAAGATGAAATCAAAGAACATCCAGGACCTTTTTACATGTGAGGAGACTCTGCCCAACTGTCTATTGATTCAGTTCGCAGGTCCCAGGAAATCCATTCAACCAACCATCAAGACACTTTGTTAAACAGTGACTGCTCGGAGTTTTGGCCTCAGGGCACAAAACCCCTATAAGAACCCCGGACTGCAGCACATACAGTGTGGATTTGGGAACACCTATACCTTTGGGTATAGACCCCTGTCCACCTGGCGCTGCGCTGACCTATTTATTGTGGTTTTTCTCTTTCGTTGCAGGTGCTTAAATTGTTTTATAATAAATTGCTTTTTATTAACCTTATTTTGCCATTGCATTTATAACACTGGGAAGGGATTTGATGGCAAAAGTGGGAACGCAAATTAATATTGTAAAAAATGATACCAAGTCCAGCACTGTGGTATCTTTGTCTAAAATGTCCAATAAATCCTATGCTGAAATAGATCCAGAAGTGTGGGCAGCCCCAGGGAAATACAGAAAATTGGACATAGAGCCTCTCCAAATTACTTTGAAGCAACCAGGACAAGTGGTATCTAAAAAAAGCAATACCATCTTTCAAGGGAGGGAAACAAGGGGTTACAGCCTATCACTGAGTCCCTGCTAAAAGCAGGTATTTTGGAGCTGTGCATGTCTCCCTATAACACTACTATCCTGCCAGTTAAGAAACTAGATGGAACTAGAATGGTGCAAGATTTAAGAATAATAAATAAAATTGTCAAATCAGTGAATCCCACAGTTCTGGATCCCTATACAATCCTGAACCAGATCTCTTCTTCACACCAGTATTATTCAGTACTGGATTTCAAAGATGCTTTCTGGGGGTGTCTGACTACAGAAAATAGTAAAAAAGTATTTTGCCTTTTAGTGGGAACAACAGGAAAGAGGTAATAAGCAGCAATTGACTTGGACAGTCCTCCCACAGAGTTATACAGAGTCACCTGTTTTGTTTGGACAAGTTTTGGAGAAAATAGTAAGAGAGTTTACTCCACCCTCAGGAGTTAAGTTGTTGCAGTATGTGGATGATTTGCTTTTATCAGGAGCTACTGTAAAATTTCTTACTTTTCTTGCTAGAAAAGACAGTCCTAATATTTTGGTATGGACACCAGAAGGAAAGCAAAGCTTAAAAAAATTAAAAGACAAATTGGTTAATGCCCCAGTCCTAGCTTTTCCAGACACAGAAAAAGAATTTGAACTGTATGTGGATGTTTGAATATATGTGGATGTTAAACAGGGTCATACTAAAGGAATTATGGTGCAAGAGCATGCGGAGGCCTGTTTCCTACTTTTCTAAAATGTTAGACCTGGTAGCCAGAGGCTGGCCCCATTGTCTGCAAAACTGTGCAGCCACAGCACTGATCGTGGCTGAGGCCCAAAAGCTGACAAGGGGAGGGTATCTAATTGTTAAAGTTTCACATCAGATTTAAGCTTTGTTAACTGAGAGAGCCTCTAAGTGGATGACCAGAGCTCGGTTATTACAGTATGAATCTTGTTTAATATAACAGGAGGATTTAGAATTTAAAAATGGGGAAGGGTTTAACAGAGGCTCCTGTTTGAACAACCCTGAAGAGGGGGGGCAGGGCGAATCCCAAGACTGCATTCAGGAAACTGATCTCCAGACTTGGGCAAGGGAAGATCTATGAGACATTCCATGGCCTGAGGGAGAAAATGTGTTCATTGATGGGTCTTCAAGGGTGATAGAAGGAAAGTGATTTAAAGGATACTCTGTCGTGAATGGAAAGCAATTAAAGGAAGGGGGAAGGTTACCGCCCACCTGGTCCGCTCAGACGGCAGAGTTGTATGCTCTTGTGAGAGCCTGTGAATTATATCGAGACAAGACAGTGAATGTTTTTACTGTTTCTAAATATGCATATGGGGTGATACATGCATTTGAGAAACTATGGGAAGAAAGAAGTTTATTAACATGCAGAAGAAAAATGTTGGCTCATGAGAACTTAATCTCCTGCCTATTGGAGGTAGTGAATTTACCAAAAAAGGTAGCAATGATACATATCAAGGGGTACCAGGCAGGGTGCTCAAAAGAGGCAGTAAGAAACCAACTAGCTGATGAAGAAGCTCTGAAAGCTCCATTATCGCCAGAAATCTCTAAGATACTTCTCTTGCTCCCAATAACTGCCCCCTTGCCAGAGAAGCTGTCTTTTCCACCAGAAGAACTTGAGATAATTAAAAAGAGTGGGGCAGAGAAAAGAGGGGATAATTGGTTTACAAAGGATGGTAAGCAGCGGATACCAAAAGCTCTAGCCTTACAATTGTTAAAACAACTTCATGAAGGAAGTCATTGGGCTCCCGAGGGATAGCAGAAGCTTTCCTCAAAATGTATGCTGCTGTGGTTCTTTTTACTCTGGCAAAGAGAGCTACTGACAGTTCTTTAATTTGTGCTAAAACAGAGTTACAAAGAAACCTGCCAGGGGAGAGAGGGTTTGGGCTGTATGTCCCTTCCAGAGATGCCAGGTAGATTTTACTGAAATGCCTCAAGTGGCAAGATTTAAACATCTTTTGGTAATAGTATGTCAGTGGTGGCCAGAAGCATATCCAGCCACTTCAGCAACTACAAGGTCAGCTATTAAATTATTTTTGGAACAAATAATTCCAAGGTATGGGATGGTGGAAGCAATAAACTCAGATAAGGGAACGCATTTTACAGGAAAAATTCTTAAAAGAGTAATGACTGCTTTAGAGATACAATGGAACCTCCATACCCCCTGGCACCCCCAAAGGTCAGGCCAGGTTGAAAGGATGAATGGGGAAATAAAGAAACATCTTCTGAAGCTGGTGATAGAAACTGAGATACCATGGGTACATCTCTTGCCATTGGCTTTGTCAAGAATAAGGGCCAGACCCAGGAGCATCAACTATCTCCCTTTGAACTGATGTTTGGAATTCTTTATCCTTGTAATTCTCAGCCTGGGGCAGGGGTAGAGATAAGTGATGTATATTTAAACAATATGTGGCCCAGATACTGTCTCCTGTGAAATCTCTTTGAGAGGAATGACAGGTTTGTCTTTACAAACAAGCTGTGGGTCAGTTGATAAGATGTAGCTATCAGTGAGAGACACAGAAACAATGGGATGGATTCCAGTAGAAAATCAAAGGGGCACTGAAAGAACACTATGAATTCCATAAAAGTTAAGAAGGGATTATGTATGGGGGGGGGAAGGTATCACAGGTATCAGGCGTTGCTGGAAGCCTGTACCTCTCAAGTACCTCAGCCTATGGGGAAAGAGAGAAGGGACAAGCGGCCGGGAATTAGGATAAAAAGGAGGCTGCGCCCTCCAAAAATTTGAGAGACCCCAGGGGAATGCCCCATGGCCTCTCCCTTTATTCGAATAAAGTAAAAGGACTCCTCTGTCTCCTTTTTGGACATAAACCTCTGGTGTTTGTGGATTAATTTTCCTGACATCTTCAACAGGAAGCTCAGCTGACACAGACCCTGCCTTTGGACTTTACTGTTCACAACATCCAACCTGGAGACTGGGTCCTAGTTAAAGAGTGGAAAGAAACACCACTAGTGGCTAAGTGGCGTGGACATTTCCAGGTGTTGCTGACTACAGAAACAGCCGTCAAGACAGCTGAACACGGGTGGACCCATCACACTCAGGTCAAGGTCTCTGAGGCCCAGAGATCTGGACATCTCAACTAGAGGAGAAGGATGGGAAGCCACGACTGACACTCCGCAGGAGTGGACTGAAGCAGTAGTCGTGTGTCCACATTGGGGGAAGCCCTGAGTACCTACCCACAGACTGCCTGCTGAAGTAGTCTGTTCAGGCATCCCTACTCTCAGATCTCCAGTCACTGCAGGACAATCCATGCTCTCATTGCTTTCTTTTTGTTAAGCTGTTTTTGTACCTTCACTTGCCACAGGTGGTGTGAAAGACAACGTGAAAGTGAAAATTAGGTGAGGAAATTAGATTATTACACTATTAGAATGTTTCTCTTAATAATCTTATCTTTATATTGTCAGTTAAATAGAGGCCAAAAGTGGGGAAAAAATTTTTTAACCTTAAGAGAAGAAGTAGCAAAAACCTTTAACCTTAGAAATCGTTGGGTCTGCAGAGGGCTAGGGAGATCTGGAAACTGTCCATGGGTGGCCAGCCCAGTGGAGCCTAAATGGTGGGTTAGCACCCTGGGTGAAGTCCATAATGGAACAGGATTTTGGGACAAAGAAAGAAGTCCATGGCAGCTTCATAGCATATATTGTCTAAATAGAACAAGTAGCATATATATGGGAGAAAGCATTTGTGACTATACTTTATCTTTGGGTTTAGATTGTTGGACCCCCAACTGCCCTCCTTGTGATTGTTCCAGATATCCCAGCAGATAGACTCTTATGCATGTTAAGCTCACTAATGTAGCTGGGTAGTGTTTCTTCCAAAGTTAGCAAAAGGTTTTTGAAGGCTGTGAAGCAGTGGGAAAAGATAAGGAATTTGGGTTTGGTTGATTTTTTGGGGTTTTTTTTTTGACCTCTTATTTTTAAGCTGCCCCCAGAGACAATTCCACTAGTAAGAAACATGTTATGTGAAATGTAACTGCAAGTGGAAACCTCATGTGGGAGCTTGAAAATGCAAATACTGTGATTCTTATGGCAAAGTAATTATTGTTGGGGGACCACTAAGCCCTGAAAGCAAGCTGTATTTTGATGATGGAATTGGAAAGGTCCCTTTGCCAATGAGACCTGAGCTTTAAAGGGGCATTACTAGATTTGTAGCCAATATGCTTAACACAGGTTACCCCCAAACTGGTCAGAGATGTTACGTGGGGTATATTAGACCATTGTTCTTTCTGCTATTGCAAGTTCAGGGAAATAAAGAGTCAAAATATAAAAAAGCAGTCAGTTGATGCATCCCTGGCTGGAGAGAGCACCCAAAAGTGGGGCAAAGATGAATGACCACCTGAATGAATATCAGGTGCCAGAGGACCCATTTATAATTTAAATCAGATAATTAAGTTGCAAGCTGTCTTTGAAATAATAATCAACCAGACAGCTACAGCTCTTGACCTTCTTGCTGACCAGTCTACTCAAATGAAAAATGCAATATTTCAACATGAGATAGTACTAGATTATTTATTAGCAGAAGAAGGGAAAGTGTGTGGCAAATTAAAGGACTCAAATTGCTGTTTGCAAATAGATGACAATGGAAAGGTGGTAAAACAGATAACAAAGGAAATAAGAAAGTTAGCCCATGTACTTGTCCAAACATGGAAATGATGGGAATAGGACATGTTTTCATGGTTACATGATGGCCTATGAGGTAAACAAATGTTTGGGATTTTTTCTCTTATGTGTTGTAGCAACTCTAGTCTTTTTACCATGGATGATCCCTTTTGTAGTACAACTCATTCAACATGTGATCAAAGGGATGCAGGTAGTAGCCATGCCTACTGATCCAGAGATGGCTACAAAAGGGCAAAGAGTGATGCCACTGCAAATAATTGCAAGAACAGAAAGGACCCAGAAACAAGAAATTAAGTCAATTATAACTAAAGTTTGTAAAGACAATTATTAAAAAATTAAAAGAGGATTGATTAAGAGGAATGACAGGTTTGTCTTTACAAACAAGCTGTGGGTCTGATGATAAGATGAAACTATCACTGAGAGATAACAGAAACAATGGGATAGATTCCACTGAAGGATGAAAGGAACACTGAGGAAACACCATGAATTCCACAAGAGTTATGAATTAAGAGGGGGATTATGCATGGGTTGGGGGGGGGGGGGGGGTGTGTCTCAGGCATTCCGAGAAGTGTGTACCTCTCAAGTACCTCAGCCTATGGGGAAAGAGAGAAGGGACATGCAGCTGGAAATTAAGATAAAAAGGAGGCTGCACCCTTCAAAAATTTGAGAGACCCAAGGGGAATGCCCCATGGCCTCTCCCTTTATTTGAATAAAGTAAAAGGACTTCTCTGTCTCCTTTTTGGACATAAATCTCTGGTGTTTGTGGATTAATTTTCCTGACACTGTCACATCAAAACAAGAAATCTGTGTGTGATCTCAGAGTATTTAAGTTATTAAGAGAAAGTCATTTAATCTTCCAGATGCTTCAGAGTTATAATCTATAACATGATTATCAAATATATCTCATAAGGGTTTTGAGGCAATATTAAACATTTTGATCTCACAGACTGAAGATTCAACAAATTACAAATACTGCTTTTTTAGTGTATTACCTCTTTTACAGGCATTCTTGTTTTGAAAAGGTTGATCGATAGCAGAATCATATCTGTGACTTTATACTTCATGTAAGGACACTTTCCGTTCAGGAGAAAATTCCCAGTTCACAGCGTTACAATCTGAAACATGATAAGGGAGTAGCTAATTGCTGACAAAAGACTAGTGTTTATATTTTTAGGATGTTACTTCAGCACCTGAAATCCACAGATCATCCTTTTCCAGTTTATCCTTTCCTTCACTGGAAATTATTCTTTATTCTGTTAACTATATCAATGTCAAAATAAGGAGTTGGTTTTGTTCAACAATGTATACATTTCGTTTTCCTCTTGGGAGAGCCTGATGCTTTTCATTTTATGCTATAGCCAAATGTCTTGAGCATGTTTTCATAATTGAGATTGGCTGAAACATCTGCTTTCCTGCAGCCTCTCATAGGGTGAATTACAAGCAGTGGTGGGACTGGTCACCAAGCTCCCCACATTTCATGACATATGTTACTGAAATGCATTGGGAAACTTTTAGTAAGATCAAATTGCAGAACTTCAAAATCAAATGCCCCAAAACAACAATGAGGAGAGAAAGATAAAGACAGAAAGCTAGTTTTTTAACCTTGTGAACATTATAGCCATGCATACAAATAGGACCAGAGTCATAATTCCAGCATTAAAACTTATTCTGTGTGATCTTTAAATTTAGGACATTTCTTCTATTTCTTCATCTGACACAATCCCATGCAAAGAGCCTGCAAAATAATTAAATCAAGAAATAATTCAACAAATGTGAAAAAAACCACTTGTACAAAATATTGTAGGTCTGGCAAGTGAGAAGAAATAGGAACCAAGTAGACCAAACAACTGTTATAGATAAATCAATCAAATTTTATCAATAATAATTTTTATTAATAGATTTGCAAGAAATAAGTTTTGGAACAGCTACAATTAAAGGGAACGCCACGCCCGGGATCGGCACTGGGTGAGCGCTGAACCAGCCGCACTGATTCCCCCAAGTTCACACCCTGTCTATTGGAGTGCCAAGTTTTAGACTGTTTTTTTCAGCCTGAGGCCATGCAGTCTCAGTTTTTTCTCCGTGATGTGTTGTTACATATTCAGAATTTAGATGTTGAACTGCTGCTGAGGTTTCTGGGAAGGGGATTAGGTCTGAGTGGATTTTCGGGAAGCAATCCTTGACATGTAGAATTTTTCTGAGATTTTCCCAGAAGGGGATGGAGTCTGAGTGTTTTTTATTTTCTTTCAGGAGACTACATTAAGATGCAGTCGGTATCACCAAATAACGATTGGTATCACCTGCTGATCACTGAACCATTAGTGGCTCGTTTCCTGTGAGTGGATTTGTCTCTCTCCTGGCCCCCACTTTGTCCTTTTGCAAACAGTCCTGAGCTCTCTGTTGTAGTTGTGGCAATCCTTCGGTTGCTCAAGTTATATGCATTGTGCTCAAGTTAGCTTTGTGCACTATGCATGCGAACTATATAAAAAAATACACATATTACACAACTAAGAATAAATATTTAGAATGGTTATCTGAATGATATGACAGTATGAGATGCTAGTAATTCCATATGGAATTTGCACCAAATATGGTACTGTGCATCTGTGGTTCTCAGGCTTCATACAACAACAAGAGGAAAAACTGTAATCTGCAATACTGCAGTCTTGATATACATAAGTGCTAGAGTCTAAATCCATCATAAGGACCTCCATTTCCACCCTCATTGCTATGAATGTGAAATTTTCATCTGTAGAAAAAAAACTGAAAGTAAACAAAATTATGCAGTGATTTATCATGGCATAACTGGTGATACATATCTGATATAACATACATGAAGTCTTCCTGGACAGAGATAAAAATAAAAATGTTCTAAGGCTAACTTTACTTTTTATTACTCCAATAATAAAAACTAGATTGCTAACCTAATAATAAATAGGTAGCCTAAGTAGAATATATAATGATATTTTAAATCCTACAAATAAGCTAAGTTCACTGTCTGCTTCTCCATGAGATACTATAAAAGGCAAATCAGAAGAAATGCTGTGAGACTGTGTAGTGGTTTAGATTTTCCAATGTTGTTTCCCGGCCAACGCACCAAATAAATGTTGTGGTTTTAAAGCAGTAACTAAAAAAAATCACTAGAAAACTTACTTATTTCTTGCTGTGAGATGTGGATTAGAACAAGAGCAAAACAGGCTTAAAACTTAAAAGGAATAAAGAAAGTTTATTAACAAAACTACAAGAATAACAAAACCAGAATAAAACTTCTAGAAAACCCCTTTTTTCCCCCACTATCCAACCATTATCTTGTTTACATGACAACATAGAGACAAAAAACTTCGGAACTTTGTTGTTTGAAACAGTCCCAATTCCTGCTAGAGTCTTTTCATCGGTCTTTGTAGAGAAACAGAAGTCTTCTGCTAATCGATGGAGTTTCTCACAAGAAAACTTTCTGTTATAGCTTTCTCTGATGCCAGCTGCCTGGAAAAATCTGCCATTAGAGTCTCTCCTCCCATTTCACATCACTCTGAGGTGTGTATGGGTCAAATGAGTCTAGGGATGTCATTTTTAAGGATGAGTTATTCAAAGGCAAAAGTTCTCTTCATCTGTCTCTGTGAGCTTCCCTGGAAACAGAAGTTTTCTCTTTGCCTCTCAAGGCCTCAAATCTTCAACTATTACTTCTCCCCCCTCTGCTTCAGCACCTCACTGTATCACAATTACTCCACCTTTTGCTCAAAATCCACACTTTGAACACTCTATTCCTCCCAATATACTCTGCCATGAATTAAAGGAGTTTTTTCAGGACACTATTGTCCAACTCCATAGCTTTAACAGAAAAATATTTCAGCTTAATTAAAGCATCTCCTTATTCTCTACCTCTTCTGAAGCTTAATTCTTTTCTTTACTGTCTCTAATAGTCTATAAAGTCTCTTTACATGTTGATTACTCTCTTTTTCTTTCTCTGGAAAAAAGGATTAATCTGCAAGTTTCATCTAGGTAATGAAAAGCTTAAAATCTTGCCCAGGCTTTGTAGATGGTTCTGTGATCTCTGCCGGAGCAGCGGCTGGAGCTGTCTGCGATGGAAGATTCTTCATGGCTGCTCTGGAGAGTGTAGTCACGGTCTCAGCTCGTGGCAGGTCAAGAGCTTTTTCCTTTCCTTACTCTACAGTCTCTGGTGAATTCAGTCACAGCAAAAACTGCAGCCGAGCCAGGGACCGGCCTGGCCCGCAGGCCCCATCTCCTGGCTGGGAACTGTGGCAGGCCCAGCCCAGTCCCTGCCCGGGCCTGGGCAGGGATGGGAAGCCAGCTAAAGCTCTGTTACCTTGCACAGCCAGGAAACAAAGAAACAAAGAAATTCCCAGGCTTAGGTCTTAAGGTGGTGTTCACAGGTTGATCTCACTTTTCAATGTTTAAAACTGCTGTCAATTCTTAGAAATGGCCAGTTAGTTGTTGGCTAGGAGAAAAACTCCCATCAGCCTCTAGCAGTTTTAACTTCTTTAGGTGTTTCTCTTTGTTTTCTTAAATGCCAATCTATCACAGACTGGAATGCTAATAGTTAATGACTCAAAAAAACAGCCTTTTGCAAAAGAAACAAGTGCTATTACAGAGGATGCTTCAAAGTAATTGCCCAGGTGCAGAGGAGGTGCACCAGCTGGGAGCTACAAGCTGGGATAATACCTTCAAGGTGGGATAGTGCCTTTTATCATGCCAATTTGCTCCATTATATAATTGGTTCAGGTGTGAAAACTCCCTTCTGGAAGAAGTACCACTACATTCGCATGTAGACCTGAATGTATTTATCCCTCTGATGGGTCATAATCAGCTCAGCCACACTGATGTCAGAGGCAGCTGTCATGTCCTAGAGGGTGTCATAAACTAACAAAGACCCTCAAAGTGCCCTGTGATCCACAGTGTTACCACATACAGTGTAAAACTCCCACCTGGATCTGAGCCTATATTAACCAATTGAATTTTTTGTTTCATGGGCTCTCCTCACCCCGATGTATCAAGACTGTGACCATCATTTTGACTGAGGGACATTGAAATTGTAACAATCAAATACCCCTGCTCGATCCACGGGTGGTGACTATGTCTCTTTCTTCTACTTTTTTTTTCTTTTAGACACGTTTTGAAGTGTTATCTTTCTATTGCTATATTACAATAGATAGTAATGACCAAAACAGCTACATACCTCCTTTTCATGGCAACCAAATTGTTCTAAAATAAACCCTACACACACACACACACACACACACACACACACACACACACACACACATATATATATATATACATATATATATATATATATATATATACACATACATAAACACAGATCATTCAGGGTCGTTTCACTCTAGTCCATCCCAAGGGATCTATTAACAAGAACCTGGGCTACTTTTGTCTTCTGGGGCAGGTCATAACAAATTCAAAAATGTGAATGAAGCTGAGAGATTACACTTCCATGAAAGTACAAAGAATTGCACTCCTGAGCAAATACAAAGAATACCAGGCCCACAACATGTAAGTTTTCAATAAAGAAAGTCTGGAATACCTTTCCTTGAAAAGATATTTAAAAAAATAAATAAAAGGCTAGAGTCTCCCAGTTTTCTGAAGCACAACATATCCCTCCCCTGGATATGGTACAATTCCACTGATTTTGCTGAATGTGGCAACCAGTTACAACTGACTGGGTATGTTCAGTGAGCTGTTAAGAACTGTGATGCTGAATCACTTCAGAGACAAATGGGAAATCTATCACCAAACCTTGTGGATTAAATCTGTGTTTATGTATTAAACATTATGCATTAATATAATAACAGAGACATGCTTGGAACAAGACTGAAGTTACTATTTGCAGTTTATTAATGTAAACCACATGCAAAATAAAAATCTAAAAATTAAGTAAGATCCATATTGTTATTTGCACCAATATCTTTGTTGGTATTTCCCAATTACTAGTTAATTCAAGTTATCTGAGACACTGATGCATTGGCTATAGTAGCAAGTCAGGCAGAAGGCATCTATTAATGAACAAATTACCTAGAAACAATAATTTTTGCAATAACTTGAAACTTACATGCTTGTTATGAAGTCTAAATATTGCAAAACTTTCGCATGGGAGAAATTTCAAAAACTGTAAAAGCAAATAGTTGGAAACTAGGAAGAACAAAATGCTATTAGAAATCCAGAAAAATAAACAAAACACCCTGAATATATTGTAAGTGTAATAAATTATTGTTTGTATTAAAAATTCGAAGGTTATAACTAAGACAAATGTGTTTGCAATGACATAAAAATATGAAATGTAAAAAGCCTCTCCTTGGGGGGGGGGAACGGGATTCTCTCCGAAAAACCACTGATTGCCACCAACACCCAGATAACGAACTCAGGCAGGCCCATCAACTCGGACAAACAGACAGGACACGGATCATCAAGACGACAATGGAGCTGGCTCGGGGAAATTACCTGCCTCCGGGCCCTGCAGATTCCTGTAGGGAACAATCTGATCGACAAAAGAAAGACAAGCCCCAAAAGATAGGCCTTGCCAGACCTGAACATCCCGGTGTTGCAAAAGCAATCATTGGAAACAAAGGGGAAGACTCCGCCGAGATTTCCATCGGCACCAACCCTGGATCACATCACTTCATCCTTGATAACTCAGAATTAAAATACATACAGAGTCTCTTTGCATATGAGGAGACTCTGTCCGGACACAAGTTAGGTCTATTCTTCCAAGCCAGGAAATCTATTCACCAAACAATCAGAAACACTTGGTGAATGGAGCCTGCTCGGAATTTTAGCCTGAGGACTTAAAAATCCTATAAAACCCCAAGCCTGAGACTGCTCAGACGTGGATTTGGGAACCCTACACCTCGGGTGTAGACCCTGTCCACCCAGCGCTGCGCTGACCATTTTTATTGTGGTTTTTCTCTCTGTTTTTTTCTATGTTGTTTATTAATAAATTTCTCTTTGATTTTATCCCAAATTTGCCTTTACATTTATAACATAAGCAAAAGGAGAAACAAACGTTTTCTGTACTAAATATCAGCCCATTCTAAGCCTATTCTCCAAGGAACCAGTGCATCCAAGCCCACAGTCTCTACATTTCCATTTCCATGTCTTCTGTGGTTCTTTGCACACTAGCAGGATTGTAACATATGTTTGTATAATTCGTGTTTTATTGTATATGTATATAAGCAGTTGAAAGAAATAAAAAATTGTTACAAGTATTGAACACACATGCGTAGCAAGGCATTGCGACAGGACAGCCAGGAGCCAAAGGAAAAGGATAATTTGCAAAAGAACAGGATGGCACCAAGGAGAACAAGGCCCACCCAAGCAAGATAGGCGTACTAAGGACTCGGTGATTTATGCCTGATATCAACCTGATCTGATTCTCCGGACCATGCATCTCAGTTTCCGCAACTCTCCCCCTCCCTCAGAACTTCGTTAACAATTCCAACAGAAAAATTCTCCGGATCATGCATCTCAATACTCAGTTGCCATAAAAACCACTCAAACCTTTCCTCCCTTCTTGGAAACTTAGTTAACAAACCAACAGAAAATATGAGTATGCAATAAACTCTGGAAGAAAGAAAAAACTAAGAATGTACAGCCTTAGGCTGTAAAAACTGTATAAAAACTCATCTTGCCAAAGGACAGGCGGTGAACTTGGGGGAGTCAGTGCGATAGAGGCTGATTCAGAGTTCACCCAGTGCTGATCCCAGGCTCTACACTAATGGCAATTGTGGTTGTTTCCATAACTCAATTTTGCAAATTTTTCAATTAATTTATTATTGATAAATTTGGCTGGTTTCATTTATAACAAAGAGAAACGGTAGTTTTGAATCAGGACATGTATTTCAATTTTGTCAACAGGGCATGCATTGCCATGACCCTTTCTTCTTTCCCAAGTCCTTTTGTTATGAACAGGCCAGGAGACCTGCTCCTTTTCAAAGGCTTTTATTGAAGGACACAGCTCTGGGGTGGGGGGCCCAAGGGGTCACACACACCACCACTGCTCCCACTGGACAATAAGGAGAAGGAGGATTTGTGCAGCTTTGTTGCTAGGGCAGAGCTGGGCCTTCCTTCCTCACAAGAGTCCCTAGGAAAAGACTTTTTCTGGCTCATTGTCCAGGGGGTCACTCTTTTCCAGTCCTCTTGTGGTCATGCCAACACCTTTTAAGCAGGCTCAGGTGATGTAGGAAGACAGTTTTCCTTCGTAGCTTGCTAGGATATGTCCCTTTGATCTTTTATTTCCTTGTTGGCTCATTGTTTTGGTGTCTGGCGTGCCTTAGTTTGCATATGTCTCCGGACACACAGCCCCCTGGGCGCAGCAGCCGTGATTCCCAATGGGGGAAGGGAGGTAGGGGTGTAGGGAACAGGGTTGTTACATAATGTCCTGGGGTGACTTTACCTTTAAGATAGCTTTGGCGGCTAGGGAAGTTGAAGCTGCTGAAGGCTGATGGGAGTCTTCTGACCAATTATCGGTCATTTCTGAGAATTGGCAGCAGTTTTAACCATTGAGAAGTGAGATCAACTTGTGAACACCACCTTAAGATGTAAAGCCAGGGCTCTCTTGTTCTCTTTGTTTTCCAGCTTATGACGAGGTAACAGGGCTCCGTCTCCGCCTCCTCCCCCCCTCCCTCCAGGCTGCAGGGGGGGGGGGGGGGGGAGAAAACGAGCCAGCAGGCATGACTTGGTTAGTACTTTCTGCCACTGAACTGAAACCTGACACCATGAACATCTGCAGCTTTCCAAGACTTTAACTCTTTTACTACCTGGATGAGATCTACAGATTACTCCTTTTCCCAGAGAGAGAGAAGGAAGACACAGAGAGGGATAACATGAAGAAGACATCATAAAACCATCAAGGACAGTGAAGAAAAGAGTGAAGTTTTAGATGGGGAAGAGAGAATAAGGAGATGCTTTAATTAATCAGAAATATTTTTCTGTTAAAGCTATGGAGATGGACAATAGTGTTCTGAAAAAAACTCCTTTAATTCATGACAGAGTATATTGGGAGGAATGGAGTGTTCAAAGTGTAGATTTTGAGCAAAAAGTGGAGTAATTGTGATACAGTGAGGTGCTGGAACAGAGGGGGGAGAAGTAATAGTTGAAAATTTGGGGCTATTTGCGGCAAAGAGAAAACTTCTGTTTCCAGGGAGGCCCACAGAGACAGATGAAGAGAACTTTTGCCTTTGAATAACTCATCCTTAAAAATGACATCCCTAGACTCATTTGACCCATAACACACCTCAGAGTGCTGTGAAATAGGAGGAGAGAACTGATGGCAGATTTCCAGGCAGCTGGCATCAGAGAAAGAGAAAGCTATAACAGAAATAGTTTTCTTGTGAGAAACTCCATTGATTAGCAGAAGACTTCTGTTTCTCTACAAAGACTGATGAAAAGACTCTAGCAAGAATTGGGACTGTTTTAAACCCCAAAGTTCCGAAGTTTTTTGTCTCTATGTTGTCATGTAAACAAGATAATGGTTGGATAGTGGGGGAAAAAAGGGGTTTTCTAGAAGTTTTATTCTGGTTTTGTTATTCTTGTAGTTTTGTTAATAAACTTTCTTTATTCCTTTTAAGTTTTAAGCCTGTTTTGTTCTTGTTCTAATCCACATCTCACAGCAAGAAATAAGTAAATTTTCTAGTGATTTTTTTTTAGTTACTGCTTTAAAACCACAACATTTATTTGGTGCGTTGGCCGGGAAACAAAATTGGAAAATCTAAACCACTACACATAATAACAGTTACATAAGGGAAAACAGGTAGAGGTAGGAGTGTGGGGAACAGGTTTGTTACATAATAATAGGTAAGTAAGGGAAAGGGGGTAGAGGTATAGCTTAAAAGAGAACTCTTAAAACACTTCAGTAACAGGTAGGTAATCAACAATACGAACAACTTGCATAACAGTTTATAATATTTGAACTAATTGACTAGGACCAATGAAGGATAAAATTTATTTCTCACACTTCTAATAGAATTGATAAACTGTACTGATTTTATATAAATGAAAATTTTTGATTTAGCCCAAGTAATTTTATTACATAATTTCATTTAGTAGAAAATTCTAACCTCTGATTCTGTCTTGGTTTTGGAAGACAGGTGTGTGCTAGGGAGGTCAGGAGCCTCCTTTGGAATGAAAAATGTAGACCCCCCTCCCTCTGAATTATTATAATTCTGAAATCAAGGGGCTCTCAGGCGGAGATCTGGAGATAAGAATAACAGTTCTTTACTAATATTTATAACAAGGCAAACAAACAATAATAATTGCAGCGTTAGCAAGAAAACAGAACCAGGGACCCTGTGACAGCTTTCTCGGCTGAGACAGGAAGGGATGGAGGAGAGACTTTGCTTCACAAACCCCCTTGGGTGGGCAGTCCCAGTGCTCCTGCAGGGCTCTGAGGAACACTTCGCTGAAACAGCAGGGATGAGCTGAGATCCCAGGCCAGTGGCTGAGGTGTATCATCAGCTCCGCGGCGGTGGCTGGCACTGCCACACGTTCTGGCAGGACAGGGGGTGTGAGGCCACCACCGAAGAGGGAAGAAGGAGAAGCAGCAGCAGCTCCATCTGGGTGATGGTGAAATTCCTTCCTCTCTACCGCAACAGCTCTGTGCCCCAAGTGTCCTTCTCTGAAGCTGAAGAAGCCGCCAAACTGTCCCTGCCCTCCCCTTTTCCTGCCCCCGTCCCCCCCCCCCCCCCCTCAGGCCCAGCGGAACATTTTGTGTTCTTCAAGTATCCACCAAGTACCCGCAGTTAGGTTTTCCCCGCAACTAATGGGTAAAAATTCCACAGGTAACTAGAAGAACTAAAAGAAGGACACCTAACCCCCAACAGATTAATAGAGAAATCACTGTTTTGATTGCAAAGACCACTAAAGAAAATAGGACCAAACTGCATTCTGAGATTAAAAAATTACTCAGATTACTCCCATGGAAGTGCTCTAGATTTGGATATTTCCTTGGATAAATAATTTCTGTACTATAGTTCATAGCATCTACCCACTGTAGTATTTAGGTGAGTTACACCCAGATCACAAACTGTTGAGTTTACCATATAAATCCTGACTGCTGCCAGATGTACAGGATGCTTTCACTTCATGACTAAGGATCCTTAACTTTGGCACAATCATTTCTCTTAATACAGAAATTTTTCAAGAGCTCTCAAGACATGTAGGTCTTGCGGTGCATTTTTGTCTGTAATCGTCTGTTCCGTTTCGCCCCTGCTTTGTGGGTTTAATCTAAGTTATACCCTCCCCCTTTAGCTGTCCGTATTCCCTAAGAACTATCCCTTGCTATAGGAGGTTCTCTGTTCCTCCTCTTTCTGAATTGTCAATCCCACTTTATCCAGCCCCCTGCCTGGGAAATCCCCTGGAAATCCCCTAATATTTGAAGCAGCATTGGTTTGTTTGATCTGTTCCCCTCCCCTTGTGTTCCCCATTGGTCCATATGTTGTAAATCCCGCCTTATACTCCTCTCCATTCCATTTCCTATTGGTCTATTATTTGTACATGCCCCTTGATCCTCCCCCATATATAAGTTGCTTCACTGCTGTGTCTTTTGTCCCTGACCCTTCCAGAGAATAAACCCTTTTGGGAACCGCACAAAAGACCTCTCCCTCATCCTTGCTCGTGCCCTCAACGCTTGACAGCCTGTGCCATAGAGCTTAAACCCTACAGCTGTTCCCAGACTACACTACTTTCTGGGAACAGCCCAATCTTGGCCCAGTGCCAGGAGCTGTCTGGGGAAAATCCAGCACCGCGTCAACTTAGATATCTGGTTCCCATAGACTTGCTATTGTGGTAAGGTGCCTAACTCCCTTAGGTGGTTTAGAACAGTCAATCATCAGTAAGTTTTGTCTGGAAGACTTGATCCATATTGTCAATTTTCTAAGAACTATTAGATCCAACTTTTTCTACAAAAAGCAACGGAACCAATTCCAGCCCCTGAGGGTTATAAGCTGTCAGTTAACAGAACTTCACACTTTCAAATGCTGATGAGCATCAGCACTTCACAGTGAGAAAACCAGACACAATATATTTTCATTGTTTCATGTAATATTCTCCACACAGAATATAAAATGCAAGTACATTTCTGAGAGAGTAATTATTCCTTGATGAAGTTACCAATATATTTTCCTCAAAATACAAAAAGCTATTGTAATACCAAGAAATAAGACTCTTGCAACAGTAGTTTCAACTAAGAGTAGTGTTTTTGCTCTTTCTGTTAGAAAAAATGGAATTAATATGAATTTTGTTATTTCCAGGTTTAATACTGGGCTACAGCAATTATTTTTTTACCCCCACAAAAACCACCAAAATCTTCCCCCCAAAAACAAAAAAAAAACCCCAAAACAAAACCTTTTACTAAATCAGACTTTTCTTTTAGACTTTTCCTTTAGTTATAGGAATTCATCTTCAGCCATCACCATCACCCCACCCACAGGTACAAACTACATAAGAATTTTCTTTTGCTGGCTTTTAGTTTTATGCAAATATCCTTTGTGCTAGAATCTCATCTCTGCTGCTTTTTTTCTTTTAGCCCATTGTTACTCTTTTCTGCAAATAAAAGGCAACACTGTTAATTGGGAAAACTAAGCAACATTTCAGGACCAGCTATGAGCTAGCATATTGTACTACATCTGTTACCTATATTATCATGCTTTTTGGATATACACAAAAGCTCCAATCTTTGCCGTTACACATACCCTTAAGTGCACTGGACTAGGAATCACATCAACCAAAATAATACACAATTGACATGACATACACAAACGTATGTTCTACTGCTATAGAAACCACAACACCAAAATATTTTGTGTTCTGGGCCTTTTTACTAATGATGTACCTTTCTTTTCAGAAAAAGTGTGAAAAAAAACTTCTTAAAGAACACCATCAAATTAAAAACTCTGGAATTAGGAAAAACCCTTTAACTGGTAGAGTCATTTTTGAGACAAGTACACAACTTGCTATTAGCAAGCAGCTGTCAATAGAAATAAAAATTGTTTTACTGTACTATTGATCCTGTAAGTGGCTGTATGAGTTTTAATAACCTGCTTTTAGAGGACATTGAGTGTAGATAACTGAATCTAGTGTTCCTTTATATGTGTTTACATAAATAAATCAACGAATAAAAAATCCCTTCCAAGCTTTGCATTAATATTTATTGATTCAGACATTTATATGACTTTTTTAGTGGGATGTTCTTTATATACTAGGATGGAGAAAAGTAAAATCTTTTAATCTTAATGAGATTCACATATAAGCTCCACTTCAAGAATGAATCTTACCATCCCACTCTCCCACATTTGCTTCACAGTGGAAAGGATGTTAAAACGGAAAAGCATATTAATTTGTAAATATTAACCAATGAGCTTCTTAGCAAAGACTAAAAAAAAAAAAAAAGTATTCATTCTGTAGTTTCCATTTCCTTGGTTTTATTGTTTTTATGTAAATTCTCCCAGGACTTTTCAGGTTATATGTCTGGAAGACACAGCCATTCAGGAGAGTAAAAGTTGAGAGAATAATGAGAAATGTGCTGGAAAAATTCACATAAAAGCTTTGGAGACATGAAAATGGAAACCACAGGTACGTAAAAGCCTTAATGCTCAAAAACATAATTGTCTACCCAGCATGTGCATATATGTGTTTTAGTATAGCACTCTCTAAATACACAGATATATTATTTGTAAAGACACTGTATAGTACAGCAAAGGAGTGGTGTCTGACAATTTTGAGATGTTTTCAGGATACTAAGGCAATGAAAGTGAATAATCCAAATTACTTCTGTTATTAGAACTCAGGCATCTATAAATAGTTCCGTACATAGTTGTCTTGCATAGAGTTTATATATCTTTTTATGTAAATGAAAAATATAACCAAAGACAACATGAAAATGTGTTTATGAGATCTCCCTGAACTCTGATGAATGACAACAATTTAAGTGTCACAGAAATATGCAGAATCTACAACAAGGAAAGGAATTTTACTTATTCTTAATTTTTTTTTTTTTTTCTTCCAATACTCTTACGGACACTTTGTCATTCAATACTAAACCTGTGATGCTAGACTAAGCTCAGTCCAAGTATGCTTCACTTCATACAAGTACTAAAGTATTACATCTCAAAATTCCAAACCTTTAGCCATAGCCAGCCTTTACGACTCAAGTTTTATGGAATATTATTTTCAGAAGATTCTGATAAGATGATCTCTAAAACAGATAGCTCTTTAAGACAGTTCTTAACAGGTACCCAGAAAAAAAGAGGTTGCGTTCAAGCTGGAAGAATGGCTCAGAAGGATGAATTTGTGCACCTGATCCTATAAGAAAAGTACTTAGGACAAGTAGATAAGAGTGTTCTTGGCTTAAAGGAAAAGAAGGCATGTAGGCAAACTAATCAGGACATGCTGTGACCCACCACCACAACAGGCAGCAAATTAAATCTTTCTAGAGGGCATCACAAACAAAGGCAAGTGACCTTCTCTTGGGGGTTAGATGTCCTTCTTTGAGTTCTGGCTCACCTGTAGAATTTTTACCGATTAGTTGCAGGGAAATCTGACTGCTGGTACTTTGTGGGTGCTTGAGAAACACAAAGAGTTCGGCTGGGCCCAGGGGGGAAAGGGGGCAGGAAAAGGGAGGGCGAGGACAGTTTTGATGGCTTCTTCAGCTTCAGAGAAGTACACTTGCTGCTGGGAGCTGTTGCTGCGGAGAGAAGGGAATTCGCTATCACCCAGATGGAGCTGCTGTTTTTGTTTCTTCTTCTTCTTCTTCCCTCTTCCTTAGTGGGCCTCGCACCCCCTGTCCTGCCAGGACGTGTGGCAGTGCCAGCCACCGCCGCGGTGCTGGTGATACACCTCAACCACCGGCCTGGGATCTCTGCTCATTTCTGCCATTCCACCTAAGTGTTCCTCAGAGCCCTGCAGGAGCACCGGGACCGACTGCCCGAGGGATTTGTGAAGCAAAGCCTCTCCTCCATCCCTTCCTGTCTCAGCCGAGAAAGCTGTCACGGGGTTCCTGTTTCTGTTGTTGTTAACGCTGTAGTTATTGTTGTTTGTTTGCCTCATTTTACATATTAGTAACGAACTGTTATTCCTATCCCCAGATCTCTGCCTGAGAGCCCCTTGATTTCAAAATTACAGTAATTCAGAGGGAGAGGGTCTACATTTTCATTCCAAGGGAGGCTCCTACCCTCCCTTCCAGACACCTGTCTTCCAAAACCAAGACACAAAAGCACACAGCTCAACACTTTACCATTCATAAGCTGAGCAACATTAAGACATGCTCTTACCCCACAACACATATAAGTTAAAAATGCATTAACACAAACAACCTCAGGTCAAACTAGTTGTAGCTAATACACACATGACAACTGGAACTGGTTTTTGGAGTGCATACATGATCATTTAATAAGGCTCATGTGGTGCAAGGAACTTTGAATGTCTGTACTAACTTCATTTCTAATTGATTATTCACATAGAAAAAGGTGACTCCATTTGCTACCCAATTACACTTATGTTTATATCTATGATACTGAAGAGCTGTACTCTAACTTAGCAGTTATGCTGGTATATTTCTGACTCTTAGTATCAAAATTAGAACTAAAGCTAGGCAGCAAAATCTGTCTTAAAAAGACATATAAAAAATTCAGTTTTGGTATAGCCAGACATAGGTGAATTAGAGTGAGGTTTAGGTTACCTCAATGACATATTATATATAGCATTCTTTCAACATGCTGAATCAATTTTCACTCTAGTGCATTGCAAAACTGATGCTTGGCCATTGACCCCAGATACTAAAATCATAGCCTAATGCATCACAAATGGGCTTTGTCACTAATACAGTGGTACACTATGTTATAAATCCATATTGTGATATTGGCTTTTCGCAAATATTAAGATGAATGTTATATGCTTTTGCTATGTCTTTTTATTTTTCTCCTGCTAGCAAGTTTTAGGCATAGGTCAAGAAGAATTTTGAACGTTAGGGCTGGGTCTTGTCTGTACAAAGCAAGATAACCCCAGTGGAAAAGTTGATGAGGCCGAGGCTGCTACCAGCACTGACCGCCTGCAGAGGAAGGAACCCCAGCCCAAATAAAAGGGTGATAAGAAGGAATCAAGCTTCTACAACGCATGCTCTAAAAAGGTGGACCTGAGGAGTGGCTACTCAAACTAGTTCTTGGAAAAGTTTGAATATGCATTAAACTCCTACAGAAAAATGGGATAAAAGGAGTGTTCTGAAGATACCAGGTGTGCTCTTGGCAGACAGCCAGGCACCCGGCCATTTTAACCCTCTGCTTTATTATCTTTGTCTCCTAATTGTCTTTTTGTTTATATTAAACCTCTTAAAATCTATTAAGCGAGTGAACCTCGTTTTTCACAACTACAAGCAGGACTTAGAGGTTTCAGGGGAAATTCCCCTAATGACAGATATGCCTTTTGTACCATCTAAGGCACATGCTGATGTACAAATTAGTAGGTTCAACACCTTTATTATGCAATTTGATCTGTTCTTTTACCAAAACCCCACCACAGCCTTACTCTTTTTTGAGCTATTGAGACATTTCATTGACACATAAAAAAATAAATCGAACTACCTCACCAGAAGATACAGAAGGGATGATAGATAGTGGGCTTAACTAATAACCTCAGTTTTCCACAGAGTTTGTTGCAGAAATAGAAAGAAATTCTACAAGAATGGTTCACAAGTTTAGAGTCTTTGCTACATGTAAGATAAGTGTGGAAAACTTGTGCCTAATACACAATTTGAGGCAGCTAAACAAATCTCCTTACAGTTAGAAAGTGAATATTAGTGCCAGAAATATAGATGATCATACATCTCTCTCTTAATGTATTAATTTTTATAATTTACAGTAACACCCCCTTATCTAAGGAAAGACCCTTCCAGAGTTTTACAGTGCAAGTTAGAATGAGTAAACAATGTCCTAAATTTCTGTTCAGGAGAAATAGTATAACCATTTTATAGCCAACATGACTTCTTAGAGGAAGGAAAATATAACAATGAAATCCAGACTTCTGGCTACCTTGACCAATTTTGCTTCAAAACTGATATTTCCTGCCAGGGTGAATTGGCTCCATAATCAGAGTGAAAAAACTCACTAGTTCCATAAAACTTCATAGGAATCTCTACTTGATTAATTTTACTTGACTTCTCAGCTTAGATAAAACAGCACAGTAATTCATATTAAGTGCAAAGCTTGTGAAACTGTTTTGCAGTGCTTCACTGAAAACTAGGTTTGTTTTCAGGGAGCTATGAAAATGACTTTGCATATTTCTGCATCTAACAGGCACTTCTTTTAATTCCTCATCAACTTTCTTTGCTATGTATATTATCAATCATAAACTGTAATGGAGGAACATTTATGAATACCCTCAATCTTAAGTTAAATTTAACTTAAAAAATTAAATTAAAAAATTTAAGTTTTAAATTTAAAACTCATAGATGAATACCCTTATTTCAATGCTCATTTTAGTGATTATATTAAAAAAAATATGTAAAATAGACTTTATTGAGGAAAAGCAAACAAAATAGCAAAACAGAAACAAAACTTACAACACAAGAAACACTGGCCACCCCTAGTTCATACTATTGCATCTACTTAGAAGAAGCATACAGCGGACATCTAAACAATCCAATGTGTTGCGATTGTAAATCTGTGCTCTAGCCTATCATTTATGATACACCCTGTTCTCTCTTCTATTTTCTTCCTTGCTTTTACATAAGGCATAACAAAGGTTATTTTTTCAGACTGTGTAATTAAGTGATAATTCTTCTGCATGATTTTCTTTAAGATATCATTGTGAGTTTCACTTCTTGTTAGGTAAAAATAGACTGCATAGTATATGTAACATGAAATAGACATCCAAACACACCATAAAAGAGTATAAGAGACTACTACAAGCATCATTAGTAGAGTAAGCAGGTTGATATCAAAAAACCAAAGACCTATGTAAAGCCTAGAAATAAACTTTTGAGTTCTTTTTAAAAAAGTAATCAAGCAGGAAAGCACACTCTGCAAGCAGTGCTATCTGAAAATCCACTCACCATTCTATCCACCCCATCTCTGTGTTCTTACTATGTCGTTCTAATTAGGAACGGCGAGAAGAACGACACAGACTCTCAAGGGAGTCAGAACAGGAGAAATCCCTTAGTTTATTGCTTTAGTCTTGTTATATAGATTAGTTCGTGGAAAATACAGAAAGGAAATTCTTATTGGTTAGTAAATCACTACATCACCATCATTGGTCAGTGGTGTATAACGCTCTCTGCCTTTCTCTTGCAGAGACAACAAGAGACAGGAAAGCAGCACCTGGCAGTTATTTTCTGTCTGTGAGGATTGTTTTCACATCCTCCCATGAATTTCTCAGGCTAGCTGTCCAGAGCTAGCATTACTGTATCTCCTGACACCCTAAAATTAACTTTCCCTTTTCTATTCCCTTCCCCAATACTAACTCTACCTCAACTCCTCAGTCTCTCTGTACTCCCTTCCCAAGTATATCCCAACTACCCTAAGGTGTTCCTCAGATAGAAAACCAACTCAGCACTGTACAGGTACTTTTAAACCATATCTATACAGCTCAGCAATACCATTAGTAGCAACACTCTTAGTATGAGTTGATAGACAGTAAGTAAAAATTTAGATCGTTAGTAATAATGCTGATTACTAAGGAAGAATCCTATGGCTATGCAAGCTATTACTTAGCTAGATCTAAGACTGGTCATAGAAAAGAGAGCACTAGCTCTTAAAAACCATAGGTAAGAAAAAAAATCACATTTTTAAATTTAATTTGATTGCTACATGCTATCACCACCAGCAGATCAATCAACTGATAAATAGATCCCACTCTTGCAGTGAAAGATCCTAAAATGCATTCTGAGAATGGTCAGGGTCTCAAATAATAACACAAACTTCAGAGAAGAAAAGGAGTTCCTTTAATGATGAGTGTAGGGAAAGAATTATGAGTTTTATGGGCTACTGTGCAACAGAATCATAATCATCTCACTGACACCTTGTTTCTTTTATTGTTCTTTCTAATGAATTCTGAAACTAATGCAAAACTCTGCTGCTTCTTCACATTAGGCTCTATTTTTCATTATATGCATTATAATCAAGACAGAAGACTCCAAATGCAGCTGCAATACCTAGAAATACAGAAACATCTTTTTAAATGATCCATTTTATTACAAAGATGTCAACCTGTGCCCTTGAGATGAAAAATGCTGATATTTAGAATTTTCATCCTAAGTTAAAAAAAAAAAAAGCTGAAATATCCAGAATGTTTGTAAACTGGAAATTAAATTTTTCAATCAGCTCTGCACGAGAACACACAAGCCATCTCCTCTCATATGCAAGAGTATTCCTGATAACTTTTTCCCAGACTACTTAGATTTTCACTACTTAGATTTTTGTTAATTTTCTGGTGCTGCAAATGTGATTATTTGACTTCTTTCAAATGAGACAGAGACATTCACAGGATATAAATCCGTATGCTTTATCCAGTAAAGAGGAACAGTAACGTGAAAGATTTGTTGTGAAAAGTTGTCTGATGTAAAGAGAAATATCTTTTCTTCTTTATGACATGAAGCATATGCACCTCCAAAAACATCCCTACCAAAATAAAACATGGAATTCACCGAAATAGTTTTCTTCCTCTGTGCTACAACCCTTCATTCGAGATGTGTTGTATTAAACCAGAGAGGCCTTTATATACATGTATATATATTACATAATATATACCATATATATAATGTTCAATTATATTCCAACCACTCTAAATTTCTGTCACTTTTTCATTTAAGTAAAACACAAAGTAACATCCCAAAGTGCTATGCTCAACTGTATGTAACTGCAAAGTTTGCACATTCCATGCATTGGAATATACAGGTAAGGCAGATGATAGGGAAGTATGAAGTTATTAATTACAATAGCAATTCCATTGTTAACAATGCAATAAATTTCTAGATGAGAGACATTGCAGCCGATTTATGTTTGTAGAATTGTAGCCACTTTTATGTTTAACAGCTAACAGAAAACTTAAAAGAGATTTTTTAGGGAAAATCATATATTTTAGAACGCTACCTTAAGATACATTCTATTCATAGACATGAGCTCCTTCAATCACAAACACGGGCCATAGAATTTCACTCAAATGCCTGTATTAGGCCCTTAACCTACAGGTGACCTAGAGCATCAAGCCTACAGCTTCATGTTTTTTAAAGTAAGAAATAAGAAAAATAAGAAATAAGAAAATAGGACTGAAATAAGAAAATAGGACTGAAATAAGACAATAGAATAATAACTCAGACGAGAGATCTGTTTTAGAGGGTGTACTTGAGAAAGATTTTTACAAAGTGATCATTTAGGGCAATCTACAAGAGGGTCTAGAGAAGGGGGCCTAGTTTCTAAACCCTTACTTACGAATTCTTAATCTGTCTTTTGCTTTATTTTCGAAGTGTGACGTGAATTAGAGAAGCTTTTCACCAACAGCTTTGGCGTTACTTTTAGGGCAAGGACCTGTGGACATGAGATAAGGTCTCAGCATGTGCCTAGTGAGACACAGAATTCTAATGGGTTCAGTGGTTCTGTCCACATATTTCACTTTTCCTTAGTGGAAAAGAAAGCAGGAGAAGCAAGTTGTTGACCTCTTTCTCATCTTTAACCCATGTTAGTTTGAAGTCAGAGCTACAAGTGTTGTGACTCTTACTAACTAAGCTACCAAGAGTCCTTGCACACTCCATCACATAAAAATCCAATTTTCTTAATAACAAAGTTGGAGAAAACTATTTCCAGCACTAGGATGTACAGAAGAGAACATACGCTCTGCATGAGGATGCATAATGCTCTTTCAAACAGATTACGGTTTGCCCTACAGTATTGTAGCGCAGAGCATTATAGTTTGGTTTCTATTGCTGGTTCCTGCAGTAAATTCCAGTCAAACCTCATTTACTATGCCAGGTGCTGCCAGTGCTTTTCAGAAAGCTAAAGGAGTTGCTTGGGCAGGTTGGCAGTATTGTCCCCATGACTGGACACAGGGCCATGTCCTGGCAGGCTGGGTGGATGAGAAGGGTGTCCACCCTGCTTTCCTGGGCATTGCTGAAGCCCAGCTCAGCCAAAGGCACCAGGGGCTCACTAGGCAGTCACCATGCCACTCTGCTGCCTCCAGACCTGCTCCAGTGGCTAGGATTGTGCCACAGGGCTGCCAAACTTCCAGAAAAATATCCAGCAGTTCCCAAACCTTCCAGCTCCAGCACCCGGATGCCACTGCTGTAACCCTGAGGAGCAGAGGCACAGGGTGCATCTGTGGAAACTGCAAGAAGCCAGACCAGCCTGATCTCTTCCACACTCTGAGGGGACACATAATGTAGCTCTGTCAAGGAGATGGAGGGAAAGAGCCTGTAACCCAGCTCAGTGTAAGTCCTTGGGGCAGTAGACATTAGGCAAGAACCTGAGAACAGTCACCCCGACACGAAGGCTGTGTCAAGTCATGCCTAACTTGTCTGCGTGTAAATTTGTCCTTCAGCTAGCAGAGGTGCAGGTAGAGGAATCACTTCTTGTTACTGTAGAGAGGAGCTGTTAAAGTGTTTCCACCACGTTCTCTTGGGCATCTGGCAAATGCCAGCAGCGTCGGTGCCCAGGCAGCCATTGCAGGTGTCTGCCATTATCCCTGCAGGCAGCTAGAGGCTTGGCGCAGGTGCTCTGAGAAGGCCAGGTACCCTGGGGCGTCGCTAATGAGCTATGAAACCATTAATTGGTGGGGTAGAAGGGTGAGTCCAGCCCCTGGCAGAACAGAACCGTGGGTAGTGATGGGCAGTCCTGCTCCTTGCTGAGCTTGGGTGTGGCTGCCTTCCAGGGCCTGAGCTATCACTGAAATTTGGAAGTACCCCAAAAGGTGGGGCAGAGGGGCTTTGCTCCTGAAGAGGTTTATTTTTGGGGGGATGGTTAGGAACACTATGCTACATATTCTGTGCCTCTTAGCATACAGACCGGCCGGTCGCGGGAGCTGATTGTTCTACTCTTGCTGTGGCTTCACCTCACGTCCTGTGTGTAGTTTTGGGCGACACTATAATAAAGAAATAAAGCTACTGTAGAGCGCCCAAAGGAGGGCAACGAAGATGGTGAAGGGCTTAGAGAAAAATGATTTACTTTAAAAAAAAATAAATTAATCGTGCTCGGGTTTTATAATTTTAATTCAGCTCACTTTCCCACTCCTGGCTGGGTGATCGGCCGGAAGGTGAGTGACTACTCCTTTAACAAAAGCTGGATCCGCATCGGATTGACGTCCCGCTCAGCCAATAGAGTTAGAAACGCTAGCCCTCCGCGGCTCGGGTTGGCCCCGGCTCCCGGCGGGAACCCGCTCAAACGTCTAGCACCAAGGCTGAGACATGGAGGTTGTGAAGGGGCAGGTGGAGCAGCTGCCGGTGCTCCTGGCTGTGTCCCGCTCCGCGTTGGTGCGGGACTGGGACTCTCTCACTCTGGACAGGGCTCTAGAGTGGACTCGGTATTTCCAGCACCTTTATGACCGGTTCCGTGCCCGGCCCCAGCTCTGGAAGGCCCTCACGCGGCGGCTGCGCCGGTCTCAGGCGTACCCTCTGCTCAGCTTCCCCACACTGGGCCGCTGCACACAGTTGTTGGGGCTGGCGCTGCTGGAGAACCGCGCTTTGCCGCCCGCCGCCTGCCGCCGCCTGCTCCGCAATCTTCTGCAGCCTCCCAGCGCGGGGACCCGCCCTGACCCCGGCTTCCCGGAAGTGCTCGTCCGCCGCAAGGCCGCGGCCTGTCTACTAGCGCTGTACCGCCGCCCTTCCCGGAGTCCGCCCGGGCCAGAGCCGCAGCTGCAGGCGGAGGCACAGCTGCTGCTGAGCCGACTGCGGGAGGAGGGGCAGGAGGTCGGGGAGGCCGCTGGGCAGCTGCATTGGCTGTGCAGTGTTCTGGAGCAGCTGCCCCAACCCCGCGCCTTCGAGGTCGTGGCGGCGGCGCTGGCTCTACTCAAGCAGGGACGTGGCACTGAGCAGGCTGGAGACAGGGATCGAGATGGGAGCAGCAGTCCAGACGGGTACCAGGCAAGTGCTGTAGGAGACGAATGCACCGCCGGACTCCTGTTTTCCTGGCTGTTGGGCAACCAGGAGCGCTTTTCTGCCTTTTGCCTTTACCTCCCATATTCCCATCTTGCCTTCCTAGCTGGTCACTATTCCCAGTTAAGCAGGTCTTATTTGGACCTCTTAACCGGTTGGGGAAGCCACTTGATTTATGACCCCTTGCAGGGACGGTGGGTTAAAAGTTGCCTTGACAAAGCTGAATTGTCTTGGGAAGAATTAAGGGAGCGCTTCATCTGCCTCTGTCAGGGATCTACACTGCTTAAAGAAGAAACCCAAGCTGCCCTGCAGCTCCTGAGGACACAAGATGGAGACTTCAAAGTCTGTGGCCTAAGTGTGTGGACTGATTTATTGATGGAAGTAGGCTACTGATGCATGAACACAAAAGCAGCGTGAAAACTTATAAAATCAAGCAAATCTGGTTAACTTTATTTGATGTGAAAGGCAAGACAGCTGCACCTTACTTCGTTGAAAACCAAATGTTATTGTGACTGATGATCACAATGATTCTGACTGCATCTGTTTTTGAAGTGTTTTAGGGAAGCCTGGTGTTTTCTTGTAATTGTGCTTGTCATTTCTAGTCAACACAGAAAATTTTTTTCTTTTCAGTACTTGTTGATTAATTATCTAATAAAATGAAAATCCTTTCTGTCTCAAACATGGAGTAGTTTTCTGTTTTGAAAATAAATCAGTTCAGATATGGTCATGGTAGTAATTTTTCTAAATGTTGGAGGCTGAGCAAAAGTTGAAAGGGAGGGCAGAGTTTCAAATGTGAAAAACACAAATTCAGGGTTCCTTTAGTAGGGGTTGTCTTCATTGGCTGGCTGCTCTGGTGACCATGTTGATGCTTCTATAGCTCTTTTGCACTACTTAGCCCCAGGGTCAGTGAAGAAACTGAGAGGAAGCCAACTGGAAAGCTTCTTGAAAAGTTCAAAAATAAAAGCCTTATTAGTTGCTATATTATTTGATAATATGCAAGTATTTCTTAGGAAAATGGCAGTAAAATGTAGGATATTCTGTGCGGTTTTCTTCCCATTTCTGTAATTGATTACACCACTCATTGCTTTGTGAAGCAGAAAAGTGAGTGAACAGCAAACTTTTTTATCATATGTATGTATAATAAATATATGTATTTTATATATAAAATATATAAATATAAAAATATAAAGTTTTATATATAAAACTTTGTTTATATGTTTATACAAAATATTATATAATTGTATGTATAAAATATGTGATATATAGTATATATAACACTTCCCCCTTTATTATATTATCTGTTTCTGTGAGGAAAATTGAACAGGGTAGTTTCTACCTTTCCACTTTCATTGAAATAAGTACTGCAACACAGAAGTAAACTAGTATTATCAAAAGCGAGCACTGTTAAAAGAGAATAGTCAAGGAAGATGAGGCAAACATATGGAACTACTGCCAAAAGAGTTATTAATCTTTCGTGTGGATATCAGAAAAATTAATCCACAAACACCAGATGTTTATGTCCAAAAAGGAAACAGAGGAGTCCTTTTACTTTATTCAAATAAAGGGAGAGGCCATGGGGCATTCCCCTGGGGTATCTCAAATTTTTGGAGGGCGCAGCCTCCCTTTTATCCTAATTTCTGGCTGTATGCCCTTTCTCTCCCCATAGGCTGAGGTACTTGAGCAGTACAGACTTCCCAGAATGCCTGATACCTGGGACACGCCCCCCCCCCCCCCCCCCATGCATAATCCCCTTATTAATTCTTAACTCTTGTGGAATTTAAGGTGTTTCCTCAGTCTCTTTCAGTGGAATCCATCCCATTGTTTCTGTTATCTCTCAGTGATAGTTTTGTTTTATCATCAGACCCACAGCTTGTTTTTGAAGACAAACCTGTCATTCCTCTCATGGAGGACCTGTCCATTTCTGTAGACCATGTTATTACAATTTCAAAATGAATTGAGGCAAAAGCCTTTTAGGAGGGGTTAGAAGATTCTTCACTTAGAAGCTTAAAAAAGCAACTTAGAGTAGTAGTTTGTCTTGCAATAAGAAATAGTATATATAACTATGGCAGATATGGTATGGTCTGGTATGGTACAACTAGGGTGGGAGAAATCTTGTGGTTTTGAAATGGAACAATTAGTACAAAGATTGAAATTTTTTATATTCAATATTTTATTTTGAAATTATGCCTATTTGAGCTTCTATAGAATTACAGACATAAGTTCTTATTCTTCACCTATTCTAAAACAGAAGAGATACTTGGGGTTAGCAACTTTTATATAGTTAGAAGGACATGCTACTAACCTATAAAAAATACAACTGTTTTCTTTGTATTCCTTGCTATGTCATATCAATGAGACAATGAAGTTATGGAGATCTGTGGATGAATGTATTCTAAAAGTACAACTGTGGCAGTTGTCTTCCTCTTAAATGGAGCTGTTGCCCCTTCTGGAACTTGCAGTCGGTCTTAAAAGACACCAATGTCAGCGGACCTCCTGAGTCAGTATTTCTGTGGTACCAAAAAAAAAAAATGTCTGAAATCTGTCAGTGTTTAAAACTGCCTAGAAGTATAAAGTATGAAGTTTGAATTTATGTTGTCTAGCCACAGTTCCCTGTGTTATATAGTTTTGGCATTTGGTGTGGAAACTCTGCACTTGAGCTTGCTCTTAACACTTTTAACAGGCATAAGATTTTTTTTGTCTGTTAGAATACTTTCTGCTATCAGAGGTTCCTGATGGATAATATACCCAAAGACACTAGCCAAAGTTATTTGCTTCTCCCCAGATATACATTAAGGGTGACTATCAAATATTGCAATAACAAATATAACGTTTGTCAACTACCTACTGTTCCCAGGTACTTGAATCTCTGGAACAAATTTCAATGAGAGTTAAGTCTTAGTTTTTCTTGTCAGGTTAGATATGTTTCCTAATTATACTCAGAATGTTCACTGTAAATTAAGTCTCTTAACTATTTCTAGAATAAATCAGATTTTTTGTAGGGAGTTTCTTCTTGCAGTATTTCAAGTCTTGCTTTTTTATGAGCTTTGTGTTATGAAATTCAGTTCATGAAGACATATGTCTTCCTTTCAGGTAATGTTTCTTATACCTTTTATTAACTAAGTGCAACTGCAGAATATTTTACTGGCATAGCTAGGAAGTAATAGGCCCATCAGTGACTTTATTAAAAAAGTAAACAAATAATCATGGGCATGGTCAGGTTCTCTATTTGGAACGGTGAGAAGAATGACACAGAATCTCTTGTGAGTTGAACAGGAGACCTTAAGGTTTATTATCTCAGATCTTCTTTTATAGACCGATACGCGAAAGTACAGAAAGGTAAAACTCTTATTGGTTAGTAAACTAACACGTTACCATCATTGGTCAGTGGGGTACGCCACCCCTCAACCTTCTCTTGCAAGAAAACAAGAAACTGACAAACAGCACCTGCAAGGCTGTCTTCTATCTCTGAGGATGGTTTTAATTCCTCTTTATGAATTCCCAGGCCACTTTCACAGGCGAGACAGAAAATTATGTGGCCTGCTTTTCCACAGGCACTGTGCTCCCTGCTTTTACTTATATTTAGCATCCATAGACAGGCAAGAGACAGGACACTATTTTATACTACCTTTTATACTACCTTTTATACTGATTTCCAATTCTGTCTTCCTTATAGAAACAGGGATAGTAAAAGGTAGTTTAACCTCAGTGAGACAAAAGCACCTGGTTATAGCAATTACACAAAAATGTTCCTATCTGTCCCAAATATATTATAAAGCGATGCCAGATTCCTGATTACCAAATTCCAAAATCCATATGGTATTCATTGAACAAATACACTGGTCCACATTCCTATTATTTCAGTGTGCTTGTCAAGTTCTCCAGGTAGCTGTGCAAATGATGAATTTTTTCTGGAACTCCATTTTTAATGAAAGTATAAACAGGAAAGGAAAGAGTGTGATGTCTGTAACCGCCTCCGTCTATGTATTTTCAGCTCATATGTGCAAACTCTTGACAATCTCAGCTATCATGAGAAGCAAGATACTGTAAATGATGGGCTAAGGCATCTTCCACAATCATCTTCCTCTTTTTTTTTCTTTCCTTAATAAGAAAGATTTCTTTCTTAGAGAACAGAAAAAGGAGAGGCAGATCTCTGCTATTTATGAAATGATGATTAAAGAAACTGCTATGCTTGTGTTTTAGAAGATTGGTAAGGACTGTGGAATGCATCAGGAGGCTCTTGCACAATTAACAGCTAAGACATTTTCCTGCTATTGATGTTTTTTTCCCAAGAAATAAAAAACAATTTACCCCTTGTCAAACAGAACTGTAACTCCACAAGTGACATACTATGAGATGAATGGATAAAAAACTTGACTTTTTTCTTATTTTTCTTGTGAAGTGTTCCCTTGTAATAAACTTAATCTAGAAGAAAGCAAATTGTATATTCTAGTATTTTGCAGTATGTATGCAGATACTAGAATAAAGATGTAGAATAAATTGTTCATTTATAAAAACAATATTAGCAAATTGGTACTGAGAGGAATGACAGGTTTGTCTTCACAAACAAGCTGTGGGTCTGCTGGTAAGTTGAAACTAGCACTGAGAGATAACAGAAACAATGGGATGGATTCCACTGAAAGATGAAAGGAACACTGAGGAAACACCATGAATTCCACAAGAGTTAAGAGGGAGATTTTGCACTGGGGAGGTGGGGGAGGTGGGGGAGGGGAGGGGGCGTGTCCCAGGTATCAGGCATTCTGGGAAGTCTGTACCGCTCAAGTACCTCAGCCTATGGGGAAAGAGAGAAGGGGACATACAGCCGGGAATTAGAATAAAAAGGAGGCTGCACCCTCCAAAAATTTGAGAGACCCCAGGGGAATGCCCCATAGCCTCTCCCTTTATTTGAATAAAGTAAAAGGACTCCTCTGTCTCCTTTTTGGACATAAACATCTGGTGTTTGTGGATTAATTTTCCTGACAGTACTATTCAGGTGAATATGCAATTCTGATTGTGAGAATGCATTAGCATGATTTTTTTTCACACAAGGCTTCTTTCCCCCAGCCCTTTCCCAAATAGGTGAATAAGGGTCTAATGTTCTTTTCAGTGAGTGTGAAGGATGATTTTTTTTTCTTCTCATGTGTAAGAGAATAATTACTAGGTCACAAAGGCAGACTAATATTTTAATCACATGCAAGTAATATTTTCAGATGTTATTTAAGTAGAGAGTTAAAGTTGTATGGCTAATTTTATTTCTGCTGAGTCTGAAAAATAGAAGATTTAAAGCTAAATTCTGTTCCTTGTGAACGGTTTGGATGAATGACCCATTGTAGAGGGCCAGCAAAGGTCCTAAATCATAGCTATTCAGAATACAGCAAACAGCAGTAGCATGGGTACCATTGTCTTGGTTTGGAAGACAGGTGTCTGGAAGGGAGGGCCGGAGCCTCCCTTGGAATGAAAATGTGGACCCCCTCCCTCCAAATTACTGTAATTTTGAAATCAAGGGGCTCTCAGGCAGAGATGTGGGGATAAGAATAACAGTTCTTTACTAGTATTTATAACAAGGCAAACAAACAACAATAACTACAGCATTAACATCAAAACAGAACCAGGGACCCCGTGACAGCTTTCTCGGCTGAGACAGGAAGGGATGGAGGAGAGACTTTGCTTCAGAAACCCCTGGGGCAGGCAGTCCCAATGCTCCTGCAGGGCTCTGAGGAACACTCAGCTGGAACAGCAGGGATGAGCTGAGATCCTGGGCTGGTGGCTGAGGTGTATCATCAGCTCCGCGGCGGTGGCTGGCACTGCCACACGTCCTGGCAGGACAGGGGGTGCGAGGCCCACCAACGAAGAATGAAGAAGAAACAAAAACAGCAGCTCCATCTGGGTGATAACGAATTCCCGTCTCCAAGCTCCAACAACTCCCAGCGAGTGTTCTGCTCTGAAGCTGAAGAAACCAGCCAGCACCAGCTGCCCCCACCCTCCCTTTTTCCTGCCCCTCTTCCCCCCTGGGCCCAGCTGAACTCTTTGAGCTTCTCAAGCACCCTCAAAGTACCAGCAGTCAGATTTCCCTGCCACTTATGGGTAAAAATTTTATTGGTGGGCCAGAACAAAAGGAAGGACACCTAACCCCCAACAACCAAGTACTTGAGAAGCTTATTTATTTGTTGGGCAGAATTACAGAAAAAATAAATAAAATGCAGGTGGAAGGGGTGAGGAAAAAAGATGGAAGACTGGTCACTTTTGAAGTCCCATTGAGAAAGGGTAGCTTTCCCCTTCATCAGAACTGAATGGTTTTGCTACTGCTGGAGACAGCATTAAGTTGGTAATTTTTGTGGTGAAAAAAAGTTCAGAAGAGTTTTGATTTGATGTTGGCTACTTTTCTAGAGCACCCATCCTCTGTGTCCGCAGAGGCCCATTGATCAGTGGTTTAGGGTTGGGCATATATAGAATTTGAGTCTATTTCTTCTGCTCAAATATGAATTTCTATGATTCAATAACTGAATTTTCAGCTAATCTGGAATTCCCACGGTGCTATAAGTTACACTCACTTAGAATTGAACTTCTTGAAATAGAAAACATGGTAATTTTAGATACACCGTCTGAGATGGCATTTTACTGTTACATCAGTTTTTATTTCTGTATGGATATTTTTCAAAATACCTTCCATTGATCAGTGGTTTAACAGGCAAGAGTATTAAGGTAGTGAATGAGAAATTTAGTTGTGCTGGGTATGAAACTGTTTATTTAAATAGGGGCTTGTCTTACACAGGTGAGACCAAAGGAACAGTATGCTCTGGAAAACTCAGCTTTTTATCAGGTAATTATTAATATAAATCCTTCTCACAGGCAGTTTGCTCTCAGTCTTTTATCTGTCTCATGAGGAATTAAATGTTATTTTTACCAAACACATCCTTCTTTATTCATCAATTATGTGCCTTACTGAATTTCAGATTAAGAGATTCTAGACAACCTGGAAAAAATGGCATGTTTGTTCTTCCCTATGTATTTCTTTTAAAAAAGTCTCAGGATCAAAAAATGACTGTAGCAATGAACTAGACCAGAGATAAACACATAGATAAGGTGCATTCCCTTTGATAATTTTTCAAAGGTAGCCTGCAATGATGTTAAGCTGGTAAAAGTAGCTACTGTTTCAGTATTGAAGTCATTCATGTGCCAGCACTACTTTATTTCTTGTATGCCAGTATCTTAGAGTTACTGATACTATTTTAAATATTGAATTATATGCCAATAGTTTCCCATTGTGTCAGTTCTTTCTCAACTAGATATTTGTGTCCCTAAATCTTTAGAGTGGTTGGCATTTTATTTTCAGTTAGTATTTGGATTCATCTCAGACACTACAGAGGGTGGCAGCAGAGCCTCTCTGCACAGATATGCTTGGACTTCTGATCCAAAGGGAGAATCCAAGTTCAAGGGGTCATTTCTGGAAGCAGAAGAGATGCAGGGGGAGTTGTGGAGGCCAAAGAATCAGCCAGCAAACGAGTTGTGGCCCTCCCTTGGAGAGCCAATCTTTGAACAAGATACTTTTGCTCATAGTGAGAAAGTATCCCACCCAGAGGCCTTTGCAGTCTGTATGTTGATTTGTTGTATCTCATTGGTTTTCTCACTGTCACTCTACCAAGTTACTTGTATCCTATTTGTTACTAGTTTCTTCCTGCCCCTCTCTTTCCAAATAAACCCCAGGTTTCCCCCTGTTCAGAGAGCTTCTGGGCTGGCTCTCTTCACAGAGGGCCCTGCCCTAATAAAGGCTGATTTCTTTGTGGAATTGCTAGCCAGAGCTCTAGTCCTTTCTTCCTTGCATTGCCAGGAAGAAGCTGCTGCCTAGCCAGACACTGCTTGCTGGGCCAAGAGAGGGACTTGCCTGTGCCTCTCAGTATGAGAGCCATCCTTCTCAGTATGCTTCTTCAGGAAGGTTGTGGCACTCCTGCCATCTTGGCCGCCACAGCAGGGAATAAACACCCATCGTTGTGTTAGCCAGTCAGAAGTTTCCAGTTGAAAAATCCTTTTGAAAGTTTATTTTGTCCTTGCAATTCTAATTTCACCAGCTCTTTAATGTAATCTAGGATCAGGTAATAATATAAACCATATCCTCTAACTGTCTCTATCCACAGGCCCATTTTATTAATAATATTAGGTATGCAGCTCTTAAATTCCTTTTCTATTACATGATAAATTCCATAGTATTATGTGATCAATTTACTGTAACACTGAACTAGTATATTTTACCAGAAATCATAGCAGTATGCGCTGAACAGAAAATGTAGCAATCAAATTATGATTCTTGTGTTGAACTGCACCTTCCTGCTATATTTCTTCCTCTAGGAAGAATGTTCAGGATGATTGATCAGACATGTGCTATTCATAGCCTGTAGCTCACAAACACACTAATCCCAGCATTTGATAAAGGGCTATTTGGATTTTTGGCAATTGTCTTGAGTGTTAAATCCCACCACAAAGATTGTTTGAATGTTTTCCTAAGGATAATTTTCAGTAATGAAATATGTGCTGCTTTTACCTGCATATTTGTATCATTGTTCCTCTTTTGGTGTGTAGGACTCAGAACAGGAAATCATGATTGTGGTCTTGAGTTCTTGTGCATAGTAGTTCGCTGAAAATGAAGTTTGCAATGGAAGAAAATGATCATGTGCTTTCTATCATGCATAATAAATATTACACCCATAAAAGTAAGTCAACAGTGTGAGACTATTTGCTATATGATTCAATTGTCAGCTAAATACCTAGATAAATACTTGGTTTTAATGCTGAATAACTTGGAAAAAAATTGTATCTGTTTTGCTTTCATAGGAGGAGATAATGAATCCTCTTTAAAGACCAATAGGTTGAAATGTGAATGCAGCCTTTCTTTCCAATACTTATAGGCAGTGAAGTCATTAACATTTTCTTATTAATGTAAATGAGCTAGGTAAGAACAATTGATTTCTTCTAGGAATTAATTGGACATGATCAGTCCCTAAAACAAGTGTGACAACAAGGTCATTCATCAGCTGCTTAACGTTGCAATAGCCTAAGCTTGCCCTTTCAGCTAGGAAAAGATGCCAATCCCTGGAGAAAAGGCTTTTAAATCATTATTCTATTGACAAAAAATTGTGTACTGTTGTCTCTCACAGACTCATCATTCTTAATGTTGAGGTGAAAGTTGCTGACTTCAGGTATTTTATAATTTGCCTTGTTCAAGCTTTGGTTTTAGGGTAGAAATGCAAAGTATATATAGGAGACTAAGGGTCTTCTCAGCTATGCGGGGATCTTCAGGCATTGGAAGCGTTATGCAAGCAAATGTCATAATTTAATTAATGTCTAGATCTTCTACACGCTTTTGAGATGATGGCATTTCTAATTATACCAATTAAATAATCTGACCCATCACTTATTTGCTTCAAATAAGTTTGAGCACTGAATTCACCTCCAATTTGCCAGTGTTTTGCTTAAGAGGTTTGCTTTCTCCCTAACGGAACAAAAACACCTTCCCTTTTATTCTTCATAAATGTGTACAAAATCCTGTTAAATTTCAAAGATAATATGCATCAAGGGAACACTAGGATGACCACAATGCAGAAAATAATTTCTAGAATGTAAAACTAGAATTTCTTAGTACTGCTGAAGTAGTTAAGGACTTTCCCCTATTTTTAAAAGAGTCAAAGTTCATTAAGGAGACAACCTCCTCCACCTGCAAACAGTACCTCAAACCATCATTTAACCCAAAAAGCACAAATAAGTTCCAGTAGCAGGAAATGAAAGCTTGAAACGGTTAAAAGAAAGACTCTTTTTTCTGTAATAAGATTGTTAAGTAAATGGAATAATTTATCAATACCTTTTAGTGGTTTTCATTGCTCAGTTGCAATCCATTGCAGGGACTCTGTGTGTTCCTAAAATGTGCTTTTTTATTTGAAGCAAAAGATTTTTGGCTAGTAGGGCCAAGCATATGGCTTGGTGGGGAAAAAACGGGGAAGAAAAAAGAAAGGGCTGTGGGTGCACTTCCCCACCATGAAATCTGACATGCTGTTTCACACCTAATGAAGCTGATCTGTGAGCAGTGAGCATAGTGTAGAAAACAAGAGAGTAGTGTGGAGCATGTGGCTCATAATTACAAAACTGCAGTTGTAACATTCTGATGTGGTCATTGTTCAAGATTATTGGAGTCAATCCAATAAATGTGAGAAAGGTTTTATCTGCATCTGACTTAATACCGCATCCTTTTGAAAGTAATTGATTTGTGGCACTGTCTGCAATTGATCTAGGTTGAGCATGAATTTTGGTGCGAAGTGTAACAGACAATATCCCCTCCAAAGCAAGAAGAAATACTGGACTTAGTTTCTGAAGACCATACAAATGTGTAGGACCATGCATTCCTATGAAAGAAATTTATTATGTGAAAAAAAAAAAAAAGTTTAAGTGACTAAGGAATTATTCCTATGGTGTTAATTCTAGTAACATAAAATTCTCATTTCACACCATGCATCTATGTTAAGCCCTCTAAGATTTTATCTTTGTCCTATGACTTTCTACATATGATAATTCTTATTCCTTTTCAATCTGAGAAGGGGAAAAATGACTTAAATAATTCTTCTCTGTGTTCAGTGATGTCAAAAATGTGTTGCTGACACTGCCAGTTCAAGACTGTTGGAAACATGAAATAAATTGCAAAGGACTAAAAGGAGCAATTTAAGAAGGTGCATTATCCAAACATATGCACATGCACACTCCACTAATCACTGGACATCTGGTTGAATCTGGAATTACTACAGTAACTTTCATGTAGTGGTAAGCATGCACTTGCCACTAATTACAATAGGAAAATACTGGACCCTGTGCATGGCACTGACTAATTGCTCCCAGTGGTATCTAAGATATTTCACTGTTGTCGTTATAGCCTCTAGCAAAGTCAGGATATTTGAAAAGGTATGGTGTCTGAAATGTATTAAAGATATTATATCCCTATTTATAGTCCAATTCCATTAATAGAAAATTCCAACAGAGAATGTTCACTATAGAAATTTTGGCATATGGAACTTTTAAAGGCAGGTATGTTTATTTTATGGGCATTTAGAAAAAGCAATTAAAGCCACCTTGCTCATTAACCTTTCAGTTCCTTGTAGGGCACTTTAAGCACAAGAAAGTGATTGCATTTTGATTTATAATGCTTCAGTGAACTGGCCCTCTTCTCTGGGTATTTGTGCATTGTACTAGAGCACAAGTTCTAAACACTTGCATGTGGTTTTTTTTCACCATGATTTAACTGGTATGCTGATCTAAATTCTTTGAGCTCATGGATTCCAAGTGCCTTTTACGATGAACTTTGTTCAGTTCTTTTTACTTTTACTTTGCAAAGCTATATCACATGTCATAACTGCATTATCCTGGTTATTGCTATTTAAGAAGACTCAACAAATTATAAGCAATATCAAATCAAGACAATGATTTATAGAAATATAGCTTGATTTTGCACTATAAATCAGAAGAAATGATAATGTATTATTTCTCCGTCACTCTGTATGATGTCCGTAAGTCAACAAATTCTTACTCCTTTTAGAAGATACTGGAAGTGAGGAAAAATGCCAAGCTATATCCCATGTAGTTGGCCTAAGAAATGGATTAGCTGAATCACAAATTTTATTTTAAAACAGCGTATGTATTAGCAAAAAAGACATGTTAAAAAGTTTTTGGGTTCTCAGAAGCTAATGAGAATTAATGTCTGTTGGCAGAGATGATACTCTTATGTTAATCTTTTCATTTTCTTCCAACAACAATTAAAAATAATAGATAAAATGAAACGTAAAATGTGAAAGATTTTTTTTCCCCTGTGTTCTAATTACAGAAAAATAACCTTTGTGTGGGATGTAATTTTCCTTCAACCTTCATAAGGGCATATCCAAATAAACCTAAAATACAGAGCTTCTTAAAATGCAAAGGTTTTTCATCATCTTGGCGGCTGTGACATACAGTCATAACACACCTGATGTATCCTTGTCTCTACAAAACTTTAGACACAGTGGCATTTTGCTCTTTACGTTGAAATTCGTGACTTCAGTGTTTAAAGAATATTGCACATGTATGTGAGGTAAAATGTTCAGTGACTGATCAAGGTCTGGAAGGGATTTTTTCCACCAGTATTAGAAGAGACCTTAGGTTTTAATTTCTCTTTGTATTTAGCTTCATGTTTCGTAGTGTGAATTGCTGCTGCAAAGGTTGGAAATGTTGATTCTTTTAGTCTCCCCTTCTGAGCCTGTCACATGCATACAGAATGACTAAAATGGTTTGGTCCAACTAAAGCAACTGGTTTACAGAAGAGAAATTATGATATGTAACGGTAAAAATAAGAATTTTGTGTTATGTAAATTGCCATGCTATTTGTATTATTTTTACAAAATCTCAGTCTATAGCCCTGCCTGTACTTCTGGACATACTGATTTTTTTAAAGCAGCATTTTTACTGCCACAACATGGTTTTGGGTTGTGAAATTCTTGATTTAAATGTAACACACTCTCAATTAAGAGTTATTATTGAAAAATCATGTCTTTTAACTAAGTTCTAAAGAAAGTAAATAACGTTGGTGTCAGTCTGCTGAGTGAAACACAGAGAAATCAAATTGTGCAGAGTGAGATAGGGAGTTTGTGGCAATTGTCCACTTGATGCAAGTATTTATACTCCTGGGTCTGATTGCAAATCTGTTCTTATTTAAATAGAAGACTAAGATGTTTGGAATGTTTCACAGGGGTTCAAAAGCAATTCTTAAGAGAAAGCCAATAGACATTTGATGTTACCAACAGAAGTTTTCATCACATGCACTGTTGTAGACTTCATTTTGGTGACTTTCTTATTCCTTTGGTATGCCTGTGGTAAAAGGTAATTAACTTCATATGAAAAAAAATGGAAAATGGTAGCTTTTGCACCACAGTGAAATGCTGAAATCTGAATGAATGATGGAGCTCTTAGAATTAGTTGCAACATTACTGTAGTGAACTGAGGGAGTGACCTGCCCTGAAGGAACAGGGAAAAGCAATAATGTTCATGTCCCATCTGTCAGGAAGGTGTAGGAGACATTTGTTACATAATGACTGTCCCATTCACTGAAATATTATGGGGATTAGAAAATACCTTGAATAATTTATGTACACCATCTCTATTTTGGAACCATACATTACACTTCCCACAAACAGATTAAGCTGACATTCTGAACCATATGCATGGTAACATAATACTCATAATATATGAGTAACATAATACTTTCAAATGATATCTGCTGTGAGCCAATAAAATTAGTATGGGATACTACCCAACATGCTGGTTGGGCATATATAGAATTTGAGTCTATTTCTTCTGCTCAAATATGAATTTCTATGATTCAATAACTGAATTTTCAGCTAATCTGGAATTCCCACGGTGCTATAAGTTACACTCACTTAGAATTGAACTTCTTGAAATAGAAAACATGATAATTTTAGATACACCGTCTGAGATGGCATTTTACTGTTACATCAGTTTTTATTTCTGTATGGATATTTTTCAAAATACCTTCACTGGTTGACTTCCAAACCAGTTACTGAAGAGTTTAATTCTATTAGGGCTTTGTTTCTTTGGGTTATGGGGGAAAGAGGGTGCTTCCTCTTTTGAGAATATCCCACTAATACAGAACTGTTGGCACTATTTGACTTCCAAGAAAAATAAATCTGTTCAAGACAATGACAGGACAATAGGATTGTTTCCGTTCTATTGGGATTGTTGGTTTCTGAGCCAAGAGAGATAGAGCCAAGGCACAGTAGTGAGAAAGCCAACTTCTTCATCAATCTGGGAACTAACACTAGGTTCTGTGTTAGCTCAGTTAGCTTCTGTGTCAGCAAAGTGTGATGGCAGTGCAGGGAATTGCTTTATATGATAGAAAATAAAGCTCTAGCTGGAGAGGGGATTTTCAGAGCATCATGCCAGTGTATTTCAGTGATCCAGAGCCCTGAATTAGCCATCAAAGGGGATTCCTGGTAGCATTTCTGCTATTGCTGATACCTATACTTGCCAGCAAAGGCCTAAGACACTATCATATAATTTTCTCCAACGAACAGAAGCCTGGGAAAAGTTAGATGGAGGGATGTGATCAATGACTGGGTTTTATTGATGATTATGGCATATGAACATTCATGGAGCCAGACTGATGGCAAATTTCTTCTTTGGCAGCATTAAAGCAGCATTAAGTTTCTGGCATTTGGCAGCATTAAGTTTCCAAGAACTATAAATCTGTTCAAGACAATGACAGGACAATAGGATTGTTTCCGTTATACTGGGATTGTTGGTTTCTGAGCCAAGAGAAATAGAGCCAAGGTACAGTGGTGAGAAAGCCAGCAATGCACAGCTTCTTCATCAATCTGGGAACTGGCACAAGATTCTGTGTTAGCTCAGTGGTGGCTTTGGTGTATTTTCTGTGCAGCCTGCTGTGTGTTCAGGAGGAGCAGCTCAGTTTCTCTTCTGCCACAGAGGATAGTGCTTTCTGTTGGCTCTGCTTCCAGCCTGGTAAAGCTGAACTTCCACAGACCTACCAGCTTTGTTGCTGCTGAAGGAGGTAGCCTGGCCTGCCTGCCCACTCTTAGGTGGAGGCCAAGTGTTTGTGTGGATGTCTTTTCACTGGGGTGGGATGTCCTGCTATCCCAGCTGTCCCAGCACATCTTATTTCGAGTGTGTGTGCTAGGGCAAAGGATGTAGGAACATATGGCTGCGGTAGGAGATCAGTGCATAATTTTCTTGTGGCAACGTGAGTGGTTTATGCTTTGCTTAAGTACAGCATTCGGTGTGTATTTTCTTTATTTCTAATCAACAGTTTAGAAAAGGGATATGCATTATGATTAAATGAAAAGCATTGGAAAGGAATGGAGTTTCTTCTTTCACATCACTCCTTTGCAAAGATGCAGAAGATAGTCTGTCTTAGAGGATTATTGATGCAGACATTTCAGATGGCTAACATCTGAACAGTAAGTTTTATTCAGTTTTCAACCAGCTTAGATTTATTCTAAAAAGTGTATTATTGTGTTTAGGTCAGTTATTTCCCTTATTTAAAATTCTGTTTCACAATTTGGAAACAAAGTTATTTATTTTGCATTAAGAAAAATACTTTATAGTGTACAAGTTGACTAGAGAAGGATATAAATCTAATGAATAAAAGAGGAGACTTAGCTTCATTCCATTTCACACCTTTGGAGGAGTGGAACTGCCTGGGACACAAAGCAGTGATCTAATATCTGTTCAAGACTTTCAGGATTGACGCATGTTAAAATTTGTTTTCTATTTTAAAATTTGCTTTCTTACCATTAGTGTGTTATAACAACTGAAAGAGGTGTAACCTCATGAAAGTGAGTTCTTCCTACCTTTATTACTGTTTTAAACTTGTAGCAGAATTTAATACCACTAGATGACTTTGCTAATAAACTGGTTTAATTAAGCTTTCTCTCACACCTATACAAACACACCCCACACAGAGCTCTTAGGTAAACAGAATCTGAAACATTTCCATGCTGTAAAATCAGTAGGTGGTTAGTGTCAGCAACAGCATGTTTTGTTTATATTTTCCTGCAATAACTATTAATCTAGAAAAAAAAAACCAAAAACACCTTAAATTCTGCACAAATGAAATTGGAAGAAGGCTCGCATTGTATATAACCATACTACACAGGCTTTGCCATCCTGTTGTGCTGTTTTGGGTTTAGGTAGAGTTAATTTTCTTCACAGTGGCTGGTATGAGATGCGTTTTGCATTAGTGATGAATAAACAGTTGACAATGTAGAGATATTTTTGTTATTGCTGAGTGAGGCTTGCACTGAGCCAAGGCCTTCTCTACTTGCCATATGGCCACAGTGGTAAGGAAGTCAGGAGTGCCTGGGAGAGTGGAAGGAGACATGGCCATGACAGGTAACACAAACTGACCAAAGGGATATTCCACACCATATGGCATCAGGCTGAGGATATGAAAAGGGGGAAGAAGGAGGAAGGAGGGGAATATTTGGGGTGATGGCATTTGTCTTCCCAAGTATCTATTGCTCATGATGGGGCCCTGCTGTCCTGGAAATGACTGAATGCCTGCCTGCTCATGGGAAGTAGTGAATGAATTCCTTGTTTTACTTTGCTTGTGTGCATGGCTTTTGCTTTCCCTAATAAACTGTCTTTATCTCAACCCATGCATTTTCTAGTTTTTACCCTCTGATTCTCCTTCTGATCTCATTCATGAGGCAGTGAGCAAGAGGCTGTGTGGTGCTTGGCTGGGGTTAAACCATAGCACCTCTTTTAAGTTTTCTTAGAGCAAAGAATTGTTGGTGATAGAGATCTAAGGAGAATAAAGCTATAGAAATATAATGCCATTTCACTAATGTACTTGAAAATCCTCATGGAAACTTAGTGGTCTTTTCACTGATTTCTTGAGTGTTCCTTCATGAAAGCAGCCTCAGGTCTTTCATTCTGTTTGACTTCTGCCTGCTTGTGTGCTGCCCTGAATGCTTTGTAAGTCAGCAAGCAGGCTTATCAGTTGTGCTCTAGATCTTTATTAATAGGAAATACATAATGTTATCTGTTCTGAAATTTCCATTTGTAAAATAACTGACACTTCAAAGAAAAGAAATATCAAGTATGAACCCTGTTTCTTCTGCTGTTACTGGTATAGACTAGTATGGAAAGGAATTAATAGTTCAGAGTCTGCCACCCAACCCTGTGCCAAATAACAGCAAGCAACTGCTTTCATTACATTTCCTGTATTTTGTATTTTATTATTATACTGTGTGTCAGGAAACAGTAATATGAAGACCTAAATAAGAGGTGGAATCCTGACACTGTTGAGTCACAGTAATCTATCTATTGACTGCCCTGACCTGCAGAACAGAATAAAAGTGTGCAGTTTAAGGTAATGTCCAAGGACTTTGAGTTAGAAGAGCTGCAGCAGATCCTTGAGCCAGAACTTCTGGCCCATTAGTCAGAACCCCAAGGCACACGAGTATGGTGGATGTATGTCATGGGGTGACTTTACCTTTAAGATAGCTTTCGGAGCAAGGGAAGTTGAAACTGCTGGTGGCTGATGGGAGTCTTTCCCCCTGACCAATTATCAGTAATTTCTAAGAATTGACAGCAGTTTTAACCATTAAAAAGTGAACTTGTAAACACCTCCTTAAGATATAAAGTCAGGGCACTTTTGGCCTCTTTGTTTTCCTGGCTGTGAAAGGAAACAGAGCTCTGGCTGGCCTCCCGTTCCCTGCCCAGGCCATGTGGCCCGGGCAGGGGCTGGGCTGGGCCCAGCGGCTCCCGGCCCGGGAAATGGGGCCTGGGGGGCTTGCCCCGGGCTCTGGCCGGGCCAGGCCGGTCCCTGGCTCGGCTGCAGTTTTTGCTGTGACTGAATTCACCAGAGACTGCTGAGTAAAGAAAGGAAAAAAAAAGCTCTGGACCTGCAGCAGGCTGAGACAGCGACCACACTCTCCACAGCAGCCATGAAGAATCTTCCATCGCAGACAGCTCCAGCTGCTGCTCCAGCAGAGATCACAGAACCATCTACAAAGCCTGGGCAAGATTTTAACCTTTTCATTACCCAGACGAGACTTGCGGATTAATCCTTTTATCCAGAGAAAGAAAAAGACATTAATCAACATGTAAAGAGACTTTATAAACTATCAGAGACAGTAAAGAAAAGAAGCTTCAGAAAAGGTAGAGAATAAGGAGATGCTTTATAAGCTGAAATATTTTTCTGTTAAAGCTATGGAGATGGACAATAAGGTCCTGAAAAAACTCCTTTAATTCATGATAGAGTATATAGGGAGGAATGGAGTGTTCAAAGTGTGGATTTTGCGTAAAAAGTAGAGTAATTGTGATACAGTGAAGCAAAGATTTGAAACCTTGGGGGGTGATGAGAAAACTGTTTTCTAGTGGAGCTCACAGAGACAGATGAAGAAGACTTTTACCTTTGAATAACTCATCCTTAAAATGACATCCCTAGACTCATTGGCCCATACACATCTCAGAGTGATATGAGATGGGAGGAGTGAGCTCTGATGACAGAATTTTTGGGCAGCTGACATCAGGGATATAGAAAACTATAACAGAAATAGTTTTCTTGTGAGACACTCCATAGATTAACAGAAAGAGACTTCTGTTTCTCTACAAAGACTGATGAAAAGACTGTAGCAGGAATTGGGACTGTTTTAACCACCAAAGTTCCAAAGTTTTTGTCTCTGTTGTCATGTGAACAAGGGAATGGTGGGTAGTAGGGGATAAAAAGGGTTTTCTGAAAGTTTATTCTGGTGTTCTTATTCTTGTAGTTTGTTAATAAACTTTCTTTATTCCTTTTTAAGTTCTAAGCCTGTTTTGCTCTTGCTCTAATCCATATATCACAGCAGGAAATAAGTAATTTTTTAGTTACTGGTTTAAAACCACGACAATGTACAAGCAGAAAAATGAGACTTGTACCATAGTTATTTCAGGCCACTAAGTCAACATACCTACAGTTAAGGAATAAAAATCTACTAGGCAATTCATATTGCCTTTACCAGCTACCATAGAAATCATTATGGCATTTAATTATCATTCTAGTATTCATTATTTTAAAGATAAATGAAAATTGAGCTCTGTTAAATATTGTTTATTTTATGTCCTTGAGGTCTTAACCAAGAACAGTAATTTTGCTGTGGTTTTTTCTCCCTTTTCTACAAGACCTATGATGAATTTGAATATTCAATATTCTTTAATTAAAATATTTCATTTTCTGCTTGTTTTAACATGATACACAAGTTGATTAACTTTTCCTGAGTACATTTTGGAAGATTGATAGTTATGTTTTTCTAAGTTTAGCTTTTATAAGGATCTTACTTGAAATTACTTTTGTGACAAGGTCTTGTTTCTAAGGTATCATACTACTTGGATCATAATAATGAATCAAAAACCAAAGACTTTGTGCTGGGTTGCAACTCTTTTTAATGTAACAAGAGGGTGTCTCGGTTCTAGAAGACAGGTGTCTGCTGGGGAGGGCAGGAGCCTCCCTTGGGATGAAAGAATGTAGACCCCCTCCCTCCGAATTATTATAATTTTGAAATCAAGGGGCTTTTAGGCGGAGATCTGGGGATAGGAATAACAGTTCTTTACTAGTATAACCAGGCAAGCAAACAGCAATAACTACAGCATTAGCAAGAAAACAGAACCAGGGACCCCGTGGCAGCCTTCTCGGCTGAGACAGGGTGGAGGAGAGGCTTTGCCCTACAAACCCCCTCGGGCGGGCAGTCCCGGTGCTCCTGCAGGGCTCTGAGGAACAGCAGGCTGGAACAGCAGGGATGAGCTGAGATCCTGGGCTGGTGGATGAGGTGGATCAGCAGCTCCGCGGCGGTGCCTGGCACTGCCACACGACAAGGGGTGTGAGGCCACCAACAAAGAGGGAAGAAGGAGAAGAAGCAGCAGCTCCGTCTGGGTGATGGCGAAATTCCCTTCTCTCTGCCCCAGCAGCTCCGCGCCCAAAAAATGTCTTTCCCCGAAGCCGAAGAAATTCAGCCAAAACTGTCCCCACCCTCCTTTTTTCCTGCCCCCCTTCTGCCCCTGGGCCCAGCCACTCTTTGTCTTTTGTCGAGCACCCACTAAGTACCCACCGTTAGGTTGTCCCCCGCAGCTAATGGGTAAAATTTCCACGGGCAAGCCAGAACAAAACAAACAAAACAAAACAAAAAAAAAGGACACCTAACCCCCAACATAGGGTGAAGCAGAAAAAACATTTTGTTTCCAAACAGAATCTGTAAGAAGGGAAAAGCTGGATAATAGTGTGGTGTTCTGTAGAAGAGATCTAGTAGCAGTGTGGAGAGCTGCTCTTACTGTTTCAAAACTTACTGCTTTGCTGGAATACCCACATGAGTACAGGAGGTCTTTACAAATTTCTCCCCGTGTTGATATGTGAAAATGTTATTTTTCTTGAAAATGTATATCTGAAAAATTTGCATGTCTCTTTTTCAAATAGTAATGCAAACATCTTACAGTTCTTTGTACTCGTGAAGACACATCCCCTAATTTAGAGAGCTGTTACTTTAAAAAGAAACTCCTTTCCCTGGCTGTGGAAAACAGAGGTATTCAGCAGTGGTTAAGAGGCAGAAGGGCCAAGGCATTTGGAATGCTATATGTAACATGAGAATCCCTCAAGCAGAATGGAGGGACCATGCAGTCAGTGCTGCATACTCCTACCTGCCTAAAGGGATATAGTTATGCAATATTAAATGCTCTTTTTATTAAACTCATAATATTTTCCTTATTAATTCTATAACCTTTCAAAGAATATTTTTGCACATATTAATATTAAGATAGTGAAGTATATGTAATTTTGTTATGAAATTTTTATTAAGCATTCAATACTTGAAAAATATTTTTCAAATCCAAAACTGAAGAGTATTTAGCTATTAGATGTGCATATATAATGAATGTCATGAAATTGCATTTTTTGAAAACATGTCAACAAAAAGTCAAGAGTAAATTTGTGTACAATCTGAAACTCATTAAGATTTTTGTAGCTGCTGTGACAAGTAACATCTGTGCTGGAATGCTGCTTAGTTTGGATGTTGGGAAGGTGAGTGCTGGTTTGCACTGGAAGTGGAGAGAGCAGCAGCCTGTGCTGATCATCCTCAGTGCTGTAGTCTGAGTGATGTTTTGAGGAAGCTGTTTTGCTTTCCTAAAAGAGTATGTCTTTGCTGAGTTTTTGATGAGGCCAGCCTGCCTGCTGGTGATCTTCAGAAGTGGTCTCTGCACTTTTTCATAATTTTATGGTATTCTTTGAGCCAATTCCTGAGCAAAGTGAGAACCAGAGTGGCTAATTTCTCTTACTCACACCAGAAGAATCCTATGCATTTTTACACCATTGTTATAAATGCAAAGGCAATTTTGGGATAAAATCAAAGAGAAATTTATTAATAAACAATAATAAACAGAAACAGCGATAAAAACCCACAATAAAAAGAACAGCGCAGCGCTGGGTGGACAGGGGTCTACACCGGAGGTATAGGTTTCCCAAATCCACGTCTGAGCATCCTCAGGATTGGGGTTTTATAGGATTTTTAAGTCCTCAGGCCAAAATTCCAGGCAAGTTCCATTCACCAAGTGTCCTTGATTGTCCAGTGAATGGATTTCCTGACATAGAATGATGACATTATTTCGTGTCCGGCCAGAATCTCCTCACATGCAAAGGAGACTCTGTGTGTTGCAATGTTAAGTTTTTCATGACAGGGTGGTGGAATCCGGGTTGGTGCCGATGAGTATCTCGGCCGGGTTTCCTCCTTTGTTTCCCCTGATTGCTTTTTCAACACAGAAATGTTTGAGTCTGGCGAAGCCTTTCTTTTGGAACTTGTCTTTTTCCTATTGATCGGTTTCTCTACCCACTGGAATCCGCAGGGCGTTGCTTGGATCCGGAGGTAGATAATTTCCCGAGCTAGTGTCATTGTTTTCCTGATGATCCGTGTCCTGTGTGTTTGTTTGGGTTGATGGGCCGGTTTTGGTTAGTTATCTTGGGCGTTGCTGGCAATCAGCAACTCCTTGGCGAAAAGCCTCATCCCACTTGGGGGGGGAGGCTTTTCCATGCTTTATATTTTGTTTTGTCTCTACAAAACATATCTTTCTTATACACTCCGAATTTTTAATACAACCATAATTTATTACAGTCCCCCACCTAATAATTTATCACATTTAAAAATTCGTTATTTTCACACTTTCTTTTAAAGAAAAGTATCCTTTTCTTACTCTTTTTCCATCATCATTTTTTCTTTGTCTAATTGTCAATTTTGGTGGTCAGCATATGTTCGTTTTCAAATTTTTCTAAGGCTCTTAATGCCTTATTACTCTCTTTCTCTTCCTCTAAAACCAGTAATTTAGAAAGAAGGGCATTTTTATCTTGTGATTTTTCCGGATCTATTGGGAGGGCGGCAATTTGCATTCCTTGCACTACAGATTGTATTAGCCTAACCAGGCAAGGAATTAAACAAGGAAAAAAGATGATTCCGGCTATTGAACATCCTATAAAGAACACTAGCTTTTTCCACCAAGCCCCTTGACCGAAAATTTGGTCCCACCAAGAGGCTTGTAGAATAGAATTCCATTTTTGAACTGGCACATGTGCCACTTTCTTGATTTCCGCAGCTAGTCCCTTTATAGTTTCGCCATAATCATCTATTTCCATGCAACACTCCGATTCATTGAATCTCCCGCACACCCCTCCCTCCTCAGCTAGCAAGTAATCGAGGGCCAGTCTGTTCTGGTAAACAAAGGCCCTCATTTGAGAATGTTGCCTTGCTAGGAGTTCCAGGGCTTCTGAGGTGTGATTGGAAACTACCTCCATTACCGCTTGCAGTCGAATGAGCCGATTCAGAAGATTTCTGGCTCCCTCCTGCTATCGGTAATATCTTTTTTAGGTCCCTCTTTTGTCGAGCTAATGTTTCAAAGAGGGGAGCCCCTAGGGACTTACTTTCATCTTTTGGTAGGGTGAAGAAAAATGGCCGAATTAGTCCCAGTGTGCATGACCCTTTCCACTTCCGAGGTAATTCACTGTATGCCTTTTTCCCGCATATCCAGTAAATTCCATCGGGAGCTTCCCAGTTTTTATTAGTTTTTGCCGGATCCTCCCAATAATCCCTCAGGCCTATGAAAGCATGGAAGGGATTGGCCCCCGGCTTCTTGTTCCAACATAATCCGATAGACTCTACCCACTCGCAATTGTTTTCCCGATAGGAGATCCAATATCCTTCGGGTGATTCCGGGTGCCAGATTTTTGTTTTCTTTTCTGAGTTTACTGTGAGTGTATTCACACACGGAGTGTATCCTACCAAATCGGTAAACTCTTTTCCCTCCCGGCTAATGCAAAACGTCCCAATTATTCGGTCATCTATGACCCATCCTTCTGGCCTCCGGGTAGTTTTTGAGAATTTTAATTCTGTCCCTTTTAATATTTGTTCCGGGGTCAATCCCTCTCCTTTCCATGGCCACCTCTCAGCTGATTTTAAACCACCGCATATCCAGCAGTTGGATATACCTAATTCAGTGGCTATTTCCTGCATTAGATCAACAAACAAGTTTTGGTTAGGGCTGGGTAATTTCCAATTATCGTATTGTCTTTCTAATAATTCATATTGTTCACTGAGAGAGTTTAACCTCTCTTGCTCCAGTCTTTTCTTTTTATTTTCCATTTCTTTTCGTTTTAAGTCTATAGCTATTTGCTTTATTTTACTCTCTGGATCTAATCCCTTTTCATCCTTTGAAAAGCAGAACACTGGGTCAAATTGAAGACACGAGTTCTCATCATCTGACTTCAATAGTTCCAAAATTATGGGTTCATTATTGAATGTCAGCCTTGTCTCGTGTTTCACATTTTTCCCTTCCCAGTACAGCTTTCCCCCCCATCATGCACGGTTTTAAGCTTGCTTCATTGTAGCAGGTAGGGTTAACTCGGTGGTATGCCAAAAACGTCGAATGCTTCTTTCCCCCAATCCAGACAGTCTTATTACACTGTCCACAGACCTCGATTGGGGGAATTCCCTTTATTTCTCTTTTGTTTCGGAAGCGGGTCTCAACAGCCCCTATTTCTTCCAAGTTCCGAATGGGTTTTTCCTTGATACTTACTCTCGAGTTCGAGCACCAGATTTTCTTTTTTGATTTACACAATTCGAACTGAGTGCCGTTTAACCAACAAATACCTGCATGTAGTTCTGAAGGGCACTTGGTCAAGAGCTCGTTTTCTGGGGCAGTCTGACACTGCTCACACTTCCCCTGGGGAGCCTCCCCTGGGGGGGCCTCGGCCTCTATTCTCTTGATCGAGTACATGACTAGGCTCAGGGACATCAGGATTCCCCACAATTGCATCCCTCTGCCATTCCCTCCGCCCGTACAAAAGTATACGGCGGGGATAACCATCTTCCCGGCAGCAAGGACTGTCTTCAGGGGCCCTTGATGTCCTGATGGCAAACCTCCGCTTGAAGGTTGCCCACCGAGATGCTTTAACTGGTTCAAATCTACAAGGTACTTTTACGGTCCTCCGGCACTCAATTTCCAAGGGGTCTGCTTTGCAATCAAGCTGACCCCCTAATCCTTTTTGGTAAAACAGGAACCACTCCGGAGAGTCAAGTTCCAAAAGGCCCGCTCGAGTTGCAAGTATCAGGAATCGATTGGTCTGGTCTAACTCCCTTTCGTAGCACCTAGTGCACAACCCCCTTGGTTTATAACCCCTTATGCAATGAGTTACCCAAATCTGCTTACAATAAGCGCACTTAAAATGTACAAACGGGAAACAATAACAATCGCGGATATTGCAACTTATCCTCTCGCTATTGTTCATTTGTGGTGCCTTCGGAGCTTGATTTTCAAATCTCCTGGCGGGGTGGTGATCTTCCACTCGGGGGCTTGGCAATCCGGAACCTTCTTGGCCCGAGAGAAGTGAGTCCACCCTTTCTCGGCCGTTCGCACAGCAGTGTCCGTGGTCAGGAGAACGAGGAAGGGACCTTCCCAATGTGGACTGAGGGGAAGTTCCCTCCACACCTTAATCAATACTTTGTCGCCCGGCTGGATTTTGTGAATTGGAAATCCCAATGTTGTGCTCTGAGGAATCAATCCTTTTTTCCGGAGTTCCTGTAGATTTTTATTTATAGAAATGAGATAAGGTTGTAATTGCACATCCTCTATTTGAGGGTGTGCCACCGGCATCCCATGCCTATATGGCATTCCATATAGCATTTCAAAAGGGGATAAACCGGTTTCAGAATGAGGCATGGTCCGGATGTTTAACAAAGCTAAAGGAAGACATCGGACCCAAGTCATTTTTGTTTCGATTATTAATTTGGATAATTGCGATTTTAAGGTTTGATTCATCCTTTCCACCTGTCCCGAGCTTTGAGGGTGCCAGGGGGTGTGATATTGCCATCTGATTCCCAATGCTTCTGACAGTTGTTTGATGATTTTAGAGGTGAAGTGAGTCCCTTGATCAGAATCGATATGGTCTATTATCCCATATCTAGGAATTATTTCCTCTAGTAGAATTTTAGACACGGTTTGGGCCGTAGCCTTTGCTCTGGGAAATGCCTCGACCCAATGTGTCAGTTTATCCACTATCACTAATAAATATTTATTTCTCCCAATCTTTGGTAGTTCCGTGAAATCTACCTGGATTCTCTCGAATGGCCTATACGAAAGTGGCCGGCCACCCCAATTTGTTTGTTTTGAATTGGCACGATTTACTTTCTGGCATATCACGCACCCCTGTACCTCTTGCTTGGCAAGTTCAAAGATTCCTTTACATCCGAAAAATTTTAAAAATTGTTCAGCCAGTGCTCTGGTTCCCCAGTGGGTTTGTTCATGCAATCTCCTGAGTATTCCTCTCGCTATACTTTTTGGAACCAGCTCCCTCCCGTCTGGCAACCACCATTTATTTTCTTTAAAATATCCACCTACCTTCTGGAAATCTTCTTGCTCCTTCTCTGAAGGAAGCACGGATACTTCTGGGGTTTCTTTGGGACTGATCTCGGGAATACTTACCGCCAGTAACGCAGCTCGTTTCGCCTCTTTGTCCGCTAGATTGTTTCCCCTGGTGTGAAACCGCCACCCAGTTTGGTGTCCTTTTACATGGACTACTGATATCTCCTGGGGCTCTCTGATAGCTTCTAAGATTTGTTTAATTATTTCTCCATGTATTAATCTTTTTCCCTTGGTGTTTATTAAACCTCTTTCTTCCCATATTTTTCCGAAAGTATGCACTACCCCAAATGCATACTTCGAATCTGTGAAAATAGTTCCCCTTTTTCCCTTCAGGCCTTTGAGGGCTCTTAAGAGTGCAAACAGTTCACAGGCTTGAGCCGACCAGCATGCCTGCAAGGGACCTGATTCTATGATTTGTTCGGTCTTACCATTTATGATGGCATAACCTGACTTTCTTTTTCCTTCTACCATTTTTGATGAACCATCAATGAACCATTTTTCCCCCCCTTCTAACTCTTGATCTTCCAGGTCCGGTCTTACCTTTGTTTGCAATTCCACTGCTTCAATGCAATTATGCAACAGCTCACCTGTTGGTTCCCCAAACAAAAACTGCGCCGGGTTTTGGGCAGTAGTTGTCCTCAACTCGAGGCCTGGCGAACTAATTAGCATGGCTTCATATTTCAGAAGTCTTGAATCAGTTAGCCATTTCTCGGCTTTTTGTTGTAAGATATTTCTTACATCGTGTGGGGTGTAGACTGTTAAAGAGGCTCCAAAAGTTATCTTTTTTGCTTCCCCAACTAACAGAGCTACTGCAACAATTGCTTGCAAGCAAGTAGGCCACCCTCGACTGACTGGATCTAGGATTTTTGATAAAAATCCTATGGGCTTTTTCTTTTCTGCCCACTCCTGGGTCAGAACTCCTTGGGCTGTCTGTCCACTTACATCAACAAATAGTTGGAATTCTTCATTTGTGTCTGGCAAGGTTAGAACCGGGGCAGTTATAAGTGCAGTTTTCAATTCCTGAAACTTGCTTTCATCCTGAGTGGTCCATTTCACTCTATCTGTGTTTAATCTTTCATACAAAAATTTTACTTTTTCACTGTATCCTTCAATCCACTGTCTGCAATATCCCAGGAGCCCTAAAAATTGCCTGATTTGTCTTTTTGTTTTTGGGGCTGGGAGTACCAGAATCCCGGCCACTCTGTCAGGATCTAGCATCTTTTTCCCCTGAGAAATCCAATGTCCCAGATATTTTACCTCGGGCTCCGTAAACTGCAGTTTGGATTTTGATACTTTCAAACCCTTTTTTCCCAGAAAATTCAACAATGAAATTGTACTTTTTCTGACTTTTTCCTCCATGGTTCCAGCAATTAATAAATCATCTACATATTGTAAGAGCTTTGTCCCTTCCTCTGGAATGAATTCAGTAAGTAATTGTTCCAATGCCTGTCCAAATAAATTGGGTGATTCCACAAACCCCTGTGGGAGGACCGTCCACCTTAACTGTTGATTTCTGTTCGTGTCCGGATCCTCCCATTGAAAGGCAAAGAAGTTCCTACTCCCTTCATCCAAAGGACAAGTCCAAAATGCGTCTTTTAAATCAATTACACTGTACCATACATCCTCGGGTGAGAGTCTGTTAAGTAAAGTATAAGGATTTGCCACTACCGGAAACCTGGTTCGGGTTCTAGCATTTACTGCCCTGAGATCCTGCACCAGTCGGAAGCTCCCATCCGCTTTCTTCACTGCCAGGATGGGGGTGTTATGTTGAGACATGCAGGGTTCGAGGGTACCTCCTCTAAGGAGGTCATCAATTACTAGTTTCAAACCCCTTTTCCCTTCTATCGGGATGGGATATTGCTTTACCCTTATCGGGTCCTCTGGGTTTTCTATTTCAATTTTGATGGGGGTGATATCTAATTTCCCCACCTCCCCTTTTGAATGCCACACTTTGGGATCGATTTCCCTTTCATCTTTCGGAGTCAAATGAAATATCTTTATTACTAATTCAGAATTCTTTACAACAATGTTTATACCCAACGAGACAATCATATCTCTTCCTAACAAATTGTAATCGGCTTCTTCTACTAATAACAAATTTCCTAGGCATATTTTATTTTCAGACTCTATTTCCACATTTTTAATTACAGAAACTTTGAAGGGATCTCCCTTCGCACCGATTACCACTACCTTTTCCTTACTTGCTACGCATCCCCGGGGTAATTTTTGCAGGGTGCTTCTCTCAGCTCCCGTGTCAACCAAAAATTCTATTTCCTCGCGATGGGGACCCACTTTTAATTTTATCAAGGGCTCTTTAGCTGTTATTGTCCCCATCTGAAAGAGCCCAAGACTTCCCTAATCTTCTTGAAATACCTTTTCATCTTTTATTTTCTGGCGGCAATTCCTTTGTATGTGTCCTACTTTCTTACAGTAAAAACATTCTGGGGGATCTTTCCGCGGGGCGGAGCCATTCTTCTGTGGCTCCTGCGGCTTTTTCGGCGCTGTTTTAAACTTGCCGTGCGTCTGTTCTTGTTTCTGAGCTTCTTTTACTGCGGCCACTAGTATTTTGGCCTGAAGTTTCTGTTTCTCGTCTTCTCTCCTCATGTAAATCTTTTGAGCTTCCCTCAGAAGCTCTTGGAGACCTTTCTCCTGCCACCCTTCAATCTTTTCTAATTTCTTTCTAATATCCTCCCATGATTTCGCCACGAATTGCATTTTAAGTAACACTTCTCCCACCGGAGAACTAGGGTCTGTCCCAGAATAGATCTGCAGACTTCGCCGCAATCTCTCCAACCACTCGGTGGGGGATTCCTCCTTCCCCTGACATTCCCCAAACACCTTACTAATATTTTGGCCTCGGGGAACCGCTTTCCTTATTCCTTGCACAATTATATTCCTTAAATCATTCATGCTCCTTCTGCCATCCTCTGTTTGGGCGCTCCAACTCGGGCTTACGCTCGGCCACTTTTGGTTGCCCGGCGTTCCCTGAGGGTTTCGCCGCTCCCAGTCCCTGATACCAGCCTGTTTAATCATGTCTCTTTCCTCTTGACTAAACAGAGATCTCAAGATTGCCATGAGATCCTCATATGTATAAATACTACTACCTAAAAATTCATCCAATCTCTCTGCTACTCCAAACGGATCATCCAACAATCTTCCCATCTCTTTCTTAAATGCTCGCACATCCCCTGAATTTAGGGGTACATTCACAAATCCAATCACTCCTGGAGCAGTAGGCACTTCCCTGAGAGGGAACATTCTGTGCCTACTCTCATTCTCTTCCCATTCTTCACTCATCTGTCTAGACTTAAACCGAGTCCTGCTTGCGGGAGGGGAATAGGGGTTTTTAAGGGTTTGTTCCTTTATTGTTGATGAACAATCAGTCGCCGCTAGGTTATTATGAAGGATTCCCCTTGCCAAAGTCGGGGAATCTGGCTGGGGCAGCGGGACGGGCAATGGGGGATACGGAGATCCCCTACTTTGCGCTACCATGGTTTCTTGGGAAACCGCGGCGGTTGTGGTTCCCACAGGAGGAGCCAGGGGAGGGGCCACCGGAACCACTGCTGGCGCCGGTTCCCCTGTTCGCGATGTGTGTGCTTCACCTGGTTGTGCCAGCGAGCTCGTGGGAGCTGATGGCACCACTTGGTCCACCACGGGAGATCCTGCCGGCCCGTGGTATGGAGGAGGTAAATGATCAAGGGGCTCCCAGGTTTCTGTTTTTGTTTCACTTTTTAGTTTCATCGGAAATAGTCCTACTCTGGCCTTTAGCCAGAGTCGGGCATATTCCTGTTCCTCGGAGTTCGAGGAAACCTTGCTCTCTACATACGAGAGTAACTCATTGCACGTCCACTTTTCAAATGTTCCTAATATTGGCCAAGTGAGATGGGGCCTCAGTTCCTGTCCACCCCAAACCTCGGCACAATAGTAGATCATTTTTGCCTTGGACTTCTTTTTCCTTTCAGGGCAATTTTCCCACTCTTTTAACAACCAACCCAAAGGACTTTCTGGTGGGATGTCTAACAATTCCTTCGTTTCTATGGAAGGGTTTTTCGTATCTACTGGCTTTTGCATTTTACTCTTTTTCTGTCCCATGGTGAAGAAAAAAACCAAAAGTCTTACCTAGTACTCTGCGTTGTGTTTGTAGTTTGAGAGTCAAAAAAAGTCTGCTAATACTCACCTTCTCGGATTGCTGTTCCGGGGTTTTTCTTAGCGCTTTGATCTCTCCTTCGGACCTCTCCTGGATCCTAATTGCTAGAAGAGTTTACTCTTTCCCGAGCTCTACTGGACGTCCTCTTCCTCTTCCAGCCCTTTTTGATCGGTCCCCCAGAGCACCCCTTTGGCCCCAGGTTTTACAAACGCGTATAGAGACCCTTCACACCGATTCGCTTCCTCCGTAGCCGGCCAATTCCCTCGCGGGAGGATGGAACCGCGGCTTTGGAGTCCGCACTCACTCCGTGATCAGATCACGTCTCACACACGCTTGTCCAATCACCCCGCTCAACCTCGCAGTACTTACAGCAATTTTCCTGCGAGGATGTCTTCGTGCACAACTGACTTTTTATGAGCTACCAAGCCGCGGCTTCTCTTCCCGAGCTCTTCCTGGATCCGTATTTCTCTTTTATTGTGGTTTTTACCTCAGCCTAAATTTGGTTCGGATGTCGGAGTGAACTGCGGAGGTTCTCGGCTTCCCAGGCCGCTGAAATCAGCGGGGGTACCCCCCCTGGATAGCGAGGTTCTCCCACAGTTTTTCCGATCCGAGTCACGGCACCAATCTGTTATAAATGCAAAGGCAATTTTGGGATAAAATCAAAGAGAAATTTATTAATAAACAATAATAAACAGAAACAGCGATAAAAACCCACAATAAAAAGAACAGCGCAGCGCTGGGTGGACAGGGGTCTACACCGGAGGTATAGGTTTCCCAAATCCACGTCTGAGCATCCTCAGGATTGGGGTTTTATAGGATTTTTAAGTCCTCAGGCCAAAATTCCAGGCAAGTTCCATTCACCAAGTGTCCTTGATTGTCCAGTGAATGGATTTCCTGACATAGAATGATGACATTATTTCGTGTCCGGCCAGAATCTCCTCACATGCAAAGGAGACTCTGTGTGTTGCAATGTTAAGTTTTTCATGACAGGGTGGTGGAATCCGGGTTGGTGCCGATGAGTATCTCGGCCGGGTTTCCTCCTTTGTTTCCCCTGATTGCTTTTTCAACACAGAAATGTTTAAGTCTGGCGAAGTCTTTCTTTTGGAACTTGTCTTTTTCCTATTGATCGGTTTCTCTACCCACTGGAATCCGCAGGGCGTTGCTTGGATCCGGAGGTAGATAATTTCCCGAGCTAGTGTCATTGTTTTCCTGATGATCCGTGTCCTGTGTGTTTGTTTGGGTTGATGGGCCGGTTTTGGTTAGTTATCTTGGGCGTTGCTGGCAATCAGCAACTCCTTGGCGAAAAGCCTCATCCCACTTGGGGGGGGAGGCTTTTCCATGCTTTATATTTTGTTTTGTCTCTACAAAACATATCTTTCTTATACACTCCGAATTTTTAATACAACCATAATTTATTACACCATCTCTGTTTGTTTTCCATGTTCCAGATCATCTCTAAATGTACATTTTGTTGGGTTTTCTTACCCCCTGTAATTCAACATAGGTTTGTTAAATGCTGGATCATTATGGACTCTCTTCCAGTGGATTATGTCTATTGGGCATGGGTGGGACTTTTGGGTAGTATTCACAAAACATTATTTGTTTTGAGTCTACAATAAAAATTTTCTCTCCTCAATTCTGATTGCAACTTTTGGCTTCCTCCTGGTATTACTACATTGAAAGGTTTTGTTTGTTTTTTTTTTTTTTAATTTCTGAATTATTTCCTTTGTATCTGGATGCCGTAATGTAATGAGTGTTTAGGGTACTCCTGAAGTGTTTCCTCTGTTTGCTTTATGGGCAGCCTTGATGAGAAGGTTCTGGCATTTTGCATCTGTTTTGAACATGTTTGAGATCAGAATTCTGGAGGGCTTCAGAAAGGTCTGTCCTGCTGGGACACAAACCAGTGTGAGATGACTGGAGGACGTCCAGGCTAATATGGAATAGAGAAGTGTCCATAAAAATGTTATAAACAAGGACCTAATAAGCATTGAAATTTTATGTTTTCAGTAGTGATTGTAAAATGCACATTGTCACAAAGAGCTGTGCAGATTGTTAAAAATGAGATTCACTTAATAAATTATAAAAAGTTTAATATAAACAAAAAGACAATTAGGAGACAAAGGAAATAAAACAAAGGGTTAAAATGGCTGGGTGCCCTGGTGCGTTGCCAGGAACACACCTGGTATCTCGGGAACACTCTTTTTATCCCCTCCTGCTGTGAGGGTTTGATGCATATTCAAACTTTTTCAAGAAGTATTTAGCATGTCCCCTCCCTGGTTCCGCCTATTTAGAACATGCTCTGTATTATTTTTATTACTGCTGTTCAGCACTGTTTTTGCTGGTCATCATTATTCTTGCTGATGAGCATTATTTTGAGTTTGGTTTCCTTTCTTCTGCAAATGGTCAGTGTTGATAACAGTTTGGGCCCCTCATCCTTCCTTTGAGGGCAGCTGGGCTTCATATCTTTCCCCTGTTGCCAATGGTCTGGTCCTGGCTTCAGATAACAGCTTGGGCTCTATTGTTCTTCCGCTGATAACACCTTGGGCCCCACTGTCTTTGCCCTCTGGGGTTTCCTTGCTTGTACTAGGAGATTCCTTTAAGCTTAAAACTTGTTAGCAAGAAAAAAGTACATACATAGCCAAAAACTATTTAACATATAATATTCATCCTAATACTTGTGAAAGCCAATATCACAATAGAGATTGATAACAAGATGCAGCTTACTTTGGTGCAGATAAATTAGGCTTAACAGGAATTTAAGTCTGCTCTACAAATGCAGTATGGACAAATCATATATTACAGATGCAGGAAGAGGTTTTCACCTGTTAGCAAAAAACAACCCCTGATGCAACAAACACAGGTAGGCTACAGGTATATTAGTTAATTATCTGGCCCATTGTAGGCTTCAAGTAGTATCCTTCTTTTCTACTGAATAGTAAAAAATCATGGTTTTAATTTTGTCTGAACTGGTCTCAGTGAGTGGCGGACTAATACTGTAGCATTCACTACTTACTGAATTAAGGAAGACAACTGAAGTTCATTGCACAGTGTCCGTTCACACTGCACTGGGGGAGAAATCATTGGTCTTTCTACATGCCTTTTGTTTGCAGTTAATTCTGCTTATAAGAACAAATCTCATTTAAAAGACAATATTGAAATATATTACATTAAGATCTTCAGCTGACCCCACTGACTGGGACAGATTGAAAGAACTTTTTTTGCAGAGTATTTCTTACAGTATGAGCACTCCAACAGAGATCAAAGGCTAGCAGTCGAAGACAACATGTACATTTTTAGTTTAGTTATTTCAGTATAATTAAATTTTACAATCTCTTTTCACGTACTTTTATTCTCCCTTAAATTTATTCTTATTTTTTTCTAATTCATGTTACTTATTTAAATAAAGTGTGAAATAATGTCAAGCTACTTTTATTTTGTAGTCAAAACATTAACCTAGGATAGTTACACTGGTATGACCTTAAAAGTCTAGCTGTACTTCTATAAGAGTACCACTCTGAGCACCTCCTCTGTGGACAAGCAGTTAGACACATTACTTCTGGAAGTAATATTTCTCTGTCAGCTGTTCTGTTCTAGTAGAATTTAACAGGACCAAAATATGTGATTAAAAGTAGACTGGTAACTTAAAACTGTTTAGACTGCCACATATAGACAAACAATGTGGTTCAGTGGTGCTAACCTCCCTTTAATAGGATGTTTGAATTGTTTTATGGTAACCTGATAGAGCTAACATAATCATAAAAGTTATTTTTTTATATATCAAGCCATACCAATAGGTTGCTGTGACATATCTGAAGATGCTTTAGTATAGTTCTTGTTTAATGCCAGTTTGCAGAGTTACAAGCATAGGACACTTTCAAATATAGTCCAGCCTATTTGATTTTACCTTGTATAGACATTGCCTCAAAGTTTGTCTCCTATAATCCCTTCTGAAATATTTGGTGAGACAGACTCTGGGCTAGAACCAGCAGATCTGGTGTAGAGCCAACATGGGAGTCCAACAGCTGACAGGCACTGAGATTTTAAGTGAACATCAGAAAAGTGACAACTCTGTCCTGTGAAGAGTAATTTTAGTAAATGGAAGAGAGCTCAATATCTTTTGAAAACAAAGTAAAATTGATGGATAAGCCCTAGATATTCTGAGGGAAGAGGAATGCTGGACAAGTCACCTCTGCTACTTGTACCATAATAACATGAATGAAGACAAAAAGAAAAAGGTGGGCCAAAAGTATCTGTATATATATCCTACCAGAGATTTTATTCAATAGAAAATCCACAGCAGTTTTCATCAGAAAAATAAGCTTTTTTTTTAATTTACCAGACCAGCCAGACACTATTAGCCCATCTGGAAAGTAATTTTATATATTGATAGCTGACAATTGCAGGCACTCAAAACAAGAAAATGTGGTGCACTTGTCTCTGTGTCTTGGTTACCACTCTGCAGATAAATTCATAGTCCAAACCTGTTCAACAACAGGAAATGCATTTTTAGCACTGCAATATGGTACTGTCTATATGTGTTTTGGTTGTTTTGATTTTTCTTTTACTTATCTGTTCTGTTGATAAATTATGATTGGTCTTACAATTGATGAACATGTGTGGGAAAAGTTTTTGAGATTAACTGATGAATTTTGGGTGCCTCAGGTTTTGAAATGTGCTGATTTTATGTCAGTGATACTCAGAGATTATTTTTTTTGAGGTTCTGGAATTTATGTGCTGCATAATAGACCTTTCCTTCTTTCAGAAAAAAATGCCAAATTGAAAATCTGTGTACTATTTATTCTGTAGTAGTTTGGCACTTGGAAGTGAAAAATGAAAGGACTTGCTGAGCTAAATCACTGGGTATGTGTGTGGGAGGACAGTTACCAGAGCATATCGTATTGTGGCACAGTCCCTGTTAAACCTGATTATCTTGCATTTTTACCTGCTGTGGATTTCTCCATTTCCAGGAAATCATTGTTTGTCTTTCTAGCTCAGGCTTTTGGGCCATTTTTAAAAGAGTGGAAGGAAAAGCTTATGGCAATTTATGTCAGAAATTACATATCACACAAGTAGGCTATTAGAAATAAGTATTAAGATGTACTGTGGTTAGTATTCCATGTAATTCAGTGCCCTTTTTTAGTAACTTCTCATATGAAATTATCTGATGGAGTGCCAGAGATTCAGTATGTATCTGTCTGGCATAAATGTGTCCCGTTCACAATTCAATTCCAAGCAATATTTTTATGTTAGAAACGAGCAAGGTGGTGCATGGCAGGAAGTTCTTTGTGTAGACTATTGTAATGTTTGTTTTACTTCTCTACTAAAGTCTGGTGACCAAACTCAAGCCTAATATGAGTCAATGAAGTTAAAAAAAAAAAAAAAAAAAAAAAAAAAAAAAAAAAGGAAAATTTCATTATTGTTTGAATGAAATAAAAATGGTTTGTTTGAATAAAATAATGAACAAAAATTAATTTAAAAAACAATTGTCTTTAATGTTTTGAACCTTCTAGGTATCATTGTATAGCAGTTTTTAGTTTTGAGTCTTTTCAAAAGAGATGAAGAATCTCTTTTATCTTCCAGGTGTCGAACATTGAAATTGTTCCTTATGCCACTGGGCTAGTACACAGTCACTGAGGGATATTTGCCTGGCATATCTCTGCTTAGGCTGCAGCTTTACAAATAACTGTTCATAACTTCTCCACTCTTGGCTGCATTATAAATAGTTTAAGGTTCCCAGCTGCACTGTGTTTTTACAAACATCTTAAAATTATGAGCTTACTGACATGCAGCTGGGTGAATGCAGTTACAAACGGTTTGTACTCAAGGAAGATTTCTGAATAGCATTGGAATTCTTTACTTGTTGAAGTGATCTAATGCTAGGAAAGTAGGACCTGCAGGTATTTTTTCTTTCCCCACCATTGACACCACATTTTTCCTTTCACAGCTGGTGATCTGACAGCTGTGAGACTATCTTGTGTCAACATCTACTCTGAGTTGTAAGGAGCAACCATCTAAAATGCATATATCTGCAGTGGGTTTGCAGCAAGAGGTGATGAAGGAACAGGAAAATGATAGCTGTGGGCTTATTTATAGCACAGAGTACTTTCCAGTTTCTGTTCATTGAAACTTTTAGGATGACTGCCTCTTAGGGACAATAAATAATTTCTCTCCTTACTGGACAGACTAGTAAAGTTTTCAGTGGTAACACCCTAAATGGGGAGTATAGAATTGCTTCTAGAAGGTTTGTGTACACTAAGATCATGCCTTCTTGCACAGCTAGAAAAACAAAAAAGGATGGATATCTTGAAAGCAGCTGTTAGTTATTCTTGCATAACTGAAATCAATAGTAATTGTATGTATCACTCCCTTGGAGTTGCCTGCTGGCATGTTTCTACATCAGAGGATATTTAGAATCTTAATATTTCACAGATTTCTTCATTTCTGCAGATTTAAGATCCCTGATAATTTAGTGCTTAGTTTGAATATCAGATTACAAATTTTTAATACACCTATGTCATAAAATATGGTGTGTTATTTTTGAACTTCATTGTCTACCTGACTTGCTTTTTGTTAATTTTAATGATCAACTCCTTGGGGCAGAAGGGTTGTTCTAAGGTTTCGCAGTAGTGAGTGCAATGATAGAGATTAAATATGTGGAACTGTGATGAACTGCATCCTTTCTGGCATGAAATCAAGAGTATTCAGTTTCTGGTCATGAACTGGCTTTTGTTTTGACTGATGATGTATTCTTTCTTTTCAGACATCTAGGAGACTCAAAATATCTGCTAGCAAACTGTTTCCCTGTCTCCCTCAAATGGTTTTCCTTCACCTAAAGTTCATCTCTGCGTTTAAAAGTACCTCATTACTCTAGCTATTGATAATATATCATCTGCAGAATTACAGAAGTGAATTGTAGGCAATATAGATATGAAAAACCTTCTCCTATCAGCCAGTCAGTCACCTGATGTAGGCAGAATTTAATTTGGTTTTTACTGCAGTGGACTCATTTTCCTGCAGAAACTTACACATCACATCACTTTTGCTAATAGCTATCCAGTCTTTTGGCTAAGAGTCATTTTTCTCTTCTGGCTTTATCACTAGGCCGGTCTCTCTTATTCATATGGCACCTATTGACTAAAGACAGTGCAAAAGGTAGGTCTCATAATCCATAATCTGTGATTATTTTAATTTTTTATTTAATTTTCTTCAGTTAAGGAAACACATTTTTTTTTCTTTGTTGCTAGTTAAAGGACTGAGGAAGATCTTATCTTTATAGGACACTTTCAAACGTAGCTCTGCCTATTAGGTTTTACCCTGTGTAGACATTGCTCTAACATCCTATCTTCCCTTCCAAAACCTTTTACTGGTGATACAAACTGTGATAGCACCAAGATCAATTGTAGAACCAAATATATTCATTCATATTTAGCTTTTGATTTTAGTTTTCAGGTTAAAATTTATGTTTTTTCATTAAAGAAATATTTCAAGTTGCTTTGTGTATATATCAATAATTTATAATTAAATGTAATTAATGCATTCATTAATTTATAGGTCCACTAATAGATACAAACATTTTTTATTGATTGTTTAATGATAAATATTATCATTTATTATATTGATAAGATTACTTTATTAGACTGAAGTAAACAGGAAAGAGTAATGGTTCATACTTGCAGCATAATAATGCTTAAAACTAGTATGATTGCCTTAGGCCTGCCATTGGTTTTATATTGATGACAAGCATTACAAAGTAAATAATCAAAATTTTTACTACTCTTGGCACAAGTACTTGGAAAATACATTCAGTATTCTGACTTTTTCCTCACTTTCCATGGTGTTTCTTCTATAAACATTCTGAGAAATGTAGAGAAAATTCCACTTACCACTTGTTTGATTCTCCCCCTGTGCTAGGATCTGTTCCACACCAGTACATTTTTCATTCATGCTATGCCTTTATTGGTTTGAGGCAATTTATTAACTGTGATTGTTCAGAGACATTTTATACAAACAGCTCTTTCTTGATGTGGGACTTTGGTCTTCCATAGCTGTAGACACATGGCAAAAATTAACTTTGTGCAGCAAGCCTTTTTGATAACCAGCAGAGCTGCTGAGCAAAGTCTTACATAAGCATGGGTGGTAGCCACTAACCCTTTTTTGAAACTGTCTGAATTATATTCTGAAAACCGAGTTTTAAATACAGATGAAGTTTGCATTTTCTGCTGTTGTAGGAACTAGCTGTGTGTTGTAATACATTATTAATGTCTTCGGGTTTGTTATTTTCTTAACCTGTAAAAAGTTGGTAGTATTGGTAATATGTTCTGTGTTCCCCAGAGAGCTGTGAATCCAAATTAATTTATTAAAAAATGCCTTGGAATCCTTAAATGTTACAAAACTACTATTGATTGATGAAACAATCCTTTTTGCTAAAATATTGGGGAAAATAGGGGGCTTGGGTGTATCTTGTCAGACTCAGTGTACATTCATAGTAATGTATGAAAATCCACAAAAACCCATTTACTAGCATTTGTCTTAATAGTTTTTTTAACTTATCAGTTAAGATCTGTTAGGCATAAAAATTTCTTATTTTCAGTATTACTATTCTGATTTATCTGGTGTTTTGGTTAAAGTAAAGGCGTAATTTTTTCTTTCACAATAGTAAAATATACAGGTGACTAAAAATTCAATAATTCAACTTTTTTCAGAGGAAGGAATAGCAAATTTATATTAAGAATGGAACCATAGATCATAGCTTCAGCTTGATCTAGGAATAGGTTGAGTATATATGAAGTAGTTCACATACTTTTTCAGTAAAGAAAAACTGAAGTTAAAATTTTGGTTCAAGGTTCTTGAGGTTTTTTGTGGGTGGGGAGGAGCCCGCCCACCCCGAGATCCTGGCTCTCCCCTAGAGACAAGATACTTCTTTGTAAGAGAGACACAATGTATCGCTCCCAGGGATCTTTGAGTCAGATATGTTAAACTGTTGTGCTTCATTGGTGTTCCCCCCTGCTGTCCCACCCTGATACAGCTATCTCGGGCTTCCCCTCGCCCCTCTCCCCTCCTATAAATATCCCGTTTTTCCCCTGTTCGGGAGATTAGCTGTTGCTGGCACCCTTCGCCGAAGCTCTGCCTGAATAAAGGTTTGTGCTTCGCGGAACGCTGGACCAGCTTTCTCATCCCTGCTTCCTGTGTCGCCTGCCTGCCGCCACTGAGCTGAGCTAAAATCGCTCGACTGCCCGAAGCTGCTCACACGCGCTTCAGCCCAGCCCTTTTCAGGGCTGCTTCTCTAGAGAAGTCGCGGTGCTCCGGGCTTTCTGTCGCCGTGGCAACTGGCGTCCCAAGCGCGGAGCATTCAAAGAAGCCCTGAAGAAGCGTCCGCCCGCAGCTTTAACTGCGAGGCGAGCCGCTGCCCCTCGAAGAAGCTTGCTTGCATTTTAGGAAGAAGCTATCTAAGAGGCTGCCACCGGGATCCTCGTCTGACCATCTGGGGCAAGGAAAAGCCCCTGAGGACCGGCCGCCAGGTGACCACCCACCCAGCAGCTTTGTTTTCGCCCGCCGGCATCTGCCGAAGAGAAATTGTAAATCGATCCTGTGAAGGGTGTTTTTTTTCTTTTTTTGGGCTTTTTTCTTTTTTTTTTTCTTTTCTTTTCTTTTCTGTTTTACTGCAGGGTGGGGAGTGAAAAAGGATGGGAAATCAGCCCTCTATATGGAGGCTGACCCCACCTGAGAGGGACTTTTATATCCAAGTTGTAAATACCCTAAAAGTGGGAAATTTTAAGTTTTCTAAAGGGGATTTAAAAAGATTTATTCATTGGGTTTTTAAACATTTATGATTAATTCAGATTCTGCTAAATTGGAAATTTTTTGGGATAATGTGGGAAGAAAGTTATATACAGTTCAAGCTAAAGGGGATTTTTCTGTCGCAAAATTTTTTCCTGTGTTTCAAAATATTATTTTCTCATTGGAAAAAGAGGGAAAATAAGAAGAGGGAGTTTTGGGTCCCCAGTTAAACCCCCCAACCCCGTCAACCTCTCCAAGTGCCCCCAAACCCTCTTCCCTATCTGAGAGCCAGTCGGCGGGTGGACATTGCCCCCGGGCACAGGGCTGCTGCCGTCTCCCTGACACCCCCCCACTGTCTCTCTACCCGCACCAGGGTGGCAGTGGCCATGCCACTCTGGGTCTTTCCCCTACCCTTTCTCCTATGCCCTCACACTCAGTTGTGTCCCCCCCAGTTCCTAGCGTTAGCACAGATGGCGCCGGCAGCGTGGCCAGCCCTGCCATTTTGTCCCATTCACACCCCGGTTTTCCCGCCCTCGGTGCCCAAAATGGCCACTTTCCCGCCTTCACCCCTTCTCTTCCTGCCGTGCCCTGCGGCTCCTCCCCCCCCACTGCGTCGTTGGGTGTAACCGCGTCGGGCCCTCCCCCATCCATCGGGAAACCCCTTCCCGTCACGGACCCCGGTCCTGCCCCTTCACGCCGGGGCCCCGCCCCCGGCAGCACACCCGCTCCAGGGTCCCAGTGCCCCGGAGGTCGGGACGGCTCCGGCCTGAGCGGGGCCATCTCGGCTTCCCCACGCAGCCACAAAAGGGCCAGCTCTAGACACCTGAGCCGGCCCCGCGCTACCACCAAATGCCCCCCATCTCCACTTGGAGATGAGAGCAGTGAATCTTCTTATTCAGATTCTGAGTATGAAGACCACTGGGCTGAGGTGCAGAGGGAAGCCACACGAGTGGGGAACTCAGCTCTGTCCCAGAAAATACTTGCCTTTCCTGTAATAATGAGGAGAGACAGGGCAGGGGCGCAGGTTGCTGCATGGGAGTCCCTTCACTATAGGGAACTGCAGGAACTTTGTAAAGCTGCCGAGGAACGTGGCAGGGGTTCACATTTTTTTAAACACTTGCTGGAAGCCTCCTTCTCTGCCCATGTCATGGTCCCCCATGACATCAAAAATATTATGCACTGCCTTCTCTCCCCAGCAGAGTACATGTTATGGGAGAGGCAGTGGAAAAAACATTTAAAGCAATTGGCAGATGTTTATGCTAAAGATGCTAACAGACCTAATTTTACTTTAGAGCAATTAGCAGGAGAAAGAGATTTCCAAAAGCCCTGAGATCAGGCCCAGGATCTGCCTGAAGCAGCCTTACAGGATAAAGCTAATGCTGATAAGATATCTCTTTTTACCACCCCTGATGATAAAGTGCCAACGTAGTGCTTCACCAATATTAAACAAGGGGCAACTGAGTCTTTTATTAAGTATATCGATAAGTTAAAAGTAGCCGTTGAAAAGCAGATAGAGAGCCCACAGGCACAAAAGGAATTATTAGTAAAAATAGCAATGGCCAATGCTAATTCGGAGTGCAAAGCAGTCTTACGGGCCCTCCCACTGGACCCAGAAGCAACCATAGATCAGATGGTTGAAGCCTGCACCAAGCACTCCTCTGCCTTAAGTGAGAATACAGTGGCACTTGCAGTAGCTAAGGGAGTGGCAGAAGGGATATCTGGAGCTTATGCTGCAGACCCCAATACAAATCGATGTTTTAACTGTGGCAAGCCTGGACATTTTTTCAAAGACTGTCCAGAGAGACATTCCATACAACCGCCAGCCCACCAACGGTTACCCAGACAGAATTGGCATTTGGGCAACTTCAAGCAGAGCGCAGGACGGCCCCACGCTTCGACATCAAATCAAATGCCGCACCACTCCATCCCTCATGCCAAACTCACAGAGAAGCTGCCGGTGCTGATCAAGGATCCTGAATCACAACTGACATCAGGACTTTTCCCATTGATTACCTGGGGGAGAGGGTATGCGTGTGTGTCCACACCATCAGGACCTAAGTGGCTCACAGGGAAAAATGTAAAACGTTATTTAGGCCCTACAAACCCTGCAACAGACTCAGAACTTTCAAAGTCTCCTGAGACCCACACAGGTCCAGAAAAACAGCAGCCCACTGCAGCCTGGAAACGTAGACGTCGCCGGAGTCCACCAAACTGACCTGTCAACAGACCAACAACCAGACAGAGGCCAAACTGTCCTGCTACCAGGGCCACAACGAGACGACTGCCAACGTCACGCCTGACACCGTGACAGTACACAAGTCTTCTTAACTCCCTCCCCCTTCTCCTTCTTGCCCTCGTTGCCTAGCCCAAATTGCCGGTTTACACCAAAATGCACCTCTGTGCTGCTGCTGGTGTCGGGTCATGTGTCCCCAATACACAGAATAACCTTGCTTATAATTGTTTGGTTTTTTTTTTTGTTTTGGTTTTTTTTTGTTTTTTTTTTTTTTAAAGAGGGGGGAGATGGGAGAGGAAAGGGAAAGAGAAAATCGCTCTCCCTCCCTCCAAAAATCAGAGCTAATCCTTTATGTCCTGTTGTAGAAAATGGAGAGCAAAACCATCCTTGAGTTCCTAATGTTCCTGATTATCTGGATGGTCCTGAAAACATCAGCTGTAGAGGCCTGGCTAGTAGCACAGCCCCAGGAGAACGTGTGGATCACGCTCGCAAAGACGCTCCAACAAGAACACATGTGCTTGTCCACGGGCAGTGCCACCAACCCTCTGTCAATCCTGCCTGCTCATGGACACGGCTGCAAGGAATCAGATGGTTTGTGCTGCTTTGACCTCTCCAGCCCCAGTGAAGGCATCCACGCCCGCATCCAGAGACCCCAACACGTGGTCCCAGAACTCCAGACTGAAAAGGAGCCCCAGTGGCTTGAGGACCTTTTTGGGAGCTAAGGGCTCAAAGGATGGGTTGCCTCCCTCCTCAAAAACATTTTTTGGGTTTTCCTAATTGTTATTATTTTCCTAAATATGTTTTCATGTTTTAAGAAGCTATTAGCTATCTCTCTAGGAGATGCCTTTTTAATAAGTAAAGAAGGGGGAGTTGTGGGTGGGGAGGAGCCTGCCCACCCCAAGATCCTGGCTCTCCCCTAGAGACAAGATACTTCTTTGTAAGAGAGACACAATGTATCGCTCCCAGGGATCTTTGAGTCAGTTATGTTAAACTGTTGTGTTTCATTGGTGTTTCCCCCTCCTGTCCCACCCTGATACAGGTATCTCGGGCTTCCCTCCGCCCCTCTCCCCTCCTATAAATATCCCGGTTTTCCCCTGTTCGGGAGATTAGCGTTGCTGGCTCCCTTCGCCAAAGCTCTGCCTGAATAAAGGTTTGTGCTTCGCGGAACGCTGGACCAGCTTTCTCATCCCTGCTTCCTGTGTCGCCTGCACACTGCTGCTGAGCTGAGCTGAAATCACTCAACTGCCCGAAGCTGCTTGCACGCGCTTCAGCCCAGCCCTTTTCAGGGCTGCTTCTCTAGAGAAGTCGCGGTGCTCCGGGCTTTCCATCGCCACAGCAGTTTTTAGTGCCATATATAATCAAATTGATAAATAAATATTATTTTGAAACTTAGATTGAATCTGTGTTTTATCATTCTAAGATTCATAACCAGCTTCATTGGTAAATAGGCCATTTTGAGGGAATATAAGAAATCTAATACAGTTACCAGATAGAGAGCTGAATACTTTGTCATAGACCTTATATTTTGAGTGAACAGTCTAAATGATCTTTTAATGCAGATTTATATTCCAGAAGGCAGAGAACAGAACTCATGTCATTTCAGGTCTCTGCCACTGAGAACTATCTTAGACAGCATGTACTCATGCAGCCTGTTTTTGAAAGAAAAGGAATTAATGCAGAAACCCAGGAGATGGAAAAAGTTCATTTTCCCTAAGCAATACAAAATTATTTCTCTTGAATTCCTCTTCCAGAAAGCACTCTAACATGGTTAAATTCTTCAGTGGGAATTTTTGGAACCTCCACAATAATAGGGTAGCAAAGCACCTTCTTAAATATTTTTAATTTCTCACCTTTCCTATTATTGTAGCATTATCCATGAAATGCAGTACCAACAGATTTTTATATTTGGAGGAAAAAAAAATCAACAAGGTGTAAAAGAATTCAATAATCCTTTACATTTTGAAGAGGAAAGAGGAAAAATAAAATGTACTGCAAAAGCTCTGTAACTTCAGGAGTTCAGTATATCAGAGTGGAAGCATTTAAATAACAGGAAAAATAAATGTTATATTACCCAAGGAAAAATAGATAATTGCAATACCTTTAATATTTAAAATTATTCTTGGAATGCCTGAGATATAGTAAATTAGATAAAATATTAGGGTTATCTCTTTGTTGTTGTAATTTTAATATCATTAGAAACAGGACAATGTTCTTCTATATTGGAAGGAAGGATGATGGAATCACAAGGAAATGGGAGTCCCTAGGAGCCAAAACTCTACTATGTAGTTCCTTCATCAAAGCATTAAATTGTTTGCAAAGTTTGTGTCATACTTCCTCTTATTTGACAAGTCTTATAATCAGCTTTTGGGGTAGATGTAAGCCTGGCCTGTCTTTTATCCTATTTCTTCCTGCTTTCTCTAAAAGCAGTTCAGGAGGTCACTGGCAACAGCTGTGTTGCCTTTATGTTCTTTCCAACTCTACTAGGTACAAAAATTTTTATCTAGTCGGTTGATTGGTTAGTTGGGGATTCTTTTGTTGTTCTGGGGTTTGTTTTTTGGGCTTTTTTTAAGGCTTCTATTTACATGATTTTTCTTAGATTTTCCAAACATGATGGGGAATATTTCTGCAGCTGCAGCTAAGAGGGTTTTAAAGACTGATAATACTGGAGAGCAATAACCTATTTATAATTGTAAAGCAGGCAATGGTAAGTTTCCTTACTCTGTTGTAATGCTAATGGAGGTTGGGAAGTGTGCTTAAGAGGGAAAGATGCAGAAAAGCAGAGCCTTCAGAACTACTTGGCACTTTGGAACCCATAAGCTCACCAAAGGAACCATGAGAGCATTTGATGAGGACACCTGTTTTGCAGGTTACCTGTGATAAAACCTCCCATTGTATTTAAACAGAAGTTAGTTTCAACTAGTCAACTGCTGCCTTCAAAAACAAGGTAATATAAAGCTAGCTAGCTTTCTGGAACAGCATTGTAGCTTCAAATGAATACTCTTTGGAGCAGGACATTTGCTGGGTTAGGGATGGCATTTGGCCTGCTGTGAGGCATTGCTGACACCTAGTTTTCTGCATTGTAGGATACCACAAGCAGTTATTGCACTGTCTTATGAACTTTCAGACCTAATGCCAAAACTTCTTCTGTCATTCCACTGTTAAAGGATATTCTGTGTCCTATGAAGCTTAGCTTATCCAAAATCAGGTTGAGGAGGCTACATTGCCCTCAATTCCTGGTTTTATTGTGTTTGCTGATCATCCTGACTTAGTGAAAGCTGTCCCTGCCCATGATAGACTGCTTGGATTATATGATTGGTAAAGGTCCCTTCTCACCCAATGTAATGTATGATTTTGCCATATCTTAGCCAAATTGAGATTTGGCTAAGATGCGGCAAAATCACAATCACAAGGCAATGTAGTCATGAACACATAAGTTAGCAGATACTGTGAATAATATTGAGAAATGCAAATACATCATAAACATGCACGGTATAATATATATTTTTTGAAAAACTAAATGCTTTTTTTTATTAAGATACTTTTAAATACAGAAGGTGGTGTCTTTAAAGAGCTTTTCTGAAAATAAACCTATGAAATTCAGTATGCCTATGTAATTTAATGAATCAAAAGTCAAATTAGTAGTAATAAAATAAAAAAGTCATTTGAATCTGAAAATGTTCTGCTACAGTTTCCTACAGCAGGTGATCAATAACATAGTGGAGTGGAAAAACTAGAATTGATTCCATCATCCTTCTTGTGCATATGCTTACATTTCTAGAGGGTATGTCAGGCTCTACTGCTTCAATGTCTAATAATATTTTAAATCCCTTTCATTCACATTGAAAATCAAAACATGTTGCCCTTTCTGATCCAGGGTGGCAGGATCAAGAAAGCTTACTGTGTACAGCTGAAACAAACAACCCTATGAAAAAATGATTGATAACTTTTACAGAGGTGTTTCCTTCTTTTGAAGGTGTATGGGGGAGGGGCTGGGGGGCGTTTGGGTTTCCTATTGACGTAATAAGGGTTAAATGAAACACTCACTCACTCTGAATAAAAGTAGCCTCAGTGCCCTTGTGTCCTTAGGGAAAGGAACATAAGACCTGGGAGCTCATCGAAATTATATCAGGGACATTGTGGGCTGCTGAAAAGAAAATTAAACAGCTGAGATGTGTTGGAATCCTTAATGCAAGAGGGAAATGCCCAATGTTTATATAAGTGTTCTTCCTCATTAAAACCTTTAAAACACAAGCATAATTTTTGGCAAATTTTGTCAATAACTGGAGCTCAAAGGAGCAAAGACATTGCTAACATATTAATTTTGTTTTAAGTGATACTAGATCTGTACTAGGAAAACCCTTCAGTTTTAACACATTAATTCTGAGGATTCCCTCTTCCATGTTTGCAGAATGATTAATAGTACATTAACTGCATAAAATGCCCAGCATAAAAAAAAAAACCGACCCTGTTCCAACTATATTTATTACAATGCAGCTTTACCATTTACAGGTAATAATCTAAACTTCTAGTCATAAGTTTGGCTTATGAAATACCTGAGTATTTCAAACTGATACATTTTAATTTTTTTCAACTTCCGTTTCAGTGGTAGAGTCTTCAGGCTTCTGTTCCTTAGATTTATTTCCCTACACTCAAGACTGAGTTTAACAAAACCCCAAATTTTCTTTGATATAACAATATGAACTTGGTATTTCTTAAAATATATAAACAAATTAACAATAAATCATGAAATAATTCAAGATTTTTGATTAAAATCACAGGATTTGGCAATACTGATTTATAGTTAAATCAATGAACATTAAATTCATCCTTCTTTATATGACATTACAAAAAAACCCTAATATGCTGTTCAAAATTTAATTAATGGAAAACCAGGTTGAAAGGGGACCTCAAGGATCATCTGGTCCCATCTTTTTGGCACAAAAACTGTCTAGACAAAATGGCACATCACCGTGTCCAGCTGAATCTTAAGTGTCCGATGTTGGGGAACCCCTCACTTTGCTGAGGAAATTATTCCAATGTCTGATTGTTCTCATTGTGAAAACTGCACTCTTGTGTCTAATCAGAATCTCTTAGGAGTAACTTTTGCCCATTACTCCTCATACAGAGGGCAGCTACATTCTCTTTGTAGCCACTCTTGAAATACTGGAACATGGTGATAGTCTCTAAGCCTTCTTTTCTCAAGTCTGAAAAAAAACAGTTCACTCAGCCTTCCCTCGAATGGCAGAATCACAATCCTTTGATACTTTGCATTCCTCCTCTGGACCCTCTCCAGCCTTTCTGCATCTTTTCTGTAATTCTGACTTCTGGTCTACAAAACGATCTCTTTTCACTGTAGTATTCTTAGCTTTTTACTCTCTAAATACAGTTGATTCTCTTTTATATTTTTTTGCATATATTTTTAGGAGTCAAATTTTTTTTGTAGAACTGTGCTGAGCTCTTGTAGCTCCACCAAAGAAGCACTGTGCAAGAATGTTCTAGTCATAGAGTCATAGAATGCTTTGGAAGGGAAATATCTAGATAAAAAAAACATCTTTTTGTCCTAAATCTCTAATTTTTTGCCTGTATCTGCTAAACTAGTCTTATAAGAGCAAAAAGTCACAAAAATTATCTCAAGTTCTAGTGCACACTGTAGCCTCTTCTGAGAAGCAGCATATATCATTGCAGTCTTGATGGTTCTCATTCAACCTTTCTCCTGCCAGCCATCTGCTAGCCTGGGAAATTGCTGCCATTGGGTAGTACTGCTCCAGTGTCCCCATGGTGTCATGCTTCAGGTGAGTGCCAGTTAGGTCATCTGGAGACGTCTCAGTGACATCAGACATGAATTATAAGAGGGAGAGAGATTGAGCTGCTTTTTGGCCTCTTCCTAATTTCAAAGGAACAAAATACAGTCCAGAGCCTGGCTTGCTTTAACTTACCCATTTGTCATATAAGTATTTGTCAAAGTGTGAAATCTTCATGTTTGGAATACTTTCATGTGGAGGACCTTTGCATTTGAATAAGGCTCTCTAATGAAAGTTGCTGTATAAACAAAGCAAATATGAATATTGTTTTTAAAGGCCACTTGTTATGTGGCACTTCATTACTTTTGGTTACCTTTCCCTTTCCATTGACTGAATGCCATTGCGTTCACAAATGCTGTTCCCTGAAACAGAGAAAAATTTCAGTTTTAAAATCAGGCAATTACTATTCATAGAAAGAAGTTTTCAGCCAGTAAATACTATAGAAGCCTGGATTGAAAAGTCACTGCTGCGATAGCCTGTCAGGGTCTGTTTTATTAATGGAAGTAAGTATTATGTCTTTGTTGCATAATGTGTTTTGCTGGAAGGTGAAGCTGTACAGCAGTGAGCTTTCTCTAGAGGCCTATTCTCTTGGCTTTATGTTGAAGACAGGCTTCAGCAGTAAATGGCTTTAAGCTTGTCAAAGAAAGGTTATTAAAAATGTTCCTGCCTTTCAGTCTCCGTGCTCAATAGGTGCAAAAATTCAATACTGTAGGGATTTTTTTCTATTTAGTCATGTCATTTGGCATTTTGCCTATAGCTAAAAATGAGATACCATCTGGTTTAAGCTCACTAATGAGTCTGCATTGTAACCTGAACTGGTTCACTGGTTTATTATTATTAGTTAAGTAATAAACTTGCCTTCTGCTAATTGAACTTTGATTTCTATGTTTTGTTAAGATTTTAAATCTCAATGATTTCTTGAGGTGGTGATTTGAAATCATAGTTCTTCTGTACTCACAGACTTCTGTACTAGTGTTTTGGGTAATGTTGTTTTCTTCTGCCTTGACATAGTTCTTTTATCTCACTATATGCTTGTAATGTAGTGGGACCTCATCTCTCTTAGGGACTTTAGAAATTCACTGACTTCTGGTGTGAGGTGACTGGCAGAAGTTAAAGTGCAACTGCTGAGGACAGAGTTGCTGCTTTGTTGAGCACTGGCATTGGGTGAAATATAAGGTGAAGGATTATTTGGGGCTCTCTACAACGATAAGCATTGGCATAGGCACTGTGAATCTATCAGAGCATGCATACTTTGGCTACAGGTGATGGAAGGCTTTCACAGACCTGGCCATAATGCCTGAGTAAAGGAATCATCCAGAATAATGATGTCTCTATGATGGTATATACTCATGCGGCATATCTGGAAGCTATTCCTACACTTACAACTGGTTCTGATGACTTCTGTGACTCTTGCTGACTGGCAAAAATGTTGCACTCATTGTAGAAATTTCTTGGATGTGAATCTATGGGCAGTAGAGCTTTGTTCCACTTCACAATGGATGCTTACTAGCAGGGAGAATTTGCTCTCTGTTGACACTGAGCAGCCTCTGGTCTTGGAGATGATGTTGGCTTGTTCCCAGATCCTACCCATCATAAAACTGCTCCTCAGGACTGAGGGATATCATAACATTTCTTGACAAACTTTACAGTTTCCTGATCATTCAGAATAGTGGAAGTCCATCATAACTGAATACTAATGTACGCTCACGGGCCTTTCTTTTTCTGATGACACCCACTGCAATCCAGACACATAGTGCCACGGTGACAGAAGGCCTGGAGCGCCGCGACTTCTCTAGAGAAGCAGCCCTGAAAAGGGCTGGGCTGAAGCGTGTGTGAGCAGCTTCGGGCAGTCGAGTGATTCCAGCTCAGCGGCGGGCAGGCGACACGGGAAGCAGGGACGAGAAACTGGTCCAGCGTTCCACTAAGCACAAACCTTTATTCAGGCAGAGCTTTGGCGAAGGGAGCCAGCAACAGCTAATCTCCCGAACAGGGGAAAAACAGGATATTTATAGGAGGGGAGAGGGGCGGAGGGAAGCCCGAGATACCTGTATCGGGGTGGGACAGGAGGGGGGAACACCAATGAAGCACAACAGTTTAACATAACTGACTCAAAGATCCCTGGGAGCGATACATTGTGTCTCTCTTACAGAGAAGTATCTTGTCTCTAGGGGAGAGCCAGGATCTCGGGGTGGGCAGGCTCCTCCGCACCCACAACTCCCCCTTCTTTACTTATTAAAAAGGCATCTCCTAGAGAGTTAGATAATAGCTTCTTAAAACATGAAAACATACTTGGGAAAATAATAACAATTAGGAAAACCCAAAAAATGTTTTTGAGGAGGGAGGCAACCCATCTCTCGAGTCCCCAGCTCACAAAAAGGTCCTCAAGCCACTGGGGCTCCTTTTCAGTCTGGAGTTTTTGGACTGCATGTTGGAGTCTCTGGATGTGGGTGTGGATGCCTTCACTGGGGTTGGAGAGGTCAAAGCAGCACAAACCATCCGATTCCTCGCAGCCGTGTCCATGGGCCAGGAGTAGGAAGTCTATGGCAGCTCGGTTTTGTAGCGTGGCATGCCTAACAGTCTCTTCATCTGTTAGTGACCTCTTCATCTGAGGTCACTCAGGACAGAGGAGGTCCGGTTGGCCTGCTTACCAAGCCAACACTCCAGGTGAGAAGGCTCACAAGGACTTTAGCAACAGCTGCCCATGGCAGAAATGCTGACATCACCACCCTCTTTGTGTAGGACTGATCTTTAATTTGGCTATCACAATTTTCATCTAATTGTGTGAGATCTTTCTTTTGGTGGGCCAATTCGTTCTTTTTCAGCCAATCATGTATTAGACTTGAATTTGGAGTGAGGATGGTAAGCTGTCCAAGTGTGCAAGGACCTCCCCGGAGTCAGGAAGGGATTCCTGTCCACACTCTATGCCCACAGGTCAAGAACATTCCCTGGGGCAGCACTCTGGGACAGTGAGAGGAGGCGGATCGTGTGCTGCTGGTGTAATTGCACCATTTTAACTGATTGTAAATTTTACTGTCGGGAGTCACATTTTTCCTTGATTTAATTGCCCTTTGGTATTTTGAGGCAGACCATGTATTGGCTACTGGGTGATAATTAAAATTTATGCAATAGGTAGCTTTGGAGGATCCCAAAATCTCCAGTTCCTGGGGTTCCTCTGGTGCATGGGGCAAGATCTTTGTCCACTCGTCCCAAATGTCTACTGGGTTGGGTTCTTTCCCTGTGAAAGGATATTCATGGGGCTTTAAAGGAATCTCTACCAGGCAGGATGACAGAGGGTTGGTGGCACTGCCCGTGGACAAGCACATGTGTTCTTGTTGGAGTGTCTTTGCGAGACATCTTGAACTCTGTTCACTCTTTTTTCTGAACAAATCCAAGCCACACCTATCACACAAGATGTCAGGTATGAATAACTTACAATATCACATTTCTAATGCACATTGCCTTTGGTTTCAAAAGAAAAATTAAGTTTGCTTAATGACACTCACATTATTCACAACTTAGGGCAGAAATGCTTTTACTTAGCCCAATGTAAGCAACAGAAACTGTGAATATATATTCTAACTATCAAAATCAACTATTCTTATTATACCAAAACTCTGCTCTCTTTTTCTGTGATTATTATAGGAAATTCAACATAATAACTATTCACTAACACAAGAAACCTTAAGAGAATATTGCAGGGTTTTGATTTTTAATATGAAATTGATGGGAATTTGTTTCAGGAACATGATCATCATCATGTCATGGAAAATAAATGTCACTTCAGTGACTGACTGACTTAGATTTCAGCATGTTTTTATTTAATATAAGAAAAGTCTCAACATATCCTTAGTGATGAATTCATTGTCTAAAATATTTAGAAGATGCAGCTATTAGTTTCACAAATTAGTTTTCACAAACAGAGAATTTAATGAGTAAATCACAAGGGCAAAGAAGAAGTTAGCAAACTATCTGTACTTCAGTTGGTGAAAAGGTTAAATAACTTTTGAATTAAGTAGTTAAAAATATTTTCGGACTGGTAATAGTAAGTGTGCTGTATAGCTGAAGAGGATCCAAAAGAATCCATAGTTGAACAGGACACAAAAGGATCCATAAAATTCTGTAGAAATGAACTGTGGAAAACCAAAGTAGAGAAATTTAACAAACAATGAACATAGAAATAAACAAATATCGCATAAAATGCCAACGATAAGCACAACATATGTTAATTCATGTAATTTCTAACAAACATGAATCAGAGAAAGCTGAGGTACAAATACTGTCACAGAAGTTGAGAAGTTTTGGTGGAGGAGAAGAATGAGGGCAAAGAGGAGAGTAGAACAAAAGGGGAGAAAAGATAAATGTGTTCAGATTACTCCCCGTAGGTTTTATATCTCTAAGCCTGTGATAGCCATCAGAACAAAATGTGCTGGTGATGGACTTTATGCTTACGGGACACGGTTTATACAAGTTGCTACCCTCTCTGCATACCCCTGGATCTTCCTTGCAGTTTCCCTTGTTGAAGCTGAGAAGGGCTGCTTGGTGGGTATATTAAAGGCACTAGAGGAGGAAAACACCAGCCCATATGGATGATATAAGGTGCCAGAATCTGCAGTTAAACAGCGAAAGAAACAAAATGAAGTCATTGTTTTCTTGGCTGGGGATGTGGAATCCCATTAGAGGAAGATTCCTCCCATTTGAGGAAGATTTTGCATAGACATATGGGACATTGTTATGAATACCTCTCACTGTGGTTCCCAAAGCCTTTCATAAACATGAAAGGGTTCCCAACTTAAAATCTATCTAAATGCAGAATTCCTAAGAAAGTAAGGCTGTGTGGATCTGAAGTTCTGGGCTGGCTAATTATAAATGTTCTTGAATCCTAAAGTTTGGAACAGGAAACTTATTTTGGACATGGATGAGCCTTTCTTTCTCACTGCAGTCCAGGTCCATGCTCCCTTATTTTGAAAATATTTGAAATTTTTTTTCAAATCAATAGAAGTCTAAATAATATGTGCTGAATTTTGTATCAGATTGATAATTTTACCCTCTTATCCAGGGAGTGTTAGTTCATAATCTGTCCATATACTGCTCTTTATAATTAACACTTTTCTTACATTTTCCATTAAAAAAATGTAGTGTTTTGAAAAAATGTTAACTGTTCCTACTGGGCATATTCCCCAGGATGAACATTTCAGAAGAGTTTCTGAAAAAAATTAGTGGAATAAGAGAAGGGAGATGTTGGAAGTTTTTTCACAAACGGGACAGGACTGCCAGGTGATGCGCCACAAGCTTTTATTTTGGGCACCAGTCTCAGCCACAGACACAGGAGATGGCACAAGCTCATGTCTGCCACAAGCAGCTCAAGATCTCTTTGTTACAGAACATTTATAAGTTTTTCAGCCAATAGCATATTGCTAAAGCTTACAAACAATTGTTCTGTCCAATCAGTAAAAACACATGTACATCTTCTTCAAACAGTGCTTACTGGTTTGCTTTCTATTAACAATACACAACACTGTTATTAAGCTTAAAACGTTCTGCTATCTTGGTAAGCATATTTTTCTGCAGTCTTAAGGTCTATCTTGGCCAAGCCTAAAAACTTGACTATTGTTTCATGTCCTTTTATATTGTATTATTGTATCTTCCTTACTTCCAGGCCTTGCAGCCGCAGCTAGCTCTAAGTTCCCTGCTTTCTCTTTTCTGAGGCTTATTTTCACATCTTCTGAGAGTCTTCTTACTTTTACTGTTTCCCACAGGGAGAGATAAAAGCAGCAATAATTCTGTGGCCACCAAACTTCTGAGGGCTTGTTTTTGCACTTTAATATTCCTTTTAAGTTTTGTGCTTCTTGTTACTGTCTCTTTTTACCTATGTATTTCTAGATTCTACAACTCTAACCAGAGGGGCAGGGATCTTTTTGTAATTAAATTAATTGGATTGGATCCTAAGTTATCTTTATGTAATTTTCATCTAATATATTTCCATTCTCTTTAGCTGAAATTTCTTCAGCTTTGATGTAAAATTATTCTATATTCTTTCTAGTGTTTTGTTCCCTGTTCTGGGAGATGTCAAAATAAATACAGGCAGAAGACCTCATTAAATCTCAGTTTATCTTATTGTTTTTCTGCCTGGTGCTGCCAGAAGGGAACAGCTGCTTCCTCCTGTTGCTGCTTGGGTCAGCTACCCCAGTCTGAGGGACTCATTATCCTACAGCTACCCAAGAACACTGTCACTCTCTTCTCCAGAGTTAGCAGCCACTCCTGGGTTATCTAACCAGCACAACTGGATTATGCTATACAAAGTTTATAGCTTTCTATTAGAAAGACCTGCAGAAACAAATGAGCCAAGTCATCAATTTGTGTCTTAGAACATCAAAAGTAAAACATTTTTGGAATGAAAGAGCAATCACTTAAAACACAGTAGTGCAGCATTGTGAAATGGAAAATAATGCAACCTGAAAATTTTCCAAGTGTAAAATGAAACTATGGTTATTAAACCAGAAATCATGCTAGGCTCCAGTACCTTAGCTGAACAGTCACACCTCCACTGAAATCATATCTAAGAATGGAAGAAAAGCTTTTCCCAACATTATCATGTAATAGGCATGTTCAACTCATGTGAAAAAGTACCAAGTAATAGAGTGAATGTTCATAGAATATACATTTATTTAATGTGAAATTTTGTTCAGGGTGGAGATCATGTCCTTAAAAGCTTATTTTAGTTCTTGTTACAAAAAAAAGGGACAATTGTTTTTTCTTTGTTCTGTTTCAGTATTCTGAGACAAGTGTAATCATCTGGGACTTTTTCTTCAGGGATGTGGTTGCTCATTAAATGTTGGCACCTCTGTTTTTCCTGAGTTGTATTTTCACATTTAACCAATGTGTATACATATGAATCTGTCACTAGGCCTGACCCTCATACTTAAAGCCTGTTTTAATGAAAATATTCCTCTGCTTTAGCAGAGGAAAAACTGTGTTTATTCATCAGTGTAGTAAATATAGTGACTTTTATTTCTTTATAAATAAACACATGAGACAGTAAAAAATGAAGTCAGTGGTCTTCAGATTTTCCTTCTCATACTTTGAAGTCATACAGAAGTCAAGCAAAGAGAATCTTTTTGTTAGTTTTCACTTGTGTCATGTCTGGATGGTGAGACGTTTTCCGCACAGGACAAACTCAAGGCATTCATTGAGATTTTTGGGTAGGGCAGATATCCAAGGGCTGTTTGTGCAGTTTACAATTTCTCTTCTGAGCAGTTCAATCATCAAGTAATGAAAAATGTTGTTTGCATAGCAGAAGCAATATCACACTCAATTGTCCTGTGGGCATTCCTCAGCCTGAAATTAAAACCAATTACAGTAATAGACCTTGGGCTGACTGCTTTAACTTCTTTATTCTACTGAATCTCAGAAGAGGAACAAATGTACTTAAATGTGTTTTGATACAACTATTAGCATGAATACAAATACTCTGTTGAATAAGAAAAGTAACATTCTTCATTTTTTTCATGTACAAATGCAAAGCCTCTTCCATCTTTAAAGTTTCCTGATCCATTCTGTGAACTGATTTCTTTTGAACACCCTAGGATGAAATCATACATTCCTCCTGAGCAGGACATACTCCCGTGTCCTTGTAGCTGGTAGGTTCTCATAGTGCTCTTAGAGCCTGCAATGCAGCTTGGAAATGCATTTTCTAAAAGCAGCAAATTTTAGCTATAATTGATATATTCATTCTCTGTGAATAAAGCACTTCTTGCTTGTCTCATACCACCACTAGCAGAGCACCAGCCCTTGACTTCCTCCCACCAGTCTGGATAGCAACCAACCTGTAGGAAACATCCAGATGGCATAAAATATTTTTTTGGAATTGGTATCTGAAGCAAGTTCAATGAACAGATTGTTCTGCTCCCCAGTTAAAAAAACATGTGGGAGATGGGGAACAATAGGGTACTGCAGGACAAAGAGAAAGACCTAAATGACCACTGCTTCTTTTTGCTTTCTACAGCAAAAGACACAATAGGTCTCATAGTCAGGAATTATATGAATAGCAGAAGAACCTTATATTTAGAAGGTTTTAAGTTACTGATAAAATTTTTTAAAATATTCAAGAGTCCTCTCAAAATGGTCTTGAAATTTTTTTTTTCTCTTCATACATTCTGAGAGCTTGGGGCAGCCAAATAATTGCAAACAACTGCAATTTCATATAATAACACAAGAATGTAACCTTTATCTGACTGACAAAACCAACTCCACTGATGAAGATTTTTCCCATTTCAAACTTGTATTTTGATGGAAGTATGAGGCCATGATGCTGTGAAGGAAGACCTTGATAACAAATCTGTGTCTTTAATTATCTGGGCAAAGAAATTCAATTCCTTTGGTTGACCTGCAATTAAACAATGGGGCAGCGGCCTCGGGGGAGACAAAGAGTTACATTGTCCCACCCCAAACCCCTTGTGAAGGGCAGCCCAGGTGCTCTGATTGGGTTTGAGTCCCTGGGGGGTTCTCCTGGGGGTTTCTATTGATCCCTGACCCTGAACTGCACCCTCAAAGGTGGAAACCCTCAAGAGTTCTGTCCCTCAAAAACCCCTGCTGTGCCTCTGTTTGAGCTCTCTGTTCTGGACCTGGGTTTGTTCCCATGCTGAATAAATGGTTTCATGAACGGGAGCCCGTCTCGTTGGTGTTTCATGCTGGTCCCCAGAATCCTGCTGCTTCTCTGGACGAGATCCTAAAGTTGCTGACTGCAACAAAACAAGTTATACTTTCCTCTGCCTTGTGTTTGAAGAATTCCTTTGGTGTCAGTGGATGCATTCATGATCTTTAGGATAACCTCAGCTAGGTAGGTGCAAGTTATTATTTTAAAACTGAAAGGATCTGAAACTCTCTGAAGATAATACCTATGTCCAGGGTTTTGACTGCACCTTGTATAGACCTCCACAGTGTAATCTGGCTACTGATAACACTGCAGATGCTGTGCCATGGGCTTTCATTACAGGATACAGACCTCAGGAACCAGGCAGGAGCAAATGATATTATTCTTATTATCCATTTAAATAGCTGGTTCAAAGCTGGTCTACATACATCAACAGAAGTTCTAATCATGTTTTTATACTACAAAGTAGACATAACGTTAGAAGCAATGATCTAGAAGAGGCAATTTTTATATTTACTCCTGGAAAACCAATTGCTGTGTCTTCTGTGCATGCAAGTCGTTTTTAAATATATTCTGTCCTTCAAGCAGGGAACCTTTGTTTAGCTCTTGTCCTATATTCTGACTGATTTATTGTAATCTCTAGGTTTACACAATTTAGTGAGTTCTCAGAATTTTCACAGACTTCATGAAGTTTATTCCTCCTGACTTATAGCCTTAATGTTAGGATATTTAAAGGGACCTGGAAGGTCAATTATATTTTCTTATTGTAAGTAAGTAACAGAGAGAAGCCAGTATACTTTGAACAGTACCTAGAATTCAGAGGTTAACAAGTGAAAACAACATCAAGTCTAGGTATTCAAGAAAAAGAGACAAGTCATGGAAAGTCATGGAAAGTCATGTAATGTTGGACAACAACTTATTTGTCCTAATGCAACTACTTTCCTGAGGAAATATGTTACCACACATTCATCTAATATTCTCAAACACCAGCATCTATCTTGTGCCATATAGCAGTTTCTAGACATGAGTTTATCTCAGAACCCTTTAGAAAAATACCCTGGGTTGAAGTGATTACTGTAAATAGACTTTCCATATAAAGAAGCACCTTTCCATATGTCCTCAGGATGTGTGCTTTCACTGAGAAAGATTCTTTATTGGATAAGCACTGGAGAGGAATTCAGAAAAACTCAAATATAATCTAACATTGCCATTATGCAGTGAAATTAATTTGGTCAAGCCACTTCATCTTCCTGCATCTCAGTTTCTGTGTGTATGAACTAGGGGTCTAGTGCAATCCATGTGAGGCACTATTTGCTAAGAAATTCTGTTCGATTTTCCTTGTAAGAGTAGAGCATCCCCTCTCCGCCTTCTCAGACTATTTGAAAGTTCTTCCTTATAGCTCCACATTTAGCAATTAAAGATAAGTGACTTTTTGTAAAAAACATTTTATTCTGTTAACAATGCAGTCTTGCATATACAGTATTTAAGTGCAATTTTGTCACTGCTTTTGACTTTTAAAGCCTCAGGATATTATAATGGCTTATGGCTTTGTTGCTTTTTGAGCATATATAGAATAGCTACATTTTTGCTTTCTCTTTTTCTTTCATGAGTTTTTCTGTGGTTTAATTTATGAATGTTTGGGCAGCTATTGGTCAACATGTACTCACGCTTTTTTTCCCCTTCCTATCTTACAGTCCTTTGGCTGGTATAATATTTTTATATCCATGTATATGTGTATGGTTGAATGCAAGTGTACGTACAGTTGTGCACATCCTGTATATACTCCTGTTACATCAACTATGTACTAGTAGTCATCAGTCATAAAACCTTGAGAGTGAAAGCCCACCAGTTCCAGGGGGAAGGAGTTCTGGAGTATAAATCAGCGTGATTTAGATGTAAGTGGTTCCTTGCTGTGTTGGGATGAAGCCTTAAATCTGGCTAAATAGTTTGTTGACTACAGGAGATTACTAATCAAGGCTTTTTTGTCTTTTATTAACACTAAAGAATTCTTCATTTCCCCTGCATATAAGAACACTAGGCCAATACAGTCTAGGACACTTTACTTATCTGTACATCCAGAAAAAATAAAATTATCCTGTCTTTTTTAGGATTTTAAATAGGAAATAAATAGCAAAGCTATTGAACATCTCAATGTTCTGCCACTAGAGAGCACCAAAATGTTTGCTTGTAATGGAATGATTGCATTAACTCCCTTCACTTTAAAATAGTGTTCTTTTATGTTGTACAAGTCTCTTCTAAAATGTCAGTGTGATTTTGTCCCGTTTTTAATATACATGTCCAATGAGAAAATATCTGTTTCTAGGTATATCAGAAAGTATCATTTAGACTTTAGGCTTGCAATAGTTAAGCCCTATTTCTTTCACAGATCTTCCCACAAAATCCAAACAAATTTGCTAATTCTGCCAACAGACATTTTGAGCACGTGAGTTTGTGGCATTCAATTTTATTGAGCTAGGGTAAAGTGGAAAACACAAGTTATGATTAGAGACAAAATTCTGGCTGTTTTTTCTAGATAGAACTGCAATTAATGTGATTGTATCAGCATTGGAGCTGAGAGATGAAAATCTGATCCTGACTTGCTGCCAAAAATGAGAAGTGCTCATTAAAAAGACATGAAGGTTGGGGCAGATTTTAGATATAGACTTCCTTGCTTGCTTGCTTCTGTGCATTACAGTCATAATACTGCAACCTAAATGGAAATGCTGATTCAGCTGTGCTTGAAGACAGGAGAATGTGCAAGACAATGGAATTTTGTTTCCACTTTTAGGAAAAACTTACATGATAAAGCCAGGATTTTTATTCTCAGTATTGGAGGAAGAAATGTCTTTAGCTGTGAAGAGTGTACTTACCATTCAAAAGGAGTTCTAGCTTTTCTGTACAATTCAGAAAGATTCTCCAAACCCTCATCACATGAGGATCTGTACTCTATGCCTGGGTTTGCAAGGTTCACCTTGATGGCCACAGTATTGCAGTATCTGTTCTGTCACCTCATGACACAAAAGAGCTAGAGTAAGCTGAGGGTGTCCTTTTTATTAAGTAACATAAGTCAAAGGATGTCAGAGAATGCCTTTGTCTCGTAGAAGATGTACAAGAGAATTGGACTGAGAATCCAATTAAAAATGTGTGACAATAATATGGAATGTGGTTGTTCTCCCAGTCCTGAATTGTGAAACTTTGGTGATACTGAGTCTCTGAAGAAATATACATATGTAATATTCTGGACTAGAATGGCTACTAGAGTGGTGAAATAGAGATCCATAGGTTCTGCTATCATAGCAAATAACCAGCATATGTAATTTGAAATGTTAGGTTTTGATTATTGTGGAAATAAAGACCCAGGCTTATTGGTCTACCAAGAATACTGATTTATGGAATTTAATGCACCTTGGTACTTTTAACTGTACATTCACAAATAAGTAAGCAATAATATTTCAATGCATTAATAGCACAGGTCCAAGCAAAAGGGAGTTCTGCTTCTGGACAACAAATCATTATGTGTTTTAAACATAAAGCAACATTTATTTCTAATTGCAAATATATCAGCAAGAGCACTGCTTATTATTTTTCCTGAAAAAAGTCACAACTCTGTAAACACTGATCAATCTTGTGCTAAAAATACTCATTTTAGCATTACAGGACCTAATTTATCTGTAAAAGGCACACTGAAACTTTAGTAAAATCAAGTTACCTAAATGTCTAAAGGTCCGATATAATTGGTGTTTGTTGCACACACATCCAATAGATGATCCTATTAGATTTTAGAAGTACCAAGCCTTGCTATTGAGAAAATAAATCTCTCTCTTAAAGCCCATAAAAAGAGGAACAAAATATACAGTAATAATCGCCAGCTTGTTGTACAAATCATGAGGATCTGGAAGACTTGGTATTAATTTCAATAGGTTTGATTCAACTGAGTCCTCAGTCCACAAAATAAAGAACAAAATATGCCAAAACACCTGAGCATAAAAAATATAGTCAAATACATCTGCTTTAGCTAATTCCTTAACTATAACTTCTTGTGTAAGTGTCTTCTTAGGTCTCATTCAATAGCCAGAGACTTTTGTTGTTATATTTAAGCGGTTGATGAAATACTGTGCTGAATAGTCACAATCTGATGAATGTGGGCTAATTGCCTCATCCAGAACCATCCAAAGTTCAGAAAAAGCTTAAATTCTCACATGGCAATTATTTATTAAAAGGAAAAATCAGTTTTGACTATTCTTCTGGTGGTATCACAGAAGCAAATCAGAGAATAGTTTAAGTTGGATAAAAACTTTAAGATCATCAAGTCCAACATTTAACTGAGAACTACCAAGTCCACTACTAAGCCATGTCCTTAAGGCAAATATTTTAAATAGCTCCAGGGATTTCACCACTGCCCTAGGCAACCTGTTTCAATGTTTGACAACTCTTTAGGTGAAAAAATTCTTCCTAATATCCAACCTAAGCCTCCTCTGGTGCAACTTGAGATAATTTCTTCATGTCCTGTTATTTGCTACCTGGGAGAAGAGGCCAACTTCTACCTTGCTACAATCTCCTTTCAGGGATTTGTTGAGGGAGAAGGTCCTCCCAAGCCTCCTTTACTCCAGGCTGAGCCCCCACCTCCCTCAGCTGCTCCTCATCACACTTGTGCTTTAGAACTTTTACCAGTTTGATTGCCTTTCTTTAGGCACTCCAAGTTTTCCAAGGTGACTAAATGATTTTTTTTCAGAATTACATTTTAATAGTACTGCTAAAAAATGAAAGAAATATTTCTATGTGATCATAAATTTATTATTTTTTCAAAATCTATTACTTCAAGGAATTCTCTAGATACACTTTTTGATTATTTTTTTTATACCACTGATTTATTGCATATGTTTACATTGGAATAGAGATTTAAAGGATCATTTTCATTTATGTTTTAAAGCACATTGTCCAACAGCTTCTCCCCAAATCATATTTTTTCTGTCTGTGATTAACTCACATTGCACTGATGACAATAAATATCAAATGAAAGAAGAAAAAAAAAAAGGTGAAGGCAACTCCATTGTAGTAATTAGATTACTCTGGAAATAAAGAGGTGGATCACTAAAATCTAATTTGGAAGTGATGAAGTGCATGTGATTGCCAAGTAATTATTTCTGCACAGTCATTGTCCATGGGGAGAACAGAATTATTGGACACTACACAATGTTAATGATGGCATAGTATGACAACCTCATGAACACGCAGAAACATTGGTCTTTTGAGGACATTTTGTGACAATTTGTATTCATTCAAAGGTCTGCATTAATGTGTGCACCAAAATCAGTCTGTGTTAGCAGCTTTTGTTGCTGTTTATTTTTGCAGAATAAAACTTGAATGTGACCTTATGATCAGAATTTAACTTTATATGTTGACTCACTTGCAGAAGATGAAGAGATGTTGGGGGAGACATAGAAAGAAAAATGAGGCAGTTATGGAAGTATGGAACATTTCAATTTTGCTTGTAATACTATTGGAAGATTTTTCTAGGCAATGGGAAATGCAACCATGGCTCCATGCTTATATTGTAATACTGATAGTATTTTCATTCTATTTCACACTTGTATTTCAGATCCAATTTTTACTAATCTAAAAGAATTAATTTTTCTTAAGCAAGAATGATAATATCTCATTATTGACTATTAGAAGAAATGCCAAAGACAAAATATTAAACCATAGATGCACTAATCCTATACCAAGGGTCTTGATTCCATAAAGTATGTAACAGTATCAGAAATTCAAATTTTATCTTAATTTTAAAAACTGAAACTTGTTTTACACAATTTTTGTTTGCAAGCTCCGTTCATACACAACGCAGAAGATCTGATGAGTATTCAGAACTTCCAGCAAAGTCCTGCCACTAGCTGGAAAGGAGCTCCTGGTTAGGGTGAAGCAGAATGCCTTTTTAAACTGAAGAACAAAACATGCTTTATTCTGAGAACATTGTATTATTGATGCTGCTTGAGAAGGAATTAATTTTTACTAGATTCTTCTTATTTGGAGGTAATAGCACTGTAACTCTCCCCAGTATCCAGCTACAATGATACCATAACACAAATACTGAGGAAGCATTCTACTGGGATTTGCTCATGTTCTACTAACTTGACTCATAATCACAGAAAGCTTCAGTTTGTAAGGGACCTCTGCAGGCCATGTGGTCCACTCTCACTTCTCAAGTAGGGTCATCTAGAACAAGCTGTCTAGGATTTTGTCCAGATGGCATTTGAGTATCTCCAATGTGGGAGACCCTCATGACAGCTCCAGCCAACCTGTTCCCATGCTCAGTCTTTCCACCACTACTGGTAGATATAATGGTGCTCATTTTAGGTGTCCATAGAGATCAATTGCCAAGTTAGCCAGTATCTACTTCAAATGAATGCAAAATTGTCTCTAGAAATTTTAAAAACAAATGAACAAATGAGAACACTACTACTACCACCACCACCAAAATTGATGTCAAAGTCCACATTTTCTCATTCTACTTCAAAAACAGAAGTAGAAAATCAAAAATACTACCTGGTTAAGTATTCTGTGAATACTAATCAGTGTTGTAAACTACGTTTCCAAATAGAAAAGTTAAAGACATATATTCTTCTAATAGTTCTTTTTTCTAAGTTATTGTAAACTAATGGTTACTCTGCTTTTACTTTAGAAGAGTTAGAAATTATGCTGATGTGGTGATTATGAACTCTTTGGAGTAGCCTTTTTATGTTCCAGTTGGTTTTGAGGCTCCTCTGTTTAGGACTTGACTCACTGATGAGATTAGAGACAACTTTTTGAAACTGCTTCAGGCCTGTCCCCACTCCCTCATCAGTGATTTAAAATTCTCAGCAGGTAGATTATAAATAAGGGGTTGTCTTATTCGTCTATTAGTAATACTGTCTATTACTAATAGAATATACTGACTCTAAAAGTAACATCCTATGACTTGCACCCATTTGATTGTTTTATCAGTGGTCAAAAGTCACCTATAAAGTATACAAAGTTTTTCTGGTACTGTGGCATGAAACATTCATGTAATTTTGTTTTCCAAATCAGCGAGTTCTTTATAGAAGTTTTTACCTAATTTTTTACTCTAAGTGGTAGATTCATAGACCCTAAAGCTCATTTGTAGTTTAATCTCATGGAAATGTTTTTTCAGCAAATTTATTTGTCAGGGTTTTACTCTGGGTGGGGGAACCACCTCCACCCTTTTGGATAACAGTGAAATGTGATTCCAAAAGCATTTTCTGAAAGGCTTGGAAAAAATAATCTGATTTAGAAGCCACAAAGTAAATTAGAGATTAGTGGTAATACGAGTAGGAATTCAGATTGAGAATTACTAATCAAACATAATTTGTAATTCTTTTTTTCTGATCCTGCTTTGCTGAAGTCAGTGGGAGGAGATAGAATCAGGGCTTAAAAATTTAATTTTCTAAGCAATATTTGAAGTTGCAGCTAGCAAGATTTGCATGCAATTTTTTTATCCATGCCTTGCAGAACTGAATTTCAAACAAGATCTGCATTTAGAAAGCAAGATGTGGAACAGTATTGAATGACTTACATTGCATTTGGGCCATACAGTGTAGAGAATATTTTAGCAGAACAAGGGCATGATATTTTAGTAAAAGCTTGTCTGCACAAGCTAGCTTTCAATCCAGGCGACAATATTAAAGGCAGTGTCCTTGAAATCCTCCTGGAACAGTGAGTATAAAAAAAAACCAATGGCATTGTGTACTGGGAAAAGAATGTAGAACAGTATGTATTAACCAATAGTAGCTTGCTAAGCCTGCGGACCCTGTCGAACCCTATAAAAGTGTGCTAAAGATAGAAATAAACGATGGCCGCTATACCTCTGTGAAGACTCAGTGAACAGTCTGAGCAGTTTTCTATTACCTGGCACCTGAACAGGGACCCTTTGTGGGCAGAGGGACCAGCTCAGCAGGTCAACACAGCAGGGAGACATGGAAGCAGACCAGGGCCAGCGGAGCAGATTCGCACAGTGGATCAGAGCTGGGTTGGCAGGTTTGCACGGAGGTGAGTCGTGGAAAGGGACCTAAGCTGGGGAAAACTGGGATGGAGGGGCCTGGGAAGAAGACTGAAGGCAAGTAAGTGTTGGCACCCAGGGAGGCCCTCCTCACTGCCCTTCCCCCATCCACAGGGCTGCTAACATGGAAGCTGAATTTGCGGCAGCACGAAAACTGCCTCAAAGCATTATTGTTAAACAAACAGAAGCAGTCAAGGATAAGGACCTTGAAAAGCTTGTTTTATGGGCTAGAGAAAATGGGTGCCTGCAGGTGCCACCACTGCTTTTTGCAGTGGAAGAATGGAAAGATATAGGAGATCAGTTGTGGAAAAAAGCTATTACGGGGAAAAGCAGACGCTCTAACTCTCGGTCCAATCTGGCAAGTTGTAATAAATACCTTAAAAGATATGAAAGGGGAGTCCATGGTCACTGCCCCTGCCTTGCAAGCCATGGCTTGGTCCGAGACGGACGTGCTGCAGTTACCTCCTGCCACATGTCAATCAGCCATCTGGGTGCTTTCTTTGGAGTTGGGCATGTTTGGCCGGTAAAGGGGCTCACAGGGAAGCAATGTAGCTTGGTCTAAGAACTTTTGAAAACTCAGGAATGTACTAGGGCAGGCGGGTCCACGCCAGCAGAGCCAGAAGTTACCCCACCGAATGCAGATGTAGAAATGACAGCGTCTCTGGAAGGAGACGGCGCCAGCCCCAGCCAGGTGGAGCCCCGAATGTTAGCAGAAATAAGAACCCCAGAGTACAAGCTGAAAATCTATTCTTCGCTGCCATTTACTGTTCACTGGGGAAAACTGCAAGCCATCCCTCTCTCCCCAGACGATGACATGTCAATGCATTCAGAAGACAAGCCACCACCGGCAGAAGAACCAATAAATTGTAATGATGCACAGAAGAATGATCTATTAGAGTGGCAACAGCAAATAGAAAAATTTGTGCAACAACTGCAAGCTCGTATTGAGCAATCATCAAGTACAAGTGGAGCTCAGGGTCATCCAGAGAAAGCAGCTCCACACCAAACGCTGAGACAGCAAGCAGAATCTGTTCAGCAACTGTAGGATATGATACGTCCTGAACCATCTGCTCCACCTTTGGAGACACTTTTAACACCACAATCTTCAAGTTCTAACTCTACTACCCTAGAAGAAGAGAACAAGAAACAAAAATCAAGGCAAAGATGGACTGACATCATTCGAGATGCAACCCTTGAAGGGGAATGGCAAGCAGCAGGAGCAATAGCTTGTCCCATTTTATATGACCAGCAAAATCCATGATATGAACAGCATGACTGGAAAATCCTGCAGCAAGCCAAAAAGACAGTTACTGATCATGGCATTAAATCTGAGCCAACACTCCATTGGATTGGTTATTCACCTCTGATGTTAATAGTCCCACAGACAGCCAGAACTTGGCCCGTCTGCTTTTATCTCCATCTCAGTTTATGGTGTGGGAGAAGGAATGGAGAAGGTCAGCTATTTTGGAAGCCCATAGACCTCAAGATCAAAATGATGTACTGTATGGACTTAATCCTGACATGATCACCGGTTCAGGAATCTACAGTCACATGGCTGTACAACTAAATTATCCCCTTGCAATGCATCACTTGTAAGTGCAGCTTGCTTGTCAAGCTCTTAATGCTGTGCCTGATTCCAAACCTCATCCTTCCTTCACAACAGTATGGCAAGGCCTCACAGAACAATATCCTCATTTTATCTATTGTCTATCAGCAGCCCTGAAAGCTTAAAATGACATGACTGAGGTAGCAAAGCAGAACATGTTTAAATTGTTAGCTTTTGAGAATGCTAATGCAAAAATAAATCCTATCCTTGCCACACTCCCAAAACAATCAGATGTGGGGGACATGCTGGATATTGCTCTGAGAGTTAATCAGTCACAGCAAGGCCAACTTGTAGCCAATGCAGCTGCAGAAGCCATAAAACCAACTACAAACTTACTTGCTGCTGTGGTCAGTAAATTGGGAAATGGACACAGACTTAACACTAGTATTCCAAACATTTGTTACCAATGTGGCAACAAAGGACATGTCCAAAAGTCCTGCTAAGCTACCATATAGTGTGATCGATGCCAGACAGATAATCATTCTACTGCTGCATGTCGTTCTGCAAAGAGCGTGAATAAGAGCGCGAAGAGCCACTGAGTGGGGACACAAGTAGCCGGCCCAACTCTATACAGCAACTCAACCCATCGGCAACCAGGGGAAGCCTGGGAATTGATCTGGCAGCATCAGTAGATGTAACTCTCATTGACAGTACCATCCATAAGATCCCACTGAGACCGGAGTCACAGGAGCCGTTTATTCCATCACTAGCACACTTGATGTTTTGCTAATTGGAAGATATCTACTGGAGTTGAGGGACTCATTGTTCTTCTAGGAGTTATTGATGCTGATTACACTGGTGACATTTAAATTTGTGCCTATACATTAGCGCCCCCCACTCACGATTAAGAAGGGGACAAGGATTGCTCAATTGGTGTTGTTTCAAAAGGTAGCAGCTGAAAAAGGTATTTTTTGAAGTGCCCATAAAAGTGGAGCCAGAGGATTTGTATCTACTGGAGATACAGTGGTGAATCTTTTTCAACAAATGAACCATCAACCAGTAATTGAAATCACCCTACGCCAAAGAATGAAGCAATGAAAAGTCAAAATGATGTTAGATACAGGAGCTGATGTCACCATCGTCAGCCGAGTCTGGTGGCCAAAAGATTGGCCTCTCCATTAAGCCGTAAACTCAGTACAAGGTGTAGGAAGACACTCTGCACCACTGAGAAGAGTTCATCCAACTCAGTTTCAATTTCCTGAGGGACAGACTACCACCTTCTGTCCATATGTCATGCCTTTGCCTGGGAGTCTTGGAGGGCTCATTGGTTGAGATGTCCTAAGCCAGCTTGGAGCAACATTAACATTTCCCGCCCAATCACCTTTTCAGTAGTCACCACTGCTGGCAGGCCACTGACCCCAAAGATTCAATGGAAATCTAATGAGCCAATGTGGGTTGAGCAGTGGCCTCTCAGGAGCAGCTGGCAATTGCACGAGCTTGTCAAAGAGCAGCTGCAAGCAAAACACATCCAAACATCACTCAGCCCATGGAATACTCCAATCTTTGTCGTCCCAAAGAAATCTGGAAAGTGACAATTACTGCATGATCTGTGCAAAGTAAATGACCAAATGTGGACAATGGGAGCATTACAACCAGGGATGCCCTCTCCCACAATGCTACCACAGGAATGGCATCTTTTAGTTATAGATTTGAAAGACTGTTTCTTCACAATGCCCCTGCAAAAGGAAGACACAGTATGGTTTGCCTTCACCTTACCAGCAATTAATAAAGTTTGTCTCAGAGATTTGAGTGGGTGGTCCTTCCACAGGGGATGAAAAACTCCCCAACAATGTGCCAACTGTTTGTGCATTGGGCACTGACACCTGTGTGTGCAAAACTTTCTCAGACAATTATTTACCACTACATGGACAATATTTTGTTTTGTCAACCTGATCCGTTCCAAGATGATGACCTTGCATATATTGCTGCTCAACTTGCTGCAAAAGGCTTGGTAATTGCCCTAGAGAAGATTCAAAAACAAGCCCCATGGAAATATCTAGGGTGGATTTTAACAACTTCATCTGTCCACCTGCAGAAATTGAAATTGACTACGGAGATCAACACCTTTAATGATGCACAGAAACTCATTGGAGATCTGCAGTGGGTACGATTTATTGCTGGCATTAGGAATGATGAGATGGCACCTTTAATGAGCCTCCTAAAGGAGATCCACAAACTTTTGTTACCTTTGAAAGCTTACTTTGTTCCATCCAAATTTACACCAATTGCTGAGTATAGCTGGTAAGATAAAAAACACTAAATGGTAAAAGCAAAGCCTGGATGAATTACAGTGTGCTGATGTTAGAGACTCAGACATTTGGGGTCATGGTATAGTATGGCTGGCCTCCTTTTTTAATCCAGAAGCAGCTGCTGCTAAAGCCTTAGCAACTCTAAAAAGGCTAGCTTGTTGGACCAGGAAAGAACCAAATTTGACATCAACAATGTTAAGTGAACTTTCAGCTGATGTAAGTAGTGTACGTCACGCCATATTACAAAATCGAGCTGCAATCGAGTTCTTGCTCTTGGCACAAGGACATGGTTGTGAGGAGTTTGAAGGTATGTGCTGTTTGAACCTTACTGACCATTCAGCTTCAATCCATAAACAGCTAAACCAGCTACAGAACGGGTTACATGCCCTGAAAGAAGATAGTGACCCCATTCGAAGTTGGTTAGCTAACTGGGGCATTACTGGATGTTTGAAGTTTCTTGTGCTAGAAGGGGGGATGAATTTTGCTTATGATATTAACAGGGATAGTTGTTTTGAGCTGTATGTTATCCTGTACCCATAGAAGTGTAGAATGAATCGCATCCAAAGCCTGACTTGTGCAAAAAGAAAAAGGGGGAATTGTTAAGAATATTTTAGCAGAACAAGGGCATGATATTTTAGTAAAAGCTTGTCTGCACAAGCCAGCTTTCAATCCAGGCGACAATATTAAAGGCAGTGTCCTTGAAACTCCCCTGGAAAAGCAAGAATAAAGAAAACCAATGGCATTGTGTACTGGGAAAAGAATGTAAAACAATATGTATTAACCAATACATACCAGCTTGCTAAGCCTGTCGAACCCTATAAAAGTGTACTAAAGATATAAATAAATGATGTTTGCTATACCTCTGTGAGGACTCAGTGAATAATCTGAGTGGTTTTCCATTAATACAATAAGGTTTAAGTACTGTGGGATTCTATGGTACACAACTCAGTAATAACTCAATGCACTGAAGCAGACTTTAACTACAGGTCATAACTCTTACTGTGAAGTGTCATGCTGCTCTCTACTATGGGATTTAAGAATAATCACAGTGAGCTGAATGACCAGCAAGGGTAGAGGTTTTTCCTTTAGAATATAATGATATATTGAAACAAGTGATAATGAAAGCAGCTGAATTGTTTTTGGATTCTGAAGGAATTCTGAAAAAATCACTGCTCCTCTTACCTGTCTTGACCAAATAAGAAGCAGCATTTATGCTCCATAAATTTCACATATCAAGAAATTAATACAGAAATGTTGTGTGGGGGGAATAATTTTATTTCATTTTGTCTTCCTATGCTTTGCCTTCTTCTGAATGCCTAATGTGTCATGTTTCCAGTATGTGGCTGAGAGCAAAGTGCTCCAGGCAGTTGCTGTCCCAAGAAAAATCTGGGGTAATTAATACTCTTGCTACCAAATTTTTGGAAGTTGTATGCAGCTGTCATAGGTTAGAACCACAACTTGCTTCACCCTGGTATACTACCAGTGAGGAAATGAGAACTTCTCAGTTGATTTGTTTCCAAATTGAGTGTGTATACTCATATATAGGAGTAGAATGAATCAATTCTCTAAAACTAGGTAGTGTGAATGCTATTGAAATGACATGTATCATCTAATTTCTCCTGTGGCTAGGAAAAAACCCCGAACAGTCTTGTAAATTAAAACATTTTGATTTTGACGTGTGAGTGACTGGGACCAGATCCCTGTCATGCCTATCTACTATCACTGAGAAAATAAGTTGGAAAGATAGCATGCTTTCCTGCTGGGCTAACTACTTTGAGTCAGTGAATAAAAAATGTGAAAGAAACAGAGAAATGTAACCTGATCATGTACCTAAGATTTGTTACCTAGTTGCTGGCATAAGTGAGAAAATGAAACCTTAGACCTGAAAATTAGAGTTTTAGATGAAGTTCTGCAAGAAGACATTTCTATGAAACAGATTTTCTGCTTTTCACTCATGAGAGATATTAGGAGGTTAAAAATATTTTTCAGTTACTACTGTCTCATTTGTTATAGAAGAAATATCTAACAAAGCAGCCTGCAAAACCATTGTCCAAAATGAGGTGCAGCAGCATATTCCACCTGTCCTTTTCAGCTGAGGAAAGTAATTGGAAGTGTACTTTAATTTAAAAGACTTGTAAAAGTAAATTATTTCATCTTACCCCTCTATATCTGAGTTTAATCCTAAAAGCAAGATTTTTAACTGGCTTCAGTGTGTTTTTTATCAGGACTAGGATTAAGTCAAGTCTCTTACCATCTGAGGAACTTGTCAGAGATGTTACCTTCTCTCTTTCACCTTTCAGGGCAGGATGATTCTTTCTCTGAATCTTGTGAAGCCTGCACTATTTGCAGGTGTTACTGAGACTAGTAAAATGTAATAACTATTTTTAGTTTCACATGACAAAGTTGTATTCCTTGTCGCCCTGAGAAGTAATTTTTAAAGTGTTTGGTGTTAGCTTATTCTATTTCCACTTAGTATATAGAAAGAAACAAAGGCCAGCACTACACATTTTGGGAAATCTCAGCCTTGACAAAACTAGTCCTCCATAGTATTAAGCCTGCCTCCCTCCACATAAACTCACAAATGGAAAGTTATACTTTGGGATAACGGCAGCCATGTTGAAATTGTAGTGTTTAATTCAGTCTACTTTGGAGCCGACTGAGATCCTTCTCCAGCCCAAGTACTTATATATTTCCATTGATTAAACTGAGCCCAAAAGGTTTTACATATAGAAAAGAGAGATTCAGGAACCACTGAATATTTCTGAATCATTTTTTTGGCAAAGTTCTTAACCTCATTTCAGAACTGTAAGAATAAGGACAGCTTTAGTATCATTTTTTCCCCTCCTCTGAAGAAATGCTGTTAACAGTGCTGGGGAGGAATCAACACCTTCCTTTGCTGTCTCTGGGGAGTCTAGCTGCTCCAGAACATGTAAATGATATGGTGGTGACACAAGAAATGCTACTATTTTGGACATCTGGAAATATTAATCAAATATATCATTGTAAGAAAAGCATCATTTACCAAATGATTGATAAAAATACTTTCAGAGTCCATTTTCCACAATCACCTTATCAAAGCTACAAAGAACCTCCAGTGCAAAGTGATTTAAATGTATTTCTTCTTTGTTTCTGGCCTGCCACTTTATGTGATTTCTGTAACATAAATGTATTTTAATCTGAAAACCTAGATTGAGTGTCCTAACACTGCAAATTTATTTGTGTTTTATAGAATCAGAATTACATTTACAGGCCTAGCATACTTATGAATTGTATTTTCTTAAGCCAGTTAGGAGACCATAATGGGTTAAATTAATCAGGCTGTATAAATGTGAGCTGAACATATGGTCAGTCCCTCTGAGAGTTTTAAAAAGCAAATGTCTGCTAAAACAAGTGAAGTCCAGTTTTTTGTGAGTATGTTGTCAGCATGAAAAGAGTTCTCCTATTTACCACAATGAAAAAAAGGGTAACATCTGCAATTATTTCACTTCTCTAGTTGCACACAATGAAATGGGAGGAAAATTAATGTTTAAGTAGGGACAAAAAGACAGACAGGTGGAAAATCCATTTGGGAAACTGGTGTGAAAGTTGTGAGAGAGAATAAATATTTAATGACTGGACTTGTAATAGGAAAGAGAACAACCCTAAAATGCAGGTCCTCAAACTGCTGCAGACATTTTGATTTTTAAGCAAATTATTTTTGGTTTTATTCCTCATTACAACACTTGAGACTAAAGCAAGGAATTTGCAAAGAACTCCAATTTTTTAAAATTAAAGAACTGTCTTAAGATCCTTACTAGTTTTTGGACTTCAGGTTTTAGAACTGATCAAGGATATCAGAGTTTTTTGTGCTATTTGACAGCTAATAAAATAAATGCCTGAACTGTGACATCTGTATGATCTCTGAGTAAAAGATATTTTTATCTCTTTTTTCCTTCATTTTAAAGAAGTACTTTCAAGGAAAAAAAAATACTAGTGTGGAAACTTCTTTTATTCAAAAGAATTTTTAGCCTAAAAGTTTCTATTTTATTTTTAAAAACAACCTCCATTGTTCTGAAAATCTATTTGACAAAGAGCAAATATTTTTTCTGTTGTCCTTGAAACACTGTTCTCATCTGACTTACGAATTGAAAATTAGTTTGAGTTGATAGTGATTGAAGACTCAAGAAGTCATAGGTCTCCTGAACAATAGACAAGGAAGTCTATTTTTCCCTACTGGATTTTCATCTACAATCGAAAATTACTATATTTTATCCCTAGGTTGTCAATTTGAATGGAGGTTGGAACAAAGAAGTCAAGGACACCATAGCCTGTTGAGAATAAAGCATCCTTTTAGGCTCCTTTCCTACATATCCCTATTCCCTCCAAGCAATGACTGAGACCGTAGGAGAGGATAATGTGTTTATACAAGAACTGTTTTTATATTATGCCTGATAAATATAGGTTCATTGACTCTTGCAATCAAATTAGTATCTTTGTAAGGTGAATCAGAACTAAGTAATGTAAACAAAAGCATTTTGCTGCGTATAGCTAATGCTTAATGATATTTCTTTTTCCTACCATGAGAATTTTACTGAAAGTATCGACTTTAACTCAGTGGCAAAGCTTATATGTACCTGAGTATGTCTAGGATTATTCTCTCTTTTCAAGACTATTGAAAAAATTAATTGATCTTTGAAATTTTAATGTCCGTGTTTAATCCTTTCACCATTCCAAAAGGATTTCTCTTAGGAACCAGTGAAGCAAATTTATATTTTCCCATCAAAAGTTTAAAAGCCTTTTCCCTGCAAAGTTACTGTATATGTATATATAATATTTATTTTTAAATTTTTATAGAGTTAATAGTTTGAGGCATGCATCAGTTTTAAAACTCCATATACTGAAACAAATTCATGTATTTTCTTATGATAAATTCAGGTATTTTATGTAGCATATGTAAGACTCTTCATTACCTGGATCCAGCTTTGAGCTACATTAAGGCAGTAGGGACCTCAAAGATAGAAGTGGCACATTACTAGTGGCACAGTAGAATGTATGTTTTTATTGAAATGAACAATGAGTTAGTGATTTCAAATGACCATTGATCTGTTCGTGTCCATGGAAGTTGCTAAGGTAACATGGCAGGGAGCATGGAATATCTTGAATAATCACTTGTTGATAATTGTCACAGAAGGGCAAACCTGCAAAACAGCCTCTTAAAAACCTAGAAACAATTGCAAAACAGCTTTTTATACAGAAGGTGCAAAGAGATCATACAACTCACTCACTTGCAAATATGATAGTGATAAATTTGCACTCACTTTTACTCATATACTCAAGACAACACTAATTGAAAATCTTTAATGACAAGCATAAAATCCCTCCTTTTGTAATAAATCTTCCTAAAATCAGGATCTTGTTCTACATATCATCCTCCTAACTCTGACAATATTTAGCCTTTCAAGCATAAAAAAGTGTGTTACTTACACATACTTTTACTCACTAACTAACTGTAAGAAAACATTAAAATTAATAGGATATCAGTGACAAAGTAAAATTTGTTTCCACCCCCACCCTCCAAAAAGCATTCAGACTACCAAATAACATATTCAGGTTGTCTTTTGAAAAAAGACTTGTGAAACAAACCCAATGGTTTATAATTTCTCTCTGCAAGCCACTGCATACAGTTAATACTTATGTTAAAATGTGCACAATGCATCTCACTTTCCACTAATGAGATTTCAAAATCCATCCTGATTTGCTGCTGTTTACATAGGGAAATTAAAAAATTGATTGGTTACTTCCTTCCCTGGATTTCTGCACATTGCCTGGCTGCTTGCCGTAACTAGGCAAACCTTTGGAGCAAGAAGCAGACTTCGTAGCAGCAGGGGCTATGAGGAAAGAGGCTCTGGGATCAATTAAAATGCCAGGCTTTTCCATGCTGGTTTCCAGAGCATCTGTGCATGATTCCACATAAATTTAGGGAATTAAAGATCAGACAAAGGTAAATATTTGCATGCTTTGCTTAGCATTGCATTAAAATGAGGGTATGAAATATGACAAGACCATTCAGACTGAAGCTGTGTTTACAGTCTCAATTTAATTTATTTACATCCAACTCCTTTGTTATTGAAGTTATGTTATAATTATAGGCTGTTTGAGTCACTGTTTGGGTGCAGACTATATTTGGAAGTTTAAATCAAACCTGTCTAGCTATAGTGAAATAGCATGAAAAAAAACCCATTATCTTAGCAAAGAGATGGGGTTTTTTATACATCACGTCCCCTTGGAGACACACACACAAAAAAATCTTCCTTAAAAAACCTCTCCAAGTAACAAAAAAGCAAAAGAAAATATTTTTCTATTTGTCACACACTCAGATGAATTCTGGTAATTCTGTATATTGACAGACAATTTCAATATTCAACACCCTGGCCAGCACACTTCAATCTCAACTGCCTTAGAAAAGCCCTTCATTTTGGAGTAGTCAGCAATACCTTTGCAAATGAAAGGTATCTTCACCTCTTCATCTCAACAATAATCTGTTCTTGGAGGCAGACAGACTTTGTTTCTCTGCTGCATGCACGGAGCAGAGCTCAGGCCCATCTGGCATGCAGTACAAAAGATCAAGGTGGAGAAAGATGCACCACCTTTTGTTGCTGGGTATAGGTGGGGCATGGAAGCAGATGTCGCAGGGAAGTGATGGGATACTGCCACTCCGCTTGGAGAAAGCACTGTCAATATAAATAAGCAATTGGGACTGAATGAAGAAAACACAGAAAGATTTAGAATTAAGAAATAATAAAAAAATGAGATGTAGAATTAAGAAATAATGAAATGCTACATAGAAATGATGAAGACAGCATTCCAGTTAAATCCAAAAGGGTTACATATGAAAAGTACAAAAAAAAAAAGAGCAGTTCAGAGACACAAAAGGGTTTGCCTTGAAATAATACCTAGTGGAGACTGTCTGTGGGTCTCTTATGTTAACAGATTCTGATATTTATCTTAGAATAATGTAATGGTTCTAATATTTTCAATATTCCTTTAACGCATTCAACTCTATCAGTCACTTTTCTAGCTTTCTTCAAAATTTCAGCTGAAAAGAGTTTTACCATCATTCTATAACTAGAGACTATAAACCATAAAGATTCCTAACAGAATTTGACCTGCTGAAGTAAGCTTGGTGAGAATGTAGCGGTTTATGTTGCTCAGAAATATGTGTGACATGGTGCAAGTTTTATTATTCTATATAATGAACTGTATTGTTCATTTTGTGTGATGGATTTAAAGGAGAGAGAGATGTATAAGGCCTGGGAACAGATTGCAGCAGCTGACAGTTTCTGCTCTTAAGAACCCAGAAAAGAAATGTTGTTATGAGAGGAGGAAGAGTGATTTTTTCCAGATTGTGGTAGTTATTTTTGTACTGCTGCTGCCTTCTCAAGACTACATAGATCACATCTAACACCAGCAAACTTCCACTGCTTGAGAAAGGTGGTGCCTTTTTTCCTTAACTACAGATTTATGGCCTTTTGGAATCTGCAATATTTCTTTGCAGCAATTCTTTTTTTGTAATATGGTTGTATCAATTTATTTTTTTTCAGTAGTATGGTTGTATGGAATTGCTAGCCATTGATATGTTCAGCCCTATCATCTCAATTTCCAGCTGCAAACTTGTTTTATAACATTAGAGAATTTGTATTCTGGAGCTATAGGAAAGTAATACCTTTTGCTTTACAGTCTTAAATGGATAATAGCAGAAGGTTTGTCAAAATCCATTACCTCAACATCATGATAAGCTTACAGTGTCCTTTTACCTTATTTTTAGTTCTTTATCATTAAGTGTTAATTTTAAACCTGCCAAGAACATAGAAACAAATTGCCTAACCTTTAAGAGGAATACATATGGTTACTTTTCATGATATGGCACGACAGCTATATTGATGATGATTTCACAGGATGAGTGAAAATAGGCAAAATGTTAGCAATTGTGTGACTGTATTACAAATGCAGACTTCAAAAATCTTGAACTGCCTCTTCTGTCTCCCTTGGTTTGGGCTAAGTCATATGTATTTAAACTAGGAATCACCACAGAGAAAAAAATCTTTGGAATGGATCACTAAGTTAAACGACTTTTTTATTTCAATATTGAACCTGTGGCATTTGCAGGTGAATGTCCCAGTAGCATTTGTTTTTTCCCTTTCTTTTTGGAGAAGAAAAACAGTTTATTCTGCTTCTAGAGAATGTTCAGAATCTCCTCAGGTTGGCATATTTTCTGAGATGAAGGATAATTGGATTTTTTCTTCCATCTTTCCATTGATCCAAAGACTAAACTAGTGGAGAAAACAGATTTTGTTCCACCTTCTTCCAGAATAAAGTCTTGAGTCATATCAAAAGGCAAAGCTGGAAAAAAGGGTACTAAATATTCTGCAGCTTCTATAGAGCCAGTTCACCATCTGCTGCTCTATTAGGTTTTGTTAATAAAAACGATTTGCTAAGCCTAGTAGACTCTTACACATATTCTAATCTATTTTTAAAACCAGCACCATCATGTGTACTGAGTGAAAATGCAGTTGCTGTAGAGCAACGTTTACATAATACTTTAGTTGATTACGATTAAAACTGATTTTTTCCTCCAAATGCTGGGTGAAAATTGCCTAGAGCAGCATCATTATCCATGTTAACAGTAATTAACACATTGAATTAGCACCTTGGACAATGCAGAGTGAGCACCTCCCTTTTTCTGCAAGCACATCTGTTGTCTTAATGTTTTACGTAATAAGCACTTTTGTTTTCAAAAAAGTATAAAGGTATATTTCAAACATCTTCTACCCAGGAATCTGATATCTAAAGTAGACTTCATCTTAAGAAGGCCAATTTTAATTCCAAATTGCAGAGCATGCATTTAATTATAGACTGAATTAATACAATTAATGATGCTTTTACTGCTTTTATAATTGTTATAGGTAAAAAATATTTTATAAATAAAAAATATTTTCTAATCACTTTTATAGGAACAGTCACAAGATTTGAGATTCCTTTTGCACAAAACATGCTCATAATCAGGGAAATCTGTGGATGTTGGGCGGCACAATGATGATTCTTAGCTTGTGGTGTCTGCTGTTTTGCCATATGTGGTTTGAAGAGGACATGGCCCCTCATCTGGTCCTTCTGCTTCTCTGGCTAGCTCTCCCTTTGTAAGAGGAGGGGATATTGGAGTTGACAGGGTTTCTGCAGGACTGAAGCCAATGGGAGCACCAAAGAGCACACATGAAATATATACTCTTGTTTTGTTGGTGGTGGGCCATCCAGCTTGGAAAAGGACATTTTAATATAAGCTTAGATCTCTTCTCAGGCCTACAAATTATAAATGAACATACTCTGAAACAAAAGTCTGGCTTTTTTTTTAAGGGAGAGAGCATACTTGGAGACAGAAAAGGGGAAAGGACATCATGTTAGTCCAAAACATATCTTTGACCACTACAATTGGACCCTTCTGCTTTTGCACTGCTTCAGTGATGCCAAACACCTCTGCATTTCACCACAGGAGTGTTTCCCTGGATGATCCTCAGGAGGAACTGAGTTTTTGTCAGCCATACCAGAGAATTCAAGTTCTCCCAGCACTCCTTTCAAACTGTTGGTCATACTAACCGCCTTAAAAATCTAGGGGAAAAAAAATCATACATTCCTGGATGTTCAGAGGAAGAAAGCATATTTTTTGTTTCTCAAAGCACATTGCTCAGTTTAACACATGCAGTTCTCAATAAAAGTAGTGATGTACCTGGCCAAGAACCTTAACAGCTCTTTGTAAATTTGCCTCTAATGTGAATAACCATCAAGTGTATTTAAGTGCAGGAGAATATGCTTCTACTGCCCAAGCAATTGTAAAAATAAAATGTCTCCCACTGCTGCCAGTGCATTACCCTAAAAGATTACTACAACACATGTGCTCACAAATGCAGCACAGCCTAAACTTGGCTTACTACAGCAAACGACAGTAACTCTTTCCAATAAATGTTTCAATGGTGTTGGTCTTAAAGGTTACTCATACTCTTGGCAGATGACCCAAATAACAGAATACTATGAATACACCAGGTCTCTGCTTGTGAGAAACCATGGTTCTGCTTTCCCTGCTGCCTCTGTACACCTCCCAACATGGCATCTCTTCCTGCTGCATGCAAGTGCTCTGGGCAGTGCCTGTACAACCGTGCCCACCAGTTCCATGTTTTCCAAGACATCTTGTCGCTACTGTATTTGTGTTCTCCACAATTGTGAATGCTGTTGCAATAAGGAAAAATTGTACATTCCCTCACACAGTTTTAAAGTTCACAAAGTGCCTGAGAGCACCATACACGTGACATTTTGAATGGGAATCTTCTCTATTGGAACATGTCTAATAGAAGAAGGAAAAACATGTTTTCCATTCTTTATTAAAGAACTACAAGAACTTTCAAAACTTCGTTATTTCTTTGTATTTCAGCAAAACTCATTTTGGTTTGGTTTTTTTGTTTGTTATTAAATTGAGAAAACTTGATGCAGTTTGGGAGAGAAATATGAACAGCAGAACACTGCTGTATTTCTCCACTTTTGACAGCTGATTGTTTCAGGGCGATGTAGGTCCTAAGATTGAGTAATTAATAATATATCATCACAGCAGATCAGCAGTGTTCCTCTACATTCCTTGAAAAGTTCCTGAATGTATTTTCATTGTATATTTTGGTTTTATACTGTTTCTTTAATTTCTTCAACTGACCATCATTAGCAGCAGATTTTGCCCTTAGAAGGAGCATTTAAGGAAATCACTGCAGCACTTGGCCTGCAGATTTTTGTTCTGAATGCTAGTTTCAAGTATATCTGTTTGAGTTATAGTCATCTTAGCCTGTTACTTTTTAAATGCATTTTTTCTGAATTGATTTCAACTCCTGTGAACCAGCTCCTGCTAGTAGTCGCCACCATAGATACTCATTACCAGAGTTGTTTAGTTTATTGTTTGCAAATTATTTTCATTGTGCACATTATTATATAGATAGAATAAATTTGTTATACAGCATGTAAGAATCTGTTACTAGTGTTATAGAAGGGCTAATTTAAGATTTTTTTTTTTCCTCCAGTGACTGTCTTCTTTGAAAATGGAGAAATAACAGACAATACCAAATAATGAGCACTTATCCCATTTCTGGAGCAGTGAAGGAGTAGATGAAAATTATACTACTAAAAATATGCTTACCTTTCATGAATCATAAACTGGCTCTTGATTAGCCAGCCCATCAGTTCCAAACAGCTGATGAACAGTCAATCATGATCTGCCATAATCTCACCTAGTGAGATTCAGAATGAGGATTTATGAATCAGGATTTCATTGTCTTGCAGAAGTTGTTAAATTTTTGAGCAGCATAGAAGTCATTTCACATAAGTCAAAATACATGTAGCTATGTCATGAATGATTTTCATTTTCTGTATCTGCTTGATTAACGTGAAAATACAACTACTTTTTAGAGTTCTTCAAACAGTTACAAGGTATACTTAAAGTTCAGGTATCTCTTACCTTGTTTAACTTAAGATAGAGAACTTATCCATTTTATAGTTTCTCTGGTAAAGAAAGCCAAAAGCACCAGTTTTGCAAGGAATCCCTGTGCTCTTAGTTGTAATGCTGGATTTCAGAAAGACAATGCACAGAGTTTTCAGGGGACAGCCAGGTATTTACTTACAGGTATTTAATATCAATTTTTGTTTCTGGGGTTCTAAAGGAATGAAACCACCCATATATTCAAATTTTACACATAAACAAGCATTTACAGAATTAGGGCTTTTTCATAACTCTGCTGTATAAGATTTGTAATAAGCTCAAACCGTGTTGTTTCAGGACATTCCTGTTTTCATATCCCATTTCCTTTGTTCTTTTTTCACCTGTGTATGTTTGGTTTTTTTTAATTGTGTTGCATTATATTGGTTAAGAAATATTGAATTTTAATTCAAGGGGATTAAAAATAAATTTTCTTCCCAACATAGTATCATTATACTCACGCTAAAATTTCATAGAAAATAACAGCAATATCTACCACAAGTGTGCACAAAATAAAAAATTAAAAGCATATTCTTTCACTGACAACCACATAGAATATTAAATTAAATGTTCTGTATGTAATTAATTACTATTTAATGAACTGAATGAAACTACCAATTGGGATCATAGCTCTATATAGCCTGCTGTTACACTGAAAAAAACTCCAGGGTTTTTAATCCCCAAAAATTTGTCAGTTAGTTAATGATTGTTTAGTTTCATTATCTTGAAAATTAAAATCATAGAACTTTTTTCTATGCACCTGACAGATGCAGGGAAGAAATCTTCTTTATTATGGAAAGAAAAAATAAATCCATTTGAGAACTTATATTGGCTAAAATTAATAATTAAGCATTGACATTAATTCACATTGAAAAATATCTTCTGAAATAGTTTAGAAAATAGACTAATTAAAATTTAAGTTCATTAAAATGAAAACTTGGATTTCAGAAAATATTTTTCATGTATAGATTTTGGTGTATTTTATAAAAAGAGGCAAAATAATTGTTCTATTTGACAGAGAAAGCAGAGGCTGAGAGGAAGGAAATAATCTAAGGGATAGAAGACAGGTCATTGTTAAGGCCAAAAAGCATAGATACTTAAGTCAATATCCTATTCACAAAATACCATTAATTCATATTTATCTTGGAGAATTATGACTGTGTAGATATGTGTCATAGATATGTATCTGGCTTTATTCAGATAGTAATTGAGAACATACATGAGTATATATTAGGGTAGATTGATATGTTTATTACTTCTACATGAAAATGGAAGACTTATATACCAGGGCAGAAAGGTGCACACTACCAGTTCTGCAAGAATCTCTTCTGATTTAAACTGAAATCTATTGAATTTTGCAAACTGAAATTGAAGTTGCAAATTGAAGTTTGCAAACTGGGAAGATGCCTAAGCGTCCACTCCATAGTCTTTGTGTGGCTGCAAGTCATAGCTGAGCCAGTTACTCTAATTTGTAGTAGGATCGGATGAAGTAGCACTGGTCTTTTTGCTGTTGGCTCTTTTTCCTAGTGATATTAAAAAATGCTGGGTAATCCAGGGAGGACTAATTTTCATTAGCCATTGTGGCAAGCCTTCTGAGATGTCAAGAAGAGTTTGCTGCCCTCTAGATACTGTGTATAGGCAGTGACAGGTACACCCCAATTCTCTGTATATAGCTTCTTCACTAGAGCCAAGTGTGACCTAATATAGTGTGTTATTTTTCATATAGTGTCTCAAAAAAGCATAAGATCTTGTGTCAGAGTGAAGAAATGCATGTATTTCTTCTGAATTTTCACATTTCTTGACTTCTGCAGGCAACATTCGAGTCCCAAAACATTTAGTCATCTTATTTTCATGTCACTGTTATATCTTTTTGAGACACCTTAGAGAAAATCTGTACCATATGTTCCACGTTAAAAGTATACATATTAGTTATCTCCATACTTTCAAAATGAATCATAGAATTTTAGAACAGTTTGGGGTGGAAGAGATCTTAGAGATCATCTAGTTCCAACTCCCACTGACATGGACAGAGACACTGTCCACTATCCCAGGTTGCTCTAGTCCAACCTGGCCTTGAACAATTACAGGGATGAGGCATCCACAACTTCTATGAGCAGAGTGCCAGGGCCTCCTTTGCAAGGAGAATTTTTTACGTCTAATCTAAACCTCCCTTCTTTCAGTTTGAAGCCATTCCCTCTTGTCCTACACCTTTATGAGAAGTCCCTCTCCAGCTCTTTTGTACCCTTTCAGGTACTGAAAGGTGTTCTAAGGTCTCCCCAGAGACCTCTCTTCTTGAGGCTGAACCCCAACTCTCTCAGCTTGTCTTCATGGGAGAGGGATCCATCCATCTGGACTTGGTCCAACAGGTACATGTTTGTAAGCAAAGATAAAAAGATGGTATAGAATATTAACAAGCTGAAGATGATCTTCTATTTTATTCCAAGAGCCTTCTTTCAGTCTTTTCCCCATCAGTCCCTCTCCACAGGTACTTTCCTCCCCATGCTTGGACCCATAGGTAATGCTAAGGCCCTCTTGTTCCTATCTTTAGGATACTTATTTCTTTTCTGATTTGTGAGAACTGAGATACGTGGTTGTCAAACTGATCTGCCCTTTTATGGTGAACAACAATAACATGAGGCCAATCTTTAACAGCCTGTAAACTTACTTATACTGCACTCACTGTCTATCATATACATCTGTCCTGCTTATAGAAAAGATAATGTAGATGAATGTGGTTCTGGTTGGTAAACTTGCAAATTAAAATGCAAAGCTTACACATCTACTGATGATCGAGTTAAAGCAGGTAATACCTTCAGAATCCCAAATCTTTTTTATAAGCTTCTGCTGCAGTTACTAGATAGAGATTGAGAGTTTATGCACATAGCTAAAAATAATGTTTTGGACCAAAGATCTCTTATTACAGTGTTTTCTAATTATTTTGTGGAGCCCTTTGTAAGATTAATGATATTAATGGATAATAATTGCACTGGTGACCTTTTCTAATATACTAGTCATGCAAAAGAACTTTAAATTCCTAGGGAATGAGTCAATGCCAGCTCCCACAGATTGTCTGAGGCAGGAAAGGCAGGGATTTTGCCTTCTATTTGTTTATCATCCAGAAGCAACCTCACAAGGAAGTGTGAAAAGTTACTCACATTCTCTACCCTCTTTATTCTCACAAAGTGCTTGTATTCCTCTAAGTCTGAGAGCATGCTTACATGAGAATAACCAATTTCAGATGACTGAGTTGCATACTGGTACCATGCCCACAACCAAACTTGGGCTATTAACATAGAGCTGTGAGGTATTTTGTGCTCAGCACTTCACCAAACACATTGCAATGTGTGCTTAGAACACACATTGCCAGTGCAAATCTGTCTACGAAGTCCTTAAGCAGCCATTTGACATCAGCATATATCCAGGTAAAACTGCACAGATTATTAGTCTTGTCTGGATTCTCAAGTTATGAACATCTGCTGAGGAACAGGAATGATTTCTTTTGATGAATAGATGTAGTTACCCCTAATTGTCTCAGAAATTTTTCCCTTTTCAAAGATGTTCCTTTCAGATCATTGTAGCAAAGTGCTTCAAACAGTCTGTACTTTCAAATAATAAGCACAATTACATGCCTGTAAACAAATTTGCTGCTAAAAGATATATTTATGCACCAGTTCTCCTGTGCATTCCCAAAGGACAGATCCTCGTGTCCTTGTGTAGATTCTCTATCTATTGCCTCATTTTGTCTAGCTACTCACTGTGAATTGTTTCCCGATCATGAAATGTTACAAAAGGCAACTGTAAAAGAAAAAGAAGCTATACCAAGGTATAGAATACATCTAATCAGAGAGACCTGCCATATACCAACAGCTGACCACATAGTTTTTATAAAATTTAATTTGATTGCAACACAATACAAGCAGGTTATGTCCCGTGGAATCTGCACTACAAAACAGTATATGTTAGTTGTAATTTTATCTTATCTCTGATGGTTATGACACATGTCACCTGAGGCATCTTGCAAGTGATTACCTGAAGTAATGTGTGGGTTGGATGTGACTTCAGTAAAGCTGCATATCTGACAATAACAAATGTAAATCTTTAGTTAAATTAAGTTGTTGGCCTGTCGTTCATCACATTGATTCTACTCTTTCAGTTAAAAGTTGTGTCTGTCCATTGGGAGAGAATTTAAAGAAGAAATGTTTTTCATGTTAGAGTTTCTCCAAACATTTATTTGGCTATACTGAAACCCTAGGATTAACACATTTTAGGTGGATTTTTATGTTTCTGTTATGCCCACTGAATATCTTGTGATGTACAGTGTTACTTACAAGTAAATTGTGGGAGAAGGAAAATTCCACTCCATAACTGATAATGTTATTATGGCAAACCATTGAGTCAAATATAGTGCATTGATCATCAATTAGAAATTTCATCCTTTCTCACTATATTATACAGCGTGAATATCAAAGTAACTTAAATGTTTCATCAACTGAAGTGGAAAAGATATGAGCTACCAAATGAATGCACCTTTTTCTAGCTGCATTAATTTATTTAGTTGTAGGAATATGCTTCTTTGGAAGCTGTTGCTGTAATGCATCCATCTGGAAGTCAGCATGTCATAAATAAAGCTAGTTATTAGGAAAATTAAGTGAAGCTCTCCTCCCTTCTCCCACTGAAAGTAAAAATTATTTGAAAAGTAAATAGAAGCTTTTTACATATGGGAAAATTAATATAAACACCCCCCACTCCCCAACTATTTGAATGTTTTACCTGACTTTTACAAAGACTTACTATTATGTTTTCTAGTTTCAATTAATTAATTACTTTAAATCTACAACTCAAAGTTTAAGTGTGTGAGGACCTCTTTTATCACTTGAGAATCTCTTCTTTTTTTTTAATTTTTTTTTTAAATTTTTATTTATTAATACATTTCTTTCTAGAAAACCAGCAACTCAATTAATTGTACAGGTCTAGGTTTTCTGTTGAGAGGAATCATATAAATAATACATTATTCTGCAACAGAAGTTTTGTCTATGATTGTCTAATGTGCTTTCAATCTGAGCAATCTGTGTTTTCTAGCAGTTTGCTTGTCAGTGTTGTATCATATTCAGATGAAAGGAGGATTAAAAAATACATTTAAGGAGCTTAATCTATTCATAAATCTTATTTATTTTGGAGGAACAGTGAAACACAAAGGGTTTTTTTGTTTGTTTCCAAGCTGTGCTCTATGTTGCCTGCATTGATGTAGAAAGGATGGAGGGGTGGGATGAGGCTGTTTTGCTTTGAAGAGAGAAAGAGTCTTAAAGGTTATGTATTGATACTTCTTTACAGCCCTTGTTTTTCACCTCTCCTAGGGATAAGTTGTGATGTTAGGGAAGAAAAAAATAAGTTTTTTTCAGAAAACTCTCATACATAGAGCTCTAGATGGGGTTCTTAAGAGGTCCTTCTCTTAAGCACATATATTCTAAGATACATTTCACTGTTATACTCTGATGTTGTACATCTGTATAAGGATGGCAGATGTCTGTTCTGTGTACCCTTTTGTACATTTGTACAGGCATCATCTCCTCTTTCAATCTGCTGCCAGCATTCAGTGAATTCACATTACATTCACACATTATGGGCCAAAGATTGTCCTGTGTGACTGCTGAAACTAATACACACCTGTGCTCTCTGCAATAAACAGCTGTGATATTTATACTACTATTTGATATGAAGCAGCCAAGAGGGAAGCTAGCCTTTAGAAAGATATATGAAAGAAAAAAAAGCTTAAAAATTATAATCTGATACATTGTAAGTAAAATCAGTGGCAGATCTTTTCTGTATTAAAATGAAATTAAATTTGTTAATGTGCCTCCTAGATCTTTTAGGGTGATGCTATCGGAAATACGTCAGTGATGTTTCTTTGCAAATAACTCTTGCCCATTTAACAGAGTCCAACTTTCTTTTGTGCTCCTTTAATATCCTCTCCACCTAAAGACAACTTCTTACTTGTGATGACAGATTCTGGACCCGAGGTCATCTAAATTCAGGATATGGTCTGAGCACAATGTGGTCTGTGACGTTAGGAAGCCTAGACCTCCTCCATGTAAGATCAAATATACATAAAGGTAATTGTAAACTCAGCCTACCAAATCACAAAGTCACAGAATGTTGTTTTGGAAAGACTGCTGTAAATCATCTAGGTCACCTTGTTCTACAACAGAAACTTGTTCAGTTGGATTTTAATGTCTCTGGCATTGAAGGCTCTATGATCTTCTTGAGAAACCTGTTACACTGTTTGACCACTCTTACACGAATCATATTTTTACATCATTTCAAATGGGATTTCCTGTGTTTTTATTTCTTTACACTGCCTCTTCTCTCATGCCTGGTGTTGTGGTTTAGGGCAAATTTGGGAGGAAACCTCTGACAGGGTCCCTCTAGAAAGAAAATTCAAACTGCCCCTCCCCCCACTGGTTCGGAAGACATAAATCTCCGTCAGGAAAAGTGGAAAAAACCTGTTTGTTTAACAACCAAAGTACTCATAAACATGGAGTTTAACATATTAAACAATGGAACCTCTTGTTCCTGAAGAGATGGCAAATTCAGAAAGAGTCCTTTTCATGGGGTGTGGCTCGGCTCCCTCAGTCTCTTATCAGTCCCTCCTGCACAGGAAAACACTGCATCCTGCGCCCCAGTGGGTCACTGGCGTGAGTTCACAGTGTTTTTCTGGGTTTTCAGTCCAGAGCAAGGCTGATCAGTTCCAAGAAAAAGAAAAGTCCTGGGAACTTTTCTGCCTCAGCTAGCTGGAAAAAAACTAACTAAAAGCAAAGGAGAGCTCTCTCCCGCTCCCTGTCTGTGCTGCAGACAACATGCACCAAGAAATAGAGCGAGAGCTGAAGCTCTTATCTCTATGGTTTTGAATACAGCCGTGTCAGACATTCAACCACTTCTCCTTCTTCCCCACTTGTTGTAGTGCATCTAAAAATCTTGGTATCTCCCAAGGGTAAAACTCACCTCTGGTTTGTGTAATGTTAGTTCCTACCTGAGAACCTTTTTCCCTTCCCCCTTCCCATTGGCTGTGACCTCCCTGTATCCCCTAATCACCCCTGCCCCCTGGTATAAGAGATAAGACCCAAGGATTTTCGGTCTCTTTCTTGCCCCGGATGGACGACAGACAATAAACCCAGGATTATGCCGAGCAAGTTTGGGCCTCCTGTGTCTAGATACTTTGAGTCTGTGTTGTATCCACTCCAGGACTTCCTCTGCCGCCCGTGTTCCGTGAAGAGCGGGGCTCTCACCACGGGGGGTGGGACAGAGGGGTTCCCCCAACAGAGGATTGCAACACCCACTCCGCTCTCAGTTCTAGTTTTAAAGGACAAAACTCAATATCCAGCATAAGCAGGACAGACAACTGGGGATACAAGCATCATGAAATCGCCCTAGGACACACGGGCACTATCAAGAAGTATCTGGCTTCACCTCTTCTCCCCTCCCTACCACCCAGCACTTAATCTATTGAATAGATATCCAAGAACCTTCCCCAGCCTAGAAAACTCAGCCTCACAGCTTTCCCCATGTGACAGATGCTTCAATCATGCCTCAGCCATGTTTGTGGCCCTTCACTGCATTTGCACCAGTTACCATCTCTTTTGTACTGGGGAGCCCAGAGCTGGAGCCAGCACTGGAGCTAGCACTCCAGTTGTGTCCTGTTGGTGCTGAGCAGCAGGAAGGAATCACCTCCTTTGACCTGATGGCAACATTCTTCGTAATGCAAGCGATCTTTTAATATGTCATTTTAGACAATTCATAACAAATATTTTACTAAGCTTTTTTCCTTTTTGGAAAATACGTAAAACTAATGACTATTCATGCAAATAAATGTTATGGGTTTTATTCTCTTATCCTACAAATGCATCTCTCACACTTTTTCCCATGCCTTCTCTTTAAAGAAGATTATGATTCTGTGTTTTTACAGCGGAGTTGTTGGTGCTGATAGATTTAGAGGATTTTATTACCAGGCAGAGGTATCCAAGTATGTATCATCTCTTAAACGACTTCTGTTTTTTTGACTGACACACGTCACAGAATAGTACACTTTTTTCTCATTGCCTCTAGAATAGACACCCTTCTGTTTTGTAATGCTCTGCAATTCATCGTTTGGTTTCCTCATGAAATCCCAATGAGTTAGTTTTTTCTTATTGGGTAAACTATTTGAAACTCAATTTATTTTGGCAGTTTCTGGTCACAGGCTGTTTGTTACTATAATGTATGGCAAGGTATGAATTTGAGGCCACAACAAGAGAAGATGGCAGACCAACAGATGAGATTCTGTTTCTGTCTAAATCAGTAACAAAATATGACTGAGTTTGTGTTGGAGTCTGAGATACAGACTGTGTGCCCTTGCTTTTAATATTTAGTTCCAGGATTCAAAGAAACACTGAATTTCATATAATATGAAATTCATGTGCATGTTTTCATGGTGATACATGAAAACAAATGTTAAAGTTAGATAGGAAATGTGTAAATGTGTAGATTAGAAAGTTTCTTAAATCACTGGGTGAAAAAGTAGTTTAGAGAACAGGAGACAAGATGGAGGATTTAGGGTGTTGTCTCTTGTCCTTCTTCTTTCTTCTTCATGTTCTTCTCCTAGGGGTGTTTGGGTAGTAGTAGGTGATTGGGTAGAAAATGTCACAGTGCAGCACACAGGTGTTGGGTCATTGGGTCACTAAGAAAAATAATTTAGTTGGCATCTGTTAATTGGGTAAATGGACATATAAAAGACCTTGAAGAAGATCTTTGTTAGCCATTTTACCCCTTTTCTATCATAGTGCACATAGCTCCTTGTACCTTGTAATGCTGATAAGAAAAAATAAACAACTGAGACCGAACGAGAGAAAAAACCGTCTCCCTCTCATCAATCTTCAGTTCAAAGGGAAAAAGAACCCAAATCAAAAAGTCCACAAACAGACAAGTTTGTGAGGACAGGATCTCACCCAAAGTCATTTATCCATGTTCCCCTTCCTAAATCTCAAATTTCCTTAAATTCCTGAAGAATTGGAAATTTAGCATGAGACATATAAAGCAGCAAATTGTTGGATGTGGATTAGATTTCAACAATGAAAGCTCTCTAAAACAGATATTAACTGTGCCCACCTCCATATGCTCATACAGTTAACTCACAAATCAAAAGAAGACAAAAACAAAAGAACTCACAAAGAAAAGAAGGGTTTTTTTCTTTCTTTTCTTTTTTCTCTCCTATCTGACTTCTTTGAATGCAATGGGCAGTATTGGTAGCTTCCCAGAAGACATGTGGGAGGGTGTTGCTGAAAAACTCAAAGGCAAATATAAATTAATCAAACAGATGCAAGTATATTTTCCAAGGTCTGGCAAGCAGAGAGATAATTAAATTTGGATTTCAGAGGTATAGAAATCTTTAGCAGCAAAAGTTTAAGGAAAAAGTCCTTAGAGAGTTCTGCCAAATGTTTTAATAATTATCTCTCAAATAAAGCTTTATTAGCTTTCCCTCATTGACTGTTGTAAGTTCCAGATGTTCCCAAAGCTTTGACTATTTTGATTGATTAAATTGATTATTTTGTTTTATTATAGAAAACTATTCTATAGAAATTACATAGTGGAAACACAGACTGTATTATTGAGACATTGGTAGGTTAAACCTTCCCACATCTTCTCACATCTTAGACTTCTTTCAGGAATTTTTTTTGAGATTTCAAAAATATACCTGCTTTAGCATACATGGCAGAACTGTAATATTTTAGCAGTTTGATCCAAGATTAAAGACATATAAAGACCATAGATTTCTTACAGACCCTTTGGTCATACCTCTGCTCTTCCTAAGTACAGAGGCTACTAAGTGCATTTGATCTGTGTCTTTCTGTCTCATCCTCCTGACTACTTCACAAAAAAAAGCACCTGTGTTTCAAATCCTATCATTCTTAAGTGGCAACATCTCCTGATCAAAGAATGTTTAGCTGTAGCCAAAACATTTCAGTTTTCCAGTATCTAAGATTTTTTTTTCACCACTTAAAATTCTGAGCTGTTGGTAGCAAGCAGATGTTTTAGGTAGAATAATAACAATAAAAATTACTGAAAATAACATTTGCTATGGAATAATGTGGATGATCTTCTTCTGAATAATTTTGATTAAACACTTCCTTGAAACCTTCTTGCAGCAGAATTTAATGTATGGACCTAACATTTTCTTTTATTGGATCTTCTCATAAAGTAATTATTCTGTTTCTTTTTTATTGTTTTTTTAGTGTGGGATTGCTAATTTAATCTACAATATTTAGAAGCAAAAATGAGAACTACAGAGAGAAATTTCAGTGGAATTACACTAATATTAAAATTTTCCGTATTAATTTCTTAGCCTTTCTGTAGTTTACAGTGTGTTTTTTGAAATGTGGCAGGGAGTTAATCTTGCAATCAGCTGAATTTTGATTTCCCAGTGGAAATCAGGCAGGAATGGTCAAGGCTACAAGCTATGTAAAATTATCCTTTGCACATGGGAATGCTCAGGGCTGGTTCTGTGTGAAGGCAAAGTAACCTTTGGCAGCTGAAGAAAACAAAACCCTGAGAGCTCTGAAAAGCTAGGCTAGCCATGGTACACCTTTGAAAGAAAAATATTCCCCCACAAATATCATTTGCCATCTTCACTTTTCCATTCACAAGGGAAGAGTAAACCCGGCTCTGTACCTCTGTCTTTCTTAGTCTCCCTTCTGTGTAGCTGGGCTGTATCCCTGCATCTCTCATACCTGAGCACCAAGTGCTATCAAGTAAGACAAATTTCAGCCATTTCTGATTAAAAGGCACTTCTATGAAAGACTGTGGTCTGCTTTCCTATTTTTACCTCTACACATCGTTCTCTTTGTAATGGAAAAGGGAAGAGGATCTATCAATCCAGCTAACAGAATGGCAAAGATTTCTGCATGCCTGTGGCAAAAAGTTGCCCCAGACTGAAGCTGACTTTTAAACATTATTGGTTACTCTAGCAATGCACAGGGGAGCTAAAATTTGTGTTTCAGACCTTGGTCACAGCTTGTATATTGGGGTTCAGCTTCCTTGCATATCCTGTACAGTTATCATTGACTTACAGTAGAAAAAGGACATTATTTGCATTTACAAGGTTAGTATCTATTGTAGTTTAATAGTAGTAGTAGTAACTGAACAGGAGGGCTTGTTTAAATAACTCTTCTACTCACATAATATACAGATGTTATATTGAGGTTATGTAAATTTAAAGACAGTCTATTTACTAAGTACTGTAGCATGCTGTATCTTTAAAATTAGACAACACCTATGTACATAAAGTGTGCCTTAAGTTATTATCAGCAAATAAACCTTTAGTAATGAGGTTTCAGATCTATTAGTTCAGTGTTGGTAATAATTCTCTGTGGAACTGACTTCAGCCCATTAAGCCAGCCTGCTTCTGCTCCCGTGGTTGTTAATTTGACGGGACTGTGTCACATTAAGTAGAACAAACATGTTTTCACCCACTCAGCCATCCAGAACGGACATGGCTGTTACTCTAACAACTGGATATTGATTGGAAGCATTCACCCTTTCTGACCTAAGGCTGGTACATGAAAACAGAGCCAGGACTGATTAGGAAATTGTATGTGTTTGTGCACATGTGTGCAGTGTTAATGGTCCACATAAATTTCAGGCCTTTTGCATTCATGTCATGTTAATGCTCTGAGCATAAGAGCTGTCACTCATTTCCTGCAGAAGCCGGGAAGCCTCATTTATCTTTAATTATTTATTTGTCTGCATCCTTGTACCCATCTGGTCAGACCATGCTTTCAGGGTCCACTGCCCCATATTGAAAAATTTGTTTATTAGCTGTAGCTCTAATAAAACTGCTCAGGAAATGATGAAGTTAAAGAACTGTTGGGATTTGCTTCCGGTTTTGAGCTCATGTATGGGATAGTTCAGTAGATAGTAGTACGCTACTTTTGTGTATTCTTGATACAGAGAATATCGTTAGCTGGGCATTTCTGTAGACAACCAAGAAACAGAGGCACTAAAGGGAACAAAAAAAAAAGAAAAAGAAAAACGGGGATTTTTCATCTATTAATGAAAGCACGCTACCTTGCAACTTAAATGTTTGATATTGATATATTGCTCTTCCTTCCTACAAATTTTGCTCTATTGCTTAAATTTAGTACACACTTGGATGTGTACATGGTTTAATTCGCAACACAGAATGAAGGAAATGTGGTGAATTGCTCCAATATCCCATGCTGGACTGCTGTGGTGTGCCAGAGTGGAAGGAATATTCTATTTGCCTTCCCACCAGGAGAACCATGAACTTACAGATAATTCTTCTGGGTTCAGTGAAGTCATGTGCTCACCTCCTGCAGACCTTCCTCAATGAAAGCTGGAGTTTGTTGATGATTTATTTTTGTTTGATATCCTTCTCAAATTTTTTTTCTCCTCCCTCTCAAATATTAAGGTCTTCACCAACTGTATTATATGACTCAGTAGAATTATGCTACATCTTCTCCGCTTTACTGTTTCAAAAAATAGTTCCAAGAGCTTTTAAAAGTTTTTACTTATGAAGGTAACTATCTCACATTGTCTTATAGTCAAAGGTAAAGTTGGACCACTCAAAGTGAGAAATTACAGGTTTAGGCACATTTAACATAGTGATAAAGGAGTAATCATGAGGGATAGATATCTCTGAAGTAAAAAAGTAAAAAATATGCAACATATACTTTCCATTATTGTGGGTCTTTTTCTAGCACTAGAATAAATATTTATAAGTAATACAGATATTATCAAAATACATTATAAAATACTTTAGTTTAAAAAAATCTAGATTTTTAAAACTTAAATACTTAATTTCCAATGCAAGATACTTTAGAAAAAGGTAACTTTATGAAAAAGAAATCTGAAAATGAAAATATTTTTTTAATTATTGGTTTCAAGATATAGCAAACAAAGTAAAATTGCATTGCTCTTGCATTTCTCTCCTTCATAAAGCAGGAACAAGTGATACAACAGAGAAGAAAACAACACTGAAGTTTATCTGAAAACAGAAAAGAAATTTTATGGACATGATTCATTAACAGAAAATATAAATATACAACAGTGCTAAAATTCAAGAAAAATTGGGAAGAGAAAATGACACAGCTAAGTAATAAATGAGAAGTCCCAAGCAGCAAAAGATAGTGTTTATCAAAGAGAAAAAATCATGTTATGTATAGAAACATTTCTCTCTACAATTTTACTGAAATACTTCTACAGTATAGAACTTATTAAAAATTATCAGGTTTATGGAAACAATTTTTCCAAAGGATCTGTTTAGGTATTGAAATTGCTTTGATTTTCCCACCTTGTTATACTTTCAAGCACCTGGAACAATTGGAGGAAATATTGTTTGAAAACCCTTCAAGAAAAGTATGTGGGGTAATGAAACAATGTTAGTTTTCTACAGCTCATGATTTGTAAAGCAAACAATCTCAGAAATGTATTTTGATACTCTGCTTTGTGGAGATCATTGGAATTCAGCTGAGTGGACATGATGATGAAGTGATTCTGGCATGACTGCATTTGAAGGAAATTAAAGATTCATGGAAGCTCTGCAGAGCAGTGTAAAACTGGAAGAACATTAGAATACACAATTAGTCATAGAGGATAATTATGCTGTGATTTTAAAGTGATCAATGCATTGCTTTTTCATACTATTGAACTATAAATTGTTTTATATTATTACCCCAGAAAATCAGACTCTTCATTACAGAAGAGTAGTGCTGCAGGATATTATATAAATGCAATGTCTTGGTTTGAAAAGACAGGTGTCTGCTAAGGAAGGCAGAAACTTTCTTTGAAATGGGAAAATGTAAACCATCCCCCTCTCCAAATTATTAGAATTTTGAAATCAAGGGGCTCTTAGGCAAAAATACTGGAATAGGAAAAACAGATCTTTATTAGGAAAATTAAAATAAAAATGCAGTAGTAGAAAAAAAAACCAAAACCAAACAAATAAAAAAACAAACACTGACAGAGTCAGAATACAACCTGACACCCTGTTGGGCAGAGTGTTGGTAGCAGTCTGACTTAAGTGGTGGCTGCTGTCCTCCTGGAGTGACTCTGTTGAAGAAGTGATCCTGTAGATGGGTGTAGTTTTCCTCTGAAGGTCCTGTGGTGGTGTAGATGGATCCAGTCTTCCTCTGGGAATCCAGTGTAGAAAGGCTGCCTGTGGTGTTACAAGTCTCAGAACATACCCAGGTAGGAATGCTTGGCTCCTCCCCCTAGGTGGAGCATCTCACAATGGGATGATGTAATTTTATCAGTCATGCAGTGAGATTCAATGGCCCATTAACAGACGATACCCCAAGTAGTTCATCTGGTCCAACCTCTCTGCTTAAGCAGGGTTATCCTGGAGCACATGGAACAGGATTGCATCCCAGTGGTTCTTGGATATCTCCAGAGAGAGAGGTTCCACAACCTTTTGAGCAATCTGTTCCACTGTATGGTCATCTGTGTTGTAAAGAAGTTCTTTGTCAAATGGAATCTCCCATACACCAGTTTCTTCCTATTGCCTCTGGTCTTACTTCCTGGCACCACGGAGCAGATAGAGCCTGGTCCATCCTCTGACACGTCCCTGCAGATACTGACAGACATTGACATGTTCCTTTCTCAGTCATCTCTTCTCGAGGCTGAACAGGATGGCTCCCTCAACCTTTCCTTCTAAGAGAGATGTGTCATTCCTTCATCATCTTTCTTATTATCCACTGGACAGTAACACTCTCCACTCAGTCTCCTCCCAGGAGCTCGGTGTCTCCCCTGTGCTGTGGAGACCGGAACAGGACACAGCACTCCAGATATGCCTCACCAGGGCTGAGTAGAGGGGCAGAATCACCAACATTGACCTGCTGGCAATGGTCTCCCTAAAGCACCCCAGGATACTATTGGCTTCCTTGGCCACAGGACACTCCTGGCTCTTGGACAGTTTGCTGTCCGTTGGGATGCTTAGGTCCTTCTCCACAGAGCTGCTTTACAGCAGGTCAGCCCTCACATGTACTGGTACATGAGGTGCAGGACCCTGCATTTCCCTTCGTTGAATTTCAGGCAGTTTTTTGCCCATCTCTCCAGCCTGTCAGAATTCCCTCTGAAGGGCTGCACAGCTGTCTGGGGTATTAGGCACTCCTTCCAGCTTTGTGTCACCAGGTGAACTCACTGAGGAGGCCCCTGTCCACTTGTCCAGGTCACTGATGGAGAATTTAAATAGTACTGGGCATAGTATTGAAACTTGGAGGGCACCACCACCAGGTACTTGCCCCCAACTAGATCCTGTGCCACTGATTACAAACCTCTGGGTTCTGCTGTTCAGCCATTTCTCAATCCACCTGTTCACTCATCCAGTTCATGTTTTATGAGCTTGCCTATGAGGATGTTGTAAGAGACAGTGTTGAAAGCCTTGCTGAATTCAAGCTACATAATACTCACTTTAAAAACAGAGAGTTCAACAAGCATAGAATACAGCATGACATGCAGCATTACCCATTCATCTCCATGAAATAGTACTGTATATTAGTAGAAATTAGTTGTATTTATTATTATTGCTCTTCAGGGACACAGCAGTAATAAATGACCCTTTGATCCTAACCTTAACATAATTTTGAAATAAATTTTGCTTTTCTTGCATAATTTTTTTCTTTTTTTTTTTGTTTGCATAGATTTCCTTGAGTTCAATCCATAGAGCCAAGAATCCTACCTCCTAAATCAGTTTGCTTCCCAAATCTTCCTAAATCAAAACTACCTCCCAAATCAGTCATGTTATCCCTATTAATAGAATTATTTCCATTAACTTTAGTGAATTTTAGATCAGGTAAATAGGGAAGTATTATTACAATGTCACAATCTTCCTGAAAATATTTCATGAGGACGGAGACTATAAACTCAGTTGATGTTATAAATCTTAAGTTACTCACCACTTCTATTGTATCTTTCTAGATGTTTGTTCTAGACAATCAGTTGTCCTTTCACTTCTTGTCTTCCCTTGCTCCTTCCTTGAATCTACTTTTTTCACTTTTTATGCACAATGAAATTAAAACTTATTTCCTGATAGTTTGGGTTGTTTTTTTTTAATGTGAATGTGGGACTGGTTAGCATGATAAGGTTACCCAGGAAAATATGACAAAGACCACAGTAGAACACGACCATCTCCTCAGTTTATATGCTCCTTACTGGATTTTCTTTGGTAAGTGTTAATGATATTTAATAGACGTCAGCTACATTTATTACATCAGTCTTCTTTATTCATTACATATATGTAACACATCCTTGCAAATTGGATGATATAATAAATAAGTCACTTGATCTAAAGTTTAAGGTTAACATTTGAATATGCAATACAGTAACAGTTTTAAGAAGCAGCAGTATAATTTTTGCCACACATTGATCATGGTTATTTAAAAACAAATACTATAACCAAGATGGAAATAAGTTAGATATGACACAGATATTTATCAAATGGAATAAATAATAACTCAGTAAATTTGTATTATCCTTTTACCTTGATAGTCCATGTTGGCTCTAAATCAAATTTTGAGAAGTATAGAAAAGATGATACTATTATTTCAACCCCACTGTAGTTGGTAGTCCCCAAATTTAAAGCCAAAGAAATCCATGCGTCAAAAACATGCACCTTGTGAGAGAAAACTGACAGAAAAAGTATTATTCTTTGCAGTTGAAAAGACAATGATTGAAAGGAGGGTGATGGTGATATCATCTATCTGTGGTAGAGACGGATATCAAACTGGGGGTGTAATCCAATGTAATCAAAGGAACATAGAATAATACGAACTGGAAGGGACTTCTGAAGATTGATGGGTATGATCCCCCTGCCCTCAAAGCAGGGTCAGTTTAGACTTGGCTTTGCTTACTGAGAAGATTGTCCAGTCAAGTTATGCATATCTCCAAGCACAGAGATTGCACAGAGTCTCAGAGCAATCACTCTCAGTATTTAGCTACTTCCATGGTGAAATCAAATTTCACATGTGATGGCACTTAGAACTTTTCCCTTTGTTTCCCCAGTGCATATCCCTAAGATTTCAATTTCATTCTCCTAAAAGCAGTGAGAGATAGCAATTAGATCCACCCTCAGGTGTCTCCAAAAAACATTTCTCTGAGTACATCCACCTTCTCCTAGAATATAGCGTGTAAGTTGCCTGCCTGTGCAGCTGCCTCTCACTCACCTTGCTCAAATGTGTCAATGTCTTTCTTATACAGGGAAACACAAAAGTGGACACTACTCCTGTTGGAATGCAAAAAAGAGAAGCGGCATGCCTTTGCTCAGTTTACTGGATACAGTCTTGCTGACAGAGCCCAGTGTCACTAGCCTGTGTCGCTGGATAAGTATGCAGCTTGTGTTCTGTTTGTTCCCCAGGACCCCCATCTCTCATTGTGCAAAGGTCCTTTGTAGCCAGTAGTGCCCAACCTGTGTTGCCAGCAGCATAATTTAGGGTTGGTATCAGATTCCTGTGTCCCACTCAGAAGTGGTTTAGACTTCCCAGGTATCTGCAATAGATAAAGAGGCTGATCCTGTTGCTTTAATTCATGTGTTCTTTACAACTGTACCAAGCTATCAATGTTTTCATTATCAGAAGGGTCAAAGGAAAATAAATTATTGTCAAGGAAGCTACTTGAACCGGGCCCTGATTTTAACTGCTCTCTGTCAACTTGATTAAATCAACACTGCATGGGACTACCAATAACACTGGTGAATTTGATTGAATTGCAATGCTTCAGACATTTATGAAATATCTTTTGAGTAACAAAATGTTCTATTTTTTGTCCTCTGCTTCATTTTAGTTTCATCTGTGTAAAAGGAAAATATTTTTTCTATATCAAGATAAGAGAAACAATTCTGCAAATTCATTAAATCTGGTTGAGTGACAAGGAAAAACATTTAAAAACTGGTACTATGTGGGTCTTTTGATGATTTGGTATGGGTCTCTACCTACTTTTACAGTAGAGCAAGACTTGCAAACTAAATAATTCTCTACTCACTGATTTTTTGTAAAAAACAAAAATAAAATTTATGTTCTCTAACAGAAAAGGATCATAATCTGATTTATTTTTGCTTCAGACATGCTTTTTAATTTTCTTGTGTTTTCTTTATAACTAGGATGTACACAGCTCTGTATCTTTCTGTCAATGTTCTTCTTGAAATTCTTAGACTAAATGCACAGAGGGTTTTTTCCTGTATGCTATAAACAGCAGTGTGTCTAGAATAAGAACTAATGTGTCACACTAAAATAATTTTGATCATGCTCAGGGATCCTGCTAGACATTTTGATTTTCTGTATCCTTTACTTGGAATGAATAGGAATAAAGATGACTATCTCATCAACCTAAATCTATTTCCAATCTGATTCATCCTGCAAAAGATGATCTAAATGCTATGCTGCTGCTTTTCCTTCAGTGGAGAGAAGTAGTTGATAAAATAGATGTTTAAATCTGCATTACTTAGTATCTAATAGCAGTCAGCAATTTAAATAAGAGTGTTAAAATATGTTACAGGTAGTACTTGTGCCTTCCGTCAGCTCTCACTGCACATGATTTAGGGTTTCAGTACTTTGTTTAAAATGCCAGTATTGTGATAAAATGCAGGATTTAGTTTTGAAGCTCACAGTGTAATCCAGCGTATTTATCAAAGCTAAATTTGTTCCAATCAATGCTCATTAATTTTGAGTGCTCTTTGAAGTCAATAGAATTTCTGCCCTAAACCCAGACAGATTCAGGCATATCACCAAAATTAACTCTCCCATTGTTAGTGGTTTCTTGTAACAGCTGGGCCACTGATTTCATGATCACTTCTGAGAATATCTACCTGAGCAACTCCTACAAAACATGGAGTTCTTTTCCTAGTGAATGGTGTCATTTCAGTGAGTGATTAAACACAATTCAGCTAAGGAAAATAAAAAAAACCCTTCTATCTTCTATGGTTGTGATGCACAAATTAACAATTTTTTGCAAGATACAACACTATTTTTAATATAAACATTAAACAATACTTTATTTGTTAGGGTTTTTTAAATATTCACAGAAATTGCTATTCAGCAGCTCATGAACCATTCCATGCACAGTTCTGAAAAGAAAAAAGACTTGGTAAGAAACACAAAGTACTTAGCTGATTTTTTCCACCATATACAACATCATTTTAAAGTTATAATCAACAGACGGTACTGTCTTTTTTAACTAGTTAGGCTTTTGTTGTTGTTGCTATGTGAGAAATGTGGTGAAGCCTTATGTCCTGTAAAGGATTTTGAAAGATTGTGTTGCTTTAAGAGACAAAAGTGAGGATCGTAATGGGCTCCTCTGTCTGAACAAGATCCCTGCCTTTAGGTATTGATTAATTCTTTGTAAATGGGAGCTTCTGCTCAGTCAGTTTTTTTGGCTGTTAAAACTTCATAATGTGATAGTACACATAACACTCTCTGTGTTGAACTGAGTGTGGAGTGAATTAAAATTATTAACAAGTCTTTCCTCTAAAGACCATTAGCTAGGTAATAAATCAACAAGGGATACCACAGCATGATGAAACTGTTACAGCCCACAGTTATTACAACACATGGGGCACTGTCAGAGGACTTTAATCTCCCTCAGGAAAAATAATTTATTACAACAACATCCTCTGAACTTCCCTTGTTGATATAAAATTATTAGGATGAAGCATTTGGCAAAACAATATTAGCATTTTTAAGTAGGTTGCATATAGTCATTCTTTCATGAATTCACATCAGTACCTTCAGTAGTGAATACAATTATTTAATTTTGAATCAAAAACATGGTGGAAGCAAAAATCTTGTATTTGAGGCAATTTGATAATAAACATATTTCCTTTTAATTTTAATGATGATAAATAAATTAATAAAATTCTTTATTTGGCTTTAAGTATTGCCCCAGTTATCCCACTGTATGCTTGAAATCATGCAAAACATGCTTCTGCAGGAAGAATAATTCCAAGCTCAAGCAGAAGATGTGGAAGTGGGAGTCTGATTTGTAGCTTTGACACATGCATGTTTCTCTGGAAACAGGTGGAAAGAATTTAGCTATCTTTAAAAGACTTCAGTGTCACCCAGTGCCCAGACACTGCACTGGATTAAACTGCCATCGGTGGCTCAATGCTAGTTCCTCATAGATACCCATAGAGACATGATATGGTTTGACTGGGGACGAGGGAGAGCTCAATCTGTCAAGCCAAAGAGTATGTAGGTCACTGTATTTGTTCCAACTGGGCTGCAAGCAACTGACTGCTTTAACAAGAACATTGTAGCTGAGAGCACTGGTCAAGAAATTGTTCTAGTGCCTCAACAGTCAGGTTTCAAAGAGCATAAAAATGGCTTGGACTGATATCTCCCCAGTATTATTTCCATATGTTTCCTCTGCTGAAGGGAAAAACCAGAATATCTGCTAAGCCATTGAAAAAGGGAAGGAAATTGGCTCAGAAATCTTTGCTGACTTTTTCAGTATTAGATGAAATCTTAACCACACTTCCTAAGTAGACTAGCCAAGCTCAGATGTGATGAGCTATTAAGAAAAGCAAGATAAATGTAGGCAACTGAGAAATTACTTTTGTAATCTAAATATGCAGTCTTTGATTGTACTGGGCTTTTTTTTTTTTTTTTTAACTTTTTTCTTGGTGGGGGGGATGGTTTTGCTTGGTTGGTGTTTGTTTGTTTGTTTGGGCGGGGTGTGTAGCTCCAAAAGGTGTACAGAAAATCAGATGGAATTTTTTTATCTCCTATATAATTTATAATTCCACAACTGAGTGGATTGACATGAAGATTTTTTTCTTTTTTCGCCATCTGTTCCACTTCAACACAATCTTTTACATACAAGGAAATGCCAATAGTTTGTTCTGAAAATAAAGAGGAAACGTGTATTCTCCTTTCTCTGGTTACATGCCTACATGGTATTTGTTATGTGGCCTAATGCAGACATTGCAAACATTGCAGCATGCAGTGCATGTACATCAGGGCATGCAATGGCAAATGAGTAATTATTTTCATTAATACATGTGTTAAAACATTCTCATTCAATGATGCTACAAGCACCCTTTCTGTCCGGGAATGTGGCATTTCAGGCTCTGAAGACCAGATAGGTGCCTGAAGGGCTTCCAGGGAAGAATTGGAGATCAATATTGAACTACGCTGGTAAGTCAGATCCAACACACAGAAATAGGAAAGGCATCCATATATTTCCAAATTTACTCATAAATGTTGTACAACTCATTTAAGTAAAGTTATACAAATATATGTCTGAGGAGTAATTTTTGTTCTTTTTTTCTAAAGTGGTCAACTTCTAACAGTTTTATTTTCTTAAGTGAATATTTTAATAACCAAATGTATCCTGCAACATCTAATTCTGTCTACAAAGGCATGTATTTTTCAAATTAACAAGGAATTAATTTTTTAGAGCTTCTGGATGCATAGACCATTGGAATTCTTGGCCCCTACTCTCTTAAACAGACCCAGTTGAGCAAACACAGAGGAGGAATCATGCATGGATACACAATCAGATTTTTTTAACGTAATGGCTAGGGTATGCTTAACAGAAATACCAAAAAAACTGTAAAAGAGTTATAGCTATTCCTGGTAGCAACAATAAAACTTCAAAAGACCCTTAGTCTACCCTTGTCCTATAATTTAATCTTCTCTTTTTCCTTTGTATTTATTTCTCAGACAAAATGTTAACAGTAAAATTATTCCAGACATGTGTTTTCTATTAACTTGTTGAACTCAAGAAGCTTACAACACTCGATTAGAATGATTTCCCCACTCCTTAAGATGCCCTGCCACAAGCCATAGAGCAACTTTAAACATTACTTGCTTATTCCTGAAAATACTGTAGTCCTGAAAAAAACACTGAAAATCCCTTTCCAAAAAGAGAAGTTTAATTCTGAGCTGTGGCTCAGAGGCATTGCAGGCTTCTGCTCTAAATTAACTTTGATGAATTTTATAGCCTGGGGTTGTGTTAGTAGAGATTGATTGAAACATTATTTGGGTTTAATCCTGTTGCTTGGGGGAATATAAATTTCAAGCAGAATGGTAGCCCTGAATGAGATGATCAATACATAAGCTCTCCTAGAAATGAGAAGTATTACATTTCACATTAAATTATTTAATAGAATCTGTGCCAAAATTAATATGATCCATATCAGAAGGGAACAATTAATGTTTTTGTGACATTTCATTTGAGCAAGTTTAAGTTCATTTTTCAAAACCATATCACACTTACTATTTCTATATGGCTCCTTGAAAGTATTTCCCCAGAATAAATCCCATTAATTTTCTTTTGTGTGAATGAAAATGAGCCTTCTACTAAAAAATGATGAACAGTAATTAGGACATAAATTATTTAAAGGTCTTGTAGTTTAAGCAGACATAAAAACTGACAGGCAATTAAATTCATGGTAAACTCTAGGGGATACTGGTGGAAACAGGTGGAAGCAAGTCTTTTATGAGATCTTTGGACAAGCTTAGGGCTCAGGAGATGGTGACATGTGGTTGAAAACTGGCATTTTTCAGTCTAATGCTGGCTAAACAAGATGTATAGGAAACCTTATTACACTGGTGTGAATGTCCCCTGTGGGCCAGAGTGAGGTTAAAGCTCCACATTTAGAACTCCAGATGGGAACAGACAGCCCCCTCTTTGCAAGGATCCTCTTGCTTCCATCTCTTAATATACATAAATATCTGTGGTGTGCATAGGCTTTGGAGACTGCTTTAAGAGTTACTGTGAAACCAAGTGGAGCAGAGAGCATTCTGACAAATAAGCAAAGTTTGCCAGCATCAAAGAATTTAGAGGAGGGGATGCTAATGTCTCTGATGCATTGTATCTACCTTGCCAACAAAAAAGCAGTAAACTTAGGATAAATAAATATTGCCAAAAATCTCTCTGCCTAATCAAAACCATACCTAATTTAAACATTTTAAATAACAAAAATGCTGTTTAATATTAATTTCACTTTTTATGTTAAAACTGGCCATTATTTATTATTTAGTAAAAAAATATTTTATACTAACTTACATTTCTTTTAAAGAAATACGTGACCATCATGTTGAACCACAAATACCTTTTTATTAGCTGTATGAACATGTAGTGTGTAAAAATATATACATTTTTATTCTCCTTACATGTGTTTTACATTTGCAGTAAGTGCAAAATCACCTATGAAATCATAGGTGTGGTCAAACAAGCTGGGTTAATAAATGTATATATATTTAGCATTTTCTTTATATATTGAGGCAAAGGTTTCCTTAAGCTGTCTGCCTTTATTTGTGTGCAAGATGAAGATGTGCAAGAACTGACTACAAGACTACCGTGAGGGTATACAACGATTCACTTCAGATTGCTGAGTCTGTCTTGTTATTTTAATATATTTCAAGACATTAATTGGTGGATTTGTTTCCTTGCTTGTTTGTTTGCTTGCTTTTCTGAGTCTGGGCCTGCCAAACAACAAACAGTCATCTAATATATATGTGACTTTTGAAAGCACTTTTGAAAGCATTATCAAGATTCTACTGGATGTGTTACTGCCTTAATGTGTTTTGGGTTTTTTTCATTCTCCCAGGAGAGTGGAAATTGCAGCTCAATAAAGGTTTTTAATTGCTTCTTAACACACCAGTCCAGTGAGGTTGTAGACCAAATAAAGATGGTCTTTTCTGAGCAGGTGGGACACTCTGAATACTACATGGAAGACAGAAAATTCAGCCTGTAGAAAAAAGAGTTCAGCAGTTATTTCTGTTCAATTTAGGGAAAACATACCTAAAGTTTTGAATTTCTAAAATTAGCTCATTTGATAATTAAATGCCGATAACGGTGTTTACAATTGATGGGTGCAGATCCCGCAAAGATTGTGCTCCCGGTACCGCGGGAGGACTTTGATTGGAGCTTTGCAAACAGTATTTCCATGCAAAGTGCTCTGGAGAATTTTTCTGGGCACATCACTTACCATCTGCCCAGTCATAAGTTGCTGCAAGTGGCAAACTTCACAAAACTTTCTTTGTGGCCCAAACATAGTCAGGAGCCTGTGCAAGGCCCCACTGTCTTTACTGATGGTTCAGGGAGGACTGGAAAGGCCATTGCTACCTGGAAGGATGGATCTGAGTGGCAAGTCTTGGAGAGTCGTGAGACTGGGTCAGCCCAATTGGTGGAATTACGGGCTGCCGTCATGGCGTTTCAGAAGTTTTCCCAGGAACCTTTCAATTTGGTCACAGATTCTGCCTACGTGGTCGATATAGCCCAGCGGTTGGGTCATTCAGTCTTGAAGGAGGTCAGCAATCCTGCCTTGTTTAATTTACTGAAGGCTCTGTGGAGTGCTATTCAGGCCCGGGTGCATCCATATTATGTTCTGCATGTGCGGAGTCACACCAATTTGCCAGGGTTTATTGCAGAGGGTAACACAAGGGCTGACAAGTTGGCTAACCCTGCCTGGGTTGCGCCTCAGCCTGATACGCTCAGCCAGGCCAAGACGTCGCATGGATTCTTCCATCAGAATGCGCATACTTTGCAGAAACAGTTTCAGCTGACGTCAGCTGAGGCCCATGACATCGTTGAGTCTTGTGACGATGGTCACGCACTTGCTGCACCTCTGCCGGCAGGGGTAAACCCCAGGGGCCTTCGGGCCTTGGAGCTCTGGCAGACAGATGTCACTCAGGTTGCCGAGTTCAGCCGGCTTCGGTATGTGCACGTCAGCGTGGACACTTTCTCCTCTGCCATGTGGGCTTCTGCTCACACGGGAGAAAAAACCTGCGATGTCATTGCCCACTGGAAGCAGGCCTTTGCTGTTTTGGGCGTGCCTTCTGCTGTGAAGACCAATAATGGTCCTGCTTACACCTCTCAGAAGGTGGGGCAGTTCCTGCAGTTGTGGGGTGTGTCACACAAGTTTGGTATCCCTCATTCTCCGACAGGTCAGGCTATCGTAGAACGCGCTCACGGTACGCTGAAGCGAGTTCTGCAGAAGCAGAAACGGGGAATGCAGGGTGAGACCCCGCACGGTCGGTTGGGGAAAGCTTTATATACCCTCAATCACCTCACGGTGCCGCAGAACTCCAGTAACCCGGTCATGTTGAACCACCACCTTTCATTGTGGGCTTCGGATGAGACGCCTCAGCCTCGGGCAAAGGTTAGAGTGAGGAATCTTGTCACAAAACTGTGGGAGGGTCCCTATGACCTCATTGCTTCAGGGCGAGGGTATGCTTGTGTATCCACAGATACTGGGGTACGCTGGGTACCTGCGAAGTGTGTTCGTCCTGACCTGCAACCGCAGAGGCAGCATTCGACCAGCGAGCAGGCTGGAGACCGTGACCAAATTGGAAGTCAGCGGATGAGGACTCAGATGTAGATGACATGCGTGCTCACCCCGATGGCCCATCCACGAGCAGGTGTTGATGTTGGACAATTGTGTCATTTATTTTTGAGTTTTGTTGTTTTTTCTGGTTCTTGTTTTTTGGGTTTTTGTTTTTGTTTTTGTTTTTTTTTTAATAGTAACGAAAGGGTGAGATATCACCCTGAAATTACAGCCTTCTGATTGTATGGAGTATTGTATTTTTTCCTGTTATTTATCTTTTGATTGTTTATAATGTTGCTAGTTTCTTTGTTCATTTTTCTTTTTCTTTTCTTTTTATTAAACCGAAAAGGGTGAGATGTCGCCCTGAAAACTCAGCTTCTGAGCTTGCTAACATAGTTTTCTAAAGACTTTCCCAGGACAGTAACTATAAACATAGATATGTGTACATTCTTTCTGTTACACGTCTTGTGATGGACATCTCTCATGGCCAGTGCAGTGAGAAAGTGTTATCCTGACCATCCAATCCCTGGCTGTGGTCAGGAGCCTATAAATCCTGGGAGGAAAAATAAACTCTCTCTTCTCTTCACCACACCTCGACCTGTGTCCGTGTGATCTATTTATCTTCAGCGGCAACAATATGCTTCATCTTTCCAATCAATAAATAATATAAGAATTTAATTATTTAGTGAAATAGATGTTAGGAATCCGATCTCTCTTCTCTATGTGACACTGATGTGTTACTATTTCTGGAATAAATTATTTATATATATAAATTTTGTGTGAGATTTTATTTATGTGTAAAGTGTCTCACATAAGGGGAAGATTGTCTCACGTTCATATACCATATGATGGACTCTGAGATGAGCACTACTATTTAGGAACAAGGCATTGGAATCATAATATAGAGATGCATGCTAAGTGTCAAAAAGAAAATCAAACATTTGGAATTACATGTATAGGAAAAGATAATGAAAGAAAACTACATTAAACCATCTATGGTTTGTCAGCATCAGACATGTCATGGACAGTTATGATCCTCTAACCTAACAAAATATATACTGGAACTACAAAACTTTCAGACACTAGGAATTCAAAAGAATGGAATGACACTCACATAGACCATGATGACTAGTAATCTTCAACATGGAAATTAAGGCAGTTTAATCAAGACAGAAGTCTTCAAAATCATGAGTAGGAGAGTGAACTGGCATTTATCTTATCCAACATAAAATCAGGACCATCAAATTAAGGTAGGAGGGGCTGACAAAAACCTAAACTAAAAAAATTCCCCAAACAAACAAAAAAATCCCGAAACATTAAAAGCAAGAATGAAGTTATGGTTGTGTTAGGCCTGTGAAATGGTTTGTTTTAGGACATCTTGGATGACAAAATATATTTTGCCAAAAAGGGACTAACAAGCATTTGGAAGAGAGATTAATTGATGATTACTAAGTAGACAAATATCAGCAGGTTTTGGGAATTTTCCAAGCTGAGAATTGTTGGAAGCTAGAAGAGTATGAACCGGGGAAATACTGCATACTCCTGCCTTCTTTCCTACTCTTTCATAGGAGCTCATTTTTCTTCATTGTTTGAGTCAAAGCAGTAAGATGTGGTCTGACAAGGACAGCAATTCTTGTCCTCTGTGTTCCTTCCTTGCATATGGAACTGCTTCATCAGTGAAGATGAAAGAACTGAGAAAAAATATCCTCATACAGAAGTTAAAGGGTAGATTTTTTGCATCACACTTCAGTGACCTTCAGAACATGCACAAGAACACACAAGAAACCTATATGCTTCTATGGTGCTCAGTTTCAATCTTCAAATATCGTATAATTCTTTAGTGTTTGTCCAGCAGAGCTTGTTACTGAAAATTCTGTGGAATAAATGACATAATTTTGTTACCCGATAATTTTGTAGCCTAAAAATTGACAGCAGTAAAATTTTCTCGTGTACATCCATGCACTTGTTGAAATATGTGTGGGTCAAATGATTCATGTTGATCATCACAGACATTTTTCATATTCTTGCAACTCAGAAGATGCATTTGGTTATTTAGAGATTTAAATTTTTTTTTCACAACCAGAAAACATGAGCAAAAAAGAAAACAGATGATGTTGTACCTGCCAGTCTCAATCTGTAATTATGGAAAGCTGCCTGGTGTTACCATACTCAGTGTAGACCTGAAATCCAAATAGAGACATATATGTTGCTTCCAAAGCACTAGCAGACCCAGTTTTAATAATTACTTGGTGAGAAACATTTGGAGCGAGCCCTATTCAGTCTGAAGATTAATTCTTGGCAATTCTACCTTAGAAATTCACTGTAAAAGAAAACCAAATACTGTAATTTCTATAACAGAATCCAGTTTACTAAAGAAAATAATAATAACATCATGGTGTGGATGTGATGCTAAGAGACCTGCATTAAGAATATTTCCCAAAGGTATCATCTTCCTTTTAGAAGTAATCTCACATGTTGCAAGGACTAGAGATAAACTTGTGAATCCAAATATGTACTCTGTTGCTACCCAGACAAGCACATGGCATACACACTTTCATTACATGATCAAGCTTCATCTTCCCCTCAGCAACCATACAGAAAGTTGTTTTAGGATGTTGTTCATCAGATAGTTGGACAACTGATTATCTAACTTTTATTAATATAAATGAGTTTATACTTCAGTCCTTACCTTACACTGTTTTGAGTTTCAGATACTTCCCAGATTTGTGTTATTGCTGAATGATATTGAGGTAAGACAGAATTTCATATTTCTACATTGATAGAATATATTCCTAAACATCAGGAAGTGATGAATGGAGGATCCCATTTGCACTCATTTTTAACATAAATATTTAACTACTTTCTCCCTACAGTCTTTAGTACCTCAATGTTTGTCGTTCTAATTAGGAACGGCGGAAAGAACGACACAGACTCTCAAGGGAGTCAGAACAGAAGAAATCTCTAGTTTATTGCTTCAGTCATGTTATATAGACTAGTTCGTGGAAAGTACAGAAAGGAAACTCTCATTGGTTAGTAAAGTGCTACATTACCATCATTGGTCAGTGGGGTTCACTACCCCCTGACTTTCTCCTGCAAGGAAAACAAGAAGACAGACAAACAGCACCTGCAGGCTGTTTTCTGTCTTTGAGGATTGTTTTGAATCCTCCCATGAAATTCCCAGGCTAACTTCTCAGGCAGGCCTGAAAGGCCATGGGGCCTGCAGTTTCTGCAGCTCCCTACAGCCTGCTCCAAAGCTAGCATCCACAACTGTTCACTGTGGCTCATTTGAAAATCTTTTTATGCTATTTTTAATTTTTAGAATTTTAGTAGAGATTCCAAGATATATCTCTGTAGTGGTCTGACTGATATTTCTTTTTCCATTCTTTCAAGATTTAATTTTGTACTAGGTGTAAACCAGTTGCTGTCAACATACAGAATCAAAACACAAAACAAAAAGTATTTTAAACTTACTGACATGCCTTCTGTAATTTTTTTTTGTCACTTTCCCCCTAGCTTAATGTTTGCTCATAGCTATAATTTTTATACTTGTAAGCTGTGTCTCTCTATCATTTGAAGAGCTAGAATGAAGTACTGATTATATCTGACAGGCCAGTGGCATTTCCTCTTTGTCAAGAGGTCTCAGTGTTGCAGTTCTTAATGGAGGACCTAATCTTTTTTTATACTCTGAGGTTTCTGATCAACTTATATAACCTAATATCCTCAAAACTATCCTTGAACATCTCATTGCAATAATAAGTACTTTGCATTTTCTTCATCAAAGTCATTATATTTCACTTATTTCACAATCTGCTTCACGGTAAAGAAAGAAAGGGGCAAACCTCCAGTGGCGTTTTTCAAGAGCAGAACTGTTTTTTCATATTGCAAACTGGCAGTGACACTACGCAGTACTTTAGGAGGAGTTCCCTTTATGGACAATACCCTGGTGACACACAACAGAGCAGCAATGGCAGCAGCAGAAGCAGCTGAGTTGGTAGCATGTTTTTAGTGGATGAAACACAAGAACTTGCCAAACCTGTGAGAATATGACCCATAGGAGAACTTGTTGACAACTTTTTAATATTTTTTTCCTCTTTCTTTTTCATTGTATTTGACATTTTCCCAAGACTCAGTTTCATAACTCTAAGTACCTTACGGTGATGAACGGGAGAAATGGGGCCTGCTCTGATATGGAAAACAGACAAAGAAAACATGCCAAAAAATGTTTCAAATACTGGAAAAAGCATTTGTGAAGTGCTTATGACCCTCCTTGTCTTCAGATGCTGGTAGAAGCTGAAATTCTCCATTTCTTGCACAACTGTTTATACACAGAATATAATACTGTTAATTTCTATCCCTAATTAGAGCTGCTTTATTTTTCTCTCCCAACCTTTGCTTGAAAAAGAATATCAGCCTTGGCTCGTTGTAGAGAACAGCAAGAGGTTGCCAAGTGGACTTTGCTTTGTGGTCAGCCATGCAAAAGCTCATTATTAGTGAAACAGTGAAACAGGAATTGTATTAGTGAAATAGGAAATGTGGGGACATAGGTAAATATGTGGCCTCCTTCATCATCTTGCTATTCCTATGTAATTTGCTTATGTAAGCAAATCTTTTAATGAAGCATTTTTTTGTTTTGTCTGTCCTTTCATGTTCTTCCCTGGTCACACACTAAGCATTGTCTCAGATCAACCCAAATGAAAATTTTAGAGTCTGATAACAGAATGCTTCACAGGTGAAGACAAGCTGTTTTGAAAGCAACAAGAGCTCTGTTCTCAGATGGTGAAGCAAGGACATACTCCTAGGGTTGAAATGCTATATTTTGTTTGAATAATTGGGGTATTTTTTTCAGACATGGGTGTTTTGGTTGTGACTGAAGACTAAAACACATTATCTAATAAAAGTTATTACTTCCATATTTGAAAAAAATCCAGAATTTCAAAATCAGATTAATTCTGCTGTTTTCTCTGTGACTGAATTAGTTTAATTTAACACACGCAGATCCTTCTTACCATGTCTGTCAAGTGCTTTCATTTTACAAAGGAACAAATTGTCAGTTTTTGTTATATTTATTTTCGAGGTATGTGCAATACTCTTTGCACTGCTGAAGAAAAATATTTCTATCCAAAAGTTTTAGAATCTAATTAATAATTTCTGCCCACTGAACTATTATATTACATGAAAATGTGTTTTCACTGTTACAGTTGCTAAGCTGTTTAATTGTTACAGCTTGAGAAGCCTTGACATGATTTTTTCCTCTGCTAACATTTTCACACCTGATCAAATTAAAGATGTACTGTACAAGGACCTTTATCTGAAAATTATTATCTGTTATCTGTGTGCATCTATGTATGTTTCTTTAAGAAAATGCTCTGTATCTCTGCAACAGTTTATGACTTTCATGTGATGCAGGAATTACCATGGAAACTACTTGTATGCATTTTTTATTGTACAGCACAATGAGAAGGTAAGAAAAGCTGTGAAAGTTGGTGGCAACACAAGTTACTGCTGCCGTTGTTTTGCATAGCTAAGTGACTCACTGCAATAAAAGCATTGTCTTTGTCTTAGAATGTTTCTCTTTTATACATTTCATCTAAACTAGGCATATTTTATTACAAAATTAACCTCATTTCTTGTATATTTGTGATTTATGGCACAGAGAAACATTTACTTTCATTTAGGAAAGAGAAAGTGAAGAGGTCTTTTGCTCATTAATCTCAAGGATAAACTGTTAGCCTTTCTGTATTCTTCTGTAACATTTGTATAGAAATGAATGTATTTCTCAAAAAAGGAATTCTCAGACTTCAATCCCTCGAGGGAAATATATATTTCATGTTTAATGTTCTTTAAGAAACATTAATGCAGAAAATTCAGTAAAATTGCATTTTCTCACATAGGGCTACCATGGTTGCTAAAGCATTTGTCTTTGTTCGTCTTTTATTTAGAAATGTATATGCCCCTAATAATATAAGTTTACTATCTTCTAAGAGTTGCTTTGTATGTGTGCTACCAAGACAGAGCAGCAGTCTGTGCATATAATCTCATTCACTGGTAATTGTCCTGATCCTTGAAGGAGCATTTGTTACTCATTCTCTGCATATCTGCATAGCTAAGAAGCTCGAAGTGGTTTATTGAAGTGCCCAGTAAAATCTTTTTTCTTGCAATTCACTGCTTAAAGGAGAAAAGTAGAATTTTTTTATATTGAAAAACAAGTGTGTGCCTTAGAAAGAAGCCTCCAAAAGGGAGATAGAGAAATAATTTTCCCCATCAAATTATTTAGGACTAGTTTTAAATCCTGTGAATGGCTGAACATATTCAGCACTCACAGCCTGATATTACAGGAGTCCCATTTACACAAATGAGTGTAGAGAATGTATTTTCCAGCAGCGCAACCAGTTTTCAGATTCCAATGGGTCAAGTGCTCTATGAGAATCAATAATTAAATTGGGCTGAAGTTAATCAAACTTCAATCCAATTAATCCAAGTCTGAGTCTATTTTTAATTCTTCACCAAAATCATAGTTCTATAGTACATTAGCACTAGAAACTGGGTATTGTTCCTAGCTCTGCCTATAGCCTACTACATAAATGTGTCCTGGACCTTTCAGTTTTTAGTTTACTGAACTTGGATTTTCCTACCTGTAGGAGAGCATAATGCTCTCTTCCTTCTGTGAAAATGTCTTTGAGATCACTTAGGTGACACTTATGAACAATCAGTAGGTTTGATGACATCATGAAAAAAATTTTAGATCAGCTGTATTGCAGCCCGATCTTTCTTTGTTCTCTGCTCTTCCCCAGACAAGTGAATCAGCCATTCTGCATGGTCACAAAATTTAGATTGCTGGAGCAGTACCTTTGATGGTTTCCCAGCACGGCACATTCCACATCCTATCTCCAAATTGCATGCCAAGTGACCAGCCATTTCACATGACACTAACTTGTATAATGGAAGACATGCCCAAGGAACATCTTCTAAGAAGTTTAAAGAAATATTAACTTCTTGCATTTGTCATAGTCAGCTTGCTGTGACTCCAAGTCCAGACCAGCCAGGCAAGCGTGGCAAAATAGAGGGATGGGAACACTAGAGTTGCCCGAAATACTTTAATGATGGCAAAATAACAAATTGCAGAAACCGCATGTTCCGGGAACAAGCTTCAAAGACCAAGGCTCATGGCAAACTTAACAATATACAGGGATGATTGAGGGCAGGGGTCCAATTGTGAATGCAGACCAGGGACATGACTTTATTTGTGACAGGTCCCAAACCAACTGAGTACCAGAACCAGAAACATGACCTATTATGGAATGATCTCATTAGCATCCTAATTTCCATCCTTTCAGCATCTTGCCTCCCATGGTCTCAGGTTTATACCTTCTGCACAAGCCACTATCCATCCCAGTCCATTCAGTTATCATATTTCCCCCTTCCTGTCAAACCATAAAACTCCTTTGTAAAGACTTCCGAAAAACTCTTAACAGACAACTCATAAAACAGGATAAAAACATAAACACAACAATAGCAACTACAAAAATCAGTAAACATGTTTTAACCAAAAATAGAGCCCAACTAGGTAAATTCCATTCTCTGAATAGTCCATTCAACCAGTTCCTGACATCTTCTACCCGCAGTTTCTTAACTCCTTCCCTGGAAGGAAGAATCTGGATACTTTTGTGTATGGACTCACTGTGACCTGAAAGATTCATGCAGCACATGCCTCCAAAATCCTCCTAACCATGTCCTTGGGCTAATAGCAGGATGTTTACTCAGCTCTATTTTTCAGGGTGGTATGCCTGATGCTATCAACATCTGTCAATAGCTCACTCAGTGCCCAGGATGTGGCATTGGTTTGCCTACTCAGCCAATATCCTAGATCACCCAACATTTTAAAGCTTTTTCTGCAGCAACCCCTGGGACCAATATTGATGCTGCTATTCTCTTTCCTTTACTCCAAAAGATAATCTTGTTTTAGCAATTGGATTTGAATTGATGGACAAATCTCTTATGCCTTTTGGTCATGAATTATGGCAACCTCAGGTGCTAGCACAGTAAGTGTCCCCAAGCTACATGGTCCACCCTTAATGTGAGATGGAATGGTGGACCATGCTCTGTTTCCACAAATGAGAAATGTCCCAGATGGTAATTGTGATAGGGAATTACTGGACCAGGATGGGTACAGCAAGCAGGAGTCCTTTAGGTGTCATGTCTGGTGGAATAACCTGCAGATAATACTTAAAAATTAATAATGCTTAGAGAGTTAAGAAACTGGTGGTATTAATCAGCAGTGGGTAAGAGGCAAGAGAAGGCTATCTGCAAGCCTCAAGGTGTCTTTTCTGCAGGTTCTTCCTGGGGTTCCTCCTGTTGAGCTTCTTGGTGTTCCTGTAAAGGCTGCTGTAAATTTATGGCTTGATATTTTTTTGCTGGAACCCACTGAGGTCCTTTGCCTGTAGAGACACAAGCATGTCCCCTCCCCCAGGTGATTAATAGAAAAGGTCCTATGGGGATAGAACTCACAACCTTGGTGTTATTAGGACCATGCTCTGACCAACTGAGCTCATCTCAGGGTCACAATATATGACATACTAGTGACAGTTTCTTTATTATTGTATTTCACAACCTTTTCTAAAGATTGATAGATGCTATTTCAGGTCTAACAACTATATAATAAATATGTAAATATGCTTTTATATATTCTCTATATTAAAGAGCATCCAACCAAAACTAAAACAGTGATGTACACATAAGAGCATAACTATGCCGTAAATATCTCCAAGATACATTTTGGAGATACAAGCTAGTAACCTTTCACATTTCCCCATTTCATCTGTACTTTGTCCTCTCATGTGCCTCTACTGGGACCAGTATTCATATTCCAAACCTTGGGGCAGCTGTTAGACAGTTCCCATTATTATAATTTTAAATTAAAAAAGGCAACTTTCCATAAAACATGCCATGTATTTTAGAATTCTTATGTGAAGGGAGTGATGGTTTGAAGGCACAGCTTTTGTAAGAAATCCTTAGTTCTCCCTCCCTCTCCAGTGACTAATTCTTTCCCCTCCAAATGCCAGATTTGTCATATGAGTAGAGCATATGACTGGGTGGACAGAGAAAAAGTCATGTGTGCATGCTTAATTTTGGTCATGAACATTATAAAATAGATTGCTACCTATTTGCAAGGGCTTTTTATGCCAGAGTCCTGACAGAAAGATTTTGAAACTGTGAAAAGGGAGAAAAGCTTGGTTTAATAAGCTTTTATGATTCAGGGGGAAACACGTGCTCATGAGAGAATAAAAATGAAAGTCAACACACTTGCCATATTTGACATTGAATTCTGTTTAAAATTTTCAGTCAGGCAAATATTTCATACCAATGTAGTCTATCTGAAAACCCTGAAAGTAATTAATCTTGCTGAAAGGAAAATCTTAATAGTTGTCATATCAAGCTCCCATCATAAACCATATTGCACTATATTAGGAACAGCGAGGCAGTATGACACTGACTCCCTTAGCTTCATTGTCCAAGAGAGCGAAGTTTATTATTCTTAATCTTCTTTTATACACATGTTCAAGAAGGTCTGAGAGGTAAAACTCTTACTGGTCATTAAAGCAACACATCACCAGCATTGGTTAAGTGGAACACCACCCCTTCACGGTTTTCCTAAACACCTGCAAAGATTGCTGTCCTCTACCAAGGACTGTTTGGATTCTTTCTTATTCTTTCTCAGGCCAGAACAAGAAGCCTGTGTGACTTAGTTTCACACAGGCTCTGTTCCCTCCTTACTTTTTGCATTTAGCATCCACAGAACCAGACAATGGCTTGGGTTGAAATGGCCCTTAAATATCATCTAGTTCCATCACCTCTGTTATGGTGCTTATTCTTAGTATATAGGGTTCTGTATCTAATCAGCTAGACATAGAGTGAGTAGATTGGCAACCTTCAGGAATCAGAGATAAAGGATATGAGACATGTCAAAATATGTGACAGTATGAGTAGCTAAAAGTACACAAGACTTTGGAGAGTCTGGCACATCATGTTGCCAGCTCTTCTTTGATGTTATCAGATGTAATAGCCACACTGCTAGTTTTTGTACATTCAGAAAATGGAGCTAGTAGCCGAATTTTATCTTTAGAAACAGCTGTTTGAAAAAAGAGTTATTATTAACTAAAAGATGGGCAGGCAACTCAGAAATACCAGAGAAAGACGACATAATTCATGCCTCTTGCAAACATATAATTCTTTATCTAAACAAAGGACAGCACCTTCAAACTATACACTTCACCACTAGATTGGCAGCTGTGAGATAGAAGAATATTTTTATATTCTCAATTACTATTTATTTTATATTCAGTATTTTTCTCAGTATTTGGATGTTGAACTTTTCTTTGCCAGTTGTACAGTATGTACAATTTTCTCCCTTTGCTCAGAACCATTCATAATTCATTGCCTGGATTTGACTAACTATCTTTCATGAATTTACAAATAAGTGAAATTTCTTATACTCTAGTGGCTCCTTGTGGAGTTGCCTTTTTTAGACTAAACTGCACATGATTCACTGTTTGTTCAAGGGGTTTTTCTTCTTCATTTGCTGTAATGTATATATAGGTTTTGATTCTTGAGTAAATATCTAGGAAAAATCAACCAAATATTTGAAGACAGAAGTTCTTTATGAAGTAGTTCAGCAGTTTCAGAAATCATATGTATTTTCAAACTGTTTTGTTAGCTAGTTTTTTGCCTGACTTTTTATTCATTGTGTGAATGAATACTTGCATAAATAAAATCTTTCAAAATTTAAATGACAGATGTGCAAGGCAGTTATACTTATTGACCTAGCCTGAATCACATGAATACAGTAGAGCTACTCTACCAAAGTTGCATGACTATCTCTTTGCAACTCTGCTGCTTTATTTCTATCAGTATATCCCCATCCTCTTTTGCTTGTTTCTGCATCATACATGACAAAATGAATATATTCTTTCACAGAATGAGAAGCAAACCTTTCAGAAATTGATAATTAGTCTTTTAGACAGTTAAATCAATATGCAAAACTTAAAATCGGGAAATGGTTGAAAGTATGCATTGAAATATTTGGGATCCAGAGCAGCCTGTACAATCATTACATTTGTCTAATGAAGTTTTGGAAAAGACGCTCCACTTCATTATACTCAAAGGCACAAATATTTATTTCTGTGCAGAGTTCCAGCTCCTGTGGAACACCCATGAAATGATTCCACAGGTGATGTAGACCATTATGGCTGCTCTTACCAACCTCAGGAAGGACTGGCATATGGACAGATTAGGGACAACAATTTTGCTGTCCAAATGGTTCTCTGGATTAAGGAATCAAATGAAGCTGAGATAATAGATCTGGGCTGGTAATTGTATTTTGCAGATTTGTGCTATTGGGTAGTGAGTCAAGGAACACAAGCTGGGAACTGGGCACTGCTGTTCTCATAAAGATCATTGGCTAATTGATTACACAGAAAATAGTTCATGAAGATGAAAAAAAAAAACCCAACTTGTTCCATTAATTCACAAATGTGTTTTGGCTGAGGCAGAGGATTGTTAGCAAGTTACCAGGAAAAGGGGATGATATTTTACTGAGGCAGTTGAATGCCACCCCAATTAAGTGTTTTCCTTTTGTTCTTGTTCCAAAATTTCCAGACTGAAAATTAACAAGCTATTAAAAAAACAGAAGCAAAACTCCTTATAGATATTAAATAACTGTACTTCTTATTTCTGGGATGATAGAAAAGATATAGTCTGATCATGGTCATATGATGCATCTGATTGATGGCAATAGATCATTTGTAACTGCAGCTGATATGGGGGCTATATTACAAACTGAAGTAGTTTTATTTATCACAAATTGATCTTAAAAGTCACAATTAAAAATCTCAAATTAGTGCCCTTTAAGTTAATAATAATTTTTGTGTTAATTATAAATTTTGATCATGTTTTCTATTAAATATACAATCAAGGCCCTCCCAGCATACAGGTGCTGAGGAAATGGAGATCAACATCTGAAGCATAAGGACACTGTAGTGATGAGTACTACTGAGCTGTAATCAATGAAAATATTAATTCAGTCTTCAAATTAAAATTTAAATGGGGTGATGACAACATAGAAAACATATTCATTAATTTATTTTATTACTTTGTGTACTGAGTGACATGGAGATGTCACAAAAAACATATTTATTCATTGTGCATTTTTTCATAACCTATGTGGAAAAGAAACCAAAGTTGTATATGGAAATTTTAATTCTGATGTTTCCTGACTGCTAGCAATTGTCTTTGCAATCTTCAGTCTTCACACACACACACATAAACATTCAGAGCAGCAATGAGAATTTCCAGTATTTGTTGCACATGCTCAATTTGGGGTCTGAGCATCATCTGCAGGTGGCAGAAGATAAGGTGAGTTTATTCTTCTGTCTATGGACTTTAACTTTGTTTAAAGCCTCAAGGGAAAAAGAAGAGATAACGTTCTGATTTTCTGTTCTTTAAGTTATGATAAATTCAACAACACTAGTGAGGCCACTGTGAATATTAATGCAATGCACATAAGGTGAATTTACTTAGAATTAATAGAGTTTTAAAAATTGAAATTAGAACTGTCATGTAGACATTTTCGTTTCTTCCATTTAATATATAGAATATGTCACATTTTTGGTATTGTATCAGAGTGGCAAATTGCCTAAAATATCTTGCTTTTAGGATCAATTAGGTTGGAAAATACTTCTGAGATCATCAAGTTCAGCTTATTACCAAACACCACCATGTCAACTAGACCATGGAAATAAGTACCACATCCAGTCTTTTCTTAAACACCTTCAGGGACTGTGAAGGTAAGATTAGTAAGAGAAGATCCAGCTAAAAGATGACCCCTTGTAAAGTCTAGGGTTGTTTCCTTGATAATATGGCCTGTTACAGCTTAGTCAAAGCATGAGATCAAATCCTAATGGTAAAGTGTCCCTACATTTTCTTAGAAAAGCATTTTGTCTGTGAGGGATGGTTGTGGGAACTGGCAATAGTCAAATAAGAGATTTTTAGGCTTCAGGCATTATCTTGAGCCTGTGTGAAACCAAGTCACATAGTTTTCTCAGACTGGCCTGAGAAATCAAAAGGAGGAATCAAAACAGTCCTTGGAGAGGGAAAACAACCTTTGTAGGTGTTGTTTGTTGCCTTGTTTTCTTGCAAGAGAAGGTCAAGGAGTGATGTTCCCAGCTGTCCAATGATGGTGATGTGTTGGTTTAATGACCAATGAGAGTTTTACCTTTCCAGACCTTCTTGGAACTGTCTATAAAAGATGATCTGGAATACTAAAACTTACTCTCTTGTGCAACTCAGCTAAAGATTCTGTGTTGTGCTTCTGCTGTTCCTAATATAGTGTGACAGATGGTGGGCCAGCCAACAGTGCATCCATCCTTCCTTGGAGGGAAGAAACTATTTAGGATACAGTTTGCCACTCTCCTTAGGGGAGAAACCTTAGCTGGCCACCTTCACAGGCGTGGTGAAGCAAAAAGCCGCCTGTCCAGCGTCCTTTGCAGTTCATGTTAGTTCTGTGTTGCTTATTGGTTGTTCCCTTTAACACGCCCTGACCTGCAAGAGATAAAAGGTCAGATTTTTGTAAGCCCAGTAGCATTAGTACAGAGATTTCTTGGGGCAGAGAGCTGAATTAAAGCCTCCAAAGAGATCAGATATGAAGCTCCATCTCCCTTTCTTCCACATTACTGAGAGCTGAATTTCACTGAGCATTTTTAAAGGCTGAATTCACTATAGCAGCTGAGAGGTGCGGGATCTCGGCACTCCACCACCACCCCAGCTGGATACATTTATCTACTGCAAATATAATATTAGCATATTGCAAAATTTACCCCAAAACCTGCTGACTGTTAAAGTTGTTACTGATAATCTCTGTTCTTTCTACAGAGGAGAATGACGAGGAGAATGTTCTTTCTACAGAGGAGAATGACATCTGCAAATCAAAGTGCTCATTCATAAATACCTTATTAGGAATATGGTGCTGATTTTTTGTCATACATTCTATTAATCACAAGAAAAACAGAGGAGTAATTAAATTTGTTTTTCTAATTGCAACAAGATAAAAAGTGCTTTAGAGATTAACTGTAAACTTGTTCTTGTTAGTACCCAAATAGGATCAATAATTCATCTCTATTTCTTCCTGTTATTGTTTATAATAATTCCTGATTTGTTATTAATCACAAATTAATGGACACACCAAATGAAATTACAGACTCCAGTATTTTTCCCTGGGAGATCCACATCATTTCATTTAGATGCCACAGGATGGCTCCTACACTGTCTATTCAGGCAACAGAAGCAAAGCCACACAATGTGACATCAGGCTTCAAGCTACTCTGTAAACACCTTTTGTCCATATAAACTGTAATGTATGCTCATCAAAAGGGTTTTTAAAGAAATTTTAATCTCTAATAAAAATTACATGGACCTTTTATTTTGGAAGTGAATAAAGTTGCCCAAAAATTTTTGAATATGTGACAGGTTTATACCCTGCTATTAAGATAGTTAACTTTCAAACATCAGCAATACAATTTTGCTAATTGATTTTATTGTCTTCTCTGCTGTTTGGTTTAGCAGCTGTTTTTTTGATACTGACCTTTAAATCTCTCCCCTTAGTCAACTGGAGTATTCTTTTCTATCTCATTCTTTCTCACACCTTCCTTTTTCTGCATTTCTTTGTGAGATTCTTTGTGTGATTTGAGATAATTCCAGGAAGAATCACAGAGTATGGGATTTCATTGTAATAGAAAGAAAGCCAAAGCTGCTTGAAATGAAAGAAGCAATTCCACAGGGAATGGTTAAGCCATACTACCAATATGGTGCTGTTAAAGGACATGTATATGATTCATTGGTTTATTTTTATTACATAACTGAAAGTGGTATATTTACAACATTAAATTAATCAATAGTAAAAAATGAAGTAAGCTTTCCAAGCAGTGCCTTTCATTTCAGTTTCACTTCTTAGTCAAACCAGGAGGCTTTTTCTGATGTTTCTCTAGGCTGATTAATTGTATATGGGATTGTCTTTCTTGCATGACTTATCTTTTTCAGTACTGACAGAAATTAGGTAAGCATTAAGGCATATTATCTAACTGATGCTGGAACCAAAACATCTGGAACATCTGTCATTTGGACACCATGGCAGGTGGAGGTGGCTCCCTTAGCGACCAGGAGCTATACCTTCCCATCTTTTGCTCTGTGTCATATAAACTTCTTTTTTCTCTGCTTCAAATACTCTAACCAGCTAATGCTAAATTGTAGAGACAGGAGATTACAGAATATCAATTCAGTGACAGAAGGATTTGAACATTTCTTGGAATATGAGTGACTGATATCTGAGGCTCTGATTCACTGCAGCCACAGCCATAGCCCAGGAGTACTCTCAAGCTGACCCACATCACTGTGAAGTCCTGTGAAAATAAAGCTTTCATTCTATCAGAGAATTGACAAATGGCGTGAGCTTTGAATTTGAGGAAAATACAGTAAAGGCCTTCTCTATTTCTTCTGTTCTGTTAAAAAGGAACATAGTGTGAAATGTAGTGAGCAGAAGCACTGTGGAGAATCTCCTACTTGGTGGCGACAGTGCCAGAACAGAATTTTAGTGCTTGCAGACTGCCTGTTACCTAGCAGTGTTCAGTCACTGGTGTAACAGGGACAATTTTGAAGAACTTGGCTTATCTTCATTGTAGTGACATCATTGTCTTCAAAACATATTGCCCCCATAGGGAGCAGAACTGGATATTTTGATAGAGGAATAGCACTTGGCTCTCCAAAATGTCATAGTCTGCATTGAAGTATCAGTTAAGGAATTGATCTTAAGTGAGTGCCAATAATCAAATGTTAAATAGTACTGCTATTTCTACATAACAAAAATATTTCAGCTTGTTTTCTGCAAGTAGTTTTTGTGTCCTCTCAAATAAAAATAATGCACAAGAACAAATAAACTACTGATGGCCCAAAGGATTCTATTCTAAATAAAATGTGGACTAATTACATTTAGTGATATAAACAATAAATTACTGTTGCACAAGGCTGGCATTGTATGAGCAAGTTTCTAGGCTAATAAAAATATTCCAAGGCAAGAAAGTGAATGAACTAGAATATGCTTTTTAGAAAAATGCCTTTTCTTTTTACTCATATGAAACACAGACACAGACGCACAAAAATGTCCTTTAAAATAATTTGCCTAAAAATGAAATTCTGATTTCTTAGATGTTACTTTGTCTTTTTCAAAATTGAGTATCTTCACTATATAAAAATGAGAGAGAAATGGTTTTAATTTGGTGTGATTGAGATATATGGAAAAAAATCAAAATTATGTTTTCTGAAGCACATAATTGAAAAGAATATTTAAAGTATATAATTTTTTAATGTATTTCATTTTCAGCTTGTTTAAAATGATTCAATAAGTTTTTGAAAAATGTATACAGACATGCTATATGAATTAAGTATTTTTAGAGTTTTGACTGAGATTATTATTACATTTTTGTTATTGAAAGACATATGTCAACAGTATTTTCATGTTCATGCAATGGACAATATTGTCTCACAAAGCACTGCCAATCCACTTCTTCATAGTCCAAGCACACTTGCAGTCAAGAAAAAAACATTGTAAACCACTACCTTCAGGATTCCTGAAGCAGAGTTAGATGGTCAGTCTTCACCTTACAGTGCTGCCTTGTGATTTTATGTGCAAAACTTGTATGTGCAAATCAGCATCTTTTATACATGCATACATCACATATATATATACACACATATATACACACACATTATATATATTATACACCACATACATCACATTTAATTTGGTGTTTCATCTATGCAGGGTGAACTGTTTGTGCTTTATTGACCCTATGATCAGATATAATTCCACAGAAAAACACAACTGAGAACAATGTTGACTTTAGTTTTACTTGATTCAATTTAATTTCCACAAAGCAACATTTATAAAAAAGAAAATAACATTGGAACTGTCTAGATTAAAACTGAAAACAGTTGATTGTTCAGATGTTTACCTTGAAGGAAATTACTGTGTTGTCCTCACAAACTCTTCTAGTGCAGGGCCATTGGTAGCATCTAGCCACTGTTGGCACATTGAATTGATTATACAATACAAACTCTAATAAAATAGCAATCTTCGAATCTTAACAATGCAATATCTTCTCTTTTACATGCTTTCTCATAATTAATTTTATGCTTCCAAGCATAATTTTTGGGGTGCAAGTGCAAAATGGTCAGGGAAGTTAAGGCCTGAAAGTGTCCCTGTGGCCCTGGCAGAGAAATGTGTTAGACACAAGGCTGGGTCCCACAGAATGTGGCAATCAGCTTCTGAGCCAATTTCTGACCCCACCTTAGACTCAAGAGAGGGTGACCAGATATTTAGGACTTCACACTCAGGGTTTTTTTCTTCTTGCTGTCCCTTCCATTTCAAACCATTCTATGATTCTCTGTGAAAAAGTGAAGAAATTTGTCGGGTCTTCTGTAGCTTTTCCTCAAATTTCCTACAATGCTTTTTTTCCTTATATATAACTTATCCATATATTTTATGTCTGACATTATATCTGTTTCATACTTATTCTCTACCTACTTTCTTATAGATAAGAGCCTGTGACAGGTTAGACCATTGCTCAAAATGTAATTTTGTATAATTTTCTAATGTCCCACCTGTGGTTTTTGAGAGAATGTTTATTCACCTGAAACAAAAATTGCAAGGATTGTATGTTTCTAGTGTTAAAATTTTACCAAAGAGACATTTGCCAACAATCATTTTGTTACATTAATTTCCAAGCATGGAAGATACTGTCTCAGCACTTGACCTCAGAATAAATAAGTGCACAGGCTTCTGTAGTGGTTCATAAGCAAACAGACAATACATTTCATTCTTTGATGTGCTTGGGGTTACAGCTGAGTGAAGAGACATTAAGCAAAGCTAGAATAGCAACATGAGACACACTAGCTGGATAGAGAGGATATCCATAGATATCTAATTAAAATATCCCACTGTAGCTCTAGGTCCCTTGACTATTTACTCTTATTTCTCCCTGTTCAAAAAAATTATTCATGCAAAAGACACAGACAAATTCCAAATAAGTACAAAAGCAGCTGCTGTTAAGTAGTTAATCTAGACTTATACTAGCCTTTAAACTCCTTCACAGCTTATCATGAAAGGAACAAAACATTTCATCTCTCAGAGGCAGCAACTGAGACTGTGATGTTATCTTTCTTACGGTATGGCTTTGAACTGTGACATTTATTCTGACTTCCACCCTCATTCCTATTCCTAGCTTCATGCTGAAAGAGAATTTTATTCATATTTGCAGATATTCTTTTGTAACTTTTATTCAACCTTTACCTTGAGGCTTTCTTTTTCCCCTTAGGAAATTTTTTTTAAAAAAATTTGATCAATTGAATTTCATGATCACTTTTGAAAGCAAAGAACATTTTATGATAGCTTTATCTCTGCAACAATGAGTATGTGTTAACAGAAGGGATCCCACTGAGGGAGATTCAAATATTTTAAGAATTATCAATTTGATTGATACCGTCAATATGGAATCATTTGAAGACATGAAGGTGAACATCTGAGGTGTTATTCTAGCCCATCTAAATGCAAAGTTTTTCTAACAATTTTAACGGAGCCCAGATTCTGCCTCTTCATTTTACTTACCTCCCTGAAAAGATAACCAAGTAATAAATAAAAATGTGGGTAGCAATTCCTCCTTTTTTTTTCTTTTTTCAACATAATAAGTGAGCAGAGAATGATCAGGTGGGGAACAGAACAGAAATTGGTGACAAGACAAAACCATCAAGTGACTATGAACATGGTCTGATTGACAAACAGAGATTATTCAATCTTCTGAGACTTCCAAAAGGGAAGCACTACACCATACATGTGTACCAGGCTTGCAGAGCAAGTCTTTGAACCTGTGCAGGAGAGAAACCTCTGAGCAGAAAAGGCACAATTCAGAAGATGCTGAAGAGGTATATTTTAGCAATGCTACTTTATAAAAATGAAGTAGCAAGAGAAAAACATAAACCTATTTACTGAGAAGAAATACGGGGGTTTAGATAAAAGGTCATGTCCCCTCAGCTCTCCTTTGTCCTAAAGCAGACAAAGCTGTTACTACGTGTCTTTGAAGAACCCAATTATTTTCTCCATTTTCCCCTTCTTCCTTTTCTGTCATGTTCCTAATAATTGCTTCCTGTATTTTCGCCTGAATAGGAGTCTGTGAAGAAGTAAAAACCTTAAGACCTATCATGCTCCTTCTCCTTCCCAAAAGAATAGATTCTTCTGCTCTGCCATTGAAAGAGGAAGTGAAGGAGCCAAAGTAGAAGCAGAGAGCTAAAAAAAGAATGTGGAAGTTCTTTTTGTCGTGTAGTATTCACAGATAATTGTTAGGTCCTCACTGAGTTCTAGCTGGCTGAACAGTGCAGTATCTAATGCCTAGATTAAAGTCTCTCCTTTGTTCTATATAATTCAAAGGTCTCAAGCTAATAAGAAAAAAAACCCCTACCTATATTTAATGAAAGGAAATTATTGAAATAATTCCAAGATAGAGAACCTGTAAGATGAGACTGAAAATTAAGAAAAATTTATTTTTATTTAGTTTGTACTTTCTGAGCCGTCCACTTATCACAATAAATACAACAGTAGTTTTGAAGCCACTACTTATCCAACTTCTGAATCTTTCAGGAAGTTTCTATGGCAACATCACACCAGTCCATCAAAACAGTTAGCATTAACTTTGTCTTTTAACTGACTCAGCATCTCATGGCAACCAACCTATTGGTGAAAAGCACGGGGCCTGTTACTGCTCTGATTAGTGTTCTGAAGCCATTTGCTCAGTTTGATGTTTCTGCATTATTCTACTATTTACTGAAAATAAAAATTTTACTAGAAAAATACTTATTTTTATTATAGGGTTTCTTTAAGTTACAGATTGCTGTGGGGTTTATCTAAAAAATGGATGGAAAGTAGTATGTTTCAGTTAAGGAGCCTTGTTGCATAATCAAGAAAGGGAAAAATTCTGCAAACAGCAATGTGTAGCTTTTCATTTTCTTTAGAGAATGCTGATCTATGCCAGCTTTTCCACTAGCACAGATTAGTCTGTTCTTCCTAGGTTCACTGCATCTGTCACACTGATCCTCCTGCTCCTTTCTCTTCCACACCTATGCCAGCCATCCTTATGAGAGGACAAACAGTCTTGAGACAGGTGCCTTCCCCACCACAGGCATGCACATGGTTGGAGGCAAGAACAATGTGAAAGCTTGGGTATGGAGCAGAGCTCCCAGCTGTGAGACTCTCTCCATGTCAGTAGCAGAATTTGGACTGCAGTGACTATAATTATAGTCATCTATATTAAAACACATCTAAAAATTACAAGAAGCTATAGTGGTCTTTTTTATATAAAAGGATAAATAGAGCATTTTATTAACACTTTATGCAGCAACAAAAGTGACACAGTCCACATTCTTTTCATTAAACACAGCAAAAGCTATGGTCACGTTTTACATCACTTTGAGGCACAAAGCAAAATACTTCTTTTCTTAAAGTCAAGGTATGATTTGCATTTAAAAAAAAGAGAAAAAACAATCCTCAAGTTGTATATTGCGGTAGCAGGGTTTCCAATCACTAGCACAGTACAATGAGCAGACCAAGAATCCAGAATGGATTATTACGTACAATAATAATCATTTGATTGAATTAAGAAACGGATCATTGTTGTCATTTTAGAGTATTAAGAAGTGGTCTGGTGTTGTGAACTTCAGTTGGTTCAGTTTGGTTCAATCCCAACAACCCCAAGTATATACAACAAGCTAAATGAAGGTTAATATATCATCTAGAAGATTATGCACTTCATAATGCATTGCACTTATTGCTTGGTACACTAATGTTGCAGTCACTGTTGAGTTATGCTAAAAAGACAAGCATAATGCTTGTTGGCTTCTTTCAACCCAACACTAGTTATTTACCACTTTGGTTTATTGTGAGCTTTTATGTTACTCATATTCTGTGTCCATTTTTAGGTTTGATTGAAAGACAAATACATCTTTTATTTCAGGGATTTCTAAAATAACAACAATTTCTATAATTACAGTATCTTCAATAAACATATCTATGTATACATACAACTGTGGCATGATGTGTAAAAATATGAAAGCTATTAAGGGAAGGATAAGGGTTAAATTATTCTGTTTCTTCTATTGGTTTCAAAATATTCTTCAAAACAAATGCATCCTTTTTCATAGGGATACTTGCTGATAGTAAACTTCTCTTTGGAATTTTGTAAAAGACTATATTTTTCTATGCTATATTGGTTTTTTTTTTTCCTCTTTCTAAAGACACCAGTACAAATTCAGAAAATACTGTAAATAATAGAATAATAAAGCTTGTTTTTTTTGATAAAGGGATTTGCCAGGCTGTCTGAAAAGTCAGACTTAGTATTTTATATTGTTTTTATATTAGTTGATAAATGCAGGGAGGAAGATGACAATGTGTATAATTTCATGAGATTCTGTAAAGAACAGAAATAAGAATTTGTGCCCAAACATTCAGTATAAAACTCCTAAATAATTCCTTTATCACAGAGTAGCCTGCAGCATGTTATCACAATAAACATACAATATGCCCTATTTGCTCTTTAGGCTTGATACAATTACTATTAAAGGAACTGGATCAATCCTCAGAAATGCCTAGGACTCATCTTTTCTTCTTTAAGAAAGTTCTTGTCCTAGACTAAACACACAACTCCTACTATGCACTGAGTAAATGTGTGTCCTTAACACAATCTCTTTCAATACAGTGTAACAAATATAGAAGTGCATTTTTAATGATCAAGTAATTTTGGCTTTCTAAAAAGAGCATTAGATGTGCCAACTTGGTTGCTTAGTTGTGCTTTAATCTTTAATTACGAGTTTTAGCTCTTGTATACAGTAAAGTATCTACTTGCCTCTATAGTTTTGACCAGTAAACCCTTAAAAATCTAATGTTTATAGAACAAATATAGCCTAATGAAAGTGATAACATCACAACTCATACAGATTGCACTTTGATGTATTTTTTTACAGTAAGACTTTCCTGTTTGATATGTGTTTTACAAGTTTATACCACATTTTATTTCTGTGTGCAAACAATCACAATGAATTTAATCACAAACACTACAAAATTTACCAAATATTTAGGTTTGTTATGAATAATCTCTTTCCTTGTAGTTGTATGAGTCTTGTACTTCTTCTTGTACAAATTCCTCTTTTTTCTCCCAGCCATTAGGCCAGCCACCATTGACCTGGGTTGTAGCACCATAAGACTTGGTGGTACCATAATTTACATAATTCTGAGTAATGTCCCCTGTCTCTTCAGCAAGTTCATCTTCATGAATAAAGCCACATTTCTCTTCACTTGTCTGTTCAGGGTCTGCCCAGGGTTGTTTCTCTCCTGAAGCAAATATGCCATAAAAGATCACACCTCCATAGTGTACTAAAGCAGCAATAAGGAAGACATACTGCCATTCTTCACGTGTCTGTAAAAAAGTAATTTTTTAAATCAGAGTAGCACATAGATTTACCTGACTCTTGTGAGCTGGAAGACTTAAATTAGGGATTGAGTTTGTGATAGTAAGCATAGCTAAAACATTTAAGTGTACATTTTAGAAATATTTATATCCATCTTTCTTTGAAAAATTTATCAGCTCACAAAAGCATCAACCTAGTGGGCATATAGTGAAGCCTGCCTCAAATTTGTATCCCTGGATACAAGTCCCAGACTCCAATATGGATGTATGGATATCCTGGCAAGTTGTATTACAGAAAGGTCTTTCTCTTGAAACCAATTGCAAGATTCGAAAACTGTCCTTCCATTTACCTTGTTCTTTGTCATTGCTCCAACAATTATAGGGCAAACCATTCCAGACAAGGTCCCGACTCCATTAGAAATCCCCATTAAAATGCTAGCATACCTTGGGGCAATGTCTAAATGGTTGACATTGAATCCTGCAATAGAAAGGTCAGTGAGCATTCACACCAAGACAGAGCAGTACTTCAGTTGAGAAAAGTGACATGACATTTTTACTATAACATATTTGGGCTGCTTAATTGCATTTCTTTACCTCTGTAAGACTTATAATGGTTAAATATTCCTAGAGAGACTCTGGATTTTAATTTTCTTTAAAGAAAATATTTTAAAGGGATACCAGGTTAATTTTCTCCCAAAACTGCAGTTTAGGAAAACCCCAAAACCTCCCAGATGAGTCTCTGTGGAGAACCCAGAAGATATTTAGGCAGAAAAAGAATTTGTATTTCATAGTCCATTCCACGCCCATTTCATGATGTAAATAACATCTTTTTTTCTTCATTCTTGTAATAGGTTCCTTCCCTATTACTCACATTTTTCTTTTTGTCACCAGACCACCAGATAGGACTTCTTTTCTATTCTTCAGTGGTAAATTGGAGAAAAAATGCAGTATCTATAACTGAATTACTAATTAATTTTGAAAGATATTTACTTGTTCTCTTGCATTTTCCCTAGAACAATTCTGTTGAAAATGTATGCAGTAACTATTTAAATAATCTGAAGAGGAGTAATGAATGTTCCCAAAATAAGCATTTATATAAGTGAAAACAGAAACCAAACCTTTGGATACAGATAGTAAAAGGGAAAAGGAAGGCAGTATGATATGATCAGCTTGGGGAAAGTTCAATATGCTTCCCAAGTTGAACAAAACAGGAATGATACCTTGAAGAAGACGTGAGATTAAGGACAGATTTGATTAGAGGAGATTTTAGATGTTTGGCACAAAATGAAAGAGAATGTTTTTGAGACATAAGGAACCAGCATGGGAGAGGATACTAAAATCACAGTGGGAAAACAAGGAGAGGTCAGGTGACTTGTGCTTGGGAAGGGGAAAGGCAAAGGCAAAGGGTTGATGAAGCAGCAGGAAAGGGGAATAGCTGAACTTTATCTCAGAAAAGAAATTCTGGTAATTAGGCCCCAAAATAAAATTATATAATACTAACAGGCCCCAAATTAATAAAATAATACAATATTAACAAACCAATAACCAATACACAGTGGAAAAAAATACTTCTATTTAAACAAACACATATATTTAGGTATCCTTGTGCAATACCAGTCCATATGTCTTCTGTTTGATTTCAAGAAAAATCTGTACATTAGCATCTTAATGGGGAGAGAGTCTAATTTGCTGTGATGAATATGGAAAGGATTGAATTATTTGAGCAGAAATAATCTAATATAAAAGCTGTAATATCAAATGTATATTCCTTTTTAACAATCATAAATAATGTCCTTTGGGAATTTCAAAGTGAGTGGGCTTTTTAATTACTACCCATGAATAAAAGCAAAGCTACGTATCCTGGCTCTTAAGACAAAATATTAGTCTTAAGACAAAAATATTTTGTCTTAAGACAAAAAATTTAGTATTAATAGTAATATAATCTTACCAGATATGGCAAATCCACTAAAACCCACAGCAAGCACTAAGAATGAAATAGCCACTCCTTTGCTGTGTGAATATCCCACCACAAGAAGAAGAGTTGCTTCCATACCAAAACCTGGTGAAATAATAAATAAAACCAGGCATCAAATTTAATTACTTCTCAAATAATGCAGGTCTTAGCATACTATGATATTTCATAGGAACACAAATAAAACATTACCTCAGGGTGGGATATAATCAGGTATTTCTTTCATCTCTATAAAACACATGTTCTTCCTCTCTCAAATAGTACTTATTTTACTCTTTGTATGCTAATTTATTGCTACTTTCTGTCAGTTTTAAGATAAAAATAAACACTTGTGATGTAGTTAGGTCATCCCAGCCAACTCTCGTGGGAATATACATTTAACCTGCTTGTGAATTTTCCAGCCCTTACCACAGCTAATGTGGCTTTAACATTTCAGAAGCCAAGGATGTAATCTCAGGTAGTTGTCTGGGCTCTCTTGGTGTTTAAATAAGGAGCTAAGACTGAGTAAATAGCCAAGGCAAATTACCCTCCAAAAGCTCATCTATTTCTTTAACAGTCTAAATCGTTTTCCAAATACCAAATAACTAGATGGAAATGGTAATTGGGAGCACCTGTGTTTTCTTTTATTTAGTAACAACATCTGCATTACATAAAAAGTGCAGAAAGTTTTGCCTCCTAAGAACATACAACTGTGCAGTTTGTTTGTTTATTTTACACAGAAAACAATATGAACATTCAATCCCCCCAATAAACTTCTAAATAAAATACAAAGACTTACCTCCACAGTTCATTATCTTTCTCACATTAGTCGTTGAAACAATCTGCCTGCTTCTTAAAAAGTCAGCAATTTGTCCCCCAATAGGAACAATAATTGTCATCACTAAATGTGGTACAGCAGATAAGATACCAACCTAAAATTAAAATTAGAATTAGCCAAGTATAAACCATAAGAAAACCTTAATTCTTCATTTTCTGAAGCATTCAGAAACTAAATAATTATTTCTTTTCAACGTCACTCCCTGTGTTAAAACTAAAAGTGCTGGATTATGAAATGAACAAAACTGGTGATCTGAAAATTTTATTTTATTTTATTTTATTTTATTTTATTTTATTTTATTTTATTTTATTTTATTTTATTTTATTTTATTTTATTTTATTTTATTTTATTTTATTTTATTTTATTTTAGTCCAGTGAGAATTTATAAGACCCTCTGATGCCATGACAATTTTTGTTTACAGATTGTTTTCATAGTTTATATTTAAGCTAAAGCTTTTTCCCCTCACTTAGAGTCCCCTTGTCAGGATTTTAAGAAAATTAATGATCAAACATGGAAAACTGAATTGCTACATTTCTTTTGGTGTTCATTGCAGCTTTGCAGTAAGCCTCACATACCTAGACAGATTCCCCATGGATAATCATCACGTGCACAATGGCTATTTGTCTTTGATTTCTGACTAAGCTGCAAAGTGCATGGGAGCAAAAGATATGTCTGAAAAACTTTTTATGTAGTGAAAGATAAAATACTAAATATCCATTGGTGATATTCTAAGTACTATACATACATAGCAAAATAAGATGTAGTACTTTGTGATGACTGTTCCAATAGATTATATGTGTGCATTCATATTTACCTTACAGGTCTGAACCAAACTTCATATGAATCACATGGAACCTTACTCACATTTTGCCACCATCTTTTCTCCTTTCTACATGAGAAAGGGAGAGCAGTTCTCACCACATTCAAGGGGCATACAGATAGGTGACAAATATTATCCTTCCTAGAACAAGATGGCACTGCTTTTTGAAAGGCACCTGGAAAAATACATTTGTCAATGCTTTCTGTACAGCTTTGATGGGATTCTGCAACCCCATGGGCATCAGGGACAGAGTGTAATGGGTAAGCTGATACCTTTCTAATACCAAGCACATCTGGTTTTGAGCACTTGCAATGCAGCCCCAAGTAGCTCATCACTAAATCTCATCCTGCGTCCACCTTTCCCTATCTCATCCTTTATCATAACTGTTACTTCACTCATTCATGCTGGTCAAAGAAACAGCAACTGGAATGAGTAAGATTTAAGATATAAATCCATGATAAAGATGTGTAACACTTTTCTTTCCTATTCTTCCTAAATACTATGGATGTAGCTCTGATACTTACTTAGTTAAGATAAAAGCTTTACATACCTTGCTTATTTCAAATCCAAACACTTCCTCAAAGTAAGCAGGCTGACTAATTAGCAGTAAGTAAAAAGTCCAGCTTCTACAGAAGTTTGCAACTATTATTGCATAGACTGGCATTGATGTAAAAAATTTTCTCCATGGTGTTTTGTATTTCTGAAACATAGAAAAAGGATCCAGTTACTATGTTGATCATTATCAACCATCCATCTTCCCTTTCCTTACCCTTTTTTAGCTATGGTCCAACAAGCACATATATGCACAACATATAAAAGTTACTACAAAATGCACACAAGAGTGGAGAAACTCAGTGATACTTAATTGTATCACAACACTCATGTACAAGTGCTTTTATCTCAGTCATATAAACATGAACATACATGGACATAAGATCAAAATAATAATGTATTTAAATGACATTTTAAATAATAACATCTTTAAATAGTGTCTTTAAAAGACAATGTTGCTGTATGTAGAGCAACAGTCAGATTTGACATTGTAACTACATGATTTCATTCATATTTGCTGCAAACATGTATTTTAGCATTTAAATCCTAATTGCAGTATTCTACTTTTTTTTTTTTTTAAATCAAGCCTCAGCTGAAACTTCTTGGTCAATATTGTTTTTTGTTTGTTTTATTGTATTTTTAAAATAAGTTGCATAAAGAAAAAGAGAAAGACAGATGGACAATCCTGCTGGGCTCCAGCACCTGTCCACAAGTCCAGGCTTCCACCCATCTGTGTTGATCCAAACACAGGATCCATACCCAGATAAGTGCTTGAAAATCACTTCAGCAATAATTCAGGTTGAATTCAGTCTACTATTGATTTGAACACTGGCTTTTCTTCACAGAAAAACAGTCCATAGATGGATATGTGCAACACCCTGTATACCTATTAAATTACACCTAAATGAGAGGAAAGGATTAATTGACTTAATTAATGAGAAGCCAGCCAGAAAATCATCAAACTTGACAGTATGGGAAGAATTTCAGCTTAAATATTTTAGAGGCAACTGAACTACTGATGCAATATAATCACTTTGGAAAAAAAATGTTTAATTCAAAAGCCACAATAAAAAATAAACATAAATTGTACAATCCAAATTCAAATTGTATGGACATCCTTCAAAGAGCTCATTTCACATCAGGTTTTCAAAACCATGAACTTTGCTGAATGCTGTTGAATACCACCTGAGACAGGCCCTCAAAAACACCTAAAAATGTCAGCTATCAAAAAATGGCTCTAATATTTTCAGTTCCTTATTTAATATGAAACAAATTTTTACAAAGACGAAAATTATTAATTCCTGAGTTCAATCAAGAACCAGTGTTCTGACCAAATAGAAAACATAACGAGGGTCTACTGGGAATGGATGGCAAAAAAATTTAAGCAATGAAGTGAGACTTAAACTATTTTTTTATTTTCCTGAGTGAGCAAACATGGCAATAGTTTCTTTAAAGCCTTCCAGCAGTTACAGAAATAAGATGATTATTATCATGATGGAATGTTAAATGGCTGGAAAATTCAGAGTCCATACATGGTTTTTAGCAGTTCTTGAGAACTAAACCAGTACAAAACTAAGATTATATTATTGAAAATATGTCTCCAGCAAAATTACTGCAATAATGGGAAATGTTCTTATGGATCTCAAAGCACGCTCTATTGCAACTTGCAGTCTTTCTAGCAGACAAAACATAAAATAATACAGGTTGGCATTTTCTGATGTTCTGGGGACCTCAAAAGACACTGAGTAGTGCTTTTCCTGCAGTTTACTTTTATGAAGATTAAAACCTTCCAGAAATTACTGTATAAGAAGGAAACTGACTTTTCAGCTCAAGATATAAAAAAGTCTAAGTAAAATTGCAGTTTCAAACGTAGCTGTAGCTCTTTTTTATAATTTTGAGTTGAAAGAGAGGCATAAATTCCATGAGTCATCTGCTAGAAGAACTGGAACCTTTGTTCTCTTAGTGCAAAAACAGTATCCACCCAGAAATCCACCAGCAAATTTAAGATCTTCCCATCCCTCAGGACTACATTTGTTCAAGATGTTCAAAATACACTTTTTGATCTTAAAGGAGCGTGATTTTTTTGTTGTTGTCTTTATATGGGTGCTGGGATGTTTATTTTTCTTACTATCTCATTGGAAATATCTCATGTGGGTAATATTCTTACTTCCATTGCACCTAAGAGGTTGGCACTCTCTCCAATGCTTTCTTCTATGTATCTTCTTTCTTCATCTGTGATTGTAGGATGCTTTGCAGGACTCTCATATGAAACCAAAAGCCAAAACATGTACCAGACTATACCAAAGCTCCCTTTGGAATGGAAAAAAAGACTTTAAAAAGAAATGCACAGTAAAACAGCAAACAAGGAAGAATAATCTGTGAAGAATTACAAAAAATTTAAATGGCAATTGTTGTCAGTGTGTCTTTACTGAGTTCTCTCAGTAGAGATAACTCTCCAACAGAGAGTTTGATACTGTGAATAATACTTATTCAAAATACATGCAGAACTATAGCACAGTGAAGTAGTCTTTTCTTCATTTACAGCATGATTTCACTGGAAGTGAATATTCAATGATCTTAACATCAATTTGTAAAATATAATGCAATGAAACAGCTTCCATTTCATTTCACCAAACTGTAAATGAAGGCTCGTTCAGCTTTAAGATGCTGCTGTTTGATTACTGCACTAAATTTTTTACCTGCAAAATAGAAGACTGGCAATATTTTTCAAAATAGCAATGCACTTCCTGAGTAGTTCATTAAATTTTTATAATGCTTCCACTTAATTCACATAAATGCAGAATTAATTCCCTTGGGACATTCTTTTTTGTCAGTGTGGGTTAACAAAACTGGTGTGAATAAAATTATGTAGGTCTTCAGATAAAAATCAGGACAATTTATTCAGGGAAGGTACTCTAAACTTGCAGTTTTATCAGTGTGAGAGTTGTTACTGTGAGCAGATACTATAGGTCTGCACAGAAGTTTGCACTGCTTGTGCTAAAGGTGATGAAGGTTTCAACATGAGCTAGCTTTTCTTATTTAATCAGGTTGCTTTCTTCATACTCTTTAAATTCTGTTCTTTCATTGTTCTTTTGTCTAGACTGTACTTTTATCTTAGAAGTCACACTTCTCTGGGTTTTTTGTCCTCTTAACAGTAGCTTTTCCATTTTTAGAAAGGGTAGAATAAGGTCATACAATACTGGAGTGAAATGAGCAGAAATGCGTACCATACACATAGAACACAGAAGACCACCCAGTATATTGCACTAGAATCCCAGCTAAAGGCATTGCAATGACAGCTCCTGCATAGGAACCTACAAAACAAGACATGTGGATGAAAAGGGAGAAAAAATCAGTTTCAAAACACTTGTATAATACAAATGGAAGGAAGTCAAAAATACAAAGTTACTTACCACAAAAGGAAGTGGTTGCTAACCTACTTCTTTCTAATGGGGGGGCCCACTTGCTCCAAATACCGTGGCAGGCAGGGTAGGTGACCCCCTGGGGAATGGGTGTGCCACAAGTTAGCTAATGCTGGTCAGTCACTCAGTTAATTGTCTTTGAATGAGTTTTTATTTTTAATTGCTATAAACAAGAGGTTTGCACTTTTATAGCAAAAATAATAATGCTTTGTACTTTTATAGCAAAATCTGAGCACAGCCACAGAAAAATGTCAATATTTATTCAAGCTGAAATGGGTTTTGTATATCACTCCAAATCATTAAAGAAACCATATGAAACAAATATAAAACATGTTTCCTTTTGTTTCCCCTCCCCTTTTCAGGAAAGAATTGCTAATAATTAAAGAGAAAGAGTATTAGTGCACAAGAACCAGAGTCAAAGGAAGGATGGGAACACAGACCCTCTGAAGCCTTTCTAATGCAGGACTGATTTATCCAACCCTTATTTTTTTAAATCTAACATTTAAAGTATAGTCTAGGAAATCCAGATTAAAGTGCCACTGCTCTAAAACTAGGAAATAAGATCTATAACTGTTTAGAAATATACTTTTAAGAGAAGTCTTTAATGAACCTTCTTGACCATGTAAAGCAAGTAGTTGAATGATATTATTTGACTTGATTTGAAACCAGCTACCTTTTAGGTCTCTCTTCAAAACTAGTCTTAGCAATAGAAAAACTAAACCTGTAGTGCTGAAATTTAAACGATGTTATATGAAATGTACAGTAACTGTACACAAATTGTTGGTTAAGAATTATGGTATATATACATCATATATATTATATAGGTTATATAGATTCATTTTTCTCCTAATCTGATAATTTTTTCCTCCAAAAATTTCTAAAAATTAGGAAAATCAGTAACTTTTTGCATACTGAGGGTTTCACAAATATTCAGAGGATGAGCCTCCATATGCAGAAAAATCACCTTCCTGCTTATTTCAGTATTTTTTCATTTAAAAAAAATATATAAAGATATAATTATAAAATTATCGTTATTTATCACAACCCTTCTTCAAAAAGTCTTGTTTGGAATGTTTTGCATTCATAATTCCTTTGAACAGTATTGGAGAAATGTGTGAGTCTACAATAGGTATTTTATTGTGTAATTCATTACCCACTTGCTTCTTGTCCTCTCACATTTGCAGTGAAACACACCCTCTGTGCATGCAGATCACTTGTCAGGAATGGATCCAAATTTTTTCACATATGCTTTAAGAAATTATTTCACAGTCACCTAAATTTCAGGCTATTTCTGCACCCTTTTTTGAAATCTTTTAATACAATAAAGTACAGTAGCTAAAAGCAGTTAATGCAACAGAAGTTTTGTGGCCCTGAGGAGCAATGAACCAGCCATCAGTGGAAGGGGAAGGGGAAGGGGAAGGGGAAGGGAGATGAGGAGAGACAAGGGGAGGCAAGGCTCAATTATTTTTTTCCCTCTTTTAAATTTTAGCAAATCTGTTATTCATTCCAAGAAAAACATGGCATGGCCAGGACTTAAGATATGACCTTAGGTTTTTATTATATGTTTATTCTGGGATGCTGACCATCAAGTAACTGTTGAGAATTACACCAGTATAAGCTTTATGCAGTATAGCAGTTTAGTGAAATGTCAGTGCTAAATGCATATCCCACTGGCTTCTCAGCCAGAGAATACTTTGCCATGAAATTTCATGAGATTTTATGAAAAATCAAATAGTTATAATTCATATATTGAAATAGATTATACTCAATATCAGTAATAAATTCAAAACCATTTCTCTCTTCTTTCAAAAGCTACAATTTCTAGTTAAAGGCTAACAAACATCTATCACATTTACTATTTGTTATATAATTTTTCCATACCTCTACAAGGCCCTGCAAGATCCTAACGAAGATGACACATCCATAGTGCACCCTGGCTGCAGATGGTATTAGCATGTTGAGGGAAGATGTCAGCAGTATAGCAGCGCCAAATACTCTGCAAAGGTGGGAAGAAAGGGAAAGTAAGCAACTTCAGTGTTGTTTCAATTGGCTTGGTCTACGTATGCTCATATATCAATATAGATGTTCTCTACATGTGTTCTGTATATGGGGAATATACTGACTGGACTGGATAAGTAAGTCTCTACTTCCATTTAGTGTAATAATCTGTCTGGTATGACCCAGACCAAACATGGATGTATTTATCTATTTAGCATAACCTCCTAAGGAAATATATCTTATGCAATCACAGGTATAGATATTGCTTTCCCTATAAACACCCACTATACTTTAATTTTCACACTAATTTCAACCAAATCTGATTGACTTCTCCACCCTCTGGAAACAAAACTAGAAATTGTCTCCAAGTGGTTTGCTAAAACAGATGGTCAGTAAAAGAGTTTCTCATGTGCTTTAACTGTAAGAAAGTGTCACCATGTATTCATTTCTTATAAAACAGAAGAGAATCCACTTTCATACAGGCCAAAAGCATCAGGCAGAATTTAAGAGCTGGGATTTTCTTAGACACTAGAATTAATCAATCTGGAAACACATATCTGTAGAAAACAGATCATTCTTACTGCTATTTTTTCAGAGGCTACTCACTAAAAATTGCTCCTTTTGATTCCACAGCATCCTAACTTCAAATAAAGCACATTACAAAGTCTAAATAAATGCATGAAGTGGTGATCCATTTTCAATTCCACTGATTTGATTGAATTTTCATTTGATTCAATTAAGATCCACCTATTGTAGGAGGAAACCTTTTGTCCAGCATTATTGTGTCTTTTTTTTATAAAGCTATATAATGCAAATATAAATCTGATGACATATGACATCACTGTTTCTGGTGTGGAACAGATTTGACAGAAACCTTTGACCTTTGCTTGAGTTCTTCAGAAACTGGTACAGTGCCATAAGTTGGTGAGAAACAGATGTTGGGCTAAAGATGCAGGATGCTTGGGCTAAAGAAGCAGGACGAAAATTCTCCTCAAAGACACAATATTCCACATTCTGTATTAATAATCGCAGTCTGAAACAAATCTTCAAATAGCAAACTGAGTATATGCCACTTTTATTTGATACATATATGAGGAAGCTTTGCTAAAGAGCTTTTAATCTTGTCTCCTCATAGTGTTCCCTTTGATCTCCATCTCAAGTTAAACAACATTTAGCTGCCTGTACACTTTATTTCTGGCTTTGCTTGTCAGCATGTTCAATACATTTGCTGGGACTGTCTGGGCATATGATTGTGTTGCACTGTGAGGACTATTTTGACCTAAATTTTCTTCAACTCTTGATTTCTTTATGTGTAAGTTTCTACCCCAAAACTACATGCACTTCATTTCCTTACAATTTTATACCTCCTTATGGTCACATAAACTCCAACGGTGTCTTGTCCTGTTAAAATCACGTGAAGATAGAATATTAAAAAATGCTATGTCTTTATAAGGATGAGATTTACAAAATTGTTCCAGTAGCTAACTGTTTCTTCAAGGAAATTTACTCTAGTTTTTTAAACCTGTATCTGAAATCAACTTCTATTTGCACACAACTTAAAGCTGCATTTCCCAGAATTATCTTTGTTCTCATGTTTACTAAAGAGAAGCTATTTCCTCAAGTTTGTTCCTTCTAGAAGACAAAGGAAAATGTAACTGAAGGAATGATTGGAGACATGCTTCTTCTAAACTAAAACCTTGCCTGTATTTAGACATAGAAGTGTTGGTGAATATTCAGTTACATCAGGGTGCAGATGATGAAATAATTCCACAGCATTACTTGTGAGTCAATTCTCTCTCTGAACTATGTTTTATAAGAATGATTTCCTCTCTCTCCCCAAAAATCTAAGGATTTAAAAGTAGAATAAGTTAAATTATTATTCTCACAAGAAATGGCTTTTAGTTCTTTTTGTGAATCCCTATTAAAAGTGATGTCATGCATGGCTATTTTAGTGAGTCCATTTCCTCTACAAATCTTAATCAAGAGCAAATAAATTTTCTTATATTTGCTTTGCATCCTCAGTGCACAATCATAAATATCATAAGTATTTCTCCTTTGTGCTCTTTCATTTTCTTATGTTTATTTCCATAAATACTAAATTCTACATAACAAAATATTGTGATATAGTGCTGTTTTTTGTAAAAGCTGTTTTACTGCTTTAAATATCTCACAACAAAATTTATTATTATTTAGATCAAGTAAAAATTAATCTGACCTACAGTTAATCAAAATATATTTGAATGCAGCTCACATTTGAATATGTTTAATTGGGAAATGGAACATTCTGATTGTTCCTAGGGCATTTCTAAACTATTTTGCTGGCTCACACATCAAAATGTCAAATTGCATAATCCTTTTTTTTTTCTGCTTACATTTTTTTCTGTCTATTAAGCTAGCGACTTATGATCCTTTATGTTTAATTTCTGCATCTTGCTCAATTTTTCCACAAAGTTAACTTCAGCAATGGGTTAGAAAGCTTAGATTTCTTGTTTTCATGGCAAATGGAATGTGTGTGTGGTTCCATTGTTGTATGCACTGATGGCTAATGTTCATTCTCAGACAGATATAGTTCCCTGCAAAACACAGTTCCAGCTTGTTTAGGAGTGTTCCTTCCTCTCCACATCTCATTATATTTTTATACAAGTACCTGTTTGCCTGCTTAATACCACATTGAATGGAGACCTGCCTTATCGGACACACAGATTTGAAGCTGCTATGCCCTGCTGTACCTTGTTCAGTTGTGTTTCCACAGCTGGGCCCTGGAGTGAGCCAAGCCTTGTTGCAGGGTGTCCCTTGGGCTGAGCTCAGCCTAGGAAATCCATGTGGCTGGACTTTCATTCAGAGGTATCCTTGAAAATCTATTTCATTCTGGGCATACTCCAAACCCCACAAAACATTTTAATGCCATGACACAAATTAAGAGCTTTAGCAGACTGAAGGTAAACTGTGGGAAAACTGTTATATCACAGAGATAAAGCAGGTAATACACTGCCATAATTCTTGGACCTTGCATTAGCATGGAATTAAAATGTCATGACATGACTGCATGAAGACATGACATGTCTTCAGCAGCCCCTAAGTCTTGCAAAAAAATCCCTTTCTGACTCAAAATCAGCGACTCTGCAACTATATCTGGAAGAAAATAACCATATATAGAAGAAGACAATAAATACAGTAGTAGTATGTCAAGGAGAGGGGGGGAAAAGCCCTGATAAATTCTGGTCCTCATAAGTGACCAGAAGCAGTCCTGAAACAAAAAAAATATGCTTTACTTATCTATTCCTAGACTGGATAGACCCAGTTCCAAAAATCAGAATCTAGCATTGATCTTCAGTGTTTTGCTGACATTGGCCTCAAAGGTCATGAACTGTGACCTAATCCTTCTGTAATATAAGCAGTAATAATAGCAATTTGAATGCAAGACACTTGAGATGGGAGAAAAGAAAGAAAATTACTTTGACGGTTCAGGAGAAGTGCTTAGAATGGAATCAGGTTGAAGAGGGAATTAATCTATTTGTGTTTCAAGTCAATTACTCATCTTTCTCTTTTGAACAAAAGAAAAATAAATATATGTATTTTCATCTCTAGATTTCTAATCTCTGCATTTGTGCAGCAGCACTATTGTAATCTGCCTTTGTCAGGCAATTCACATTACATAAGCAGTGCATTACAGATATTGTTACTCAGCTGGAAGTAGTGTCAGCTCAAAAAGAGAGCTGAGCAGAGTGCACTTCAAATGCTGACAGCCAGATGGAAGACATATTGAGTTACATATCAGGTATCTGAAAATAAGGGGTCCTGGTTAGAGACATCCTTTTTACCCCAGTGACTAGGAATGAAAATTGCTGCAAAGAATTCATGAAAATAAAAACACTTTAAGATGTGTATGTGATGGAATTAATTTCTCTCTGATTCCCCCCTATTTTTATTTATGTCAATTCTTAATATATTTGGAAAATTCCACAATGATTGATGTCTCTATTCCCTGAATAAGTAAAGTCACCTCAAGAGAATGAAACTTAGAGATACTGAATGTGTCTTTTCTAAAGCATATGAAGTACCTTAGCTAAATTTGTCCTTTAAAATAATTGAAAAGTAACTCTGCATGTTTAAAATGGATTTTTAAATATTTATTTAAACAAGAAAATGCTTGTTTAAATAAAAATAGTTTTAAGTTGTGTAAATATATGCTGTATCAGTGAATTATTAACATAATTTCATTAAGATTCACAATAATTAAAGAACGGTAAGTCTTGGTCACTTACAACTACAAAATACCATTGCATGTATTTTAACAAATTTGTGTTGAAAAATACCAATATTCAGTGGCTTCCATATAAAATTAATTCAGGACTGTAACAGAATATTTTTTCCCTCCAAAGTGCCACTGATCATCATTTCATGGAAAATCTATCTATTGAATAGGAAAATTTGATTATTTTGTTAGTTTTCTAGGGAAGCATAGGGTGTGTGTGGGTGTGTGTGAAAGCATTTTGAAGAACTACAATAAATTATATTCAAAATACTATGAAGTAGTTTATTCTGACTGTAAACAGGAACCTATGGAAAATGTAACATGTATTTTTCTAAAAAACCTCAGCACTTGACAATTATACATGCATATTGATCATATTCTAGAGAACGTTATTTTCATTAGATGAAAATGAGTATGTGTATTGACCAAATACTTGATTTGTAAGCAGTAATAAAATGTTTTCCCTAGTCATAGTTACAAATATATTAGGTGAGGGTAGAAAATAAAGAGGACTGAAAATATGAGCTTTCTTGTGAAGTTTTCCCAACCTAATTTGAAGATTAGATGAAAAAAATATTTAATTATAAAATAAATGAAATTTATTTAGATTAAAGTTGGTGAACTGGTTTGACATTTTTCTTTCAGAAATCACATGAAATATGTTGAACAAAGACTTATTTTATGAAACATATATAAAACTTAAGCTGGGTTTTGACTCTCCTTTGCTGTTCTTCCTTGAACAGTGCTTATTTGGGAGAGTCCTAGTACAGCAGCAGATCTGAGCAGCAGAATATATATCACATAATGTGGCTTTAGACTATTCTGTCAGCTCAAGATTTCTAAAATGTATTCTTTGACTCTACTTATTGTCTTTAATCTGTGGCACAACTTCTTCTGCAAAGGGCAGGAACACAACATACACACGCTTATGTTATATTTTTATACAACCCAAAGAATATTTTGTCTTGCGGAGGAACTGCAAGGTTCAATGCTATATTAAATGCTTCATTTTTTCCAGTAAAACCTAATATCTAGAAAGAAGCAAGACAGAAGCTAACTGGAATGTCTGTGGGCTTATAGCAGCTTTTCAGAATCTTTTCTTCTGTAAATGTTGCTGGCAATTACAGTTTATTATCAAGATTTTCACTTAGATTTTTCTTCTAATATATAGGAATTTTAGGGGTTAACTGACACTTAACACTTCCCTCCTTACAAAGCATATCTCTACCCATAGAGATGTTATGGGTATGTGTGATGAGGGCCTTCTAAGACTTTGATACAGAATATGTATATTTTGATGACCTGAATTTGCTACTGTTTGGTCTACCAGGTTGGAAAATGAAAAAATCCCAAAATATTCATGGGACTTTTAGCAAAACAGATGATACAAGGGACTAGATCAAGCACTGGTATGAAATGTCGTGCAGAGATTAAATCAATGTGTATCAGCAATCTGAAGGCCTTCAGCTTTCTGCCTTCTTCAAACCCCACTGATGCCACTGACTCCTACCAAGACCCCAGTTTTCAGGCTGCACCTTGCTTTGCATGTTCGCAGACCTACTTTTTGATATGTCAATGTCTGTTTTATAAAAGCTTGGGCACTGTCGCAGATTATGTTCCATCTGACAAGTTAGAAGTATTTGCCCTACGTAGTAGTAGTTTTTCCTTTCCAACTTTTTACTTTATATGTCTACTACCCATGCTGCTTTATTTTAATGGTTTTAATCTCTTCAGTTTCCACAACTGCAATCCTGCCTTCTTTCTTTTGCATCACTAACCAGTTCATATCCTCTACACCTTGTCTGCTTTTTTCTTCATTCATTTGCTCTTTCTACCAATCCTCTCTCTGTCCTCTCTGAATTCACCTGGGGAATCTCTCAACCTGCAGTTTTACAACTCATATCTATATATGTCTAGACAAAGCTCTGACTCATTCCTTCTAGCTCATTAGCTTTGGGACAGCTTGCTCTTTAAATATGTAATCTGCTAGATAATGCTTCAAACCAGGACTATCTCATTCAAATCACCTTACCAACATGCAAGGTTCATGTGTTCAGGCTGTGGTTCAACTGCCTCTGTTGATTTAGACATATATAACACACTTATCAAAAGAATCATCTGTAGGTTTAATTTTAAGATGTTTTGTGGAGTTGTTTGGGAGGATAACTACTATGTGTTGGACTCAAAAGCTGGACATTTGTACTGCTTTTTGGAATGTTTTCTGATATATTGGCCACATGTTACAGCTGATTGCATCAGGACTGCTCAGAGCAAAGGCAGATTCCTTCAGAGCAAAGTGACAGTGACACTAGCATTTTTATGCAACCAACGTAGATAATATCGTTTTGCATAACCTGGTGTACAAATTATTTTGGGGTGACGTTACAAAGCAAGTAGAGGTGATTAAGGATACCTGTTGCATAGAATGCCTTCAATTAATGGTCAGAAGCATCCCTGGGTTTTGTTTCAGAGACTGCTTTATTTATTAGATACCACTGTTAATGCAGTGAGGATTTGTGAAAACTCAGGACTAGAAGACAACTGGGAATAAAGTTTTTGACAGCATTTATATATCTGGATGATATAATCCTAATAAATTTGAAGTCACTTTATTGGCTTATTCTGAAAGGGGTGTCATGACACAGGGATTCGAATTGGGTGATCTTTGAAGTCTCTTCCAACCCAAGCCAAGCCATTCTAGGATTCTCTGAAAGTATCTGGTGTAATTTTATGCAAACTGTGTAGTGAATTTTATACAGATAAAGATTTCAAAGGATTTTTATCAATGGAGGATGAAATGCAAAAATAAGCCCAAATTTCTAACATAACCCCACTCTTGTAGTTACATCTCAACAAGGAGGGCTAAATTCTGAAAATTTTATATTTAGTCATGAAAAAATTAATCAAGGATAAATTTGGTTGTCTGCATTTTGTTTCTCAAGGATTTCTTCCCTTCTGTATTCAATTAGTTCCAAAATTCCACCTTTGTCAGTGTAGTGTTATACAGCTGCTTCTCAGTACCAGAGAAAATAACATTTTAGCCTATAACACTCTAGCCTGAGGTGCCTTGAAACCTAAAAAGTTAACCACCATTAATGATGGTTTACCTGCTTCCAATGCACATAAATATAAACTGTGCTCTTACTGACTCTGAAAATATTAATTTGGCTTGATAATAGTGTGATTTTTTTTTCCATTTTTTTCCCCAGCTGTTCTCCAAGCATTTTCAGCTTTCTTCATATTTACCTCCTTGACTGCAAACTGTGATTAGCCACTCCTTTGGAAGACTTATGCTACCTGTATTGGTTTTTTTTTTCAGTTGTATAACTATCATGTCACTTGTTCATCTCCTTGTAACCTTTGTATACTCCTGATAGTATTTGTCTTAATCTAGTTGTCTTTTTCAGTCTGTAATCACACTGATAACCCTTCTTGGGATAACTTTTACTGATGTTTATGTATTTCAAAATAACTAAGTAGAATTTAAGCCATTATGGGGAGACATTGTTTAGCTATTCTGTGGCATATAGTCATTCTGACTTTTGTCTAGTACAGGCGATTTTCCCCTATGACTCTGTTGACTCCTCTACTGTAAACATATCCCTGTGAAATGCTCACTCTGAAAATTTATGTTTTCCTAAATGATAGACAGAATGTAGTGTTTTTTTCTGAACTGGGCCCTTATTTGCATAAAACAACATAGGGCTAAAAAAACTGGGATTATGCCATGAATATTGGAGTGGTAGATGAACTCAGCTGCCCAAAAAAGCAGAGAGAATAATCTACCTCTGCCATTAGAGATGAACACTTATTCCCAAGCACCAGTCCTAGGTTGAACATGCTTCATAGGAGAATTGCTTAAAACAGAACCTCTTTAAAAATAGTCTGTGGCCAGAAGCCATAGTATAGCAGCTTTATTTGGCTTTCTTAAATCGAGATAAAACAGGTTATTTTCATTCATATGTGTATATGGGAGGAGGGGGCTGTGTCTCTGTGCTCTTCATACTAAATCCTATTATAAGCCCTTCATGAAGCATTAATATGTAAAAGTCGACCTCCCGCCATCTAATCTAGTATAATAAGGGCTTGGATACATTATTAATTTTTGTCACACATCTGAGGCCCCCTTTTATCAAGCAAAACCCCCATCTAAATCCCTTGTTGCATCATTAAATTGTGAAAACAGCTTCATCATTCATGACAGAAAAATGGAAGAACCCTGAACCATATGGCAGAGGGAGAAGCAGTTCCAGCTACCAGTTTCCCAGTCCCCTTCTTGTAAAGACTGGTACTTAAAAGAATCTGCAATGCAGTAGGGTGAAAAAAATCGTCTTGGGGTTTTTTTGTGCAATATTGGCTTCTTTGCCTGGAAACAGATGAGCCCCACACCAGTGCCAGGGATCTGAGACCAGTTCAGTCTGCAGGATTCTGGGCTGAGTATGAAAGGTGGGGTTGTCGAATGCAGCTCTGGAAGTGTTTCTCTCACAATGCAAGGTCCTCTTAAGTCCTCAGAAGTTCTGAAGTTGGCACTTGTTTAATCATCCACTAATCCCCTATTCATGCTGTGAATTAATCATTGTTTGCAAAACAGAAAACACACAATATGCCTACCTGCTAAAAGAATGGAAAAATTCCTCTTTTTAAAGTAGAAAAATGTAAAGATGTGAACTTCTGGAACATCTTTCTACTTGTATTTCTAAACCAATACTTTACCTTAAATTGTTATGCTTGCTGTCATTAAAGATGAGTTAAGAGAGATTCTGATTTCACTGACATGCTAATGACAGTTTCAGTGAAAATCTGTGGGAATCTGAGACAAGATGCATTGAGAGTTGTCTGAAATATTCATTTTATTTACACAAATAATCCTATCAGATTTCTTGCTGGGAAGAAGGATTTAGCCTTTAATGGCAAGAAGAATGGCACTTGAGAAACAAAGATTAATTTGAAGTGAAATGTTAATTTGTATAATTTCATTCAGATTAGAATGACAATGACTGAGTTCAACATAGATCAGAGAGAATTGCATTATAGAGAAATGTAGTATAGTCATGTAGTTACATTTTTTTAATGTGAATAATGTGAAAAGGATTTGAGCTTTGACAGATAAGAGGAAATCTATGTCATTACCATAGGTGATTTATATTTTTTAAAAATTGATATTCTATTCTGCCCTTTGTGTCTCTTTGTGTCAGAAGGTTCTTATGTGTAAGTATACACAAATGACCTAAAATGGTCACTCAGCTATGTTTTATGAAAAATAGTCTGTGATTATTGCAGATTTACTTTTGAAAGAATGCTTGGCATTTCTGTTTTAAATATATAAAAACTGGCATTTCTGTTTTAAATATATAATTGCATTGGGAATTGATTCTCTGTTGTGTAATCTAACAATACCCTGTAAATTTCAAAGAATCTTTCCTGATTTACAGTTAATGTTTAAATAGTTCACTTAGGAAATCAGTGAGGAAATACTGCCACAGCATTTTAGTACTGCTTTTGGTAGGGCAAGGGGTTTGTTATAGATTTCCAACATAGAGGATATTTAAAGGGTATATCAGAAGCTTAAAATATAATATTTAAATTATCTTGAGGTGATAAAACCAAGCACAGTTTCACACCTTTCCATGTGTGTGTGACAGCACAGCAGGTATTTTATTCACAGTCAGCTGCAGTAGCATGAATGTGAAATAAGGAATATCAATTCAAATTAAATTATTAAATTTCTAGATTAAAAACAAGACATGCTTACTAATAGGACCGCGTAGCCTGAAATTCACTATGGCAACAGCCTTTAACACTCGATTATCCTTTATATTTTGCTTAATTATCCCTCTACTGCAAACATTTAACAATAGCTAAAACATAATGAAACTGTTTAAACAATGAAAACAATGAAAAAAAACTATCACATGATTTCTCTGGTTGGGCCAGTGGTGGGTAGTCATTTTTGTTACTATTTAACCTTTATTTTTTTGCTATGGCTACCAATTGTTGATTCTTGTCATCTCTTTCCAGAGGACTAAAGGATATACTTATACCAAGCAATTTTTCCAGTGGAATTATATGCATTCTTACAATCAGATCACCTCCTAGCAACCTTTTTATATACATGTGTCCTGAATACATAGTTCTTGCTGTTTCTTTCACTGGGCATCACTTTATACTGTCATTTTTGAAGCAGTTAAAGATCTCTAAAGGAATCTCTAATTTTTCAATGCCCACACTAATATGAATGTGTCCAAATTACCCACAAAAATCCAAGAACAACATCATTGACTTAAATACACTCATTGCACTAAATAAAGAAAAATAAACATTCTAGGATTACACTGATTACTTTAGTAGACATTATGCTGGAAGCTTGTGATGTGTTTCTCGTCCCACATGGCTTAAGATACCACTCAGTAAGACTGCTTTTCAGTGGTGCCTCCCTCTCTGGTGTTACTTTGTATTCAAGTGTCGTATATTGAACTGCATTCAGTCAATCAAAAATTTAATATATTGTCTGATTGACTGGATCTTTTTGTACCCACAAGTTTACCAGCATTTATACATATTCCCAAATCACTGATGAAATGTGAAGACCACAGCAAGTCTAAGCAGTATCATAAATACCTGAATCTTTGAAAGGTTCATAAACTAGCCAGATAATCATCAGTCTCCCAATGTGGTAAATATCACAGATTTGGTTAGTCACTGACTTGATTGTGAAAAACACAAAAAGAAAAGAAGGGATTTCATCACACCACTTGGGGCAGATACCCCAAGTAACCCGTGTTCCCTACAGAATATATAGACAGAGAGATGCCTGAGGCATGAAGTGCTTCCACAGGAATAATACCTAACTAGATAAAATACACCTAGCTTAACTGGGGTAGTCCTCAGTTATTGTCATAAATGTAAATGTTTGTGAAGAAGAGAAAAATCTGATTTGAACACAACTTGTGTGCTTCCTGGCAATACTGACTTTTCCTGGCAATGACCCAGCCATTGTCTTGTAAATCTGTAGTTGCATCACTTTACATCTGAATTGGTTCAAATAGCTTTTCTGATGTTGTTTGAGTGAATGAAGACAGCTTTTGATTTTCTGGGTCAGATTCTGCAGCCTTTACTCAACCAAAACTCCAATTAATCCTGAGGAGTTACAGACTGTGTAAATATACAAAAATTATTAAAGGAGGAAGAAAAGGTAAACTCCTTTGAATAGCTGTTAATGGCTATTTGAAAAAGCCTTTTACGTTTCTGAACCATTATCAGAAAGATGGCACTTGTAAACAGAAAGACGAATGGATACCCCAGTTTAAAAATTATGTGGTTTGATTTATTTGTTTTTAACAAATATTAGTGATTTTGTCAGTTACAGAGCACCTCTCCTTTTGTAAATACTCGTTTCTACTGTAGATCTGTCTAAAATATATTTATCTAGAGGAGACCATTTTTTGTTTTAGCCACACTCTCTCCTTCCTCTCAGTCTCAAGCAAACATAAACCATCTTGCTCTTCAGGCTAAGCCTCTGCCCATCCAGGCTTACCTTTAATGTTGCCCATCCTGAGAAGAGTTAAAGGTATATATGGCTGAGTTTAGTATCTATTTGCACTTAGTGTGGTACTGGTTTGAAGAGTGGCACTAGGACCTTTGCTGCTTCTGCAAATGATGAGCCTGTGACATTAAGCATCGATGTGAAAGCCTCATGTGTCTCGAATACTCAGTGGATCTAATTAACAGGTAGAATCGCACCCTGGGTGCTTGAAAAATTGCCAGACACCATAGAAACGAGTCCTTAAGTCCCCGGACCATCTGCACTTTCTTTTCATTGTGGAAGTCTCATTTAAACATGTTTTTCGACCATTCTAAATTCATTTATGCTTTAATGTAAAATTCCTGCTGACGGTTTTCCTTTCCATTAAAAGAAAAATCATAAAATTCTTTAATTCAATCGCAGTAAAAAAAAAAAAAAAAAAAATCTCAACCCTTGATGAAATAATGTATTTTTGAACTTGCTTCTGAATATGTGTTGTTTGAATATCATTGCCACAACCTCCTTAAGTGACTGTCTAAAGGAAAAGGAAACCAACATTAGATACCCCCGCAAAACCAGGGGGTTGTTTGAAGGAGGGAGAGCAATGCACCATCACAGTGGAGTTCCCGGATCGCATGCAAGAGGTCCTTCCCTTCCTAAGGTAGTCCCATTGAGCGGGGGTTAAGTTTCGGGGGTGCAGGGGAGCCCCGGCTGTCCGGAGCTCAACTCCGCTCCCCCCGCGCCGCCGCTCCGCAGCCCGGCCCGGCTCGGGCTCGGACGGGGCTTGGAGCTATTTAGGCGGTGTTTACCTGTTCGCTGCCAGCCGGGATGAGATATACCCTCCGGGGATCTGGGTGATTATGTATCCCCAGAAAAAAGAGCCGTGGATCATGCCAACTGTTTCGGGATCCCAATTAAACTTCGCTTTCTTCCAATGCAAAGGACCAGGACAGAAAGAGAAAAAGACAGGAGGAAGGCTGTAATTGTGCCACTCAGAGCTTTCACCAGCAGCAACTTCACCCGTAGCGCAATCGAAGGGGTTCCGGTGCCGGCAGCGGGCTCTGCCCCAGCCCCCCACGGCAAACGCTCGGACTGCCCGCCAGATAGGCAAAACAAACCCAGTAACAGCAATAGAACCACCACCGTCCGTGCTTCCCTGGGACACGAGAGGGGCAGGGGGACCCCGAGGCACGGATCGCGGGGTCGGGCAGGGCAGAGCCGGGCATCCCTGGGACCCGCGGGATGCCCGGCTCACAGACACAGCCCTGCGCTGACAGGGGCTGGAGGCGCACAGCCCAAACTCACCTCTTGCGTGTGCGGCCAGCGAGCCGTAAGGGGCGTTTATCTATGAATTTGGGTGCTTAAGACTCATCTACATTTGTCACATCTTTCTCACCAGACTTTAACTCGCTTTAAAACGGCTCTATAATTTAACGCCTTTTGTCAAAGCAAATTCACCTTGGTGTTTTCAAATATTTCTGCAAAACCTCTCCGCCTCCTTAAAGGCGAGGTACACCCGCTGACAGTCCCTTATTCGATATCCTCCTTCTCCCATCCCCTACGTTTATTTTAGGAGGTATCTACCTTTTTCAAGGCTGTGTGAAAAAGACAGGGCGAGGGGCAAATTGCCCGCACAATAATACCACAAACTGGGTCTAGAAACAGAAACGAAAAAGTAGAAATAATCGGTAGAAATTGTTTGTGCGTCAAGAACGGGATTTCCGTCCTTTTAAGGGCACCAGCGGGGCGGGGCGGGTGAGGGGGAGGGGGGCCGCCAGCCCCGGGACCGGGGAGCATCGGCGCTCGGGTGGGGGGAAATGCGGCGAAACCATCCAGAGCCTGTCCCACCTGTGTTGAGGTGTTTCACTGAGTGTTGTACTGGGAGGATGTGAGATTTACGAGAGAAAGGTTCCCACCTCTTTAATAATTTTTCCTCCTCGGTGTATGGTGCTGTTATTGACCATATCCACGATGGCCACTCCCAAATTACATCGGATCCCGAAGGAAATGCAGAATCCCAATCCACTCATGATGGCAATGATGTACCTCCGGGGCAGCCCGAAACAGGTACAGTCGCACAACGGGGCTTTCTTTTCGGGCACTTCCGTGGGCTTTCCATCTTCAGTCAGCTCGATGGTGTCCCCGGGCTTCTGCCTCTTCTCTAGGACTCTGCCCGACACAAGAAGGGAAAGTCAAGCCCTGGCCGTCTGAAGGCACAACAATTTCGGGGAGCTGGAGGCTTAAATTCACCGTTCCCCTCACTCCTTTGGCTTGGAGATTGAGGATTTATTCCTTGCTTTCCATTCACCTTCAACTGTTCTTTAGCAATGACCTGTGGGAGTCACAATTAGTCATCCTCAACTCCCCCCTCCACCCTTCCGCAGCAGCCCAGGGAGGAGCTCTAGCTGAGAATTCCTCATCTATCATTAAAGACTTCTGCTTAAATATGTAGGACGTATCAAGAAGACATCATCTGTAACCACTGCAGAGGCGCCATGTTGGGCAGCCCAAGAGGCGCAGAAACAGAAACGGGCTTCTGGAGGTTTTATTACCTCCTTGCTGTGCTAGAAGCACCAAGGGAGCGATCTTGGTGTGCACCTCGCTTTAGGTCTGGGAAAAAAAAAGAAATGTTAAGCGAAAAAGACGGGAGGGACGAGCGAGGAGGAGAGGGCGATATTGCTATTTATTTTAGATTTGCAAAATGGCTGTCACATGCAGTGAAAGAAACCACAGCCAAGAACTGGCATCTCCGGAGAAGGCTTTCCCAAAGACCTCAGTGCTCAGCTGCACTTTGAGAGTGTGTGATCGCTTAGCAGGTTTAACCTTCCCAGAGCAGCTTAAAGAGCTTCATTCTTGCCCCCTTGCTCTCACTCCCTCGGTTTTACTCGAAAATCGTGTTTCCTAGAAAACAATCTGAAGGGAAATGGTTGTTTGCAGCTATTTCCAATCAGCTGAAAAATACCATGAAAGGTGATTTAGAACTTTTTTTTTTTTTTTTTTTTTTTTTTTTTTTTAATTCTTTAAAAGGCTGTCTCGGTAGCAAGAAAAATCAGATTTATAGAGCACGTGTCCTATACTGAATCCCTAAACCTTCTTCTGAAGTCACTGAGATATTTAAAAAACAGAAAAGCTAACCAATTATGTCGTATTGAGAAGCAAATACGTGATCATTTGCCGATACTCTGGACTCTACAACCGCTGATCTCACCTCTGCTGTAGAAGTGTTTTATCACTCGGAGGAGCATCTCTTTCAGGTTAACTCGTCCGGCTGATAGGGCAGTAACAACTAGCAGAATAAGGCTTAAAATGTTATCCGTATTCGGGAGAAAACACAGGGATTTTCTCCAAAAGCTACTCAGATTAAATTCTCCTGATTTTTCTGGGCATATAATTTCCATGCTTAAAGATCGCGGCATTAAGAAATGTCTTAAAAGTTGTGAATAAAATAAACCACCGTGGGTTTATGTTCAAAATTCGTTTGTGTGGATAAAGAGTAGGAGTGTTTTCTCGCTGAATGGGTGTCTTGTCTTCGGGAATAGACTGGAAATCAATGTGAAAGAGGCAAAAAAATTGTTTAGGTTCTAAGAAGAGTAAACAAAGTACTTAATTGCCTTGAGCTTAAAAAGATTAGCAAATCGCCCCTTTGTTAGTCGAGGTGTGAATTCAAACGGAGTTTTGCTGGAAAATACGATCACCGTTTCTCCATTATTCACTGTGTGACTACAGGTAGTAGAGATAGTAGTTTTATTTAAATGTTGTAAAGCCTTTAAGAATGGGAAAAAAAGGTTTATTTCCTTAATTGTATTTTAAGCAGTTATTCTGGATTATCCTTTCTTTTTATTATTATTAGTTTTCAGCAATTAAAAATTACTTGAATATAACCAAAAACTGTAGGAAATTAATTGCATTGTTGATGACTTTAATGACTTTTCTTAATGGTACACTTCTTATGAAAATGGAAACCTTAATTTTGTCTTTATCACTTCGCTGATATGTCCCCTTCCCTTAAAATGGCAGCAGAAATTGTGACTCATGCTGTGAAACAGCCTGGTGTATGTGCCCAGCACTGCCGCATAGGTATGGAAAAAAGATTTTTACGTGACCTACCCTGGGCAGACAAATCCGCAGTTACCTTATAGCTGCAATTCGGAAAAAAAACCAAACCAAAAAACAACAAACACAAACCAAACAAAAACCCCAACAAACAAACAAACCACCAAACCCACTCCCCCCCAAACCACACACACAAAAAAAACCCCAAAAAAACCAAAACACACACACACATAAACAACCAAACCCCAATCCAAACTAACAAAACACCCCAAACCAGACCAAATATTTTGGGGTAATTTCTAGCAGACGGTACAATCGAACATTTATTGGAATTTCACGGATTATTCTCAAACGTTGTGGAGGTCACTAAAATCACCAGATTGGATGGAAAATTATGTGTGAATTTTAGTGCCTGCACTTCTTAGGTATGCAAAAATCTGAGTTTATTTATCTGTGTGCACAGGGCTCTACGATGACAGAAATATTCTTTACACACAGAAATATACAGGAGTGATGCTTTTGAGTTTATCAACTGCAGTGGTATATCATTTATAGGACAAGCAGATGCTTCTAAAGGCATATGGATGAATAATTAAACACATTCCTCTATATGTTTCAGCTTCAGTAGGAAAAAAATCATTTGGATATCAATTATTTATACATCTCCATGTTTACTTTCATCTGATGATGAATTACACAAAGGACAAGACTAATAAAAACCAGAATATATATATATATATATATATATATATATATATATATATATATATATATATATATATATATATAATATCTATTAAGGCCAGAGGGCAAGTGCATTGCAAAATTATGATGGAACAAAAATACAGGTTGCTGCTCTCTCCTGATTATTATTTCAAGATGGGATCCTGTTTTTTTTGGAAGAAAGGTGGGGTGATCTTTTACTACATCTTTACTGACACCATCTACGAATCAGATAGAGAAGTTACGGGGGTGCCATATTGAGCAGCTTCAGCACTATTTTCCAGGATCTAGATTATATCCAGCAGAATCACAACAGCTCCCAACCCTGCCACGGCTAACCTCCCCAAAGCATTCTACCTCCTGCAGCAATGGATGCTTAAGAAAAGCTTCCAATTTTGGGGGGGAATTAGAATCCTGTAAGAGATATCGGTCTTACCTGTAGAGATGGCCAAGCGATTTTCCAGCAAAATTCTTCAATCCTTCCTTGCCGGGAGTCAAAATCCTTTGTTTTACCGTCTCCATTCCTGAGGGGATGCTCGCCGGATAATGCTCTGCTCTGGATACGGCACTGCTACGAGCAACGATGGTTCATATTGGTTTAATCTCTTAACTTTTCGTCCTCATTCAATGGCTATCGGTGCACCTACGGATGAAGGGAGAATGAGAGGAAGAGTGCGCGCGTGTGTGTGTGAGTGAGGTGGAGACGGCGTGCGGAGTCGGGGGGGGGGCGAGGGCGAGCGCCTGTGTGCGGCAGCGAGAGGGGCGTCGGAGCGCGCTGCAGGCAGCCCCCGGGGTTCCCGGCACCACGGAGTTGCCAGTTACGGTCAGAAACTCTCCTCGGCCTCGCAGGGTTCAGCAGTGGCGGGCGGAGGCAGATCGATGCCCGGCAGGGAGGGGACGGAGACCTCCGTGCGGGAGCGTTTCGAGTCAGTGGCGGCTCTGCGTGTCCCCGGCTGCAGCGCTGGCGGGGGCGGGGTGCGCTCGCCGCCCTGAGCAGACACTGCCAAGTCCCCGGAGCCGTCGGCCGAACCCACGGGCGGCGTGGAGCCGCGGTGTGCCCGTTGTCGCCTCCCGTGCTGCCTCCCGCGCAGCGCTGCCCCTGGCGCGGCCGCGGTTCCGCTCCCCAGGCGCTTCGCCCCTTCAGCACCACGGCCAGCGCTGCGCCCCCGCCCGCACCTTGGCCCCGCCGCTCCCCGGACGAGCGCCGCTACTCCTCGTATAGCGCGGAGTGCGGAAAGGCCGTGGCCTTCGTGCAGCCAGTCCCGCTCCCGAGCAAACCGGGCACAGCCGCAAAAATGCTGCTGTAATGCTATAAACAGATAATACCCGTTACAAAGGTATATTTACCTCTATATCCAAATTTACTCACACAGCTTATTTTAGATCATGTTAGGAATCCATTAGTGACTGCTTTCCCTGAAACATTTAATATTTTCCATCTTTTTTTTTGTCCTCTGTTTTCATGCCTCTGAGTAGGCCACTGTAACACTCAACCTTGATTTGTGGTATTTACAGCACTGGAATGAACTGAGCATACTCCGAAGAAAATTATTTTTCCTTTCAGAATCTAATAAGAATAAACTTTTACCCTTTGAAGAAAATTGAAGATGCAAAAATCGGTATTTCTTTCTAAGTCATAACGATTATATTTCTCTTAGATTTAATATTAATATTTCTGCCATGTGCTACTAAAAAAAAAATATAGCTTGTGTTTTAAACAAGTCATTCTAGTATTATTAAGCTCTTTCACTTGCCCAGTTGGTAACTTAATGCAAACCGTATTTTCAAAGGAAGATTCCCTGATGAAAACATATGTTGTAGTTGCAATATCCTAAAAGCAACTGCTCTCTGGATTTGTTGAAATATTTCTTTCAGATGTTGCCCTCTGCTGGAGGGTTAATGAAGTTTTACAGCACCAATACCCATTTATACAAGACCAATTATTTTAATATTGAAATTCCCATAATGACTGATCCATGTAGAATTTCAATATTTCCTTTCAAAATTGTAAAAGAACTACAAAGTACTAGAGTAGAAAATAAATTATAAATAAACCACATGTAATTGCAATGTTGCTAATTAGCATCATAACACAGCCCTGATTTCTACCTCACAGTAGCTATTGGATGTGGTTTGCAGCATTGTCACTACCATTAAAAACCTGAAAGAATTTTTCCCAGAAGAGGAAAAGCTGCACAGTTACATAAGCATGTCTTCCCAGCGTATCATGACTCCACTGTGCCATTGCAGATGCTCAAAGGAAACCTATATTAATAGGTTTTTCTGAGAGGCAGCAGGAACAGAATATTGTTTTGCAGGGATGCATTAATGGGATTGGATTCTGTAATTCAAGCCTTTCAGAAAGGTACTGAGTCCTTTTCTGAGCTGGAATCTGAGGAATTTGAGGCTGCAAAGCCTGCCAGGCAAGGGTGCTTTGTTTATTTTTGCTGTGCAAGGAGCTCTGGCCCTTTTTTTAGAAAGCTCAGCACTGGCATGGCTATGATGCTATGGCTACTTAGTAGCAGCAATAATTACTAGCAAAATAATAGCATTTAATAAATAAATGATGATTGATTTGGGAAAGATAAATGATTTACCATATCATATGACAATGGAGAAAAAAAGTCCAAATTCCTGGTTGTTTCCCTTAGTAGAGGAGAAATACATAGTCCTTAATTGCATAAAATATGCAAAATAGCAAGGAACCCCGATACAGTAAAGTCCTATAGTGACTAGGGTCTGCTGCTGTAGCTATCTGAAATAGAAATTTTATGTCTATCAGATGATAAATTCAGATATTACTGAGTCACGTCCTGAACAAGATCAGGTGATTTAAAAATAGTAATTATTTAAATTATATTTTTGACCTTATTCTTGCTGTTGTCTCACTGCAAAATGAATTTTCTCTTTCTCAAGTGTCATATGAGTAGAATTTATAAGCGAACATATATTTTATGATCCATTTTGAAAAATAAAAATATATGTATTACTTTAACTTCATATGATCACGCATACAAAGACATTTTATTATACCTGTTTACTGAAAGGTGACAGAATACTGCTCTCAATAACACAGTGTCATCTTCAGGAAAAAATTACGTGTTTAAAATCAAAAATTATGAAGTATGATCTAGTTATTACTCCTTTTTATGGTAGCTGTCCACTAAATCAAATGGAATTTGATTCACCTGAAGAACAAAGCAATTTTCTACCTTCTTTGGGACTATGGAACTGCAAAATCATACAGCAGTGCCAAAATAATCATCATGTTTGCCAGGCCACCAGAAAGAAGGTTTTCTGAAAGAAGCTTTGTAAAACCTTTTTTAGTCAACTGGTTATTAAAAAAAATTCAATCATTAAAAGAAGATATTGAAATAAAATCTTGTGCCAAACCTTGACTTAAGAGGCAGAAAAATGTGATGAAAAGATTGTTTTAAACCAGGAATTTTCTCATTCTCCCTGAACATTTGCAAAGATCACTTCCTGAACAAGTTTGGTGGGCTTTTGTCTTACTCTCCAGAGTCATGATGATTCACTGTTGCAGCTGAAGATGAATAGATCACACGGACACAGCTCGAGGTGTGGTGAAAGGAAGAGCGAGTTTATTTTTCCTCCCAGGATTTATAGGTTTCTGACCATGGCCAGGGATTGGATGGTCAGGATAACACTTTCCCACTCCATTGGTCATGAGACATATCCATCATAAGACATGTAGCAGAAGGAATGTATACCTATCTCTATGTTTACAGTTACTGTCCTGGGAAAGTCTTAGAAAACTATGTCAGCAAGCTCAGAAGCTGAGTTTTCAGGGCAACAATTCACTGCTGGACAAGTCCCTTGAAAAACTGGCCAATACATCTCTTTGAGGATTTAGATGTAGTGTCCATACATTGACATATTAGAGATGTGTCTATGTTGGATTTTGCATGCCAAGCTGTAAAGATTCCTGAATCCAAGTTAAAACTATGTGAAGTTTGATTGACAACACTTTTTAGGTAATTTTGCCTTTTGGAGGCCTATCCATCAATGTCTAACCCTGTATTTTATGGAATGGGCTGTGCCTATAGTTCTAGACCTAGGTTATGAGCACATTGTTGTTATTATGTCCTGTTGAGAAGTGTACTACACAACGGTGTCAAAAGGAATAGCTGTAATGTGATGCAATACTAATGGAACTTCATGCTTTCTCAAAATTTGTGATGTTTGCATCTTGAGTGGTACTTTAATTTTCTGAACTGTGGGCCAGATTGGTGATTTATGTCATACAACAAACATGGCAGAAGTTGAACTGTTGGATCAAATCTTGGCTCTGTATTTCCACAACAACACAATTGTCCTTCTTATTTTGTGTCTGAAATAGAACATGCTTGGACCGAAATATGCTAAAGAATGATGTGTCTGGGCAGAAGTTACACATTCACATGGTCCCTCTCAACCAGATTGTGCATTTTGGAAATAGAAATCTAGAGTTTTGGGCCACGATCACAGGGACAAATAGGAAAATCTAGCAGGAAGCTGGCTACAGAGGCAATATAAAAGCGGCTGTGGACTCTGTCAAGCAAAGCTGAGTAGCTTTTCCACTGCTTCAGCTAAGTTTTATATATGGCAGCTTAGTGCTTGCAAATAGGGCTACTCTTTCAGATGCCCTCATTCAGTTGCTAGAATGTTATTACATTGCTTTGCCAGTAGTCTAAAAGGCAAAAGAAATGAAACATGATAGAGTACAGGAGCTGAACATTTCAGGGCAGTTTCTGGTTTTAAACCAAACTAGAGGTAATTTGCTCAGGGATTTCTGCACTAACATAGATGATGAAATATTCCAAAGATACACTACAGAACTCCAGGATTTTGTTTTTCAGTCTGTTTGCTTTTTTGTTTAGGAATATTTTGTTTCTAAGCATGTAAATTCTTAGTCTTCCTTCTAATAGTACCTAATCATCAGATAATCTAGTTCATGTTGAAGCTCTTCCTTCAGCCCTCTAGTGGTAAAAGGACTAGATAAATAATTAGAATTGCAGTCAATTTTTATGTTCTATTGGTATTGCAGATTTCACCATGAAAAAAAAAAAAAATACTAGATTATTTGTAGTTACCATATAGGACTACTCCATGGCTGGAAATTTTTCTGTTATGTTACAAAAAGACTTATTTATTTCCTCCATCCTCCCTTTCATGTCTAAAATTTAGTTAATTTTTAGTACTAGCAGATAGACTGTTTAAAAAAAACAAACAACAAATGAATAAAAATCCACCCAATGGCAAATGCTTTTCAAATCATGAAAGCAATGATATTAATTTAATTCTTTTTTTCTGGTATATCTGTGGATAAATTTAACAGCATTAAATACATTTATCTTAAAAGTAAATGGAGATGCTTATATTCTTCCCACATGTTACAGGAACATCTGTTCCTTTGAATTCCAGTACTGTTCCATGAGTTACATGCAAAGGATCCCAAAGGACTGGAAGCCATCTGTCATGTTACACAGGCAGAAATGCACCTACCTCTGGGGCTCAGACACAGTAACAATTCTCTCAGTATCCAAGACAACTATGCAACACTTGGTGAGTGGGATGCAATTATCCATAACAAAATTTAGCCAAAGGTTTGTGATTGTGGCACATTATCCTATATTTTATTACTATGATAATTAATGATTAATATCTTTAATCTGTGATTACATTATTATTCCAGGATGGCCATCACTGAATTTTTTAACAGCTTAGAAGAGTGTTTTATGCAAGAGTCAGTTTGGTATTAATGACAGTCAGGTCTTGTCGCTCTACTAGGAACGGCGAGGAGAGACGACACAGACTCTCATGGAGTCGGACAGGAGAATTTCTCATAGTTTATTACTTCAGGTTTGTTTTATAGACTGGTATGTGGAAAGTACAGAAAGGAAACTCTTATTGGTTAGTAAACTACTACATTACCATCATTGGTCAGTGGGGTTCACCACCCCCTGACTTTCTCCTGCAAAGAAAACAAGAGACAGAAAACAACACCTGCAAGGCTGTTCCCTGTCTTTGAGAATTGTTTTGAATCCTCCCAGGAATTTCCCAGGCTAGCTTCTCAGGAAGGACTGAGAGCTATGTGGCCTGTAATTTCTACAGGCTCTCTGTTTCAGAGTTAGACACAGAGTCCACAAGGTCTCTTTTCACTGCCTGAGAAACCTTGTGAGAAATGTAGAAATTGGAGACTATTGTGGTGACCATCTATTGCAAGAATTAGAAAATTAGAAGCAGATTTTATAAGGCTGCAGTAGTCCTTTATTTTCTGTTGACTTGTCTACATTATTTTAAAATGTATTAAAAAAAGTTTGGGGGTGAATTTCCATTGATTCAGATCACAAGTTGCACTGATCTGAACAGGGATTAAATCTACTATATGCTTAAATCTACTATATGCTTTCATTTGCTAGAAGAACACTTTAAGACATATCAAAAGTAACATCATTTGATCAGGAGACTATTCCTGGTGGGGGAAAACAACCCAAGAAAACATATAATAGATATTTGGAAAGCAATTGTGCCTAGTACAACAGAAAATTGACATCTGAATTGGTGGAGCAGGTTCTGGACTACTGTGTTGCATCTGAGACTGATACTACAACATAAATTTGTCACTCAGTTTTAATGTGCCTCAGTTTTTTGGGATTATTCTTCTTTAGGATAAATATTGGTTTTTCAATAGACTAAACTAGTAAAAAATACAGAAAATGCAGTTTAGGAAGAATGTATGTAGGAAGAATGTATAAAGTTGTTTCATTAAGGAGAAAGACATAGATATAACTGTAATTAGAATCTATATCCACAAATATAATTTACTAGTGGACACTTGCATATTTTCACGTGCTAAGCCATAATTTTTCTCTGTAGAAGGATATTGAGACAATGAGTAGAGTTCATCGTAGCAAAAAGTATGTAAGGAGGAAGTATGTGTTTAGTTGTTTGGGGTTAGCCAAGTCCATAGAAAGTAATTGTCATGCTTTCCCAAGAAAGAAATCTGAGGAACACTTTCATTCATCCCATATTTTCTTTGGTTTCGTTTCTTGACAAGCTGACAACCATCACACAAATTCAAGACTGAATAATTCATTTATTCTCTTGAATTTTCTTGGAATTAGCATAAAAGCATTGTCTCCAATATGGATCCAAACTAGAAGAATATGAAACCTGTGCAGGTTTCTTATGTCATACATTTGCATCTGCATCAGATAACACTAACCCAAGTTAACAATGCTAGCATGTCTTCAAATGACCAGTATTTTAATAAAAATATTTTATTCAATAATATATAATCATTGTATTCATAATATAAGATTAAATATTGCTTGTTCTGTGAGCACAGAAACAGAATCATATATTCATTAAGGCTGGAAAAGACCTCTAAGGTAATTGAGCCCAGCCGTCAATGAGTTCATCTGACTCCCTGAGGCTTCCTGTCCTCAGTAATCCTGTTACTCTACTGTCCTTTCCTTACATCAGGCCCTGTTCAGGATCTATGAGAACTCAGGTCCTCCCACGCATATTCTTCAGTGCTTTCCTGTCAGCATACTTAGTTTCTGTCATGTCATTAACATGCCTTATCCTTCTTCCTTATTGTGCCTCTTTTATTTCCTTTACAACACTACCACTGGTAAATTATTTTCTTTAAAATTGTAGAGAACTCGTAATTCTGGCACATTTATGTTTCTGCCAAACGGGACCAAAATGGTTCAAAAGTGATTATGAAAGGAAATGAACACACTCACAAAAAAGAAGTGTAAGTCTCATTTTGTTATAAAATAGGACTCAACCCATCAGTGTTAGATGCTGTTGGTTGTGTTGGTCTCATGTTTCATTAATAGCAAAAACTATTTTTGATATTGTTGTATCTTTTGAGGGACAATGTGTGTGCTTTCTCTAAACCACAAGGTCTTGCCACTTTTATGAATATTTCAGAAGTGATAGATGCCTTCTTAGGAGAACATGGCCATGGGTTTGAAGGTAGAAAATTCCAAGTGTTCTTGTTCTTGCAAAGGAAAACCAAAGACTGTAAACGATTTTAAGGGAATCAAAAGACAGAAATGCTATTCTTGTTGATATATGGAATACATAAGATGTTCTTTCTCCCTCAGAAATATTAGAGCAGCACATAAATAGACAGGAAAATATCTGCTTTATTTTCAGGCACTGCTAATGACCTCAGTGGTGGTTGCATTGTGTTCCACAGAGGAGGTGGGAAGATTAGGATGTCATATAGAAAGATTACTTCAGGCCGAAGTACTCAACCTATCTATTTAAAAATATGTGTGATCTCTAAATGCAACTAAAAATATCAAGTTCTTGATTCAGACACCTTTTCTAAATGTCAGCATTGAGCTCAGATTTCATACACATTTCATTTTATAATCTGGTGTTTAAGTGTAAATATTTTACATCTATTTTTTTGTATTGTTTGTTACAAATAAATCATCACAGATCTGATAGATCAACTAACTGATTCCCCTGGAGGGAGTCTGTTGATTTTTGTGTGACTCAGTCTCTGTGTGACCAGTTCTGATGTCTTTAGCTATTCTAGTGTTTCCTCTATGGGGGAGGCAAGTTTTGATTACTCATTTAGTGGCCTATTAGCAAGACTTGGAAGTTGAAACAGTTTAAAAGACTTGTGTTGAACCTTCTTTCCTTACCAGGCTCAGGTTTTCCTTGTCTGTCTCTTAAGCCGGTGTTTTCATCCTGAAAGCCAGGACAAGCATTTCTGTCTTTTGGTTTTCTTTCCAACGGCCATCATCTAAATAGTTGACATCTGCTGGGCCTTTACCATGGACTTTTACTGAATTACATCTGATTATTACAACTCATTCTGTATTTGAGTCACTTTCTGACTCCTATTGGAGCAAAGATTTGCTGGTTGCTTCCCTTTTCTACCCAAAGGGCACTCTTTTACAGACAATTCTTCACTGGTTTTTTTTTTTTCTTTCCAGAGCTGGAGAAGTGATCAGTATACTCTAGTGCTATCCCCATGTGCTGTGAGAAGTGATCAGTATTACCATTAGTGCCGCCTCTGTATGCTGTAGTGTATGATCTAGGGATCCCATTCTGTTTGCCAAAGCCAAATACTAAAGTGCAGAAAGAAAGCTCTTATAAGACAATGCTATTTATTCTGTTTTAGTGGTACAGAAACTTCTCAATCTATTAGAAAAATAACAGCGGGAAGGAGGAAAGAGACAAGTGCCAAAGTCTCCTTTTACTGTATTCCTACCTTGTAGGGCAAGAGGCATATCTCTTACTAATATTCAGAAAGGAATTCAAGATTTGCCCATCTGTGTGGAAATAATTTAAATGTGCCCATGGCATTCTGCCAGCTGAGAAAGATTCCATATAATTTTCACATCCTCTATGCTCTCCTTTCAGAAGTAATGGCAGTTTCTCAAAAAATTGTCTTACCATTTGTTTCTTCTGAAGCCCTGTTGAGGTATTTCTTAGACATTAAGCCTGCTTTATCCATGAAAAATGTCCATCATACTACAGCCAAGCAAAGATCAAGACTGAGAGATGAATAAATATTTGAGAAAAGGGAGGTTGTAAGCACAGTTTTTTGCTGTTTGCCAGATGTCCAGAGCTCACACCCTGGAGGCTGAAGCCAGGTAATTAATGTCTGCAACACCTAAGTTGTTAAATTTGTTTTTCTTGTTCTCTCACTTAATATTTTCCTGTGTTTCCACACTGTATGTCTTACTTTATGCATAATTCCAGTAAAATCACTGTTGCTATTTCCAGAACAAAGAACCTAAATTTTGTTACAGTGATCTGAATGGTTTTTTGTACTTTTTTTTTCTCCATATCATGATAGACTGACTTTTCAGTACTAGTTTTCCCTAGTTTGGCTTTGTTTTGATGTGTCTAGTAATTGGTCTGAGACTACCAATTCAACCACAATTTACACCTACTATGATGTCATATATTCCCTTTTTTTTGTGGATGTGTTCTGGCTTCTGAAGTGCTGAACACATCAGAAGCCTTTACAACAATTGGCTTCATATTTTTTGGCTTTTGGTTAGGAATAATCATATAATAATCAAAGGTCTGAAAATACATATCCTCAAACTGAATGGCTGGAAAGTAAGTAGTCCCTAAAAATACATTCTGTCAGTCATGTCCTCTTCACTTGCAAATTATTTTTTACTAGGAGGCCCCACTGGCTTGAAAACACCTTTCCCTGGACGAATCTTATCTTAAATAGAAATCTCCACTGAATCCATGCATTATATCAGTCTCATGTTACTGAGTCACTCTTGGTGCATTGAGATGGTCTTCTGCTTTCACAGACAAATTTCCTTGGCAGGTTGTCCATTTCTTTTCATTTATGACAAGAATATTAATCACTCTCAGATTCGTGTGTGCTCTGTCATCAGGACATATCATAAATCACTGAGAGGTACTTTGGCAGCTGGTTAACATTACACCTAAATGCTTCACCCAGCACATGCTTTCCCTATCTACGTGAGCATCTTTCCTTCACTCAGGTTTTGTACCTTGTGTTGTATTCTCCAAAAGGCTTCATAAATCGATTGCTTATCTTTCAAAAGCTGCCCTGTACTCTCCAACACTTCTAATAGATTTCAAAATTATACTCATTAATCCTTCTTCACTGAAAGGATGGGTGACCAGTCACAAAGCCTGAGGGACATGAAAAATATGACCAGTGAGGGAAAGAGGGAGGAGGATCCTCCCTTAAATCTGTTTGAGGCACAGAGGTGGTCAGATAATATAGCAAACCAGCCCAAGTTTCTCTTAGTGAACCCAATATCAAGGAATATAACTTTAAATACAACAGGCCTTTCTCATGAGTGCCAGCATTTTGGCAGGAAATCTCACAAATTATTCATGTTCTGGAATTCCTTTCTCTCGGGCAGCCTGAGAGCAGACCCTCACTGAACTTTTTTGAGGGGGCTGAAGGCAATTTCTGTTTCACATATATATTATTGCTTTTTCAAAATGCTCCATGCTTCATCTACCCCATTTCCCTACAGTAGGATAACAAGCAGTTTATAGATCCCTGCATTTGAAGGAATGTCCCTTTCTCAGCACAAGTGGGATGCCAGATGTACACGTCAGCTGTATCATCTTCTTCTCCGTGCTTTTTCTTATTATATTCCTTGCTATTTCACAAAAGGTTATAGGGACATAAATAGGACAACATAATGTTCAAAATTAAAGTAATTCTTAACAGTTGATAATATTGCTAAACTTTGGGCTCCAATTCTAATACCCTTAATAAATACTTGACCAAAGTGTAACTCCATTTTTTTGTTAGTAGCTGCTTTTTTGTTAGTAGACAAATCAGGTTCAGAAATTCTTTGTGCATCAGGAGGGAAGACTGAGCAAAGTAAGCATAAGCAGTAACTTTTTCTTCTTGATAGTATTCAAATACCTGATACATCTCAGGATTTTTATTTATTAATTAGTCTAATTCTCCAGGTAATATGAGTAGGTTCTATTCTATTCTATTCTATTCTATTCTATTCTATTCTATTCTATTCTATTCTATTCTATTCTATTCTATTCTATTCTATTCTATTCTATTCTATTCTATTCTATTCTATTCTATTCTATTCTATTCTATTCATTATGACTATGTTCACAATATAATCTGTCTGATACTACGGTTACACAAAAACTCACACATGCAAATATCTGACGTGCAACTTGAGTATGGTACCTGGTAATTCAGTCTTGCAGAACAAGATGAAAGACTGAGAACTGCAAGAAGTAGTAAACTTTTTGCCTTTGAAGATAACAAAAAATAATTAAAACTTCCATTCTTAATATTTTAAAATATTCCCCAGACATATTTAATAACCATTTAGAATTTTTTTCATTATTTAAAGCTTTTTCAGTTAAAAATCTGTTGATACAGATGTTTGTTTTTAATGAAAAATTCTACTTTAGAGAAGTTTTGTTAACAACCAGGAAATAAAATTAAGGGAACGATTTCATTTGCAAAAATGGTGGGTCAAAATGTCTAACTCTTTCACTGGGATCTTTAATATTGCTGGGGATGTATTAAAGCTATAAAATAAAGAAATAAATCTTAAAAGAGAATAATTTTTTAAAAATTCTGAAAGCATAATTTTTTATCAAACTTTTAACTTTGCTGACAGCTTTGTTCATTTCCTACCTTGTTTCATTTGAAAGAACAGAATATTCAGGGTTGGAAGTTGACTACTGCAGTCTTGAAGCTATTTTCCATGATTCTTGTAGCTGCCCAAAAGGAGTCCCGAATACGTGTCAGTATGTCTCCTACATGTATGATAATATCCTGCCTTGAGAAGATTATGTGGCCTTGCTATGGATTTTGTAACATTATGGAATAGTTGTTGTCATAGAATGTTGTTAAATAGATGTTCCATTACTGGAAGAGATGGGTCAGGGTAGGGGCTGTCCTACCTGGGGAGACAAATCATCACCCATCACTGTCTAACAGCCTCAAGGTGTATCAGGCCCAGATAGTGATTCACAACTGCCACTTGTGAAAAAACAGGTGTTACTGGAGTAAGAAATACAGTGCTCTTGCAAAAAACATCTCAAAAGATGCAGTGGAGCTGGCTGCAATGGCAATCATAAAGGAAAGGTTTCAGCTAAGACCAGGTTGCAAGAGAAAATCCTGCTCTGCATTCCAGCATTTCCCCTGAAGGGAGGAGGGAAGGAAGAAATCCAAATAACAGATGTTCAGTCAGCCCCATAGATGGGATGAAGAAAAAGTCCCTGGAAGGAGTGTCCTGTGAACAGTGTCCACGATGCCACCTGCACTTCCACCAAAATCTGCCTGTTTTTCATCCAAATGCAGAGCCATAAAGTATAATGTTGCCACTTTGACAGATGTCTCCTCTCTGCCTTATACTTAACATGAACATCTTGTGATTGCCTGCACCATTATTGCCCATTCTGACAACAGATTTATGGTGGGACTGTCTTTATTAATTTAGATGTTTGACATTTCACTGACAAATCACTGTGGTCTGTTCAAAGAAAAAATCAACAGAGAAATTCCTATCTAATGCTTTGGGTTGGCCCTTTTAGTCAGCCCATTCAGCTTCACCTCCAGCCCAAGCTGCTGTTCCAGCATGCTTTAAAATGTGACATGGAGCATAATGTCAAAAGACAATGTTCTGATATCACTCTTTTTATGCTAAACAGTATCAACCCTTTTTCAGGTTAGAGCCTTAATTGTAAAGTTTCAGAATGACTGTGAATTTTGTGCATTTCTGTGCCAAATATGCACCAAATAATTGGCATGTATTGCAGAATGAAGAAGCTTCCCCATGTAGCCTTGTAGGAAGTTGTATTTTTTCTCACAACAGAAACTGAAGTTCCCTTGCTTAGCATTTGCCCCATCCTCATCAGATACCTAAAGTCTATGGAAAAGCCTTGCTCCTGCAACTGTCTTTGTGCCCATGAATGAGCTCAGTCCCTGCAATGACAGATATGTGACAATCAAGGATGAATGTTGTGTGCACAGGAGAAAGGGGGGCTGCTCTGTGCAGCTGTGAGGTGTCTGGTTACTCTGGGTAGACATTTGAAGCAGTTTGTCCAGCATTGAAAATGAAGCAAACACTCCAAATGATTTCTTTGCAGTTAATTTCTTCCACCTGCAAAAGCAAAGAAAATCCTGCTTTTCCATTCTCAACTTAATCAACCTTTTGGATGCCCCCTTCCAGTTCCTAACTACTAATAATACTGGGTCCCCTCTCCTAGGCTGGGGAGACCTGCTGATAGACTAACATTTACAATTAAAGGTTTCTTCTACATACCTCAATATTAAAAATTTCTCTACTAGTTAGGGCTTCAAGCCCATCTGATGCCTCAGCTTTTCTGTCTTCTCCAGCTCATAAGACCTTACACTTATATTTATTCACCTTCCTCGTTCTGAAGATAAAGTAATTAATAAAGACTTCATAGTTCCTTTCTATTTTCAGTTCCCTCCTCATGTTCAGCACATAACCCCAGCACTCTGAATTTATAGCAAAAGTATGAAGCAGGCTCTTTATCTGCTTTGATTTCCTCTACCCATGTCACCTCCCTCAGTTCTAATCACAGCAGTGACCCCATTAACTAGATCATCATCTTTTTGCCAGTCCCACAGAGAGTATTTTCAGTTGATGAAAAAGTTGGATGTTGGTACCTGGTGACTCAATATACTGTGGCATATTTTAATTAAAACATGAGTCATTGTGACAGGCGGGTTGCAGCCACAGAATTATTTGCTATTTCCACCTAAATGCAAACAAAAACCCAAGGAAAAACACTTACTGTTTACCATGAAACACACAGGATTATTCTCCCTTATTCAAAATATGAGACTTTTTTTGCTACTGCCTCTACTACTGCCTTTGCTACTGTACTTCTGAAAAATTTAAAAAGCTGTCATTGACACAGAGGCAAGGAATCGTATGTGAAAGGGGAAAGCAGGGAATCCCTCTTGATTAACAATGCACTGGTGGCTTGCTTAGAGCAGCATGAACTCTTGATACCTTAAAATGAACAGATTACTATTATATGGTGAGCTGTATATAAACCTCTTTGCCTACCTATTTCATATGTTTGTTTTTTTACCTGGATTCTTATTACAGAGATGTTGAAATCTTGGCCACATCTGAAAATAACTACACTTTACATTGGAATAGATGGAGACAGAATTTTAGCTGAAGAATAATATATAGATGCCACCACCAGAGAACAGGCTTACCTGTAGCATTACTATTTGCTGGCACTAGTTACGGGCTTCTGTCAGCAGATATGTTTATTTGAGATAAACTGACAACAAAACTGCCTGTTGTGAAGATGTAAGATGGCAGGGAATCTTGCCTTCCTATCAGTTTTCCCTGCTAAAACCTTCTCTCTGGTGTACTTTTATTCCTTTTTGAAAAACCTATTAAAAGAGCTATTGAGCATACAGTGCTGGAACATTCCAGCACTATTTGTATTACATTTCAACAAGCAGTAGCTGAGAAAAATAAATAAAAGCCACCAGCATGTGAGATGCAAGGCTCTAGGAGCCATATGAGCCAGAATTTTTCTACGTTTGCAACTTTTCATTGCCAAAGATGGTATGGGCCAGATAGACCTACGACATCAAGGGTTTCAAAGCAACTCTGGTTAAGAAAAGGCTAACATAACAAGGCTCATTTATTTAATGCCCCCTGATGACAGAAGCAGTTACTATGGCCTCTGCATATTTCAGTACCAAAACTGAAATGCTGAATAGTGTTGGATGCTTTGAACACCCAAGGGCCAAGCAAGGTCAGTCAGTGATTTAAATACAAATGTTTTTGGCAAGCTAACAGCACTGGCTTGTTGAGGAGTTGAAAAAAAAAATTAAAAAAAAATTTCAAAAAATCCTACCCTTATCAAATGCTTCAGACTGACTAATTTCTGACTGAGAAAGCATAGTCACTAATTATTGCAAGGGAATGTGCATATTGCATCTTCCAAAAATTGATATGGCTGCTGAATTTCACATCCTACTCATCATTCCCCAGCAGATTTCTCAGTATTTGCTTAAAAAAAACCTTCCTGAGTTGCATCTGAATCATGTAAGTGCTGTGTTAAGACAACTGATTATTTAAAACCAGATTTAATTTAGCTACTCCTTTTTAAGGATGCCAAGGCAAGAATTGTTGTGACCACCCTTAACAAGGCAGACAGACAAAAAAAAGCTGGGGCTTAATGAGGTTACACAGTAATTCATATAGTCTGGAAATAATTTTGTTACCCTTCATATGGTAATGATCATCCTTTTTCCCCCCTTTACTTCTTTCCATCTGTTTAGGGAAGGGAAGTTTTTTAAATAAGTCCTTTGTGAGGGCTCCCTTTTACCTCTCTTGCCACACATGTTAGGACCCCTGACCCCTACTCTGTGTTTTCCAGCAGTGTGTCCTCACCATTTAAGACAGTATTTTCAGAAACACTGTGTTTTTATTAATTTTGAACATTTTGAGGAATATTAGATAAGTTTTTATTCATTTCAGAGCCTACACATTTCAAACAAATTGCAGACTTAAGATGCTGGCATATTGTTTCTCCCACATCTTGCTACCACTAATCTGCTGGTGAATGGGTTACTTATTTTTCTGCTGCTGTAAGACAACTTACTTTATGAAATGTAAACATTGGAAAAATGTCTTCTATTTCAGTGCTCCCTATATTTTTTTTTTCTTTGTATAGAATAAACATAGATTTGTTTTTAGAAAGACTCTTTGATCTGGGTAGATGATATTACTTTACCCATTTTTCTGATTCAGAAAGTAAAACCACTGAATTTTGGTGCACAAGTTTAATGAAGAAATTAAGACTTTTGAAGGGTAGCTACAATTTCTAATCATACAGAGAGCCAGGTTTGTACCAGAATTTGTAAATGTCTTCTCACAAGCTAATACACTACTCTTTTTTTATAAAATATTATTGGCTTTGGAAGACATTGTAGCCCAATTAAACTTAAATTTAAATTACCCATTTACCACAGGCCTTGGTGGAGGCAAGGTTTAAGATCCAAGACCAAAGCTCGAATACACCTGAACACTCACAACTTAATATATAAATATCCCTTATATCCTGCATATCAGCAGCATCTTTCTTCATATTTTTTTTCTTCCTCTGCTTTTTCTTTTGTTACTAATTCCTTCTCCTTTTAAATGCTTTTTCATTTTCATACTTAATTAAGTACCCTATCTAACCTCAGTATTGAGCACAGTAGTGGTTCCCATATTATATAATTACATCTTACTGGTTTGGGTATTTTTTCATTCTTTTTTAATACAGAGAGGATTCTTTTATTCATCTTGTACCTTTCCTCAATATGCTTAAATTGCATGTGTCTTAGTTTATAATTTCAAAGCTAGAAAGACATTGACCTACCAATTCTGGCAGGTAACCCTGTTTCCAAAGTCCTGAAAAGGTGATACAACAGGAGAGGTGACATGATGAGATAAAGACGTCTACTGAGAGCATGTCATAAAATTCAAACCAGATTCCCTGTGATATAATCCAAAGCCCTTCACTGGTCCCAGAAGTGACTTTTAAGATTAAAATATGTATTGTAAGACTTTAGCAGTCCCTTGGGAAAGCTTCAGCCCTGCCATCTTTTCTAGTATATGTACTCAAACAAAAGCTATTTAAAGTGCATGTATGTGAACCACTTGTGCTGCATGTGGAAACTGCAGCATGTATGACTGAGAACTTGAGAAGTCACCTCAGGTCCTGGCATTGCAGGAATAAAAAGTGTATCCAGATAACCCAGAAAAAGCAGCCTGGCTGAAAATGGATCCCTATGAACACAACATACATGAGTTGCAGAAATCTGTATGAATATTCTCCTCCAGGGGGCTTTTCAGGCATTTGACTTTTTGTACTTTGGCTTCTCTCTCAGTTCTTGGAATTTTCACACAAAAGTTGACAGCGCATTAAAAATGAACACAGCTTTATTTTCTAGATTCAGATCTTATTAAATGTGCATATTAAATGTTAGCAGAATGTTTAAAAATATTATTCCGATATTAGTGTATCATATATATCAGCAACATACTTAGCAGACAAAAATGCTACTCAGATTACATGACAGTACGAGTCAAACAAGTGGTACATGTAGAATAGTCAGAAACGCCATCTATTTTCATTCCATTCTGTTGCCTCAAACTGACAGCATTAAATAAAAAAGAAAAAAAGCACAGTAAAAAACATTCTAGAAAAATAGGATAGTGTCTCATAGTAGCACACTTCTTTTGCAGTCCTTTGCTTAGAACATGCCCCACTAAACCTTCCCATGGTAAAAAACCTAAATTTTAATTGAAAAAAAAAATAAAAATCCCTGACTGTATTACACCTGAAAGGTCAAATTTGTTTTATATAACTAACTGTAATGAGGCAGTCTATTGCTGCTTAAATTACAGTAATTGCAAGACAAAACTTTATACACTTTGGTTAAAGAAGACTTCTAGATACTAAATCACATCAAAATGAAATATTCCAACAATCAATAAGAATCAGCACATCTCCAAACTGATCAGGCCTTCCTTACTTTCATCACTTTTCAAGAACACTTCAGGAAACTAATGTGAACCATTATAAACCCAACCATACTGATACCTTTAGTCAAAATACTGCTTAATAGCAAGTAAAGGCAAACTATTATGAAAAAAAGGCATCAAGATAATTTTTTATGTGACATTAGCTTTTAGTATGACAACTCTTTTCAACAGCTTCTGTATACAAAGAAGTAATGCTATGAAGTGTAATGACTTATTTTTAAAATACATACATATTTCTTTCTAAATAAGCTGATCCCAGGGTTTTTTCCACTTTCTATTGTATGATACAACATATACAAAACATCTGTTTGTACTGCAAGTGATCTTAAAAAATAAGTTTGTAAGAAGTACACAATAGCAGTCAAAACATCAATTCAAATTTAGGGTCTGCATATCATTGCTGTATCCCAAACAAATGTATTTATTTATTTTCCTCCATCTTCTAAATAGCATTGCTCATTCACAACACACTTATTTTGCTGATATCTTTTCAAGAGTAGTATATAAGGACACTTTATTACTTGAAGAAACTAATCTTCCATAAGCAGAAATAGTCCATCTAACACTAAGTTTTCAAATCTGTTTTCAGCTTCAGTCAGGTTGTACATTTCCTACAGAAATATACCCTTTTGTATTTCATCACCTTTCTGTTTGAAGCATCTGTTTGCATTGCAAACAGTAACAAACCCACAACAGCTAAATTAGGCAGTTTAATTAACAGTATATGTGCAAGATGCAGCACAGTGCTTTCATGGTGCAAATTGTGGTGTTCGATATGTGATTACGACTGATGGCTAATACTTTTCTTTGGCTTACACATTAAGCAGCAGAGCTAATTTATTTACATATGCATTCCTCCAACAGATCCATTACTTCAAATACATCTGAATATTCAAGAACATGATCAGTTCATCATGAACATAAATTGCAAACATGCTTGATTGATCAAGCAACCTTAGAGAATGAAGGTAACTTACAGTAATGAGAAATAATCATCGGCATCAACTCCTTGACTGGCAGCCAAACTGTGTGATGTGTGCTCGAGGTAGGCACTTAGCATTAATCCTTTTGCTAATAACAACAGCTCCACTCAGGACATTGATTTAAAACCGTTACAACATTAAGGTTACTCGCCAAGTACTCCAAGACACAGGCAAGGTTTGCTAAAACAAAACACCTTAAGTTGTGGTACTAGTAAACAGCACATAATTCAGCTGATATGGAATACAAATCTCAATTTTTATGTTTATACTTGCAAAGTATAACTTTCAAAGTGCAAATAGAGCAAAATTTTCTAATCCTGTCTATCTTGTATATTCAGCATGAGAGAACTCAATAATCTGGTGTTACAACAATCTGCAGTCTAGGCACAAACTGCTCTCCAACAGTCCTCATAGAACTGAAACAGAAGTGTGCCAAGGCAGGCTTGGTTTGGTAACACTGAACAGCTCTGTCTGCAGGTTCACAGTATCCTTATGACTGCAAGCATTTTTTGGAAAAGGGCACTGGCCTGCAGAGATAATTTTCACACCTCTTGCCAAATGCAAAGAAACAAGGCACTAAGCATGGAAGTGTTGATACATTTTAAATATACAGCAAAATTATAAAAATGCCTACCTGCTTCAAAATAGGAAATGAGGGCACATTCTTAAACAGCTGGAAGCTACTTTGCACAAATAGATATTTATATATTTATAAACCCAGTAACTTTGTAGAAAAGCCACCTAACAAAAAGGAAAAGAAAAATCCTTCCTAAAGATTCAAAAGGAAAAAAAAACCACAACAGAATAACCCCCAAGCCACAGGACATTATGTATAAGGACAATAACAGCATAAAGATAGATTATTATTTGGCATGCTTAAAATCTTCGTGATAAAAATCCAAGACCAAACCATTCAGCTAAATCAACTGGTATGGTGATCCAGCTCCCAGTTGACTGCCATGGAGTGCAGGCACATTCCATAGTATGCATTGAGGACGGACACACAGCTTTAGCCCTTTGCTGGCATTCATTGAGAATCCAAACAAATAAATAAATAAACAAACAAGAAGATTTGGCCAAAAACAATGTCAAACATAATCTTCCAATGGCAGTTTTTGAGAATGAGAAATTAAATAACTGTTATTCTCCAAATTGCATACATCTTTTCAAGACCCACTGCATTTAGGTGATTCCACAATAACTGTATTTAGAGAGTAAACTCTTCCACAAATTGTTTAAGAAAATAAATTATGGCTTTTTTTTCCCCTTCACTAGTTTGTATTAACTGAATTTTGTGCCTACAAGTGGAATTACGCCAATATATCTTTAAAAATCAATTCTTTCTGCAAAATGTATAGAAGTTCAAACCAATGTTTCATAAGACATAATTAATATAAAAAAAAGTCCTAAACCTTAACCCTTGTATCAGGAGTGTTCTATTAAAATTGCCACATAATAAGAATAATAATTCTCAGCATATTCCACAGCAGTGGTCCTCTGTGGTATCCTTTTCAGTCAGCTGGGATACAGTCTGGAATGCTGCAATTAGCAACAGGGAGAGGGCTTGGTGGTTAATGACCTTATCATGCCCTGTGAGCCCTTTGAGGTTAACAGTCCCCATACCAGGAGTCAAAATTCTAGGATTACAAGATTACATTTACTGTTCAAAGTCACGGGAAAATAAAAAACAGTGCTGAAATCATACATTTAAGCAGATTTCCTAAACCTTGAAAGCTCAGTAAAACCTTTAAAGAAAACCCTAAAATCCTTGGATTGAAAGAGAAAGGTTGAACTCTCCTACAACTTTCAACATACTGAGCAAACCACAGATAAAAAAAGCTAAAACAACCTAAATCCCAAACAATTGGATTTTTGGCTACATTGCTCGGGATAGCTCCATTCTCCCTTCTGTGGCGATGAACTCCTTTTCTGTGGCTTGTTTATCACCTTGGCACAGTCTCTCCTTCAGTTTTTCAAGTTCATACTCATGTAGGATTTTTTGTGTTAAATATTTTTCACGTTTTATTTTGGCTTTCACATCTGCAGGAACATCAGGGATCATCCATGCTACAAAGAATTTGACGATGAATACCACATGCTAAAAAGAAAAAAAAAAGTAACAACTCATTACTAAATGAAACATGTCTTGTTTTATCTGTCACCACATAGGTCACTTTTTGTTCACAATAGAATACATTTAATTTGGATATCCTGGAACAATACTTAATGTATCTAAGATGTACATGAAGACTAAAACCTATCTTCTTATGCAGAAATTTTAAATCCAAACCATTAATGACTCAGCAAACCCAAGAGGAAAGTGTCAGGGCCTGAATCTCAACCATCACTTTTTAACTTCTCTGTGTGGTTTGTTAGAAAGTTCACACAGCTGTGCTGAAAACACTTTGCTATTGAAAGCTGATGAAACACAGCAGGAAAAGTGATGAGATGAGCACCTGAACTACTCCCTTTTCCCTTCGTAACTTGTACAGCAGTGGCTTAACACTGACATGCTAGTAATCCAAACTATTGATTTAGCTGATTTTAACCAATATACATCACTGCAAAATGCTGTCTGGATTTTGAACACAGTCATCTCACATACAGCTCTTTAATGAAAGCAAGAAGAGTAGAAGTGCTAGTCCTGGTGGCTTTAATCTCTTACACTTGCTTAAAGACCTTTTTTATTTTGCTGATTATTTTGATCAACATTTGCAGTCTTGCTTAGCCATTTTCACTGTTCCTACTCTGAGGTCAGCTCACTGAATTTAAAAGGCCCAGTAACAGTAATTATTTAGGACATGAGTACTTGGTATTACCTAGGGAACAAATTATTTTATACTCCTAGCAATTCTATTTTCTGTATTTATATATATATATTTAGTAACTATCTAGAGAATCACAAGGTACCAATGTCAGAAGGAAATTTTGTAGGGAACATACCTCCATAATAATTATAAAGGCCAGTTTTGCAGCAAGAATGTGCCAGAACTGCATAGTGTGTAAGTATTTTCTCTCATGATCTGGAGGATATCGATAGTCTCTGTACCTGTTGGAATGACAGACATGCAAAGGTGAAATGTCAGTCAGCCTGGGACAGACTACAAGCTTAGTGACACTTTACAAGCAAGTACAGCTGTCACTTAAGGAACCTTTTCTTGTTTTAAATGGTCTGTTTGCTTTTGCAAAAAAAGCCTCTCAGCTTGTTTCTATCTTTGTGTTTCCTTAAACACCCTCACACACACAGCAACAGAGCAGAGATGAGGATGTGTGACATGAAATTTAGTACACAGGTTACTTGTTTTTCAGGCAATGATCAAATAATACAGGACAGGGTGATGGGATATATCACAGGGTAATGGACACCTATTGAATAAATGTGACAGACATTAGCAGATAATGGACTGGATAGATGCAGGGTCTCATGAAAGAACAGACTTGAGTGCATGTTCTACACCACCAAACAAATGCAGCTGTTTCTGAAAGTGCTGAGGTGGTTTAGGGGTTTTTTTGCTTGCTTTGAGATTTTTTTCATCCAATCAATACTTTTATTTTACAATTTCTAAAGTTCTTTTGCATTTATTCTAGAATCTCCAATGCTTTTGCTAGCAAGAAAGGACTATTTTTTAAACAAAAGCAGAATAGGTCTGATTTTTGGTCTGATCAAGCAAAATAAGGATTGATTTTAAATACCATACCTCATTCTCAGCTTTGGGATCTAAACATGTCCTTTATCCTGCTCTCTTATTTCACTTATATAGTCCACTTATTCAGCCTAAAAATCTTTGAAAATATTGCCTGAAGTTTGCAACTTCAGGGACATAAATTTTCTTCCTCACTCAAAAATCAATATTGTAATTAAGTAAACAAAAAATCCAGTGAAGAAAAAGCAAAATGCAAATTATCAATGAGACTCTTTCTGGTGATTTTTTTTGAGATGATTATTTTTGTTATTGGCTTGATCTCTTACCACCTCAAGCATTACCTTATCAATAGCCTAAATATTACCTCTCACACTTTAGAATGATGGAATGACATAATTTATTTTCTAATGGATTACTTAGATCTGCACTGTTTTTTTGTAGTTATTCTATACAAAGTGATAAAATACACCAACCTGCATATGACAAAGTTTTCTGGATTCTCTTTAGGTTTATTTCGCTCAGGAAAATCTGAAATTTGAAACACTGACAAACTGTTGTTTATGTATCCAGACATTGGTGAGTCTTCATTTTCAGAATAAGCATAGTAGTAAACTAAACGAGGGATCATATCTGATGTGAATGCAACAATAAAAGCCTGAAAAGAATTTGGAAAAAGAAATAAGGGAAGTGGCACACAAAATTTGTGAGCAGATTTATAAAGGCGTTTTGTTTCTGTGACTCTGGCATTACCCAGAATTTTTTAAGAAAGGGTGAGAAGCAGGATTAGGGCACTCCACCTCAGTAAAAGATGCTGACTGCAGCCTCAGCACATTTTGCCTGGAAGCCTGAGATACTTTAGGTGCTGAGGTATCATGCTACTTAAGCAGTACCTGCAAGTGGGTTTGTTGCCTGAGAGACACTAAAAAGAAGTGTCTGTTGTGCTCAGTAGTCTGCTTTACAGTATGTTTCTGATGAAATACTGGCATAACATTTAGTTACCAGTTTGTAATAAATACTTGGAGCCACTGCTCCCACAGGGGCATCCAGAAGCAGAGCAGAATTCCCCCAGAACAGGTCTCATAATGACAAGGACAAAAATGCATCAGACACACAAAATTCATCCACCTTTCCTGTCCCCTACAGTTCCCTCTGGGCAAACAGTGTGCTTCATCAGTCTAAGCTTCATACTGGCTAAGGCCATTCCAAAGGGCTGGAACCACAGACAACTGAATGAAAGATTATGGTCAATAAAATGTGGATCGGGAGCTGCATACTGTCAACATATGGACAAGCAAAACCACTTGTTTGATGGTTGGTTAACGTGATACAGCGCTGATAAGGAGAATAAGCATCATCTGGTTTTTAATTCTTCACATTTTGAATACATGAAGAATCAGTGTTGATGTAGCACAGTTAATATACTTACATTAGTGACAACAGACAGGATGGCCATCCCATTGAGGATTTCCTGCCACACTCCTATGCTATGTGCTTTCGCAGCCACAGGTCTTCTGTACTGAGTGGTTAATTTCCAGGAGTCTACACGAATCTCCAGGATATTATTCATCAGAGCAAGAAGGGGAGCCAGGGGAAAAGATGCCACAAAGAGAGTAATGAATCCAAACTGAATGACTGCAAGAGAGAAAAACAAAGTGTCAAAATCTGCCCTTCCAGAAGTATCCTCAGAGTGACAGGAGTCTACCACTAGCAGACAAATGGCAAACTTCTGCCAGGCTGCACTAGTCATCTTCAGCCCTGGCCTAAGTGACAATCAGCCCCAGCCCCAAGACTTCTCCACACCCTTCTGGCTGCCATTGAGCAGCACCCATAGGAATAGGCATTTAGGTTCTGTGAAATGATGCTGCCAGCAGTGCTGGATATATGGTGTGTAACTGCAGGGGAATTGGGATGTAGTCATCCGTCAAATTTCTCAATTGTTAGCAGGCTAGTTTTGTTCTCTTGAAGTTTGTACCACCTTGTTCTTTTACTTCTCAACTGCACATCTCACAACCTTACTCCACCTGTTGTTACTGACTGAATCAAAACATTAATAACTTTTAATAAAATTATGGCATAAAATTCTATATGCAGTAGTTCCATTGGGAAGTCTTGACATTAGTTTAAGAATTGTGACTAAAATATACAAATGACCCTTTCAGTTGTTACCAAAAGTAAGTATCTCAGTACGGAACGTGATAATCCTCAGTACACAGCCAATACCACCACTATATTTCTAATAAAGGAAATAGAAAATTTTGTCTGGTTTCGGTCATGGATAAAAAGAAATTCCCATAGACCAGTCATTCACTCTTCCATGATTTCAGTGGTAAGCTTCTCATGTCAGCCAAGCAATAAAATTCCTACTAGCTTAGCAGCCCTGGGGCAATGCTGGAGCATAGTTCTGATTTTGGAACAGCAAGGACATGTCTGGCAACAGTGACTGTTATGAGAGTATTAGTTTCACAAGACCACAGCCCTGTATCAAATTAAAGTGATAATAACACTACACAGCTCTAGAATACTTAAAAACATTTCTGCAGAAATAAAACAATACAAAGGTTCATTTTTCAACAAAATGTATCCTTGTAATAGCCAAATATTAGCTTCCTTAAAGTGTTCTTTAGATTTATCTTTGCTTCAGTTTTAGTTTCAGTTTCACAGGTTTTGTAAACAACTGTTATATGCTTGATAGCAAAAGGTTTTAAAATCTTAGAAAATTCGGAGACTTAGAAAGAAAGTTAGGTTTGGAAAGCCCTGGGAAAAGTAGGCCCCGAGAAATGTTAGGCCCTTGCTAAAGATCATGTCAAACTGCACCTGTGTAGTCAGTATATGATAAATGATACAATTGTTAGATGTGATCAGATATAGTTTAAAGAACATGAGGAACAATGTTAGGGGGCTGGGGGGGATCACAAGAAATCCATGCTTGGGTAAAAACAATGCTTACAATAGAACAATGTAAGTTTAATAATTAATATGTAAGTTGTATAACGATAGAGTATAAAATATGTTCAACTCAAAACCAAATCAGGTCAGATTTGGGTATGTGTACCCCTGACACCCAGAACTCTTCAATAAAGTACCTTCATATAATCATTCTGTGATTATGTGTGTTCCTGAACACTAACATGCTGACATGCTCACTTTACCTTTGAAAACCTGTATTCTCTTGCCCACACTCCCTTTGCTGGTCTAATGGACCGAACCAAAGCACTGATCAGTGTAGGACTAAAGCTGAAGGGATTCTCCTCTAGCCAGTTTGTAGATCTCATGTCTGCAGTACCCATCCTTACAGCACATTTGGCACTCATCCCATACTGAAAATTTCCACTGACATCAACTAAGAATATGCTTTGGAACAAGAAAAGAACAGACATAAAGACAGCTGGCTGCACTGAGAATAACGTTCCCCATTCAAATGAAGAAAAAAAAAATCATTGCAGTGTTCCTGTGAAATTCCCAGCATTTAAGATGCAAAGACAGCTTTTTTATTAATTGGGCTGATCTATTTAATGATTTCCAGCAGTTAATAGTCCTCTTATGCACATGAAACTGGTGGCATCAACCCACAACAATTAATCGAGAAAATGTTCTTTTGAAAGTGTCAGTACAAGGTGTCCTGTCCTCAATTCCAAATTTGTAATTTTAAACTTACCCATTTCTAAATATTCATAGAACAGGCCTAAGGCTCCAAATGTCTGCAGATCATGGTCTTGCTCCCAGCGACTGTATAAATTTTCGGGATTATTTCTGGCTTTCCGACGACCCCACCAGTTACAAATCCAGCTGTATATCCAGAAAAAAGTTAACAGTGAGAGAAGCAGATCAGATTGGCTCACTTGGTTAGAGCATGGTGCTAATAACACCAAGCTTGTGGGTTTAGTCCCTGTACAGGCCATTCACTGAAGAGCTGAACTTGATCCCTATCGGTTTCTTCCAACTAAGAACATTCTGTGAAAGTCAGAGTCACAGAACTAATTAGGTTGGAAGAGACCTTGAAGATCATAAAGTCCAACCCATGCTCTAATACCTCAACTATACCATGGCAGCAAGTGCCACATCCAGTCTTTTTTTAAACACATCCAGGGACAATGACTCTATCACCTCCCTGGGCAGACCATTCCAGTACTTTATCATTCTTTCCATAATTTTTATTTTTCCTAATATCTAACCTGTATTTCCCTTGCCACCGCTTAAGACTGTGTCTTCTTGTTCTGTCAGTTGCTGCCTGGAGAAAGAGACCAACCCCCACCTGACTACAACCTCCTTTCAGGAAGTTGTAGAGAGTGATAAAGTCACCTCTGAGTCTCCTTTTCTCCAGGCTAAACAACCCCAGCTCCCTCAGTCGTTCCTCACAGGGCTTGTGTTCCAAGCCCCTCACCAGCCTCGTTGCCTCCTCTGGATGCGCTCAAGCGTCTCAATGTCCTTCCTGAACTGAGGGGCCAGAACTGGACACAGCACTCATGGAGCGGCCTCACCAGTGCTGAGTTCAGGGGAAGAATGAGCTCCCTGCTCCTGCTGGCCACACTATTCCTGATACAGACCAGGATGCCATTGGCCTTCTTGGCCACCAGGGCACACTGCTGGCTCATGTTCAGCCATTTCCACCTGGACACTGTCCAGCCACGCTATCCCCAGCCTGTAACCTTGCAGGGGGTTTTTGTGGTCAAAATGCAGGACTCAGCACTTGGACTTGGTAAACTTCATTCCATTGTACTCTGCCCATCCATCCAACTGTTCCAGGTCCCTCTGCAGAGCCCTCCTACCTTCCAGTAGATTGACACATGCTCCTAGCTTAGTGTCATCTGCAAATTTACTAGTGAAAGACTCAATACCCTCATCCACCTCATCAATAAAAATATTGGACAGATCTGGTGCCAGCACAGACCCCTGAGGGACACCACTGGTGACTGGCTGCCAGCTGGATGCAGCACTGCTCACCACCACTCTCTGGGCCTGGCCAGTTCTTAACCTAGCAGACTGCTCCTGTCCAAGCCATGGGCTACCAGCTTTCCCAGGAGTATGCTGTGGAAGACAGTGTCAGAGGCCTTGCTGAAGTCCAAATAGACAACATCCACAGCCTTCCCTGCATCCACCAGGTGGGTCATCTGGTCATATATGGAGATCAGATTGGTCAAACATGACCTACCCCTCCTAAACCCACGCTGACTGGGTCTGATACCCTGGCCAACCTGTAAGTGGTACGTGATGGCACTCAGTATAAACTGCTCCATTACCTTACTGGGTACTGAGGTCAGGCTAACTGGCCTATAATTACCAGGATCCTCCTTCCCACCCTTTTTGTGAATGGGTGTCACATTGGCCAGCTTCCAGTCATCTGGAACCTCACCAGTGAGCCGGGACTCTTGGTAAAGGATGGAGAGCGGCTTCGTAAGCTTATCTGCCAGCTCCCTCATCACCCTGGGATGGATCCCATCTGAGCCCATAGATCTATAAACATCCAAGCAGCTCAGTAGTTCTCTGACTGCCTCCTCCTGGACAACAGGGGGACCACTCTGCTCCCTGACACCATCTACCAACCCAGGACGACAGCTGTCCTGAAGACAAGCTGTCTTCCCACTAAAGACTGAGGCAAAGAAGGCATTAAGCACTTCTGCTTTCTCCTCATCTTCAGTTACTAAGTTCCCTCCTGCATCCAATAGAGAACAAAGGATGGTCTCACCCTTCCTTTTACCATTAATATACTAGTAAAAAAATTTTTTATTATCTTTTGCAGATATTGCCTGATAAAGTTTGAACATTGGCTTCCCTAATTAGTTTCCTACATTCCCTAGCAGCTCTCTTAAATATTTCCTGAGAGACCCGACTCTCCTTCCAAACATGATACATCCTCTTTTTATTTCTAAGTTCCTTCAAAACCTTGTTGCCCACCCAGGCTGGACGTTTGCCTCATCAACTCATCTTTTGGCATACAGGGACAGTCTGTTCCTGTGCCCTCAAGATCTCTGTTTTGAAGCACGCCCACCTTTCCTGAACTCCTTTGTTTTTAAGGGCTGCTTCCCAAAGACTGCTCTGAATAAGTTGCCTAAATAGGCCAAAGTCTGCCCTCCTGAAGTCCAGTGTAGAAGTCTTTCTGATGTTCCTCTTGATTTCACCAAATATCAAGAATTCTACAATTTCATGATCACTGTGCCCCAAGTGGCCTCCAAACACCACATCTCCCACCAGCCCATGTCTATTTGCAAATAGGTCTAACATAGTCCCTCCCCTTTTCTGAGCAAGCTCCTTAATAAAACATGCATATAAGCATGGCTTTCACAAAAGAGGCTGAAAGCATTTATGAAATGAGTGTGTCAGAATTTGTGCTTAATTTACAGAATTCTTCTTATCTTCTTCATATGGCAATCACTCCTCCCAAGAATTTCTCTAACTATAAGATGGCCACCTCAGTGCCACAGAGAACTTACGGAACAATAGCCTCTTGGATATTTCCCCAGATCTGTTTGCCAGCCATGACTATGGTGAGCTGTGTCGTCAGTTCTATCAAACAGCCTGCAGGATCACACTGGTGGAGACAAACTGAGTATTAATGGGCATGAATAATGGGTATCACCCAGACAAACTATATTCTACTACTATATAAATGCAAGAAAGGAGATCTTAAAACTTATAAGAACAATATTTAATTTCCACATGGATTGCCAGATAAGCCACTCTCTCAGGAAGGCTGTTACAGAAGTGCTTTAAATGTTTCAAGTGTGAGACAAAACACACACCAAAATGTATCAACCATATGAAGACAGAGTAATTCAGAGATGCTTCAGCAGGGCCTGTGTGCACCCCTCAGCCCCAGCAAGGTGAATCTTTTGCACTCAGTGAGCTCTCAGTACCAGATTTTTTTTATGATCCATGGTGAAACCCACTGGTACTTCAGGAGAACTGGGACCAATAAAAGCTTTATGATTTTTCACTCTTGTGACTGACAGATTTTCACTGCTGGTGTTTCCCTGACTAGAAAGAGCAGGAAGAGTTATTGGAAGCCCCAGCATCAGCTTCAGGACAGCTGAAGTCCAGCTCAGTTTAGACCAAGCCTCCAGTTGGAAATTTACGACTGTGCGGATTGAAGGAACAATCCACCTTAATTAAGAAAATCTTACCTCTTCATTTCGCCAGCGATTAAACATGTATGTGTAGCCACCTGGGTAACCAACAAACTTCCCTTTGAAGAAGGCCACGTAGAAGCAAGATGAATAGTAGTTGACAAACTGGAACAAAAACATTTTCATAGTGAGCCTGTTCTCATACTCCATATGAGTTCTGGGGATCTCTGTGAAACCAGAAAACAATAATTTTATGTTCCTTTATTCTCTTTAAAGGGCAGATTCACAAATATTCATCATGCCTTAAAAGAAAAAAAAAAAAAGATGATTTTTTTTTTTTAAAAGATTTCAGCAGATGGAGTTCTTACTTTCAGACACCCTACCCGTACTTTACAATACAATGTTTGATGCAGCCAGGCAAAGAAAATTCATATTTAAAACTTCTATACAATTTAATTTCCCCTTCTATGTCCTGTTCATTAGCATTTGTCCATCTCCAAATGTTACACTATTTTAGGACAGCTGAGATGAATCTCAAACAGTAACTAGAAGGATCTCCTGTAGTATGAAAATTTCACTATTGGCAACACACAATTATTTTTTTCTTTGTGATAGAGAAGTATATTACAGTATTTTTTTTCCCCAACATACTGTATGTGCATGTCATTAAAATCAACAGAAACTGCATGGTCCATGTGCCTCTGAAAGACGAGGCTAAGGTTCATAATGGGAAGAAGAATAGGGGACGGTATGGGCATCTTGGAGTTACTGTACATCACCAAAACCTTGGCTTAGGATTTTGCTGCCTTTTGCTGCTCATTGTCTACCACATTTATATTTTTGAAGGCAGCAGGAAGCTCTAAGCATAGTATTATCAAATGTCCTGTTAAATGATAACATATAACCAATTCAAGTTGGGAAGCAGCATAAGAAAAAACACTACAGACATTCAAGTCCCTCTCTGTTGGTCAGGACCTTGGCAGATGTGTTAAACTCATTTGCCTTATTGTAAAATTGTTTCATATAGCTGAGTAAACTGATGTTTCCAAGCTTGGTGTAAGTTTGCATGCCAGAAGAACATGAGGTATTTAATGGGAATCTGACATCTGAGTGTAGGACAGAGGAGAGAGCACTCAGGTAAGGCAGTCTGCCTAGCTTGCAGCTCCCTAAAGTATTTTTATTTTCAGTGAGCTGTTAAAATACTGATGTGAGGCAAACACAGGCAGGTTATATCTGCTTGTCTGAACACCAAATCTGGCCTAACCATTTCAAGGAGTTCAAGAGTGAAAAAGTCTGGGCAGACACTCCTGACAGCCTGGGCCAGGCATAGCCACCTCGGCCACCTGAGGAGGGCAGCAGTTCCCCCCACACCAGTGAACTGTTACACTCCCCCTGTAACCCACAGCCCCAGGTAGTGCTGCCACTTGAGAAATTAATCATCCACACTTGCAAATCAGCAAAATAACACTGCTGAGCCTTCACGCTTGTAATTCTTGCTCCTCAAAAAAGAAAGATTTAAAAAAAATATGATTTTCTGTTTGTTTCTGTGCTTGTAAGGGGCAATTTTAGTTACTAATTCTTCTGTTTCAGTTTGGTCTGATTCAGCCAAGAGAGATAAGCAATACAGATATGAGAGATAGTCCATGATAAATCAAAATAAACCAAATGTAACATCCATGTAAGTTTCTGCAAGGAACACCTTTCAACTCTTGACTCGACTTGCAAGATCTCACAAAAAAAAGATCAACCAACACTTTTTATGACAAGTACACAAACTGCAAGTACCTAATACTTTCAGTTCCCCAAGTTCCCCAAGCTGAATATATTCTGCAATTATGTTTTTCTATAAAACACCTTCAGGGACTTCTAGCTCTAAATCATTAGGGACAAATAAAATTAAATAAAATTGAAAAAAAAATATGTAAGAAGGCCTCTCAAGAGTGATATTTTCAGCATGCAAGCAGAAGTCAAACATTAAATACACTACAAAAGTAGTCACTCTTTCTGGGCCTCATCTCTGGTGCAAGGGTTCTGTTATCAATGGCTACTGCCACGATAACACATCTTGGCCACAGATTCTCATCCTGCTCAACCTCTGCCTTCCATCTTTGTAACTCCAAATCTGTACAGCCAGAGCTAAAAGAAACAATGCTCAGATAAAAATGGAAAATGTACTGTCCCATCCCATCTTTTCCCCCAGGCTAAGGGTCATGACTATTTAGTCTTTTTTGCTTGTAAAGATAGCTGTGATTTATTTTTTCAAATATATTTACAGGATTTCTAATTGAAAGACTACTAGTTCAAGACAGCCTGATCTTGCTTGATCAGCAAGATGATCAGCAAGATGACTCAAGATGATTTTTAACTATGTTCAGGTCTGTGATTTTCTCTGTAGACTAGTTCTAATATAAACAAGAATTATATGATGAGACACTAGGTTATGAGAATGACTGAAATGCAGGGGAAAAGTTCAGTATGGCCGTAGATACACCTGAGTCATTGCTGTAAGCTACTGAGCTCCTACTGTGCCTGAGTTGAGAACGGCACAGAATACTTTGATGGTGTTCAATGGAATCTTCAATGATTCCTTCCAAGTTTTGCCTTCAAGTACCCCTGCTTACCCATATCAGTAATCCAGATGGCTATTCTCTCATAGAAGAAATTCAGTATCATGATGATGACAAAATTGAGGCAGGAGGCTGTGACTGAAGTTGCCAGCTGAGGGGTCAGTAAGCCACTGATGGGCTGCAGTGTCTGAGTGTTCTCCATGAGGCTGGCGAACGCAGCATACACTGCAAGGCGATACACAATCACAGCTATCATGCTGGCTATGATCAAGGACACCTGAGGAAAGGAGGGAGATTTGAAATTCACTTGCAGCTTAGTATAGCTATACACTATAGCTGTATGCACGCAGCTTTAAAAACAAGATATAAACCATCATGCTTTATATTTTTAAAATTTTATTCTTTGTGGGTACGAGTTCAGCACCACGGAAATGGAAAGCAGGCAGGCAAAGTAATTTGTTACATTATATACACTAAAACCAACAAAATTATTTTGTTACCATAAGAAAAGCTGACAATCTAATACGGATATCTGAGAAAGTGCAGAAGAGTATAGACAGGAGATGGAAAGGACAAGTTAGATTAAACTGTCTGCTCTGAAACTCACTCTTCATTCATGTGAATTCTTTTTTCTGTTGGCCTTTACTACAATTTTTTCAGTATAACCGTTAACATTAAATAAGTCACAGAGAAAGTTATCCCCATGCCAAAATGTCCAAACAAATTGTTGGAGTCTGAGACACAGAGTGTGTGCCCTTATCTCTGATGCCTGGCTCTGATATCCAAAAGAACCCTGAATATCATATAGCATGAAATTTATGGGCACGTTTTCATGGTGTTACATGAAAACAACTGTTAAAGTTAGATAGAAAAGCTAAAAGTGTGAGTGTGTAGATTAGAGAGTTTTCTTAAGTCACTGGGTGAAAAAGTTAATTTAGAGTTTAAACTAGTTTAGAAAGCAGAATACAAGATGGAGGATTTAGGGTGTGGTCTCTTTTCCTTCTTCTTTCTTCTCCATGTTCTTCTTCTAGAGGTTTTTGGGTAATAGTAACTGATTGGATAGAAAATGCCGCAATGCAGCACGCAGATGATGGGTCACTGGGTCATAAAGAAAAATAATATACGTGTCTATTGTTAATTGGATAAAAGTAGGTATAAAGATGAAACAGCTGTGTGGTTTGGGGCCATTTTGTGCCTTCAAAACCAAAGTTTTTTAAACTTGAGCAAAAAGTCTGGAAAAGTCTGCCAAGTTTTGTGATAACATCCTAATAAACACGAGAAACAAGATCCTAACGAGCTTTGGAGTTTTCTTCCTGACCCAGAGAACTGAGATAAATGGAACTCCCCATGAAGAAGTATTCTGAAGATCAGCTCAGAAGAGACTGAGAAATCCAGGTGTGAGAAGTGCAGGAGAAGTGCAGAATAGGTGCAGCAGAATTAAAAAACAGATTGAAAAAGTTACACAAATTATTAATTAATGACAGATTTCCAGTGCCTTATTTAAAAAAAAAATCAGAATTTATGTGCACCTTAAATGACAGCATGAAATCTGCAGAACAGTAATAAAAGCATGTGTTAACATCATGGTTAAAACCAATTTATGTTAATGTGATGATTAGTAATGGTCAGCATCTCTGATATATGCTAAAATGATTCAAAAACATGCTCACCCAGAACAACACTGTAGCTCCTGAGATGCAGAATCGCACAGCCTGGCTAGTTAAAGGCAAATAAGGCTCCATCTCCTGAAACAGTCAAAGACAGCACAGTTCATGTTATTCTCACATCTTACTTCAACATGAAGCAGTACACAGAGCTCTCAGCAGCTGTGTGAAAAGTGCTCACATCCAAGGGAAACCATACAGAACCCTGCCCCTCTCTAATGGCAGACAGGACATAATTTTGAGTGTGCAAGGAGTTGGGGGAGCAGTGCAGGGCAAAAAGTTCAGGGCAGAAGCAGCCATAAAACTGCTATAAGTAAAGACAGTACCTGAAAAGAATGGTTAAAATTTTGCAAAATCAATCAGTAGCTAAAGGAAAAAGACCAGCTTCCTGAGACAAGCAAGCCACAGCTATTACCATAATGCTAGGTTAGCTGTCAAACAGCTGAGTCCACAACTGGACTCAAGTTTTATAAACTCTTCATGCCAAGATTCCTTAAATCTTGTCACTTGGATGTGCCAGTCTGCCAGACAGTGCTCTTCTCCACTCCTTCCATTTTATTTGTTTTTTTTTTAGTTGAAGAAATGGCTATGAACATAGCTGCCAAGCTCTGCCACTGCATGAGGCAACTGGGTCTTAGCCATGCCAGTATTCCCAGACAACACATGAGCAATTTTCAAAGTTCATGTAACGTTTTTGTAACTAATTCTAGTTCCTAAAATATCAGAGTACATGTTTTATGAAAGAATCTTCTCTTTAAGAACTAATGCCAGTGGAAGAAGATCTAGTGAAAAATAACCTGAATTTGATAGATCTGTGGGACAAGGCACTGTAGAATGCTTAGACTCCTCTTGAGCAAAGTGGCACTGAGTACTACAAATGGCTGCAATCCCAAATATAATAATAGGCAGTAATGTGCAATGACAGAGCCTAAGTTTGAATCGAATGCTTCATTATTTATGTAAAGTAGAATTACATTGTGATCATTAAACTCAGATTTTAGCAATGATCTAATTAGACAGTTTAGCATCATGAACAAGTATGTCACTGATAGCCTCAAGATCAGCAATTTCAGTTTCAGTACACTTAGAACTCTGAATCATGAATAATGATGAAATAATTTTCTGAGTGAAGCAAAACCAGCTGTGGGACATAAGAAAGTCATTGTCCTCTACCCACATAACCTTATTGGTTACTGCAGAATTAAGTTATTTGAAAGCACTGGCCTTTCACATGTTCAGTATAGCACATGCTCTAACAGAAGGAAATACTATTACCCGTACAAGTTAGCTTACAATTGGGTACTGATAAGGATCACTGATAAACCCTGCTGCAAAAAAACTTCTAAAAACCCCCGAGACAGTAAATTAAATTGTCATAAAATAAAGGCTTGTATAGTCATTGAATTTTTATGGCAATTTTTAATGCATACTTAGAAAGTACAGAGGAGTGCAGTATCTCACACTGAGGTAAGAGAAGCGTATTACAGTCCATTTCTACTTCCTAAATGAAGTTCACAAAACCCTATCTCACCTATGCGATCTGGATTAATTCGGAGAGAGAACAATCTTCTCCCTCAGGACAGATATACAAGCATACCTAAGCCTTTGGCTGTGCTCTGGTATAGCTGATTCACCTCACCAGGATAAAGGTTTTGGTCCATTCTGTACACAACCACTGCTAACCAGTCAGCCCACTATTGCACTGTCCTAACATGATCACCCTCTCTCTCAGAGCACACAAATGCCAGCACCTGCCTGCTGGACAAAGCTCCCCCGGCTCTTTCCCTCAGCTGCAGCACTAACACAGCAGTCTGGCAGGGTTTGGGCCCTGTGCAGCCATGGAAGGGGGGGTTTGAGCCTAAGCATACACAGGGATGCAAACCAGCAAATAATACATAACTGGCAGGCATGTGCTTTCAGTTAGTAGAGCTAACTAATGAAAATTGATTTACCTGAACCTGCTCTCCTGAACATGCAGAAATTAATGCTTCAGCAGAGCTACACTCTTGTCACTGTTGGACACAAAATGATTTACACAGATGCAGCTTGAAGTGTGATGAAAGAAGAAGGAAGTTTATTTTGTTCTTTCAGTATTTATAGGTTTTCAACAACGACCAGGGATTGGATAGTCAGGTTACCACCTTCCCAGCCACACTGGCTGTGAGAGACGTCCATCAAAAGGCATATATTTAATGGAATGTATAAACACCTATGTTTATAGTTACTTTCCTGGGAAAGTAGCTAAAAATTATGAAAACAATATCAAAAGGCTTGATTCGCAGGGCGACACACTCTTAAACATAGTGTACTGCTATCAAAGAGTTCTGTGCGAGGTACACAGCAACGTATAACAGCAGAATTAATGCAGTGTATGGAAGGGGAAAAACTCTCATGAAAAATAAGTATATGTATTTCCTAATGATTAAGAAGACAAGCCCTGAAAGACAGGGCTAGTGTTTACAGAATAAAGACTCTTATGTTCTGGCTAAGTTTCTATTTCTTTCTTAAAGATTGTGTTATCTAACTTCTAACTAGGATTAGCGACAATAAGCTCTTTATATGCAATTCTATGAAAGGGAAAAGATGATTTTAAAATACATCAAATGGGCTGGTAGATGTGCTGGAATGCAACCAGCTGATCCCAAAATTTGTCAAATAACTCCTACCTAAAATAATTTTAAATGAAAACAACTAATATCAGTTATTTATATAGAGTATGTAACAGAGTCAAGTAGGGTCACTAATTGCATCTCAATCACATTTCAGAGAAAGGACTTCGGCAACTTTCACTCCTCTGGTGGTCCCCAAAGTGGTTGTGTATCAGAAACAAAACCACAGCTAGACCAACTTATCACTTTAGATCATGATGCTTCTTCATATGTTGTGTAGGGATAAGAAAGGATGGTTTTAAAGCCATGAAAGTTTCAGTTACTGCTACCCTGAATTGTGAAAGATGCTGTAAAAAAACAGGTAAAAGCCATAAACTTTGCCCTTATTTTTCTGATCTAATATATCAACTTCCTTATTATGAAACTTTCATCATACAACTGAATTTGCACACACGTCAATGCAGCATGTTCATACCTGAGTTATGGGATTCCTCTTCTTTTGGGTACATTTTGCTTCATACTCAGGCCTCAGCTGAAGCTGTTGCTGTTCCTCTTCAAAATCAACCAAATCCCATTCATATTTCAGTCTTGCTTGCCGCCTTTTCCAAAACTCCAAGAAAAGCGTAACTACAATTTACAAAGGTTAAAATAGAGCCAAGGAAGAAGAGAACAAGTTCATGAACCAAGTTAAACATCTGCACTGGCTTCTTTTCTGTGGTTTATTATTTATCCTTTCAGTGTGACTCACTGATTTTTACTGACTACCTACTACAGTTCACAAATAAGATCACAATATGGATCCAGTGATTTACTGGCAAATTGAATTCCAGAAGTGGATGACAAGGAAGATGCCAAGACAAGATATGGGTATTTCCATGGTTATGGTCACCATGCTCAATTAACTACTCTGTGTATGCAAAAAGCAACACAGAATTAAGAAAAGAACTTGATAATTCCACAAATTGCTGTGTATAAACCTATAACACATAAATAACTATTATAACAAATACACAGAACAGCTTTCAAAAAATATGTTAAAATATATCTGTTGATTTTTGATGCTTGTTTGATATCATGGTGTCCTAGGGTGACTTTATGATGCTGAATTGTATCCCCATTTGTCTGTTTAGCCCAGAAATAAGTTTTGTGCCTTTGAAACTAGATCTGAGAGCAGAAGGGGGGAGAAGGAGAAGGGGTTGAATGTCTGAGGCAGCTGTATTCAAAAACAGAGATAAGAGCTTCACCATTCTCTTTCTCCCGGTATATACTGTCAGTAGCACGGACAGGGAGCAGGAGAGAGCTCTCCTTTGCTTTTAGTTATTCTTTTTTTTAGCTAGCTGAGGCAGAAAAGTTTCCCAGACTGTGGCTTTTCTTTTTCCTGGAACTGTTCAAGCCCACTCTGGACTGAAAACCCAGGAAAACACTGGGAGCTCACACCTATGGCCCACTGGGGCCCAGGACACAGCATTTTCCAGTGCAGGAGGGACTGATAAGAGACTGAGCGAGCCGAGTTATACTCCATGAGAAGGACTTTCTGAATCTGCCATCTCTTCAGAACAACAAGAGGTTCCATTGCTAAATATTATTAATTTTTCCATGTTTGTGAGTATTTTGCTTGTTAAATTAATGTTTTTCCACTTTTCTCAAAGAAGATTTATGTCTCCTGAACTGATGGGGAGGGAGGCCACTTGAACTTGTTTTCTAGAAGAACCACTTTGGAGGTTTCCTCCCAAATTTGGAGGAAAAAAATCAGGACACATGGTCATTTTAAAGACAGTGAACATCTGATGATTTTCATATGATCAAGAGTTGGGCTGGCCGAGAGAGAACTGATTTCATATATAAACAACTATAAAATTTATAATATTATATAACAGTTTTAGAGCCCTTTATTAAACTACTTTAAAATTTTAAAACATTTTGTAATCTGATCTTATTTGAACTGGGGAAGTTTTATGGTTTAGACAAACAGAGGAAACCTTATCTTCTGCAGTTCTAAACTCTTTGGCTGGTACTTCCTGAATGACTAATCCATGACATGCAAACACTAGTTCTTAGAAACCAAGAAAAGTTTAATAAAACAGCCATACAACAATAACCTTATTAGATCTAAAAAAATAATTCTGTATGAAAGAAGTGAGTGGTTATATCCTCTGATAAAAAATACACAGGTTTCCTATTAGCACACAAGAATCTTTGTGAGTTAATGAAATATCTATAAACAAGTAGAAGATTTAATTATGACATTTCATACAAACAGTATGAAACAAGAAAACTGTATTTAAGAAAATAAGAAACAATAACTATGCTATCCTGAATTTATAAACCTTCATAGAGTTGAAGAAAAGAACACATATTCAACACAATGTTCTTAGATATCTGGAGAAGTATGTAAGATTATAGAGGCCAGAAATCCACCTATTTCTACATCAGCAAAGCATACTACAATGTATGAATTTCACTGGAGTAGAATTTCCTCATCCCAAAAGTACAGCTAATACAGTGGCAGTGGTGGACCACCATCCATCGAGTGAAAGGAGACAAAGCTCCCCACTCCCTCACTGGGACACTGACGATGTGCAGGGCTGAGCAGAGAGGACTCTCACATGGCCTGCATAAGGTTGGACCCCTCTGGTCACTAAGGAAAGAATCAAATTTTAGCAGTAACAAGTATACAATGCTTATGATATTCTTATGGTATCCTGTGGACATGATTTTCTGAACCTGAGAGAATTTTCAAGCTCTCAGATACTGACTGTTCCCAAGGGAAAGTCTTGGGAACCCATTCTTGCTCAAGGATTATTTGTGTAAATAAGGAATTACTTTCCCAAAACAAGATACAGATGTTCTGAGCATGTTTTTTCTCTCTTATCCCACCAATGGGATGAGAGGAGTCTTGTTCCTTCTACCAATCAGGGTGAACTGATCAGAGAAGCTTATAAAAGGGTTGTCAAGACCCCGCAATAAAGGTTTTTTGCCTCAAGAAAGCAGCTGTGTGTGTGACTGATTTCTGGGGACCCTCGCTCAATATTTCATGTCCTCTAGCGACATCTAGTGGCCTGAAACATGGGAGTCGGCATCGAAATCACGCAGCTGCGGGAAGGTAATACCTTCTTTTTCCTCCCCCCACCCGCCCGGGGATTCTGAGTTTTTTCAGTCCAGACTGTGGGTTTTTTGCCTGTCATTTTTTCCTTTTGCTGGAGACTCCTCCCAGTGAGCTGACAGCATGCTGATCGCTGCTCTAGCCCCAGAGGATGAGATTGTCCTGGATATGTGGTTTGACATTCTCCACAGGCAGCATCTGGATATTCCTGAAGCAGATATTAATGCTTTGTATTTTTGGGGAAAATAAATGGATTTTTTCCAACTGCCACTCATGCACTGCTGAAAGATCCTTGGTGGAGCATAGGTGACACCTTGTATCAGCTGGTGCTTACTGGCAATGGTGAAGATGCGAAACTGCTCCTCCCTTGGAAGAAATTCATGTCTATTAGAAGCCGCGAGCTCCAGTGCCTCATCTCACGACGTCTCAGACACAGGCCCTGACGGAGGAGACTGGTATGATCCAGAAGCCGTTCTGCTGGACCGTGACTCACAGGAGATGGCATCAGACTCAGACCAGGACTGCCTAGAGGGGATCTTTTCCCCAGCCCGATCTCTTTGCGACTCTAGCCTGGGGGTGGGTGCCCTTTTGTCCGAGTCCCACGGGACGGGTGACAGGCAGAAAGGGAACACGGGAGATTTAGCTCGCGACAGCCACTCCCCCCCACTCAGCGGGAGTTACCCTGCCCGGGGCTCGGGGAACCGCGGGTTGAAGGAAAACACAGTATCCCCCCTGGCGTTTCCCACGGTGGAGGGAGCAAAGCTGGCTCCCGCTCCGGCTGGCGCAGTTGGAACACTAATTGATTTAATGTCTGAAGGAGATGGGGTCAGCTCTGCACTCACACGGGGGATAGCGCGCGTCCGGCTGCCGCCGCGGCTGCGGCAGCAGGGACCGGTGGGAAGGATTATGCACCCAGGGCTGGGGGAAACACGGCCGGCCCCGGTCCAGCCGTGAAAACTGCAGGAGCTTGGCCGGCAATGCTGCAGTCCCCTGTGGCACCTTGCCGCCCACCCCCCCAGACAGTTCTGATTCAAGGTAAATGAGAAAGACTTGGAGATGGAGGATTGGGAATTCCTTGAAAGGTGTAGGGGAATTGGAGAGACTTCCCTTAATTTTTCAGATTCTGCCAGGAACAGACAGTCTGGTACAGGAGAAGCAAGCTCCAGCTGGGTGTCTGTCTCTGGTCCTGTGACATCTAATGGGCAGGATCACAGAGATGCTGTGACCTCGCAAGGAGGTCTACAGGCTTTTCCTGTGGTAAAGGGAAATCCTCAAACAGGGCTGCCTAACACACCCTATCCACTAAAACTGTGTTGGGCATTAGAGACAAGGTGACACAATATGGCCTGGGATCTCAGGAGGTAATGCACATGATTCACATTCTTAATTCTAAGCCACTGGTACCATATGACATTAGGCACCTCACTCAGATGTTGTTTCAGCGTGTTCAGTTTGAAGTCTTTGAAGCTAATTGGAGTCAGCTGGCTACAAAGGTAGCTGGACGGAATAGTCAGTTGTCTCACCGTGACCCTAGGTATGGGGTTGGAACGGACCTATTGACGGGGATTGGGAATTTTTCTGATCCTGATTTCCAGGTTACATTCCACCTGCAGATGCTAGATCAATGCCAGAAAACAGGCTTTGCAGTTCTGCAGAAAACCATAGAACTATGAGCTCCAAAGCAGAAGTTTGCTACTATAGTCCAAGGGGCTAAGAAGCCGTACATGCAGTTTGTTGAAAAACTCTCTGCATCTGTGGAGAAGCAGGTGGATGAACCTGAATTGAGAAGGCTACTGGTCACACAGCTGGCAAGAAGCAATGCCAGTGATTACTGTATGAGGGTGATAGAGGCTCTCCCAGGTGATCCATCCTTAGCACAGATGGTCCACACTTGTGCTAACATCGGCACCACAGATTGTAAGATGGCTGCCTTGGCTACTGCCTTACGAGTGTCCTCAAAAGGGCCAAAAGGTAAGCAGCAGAAGCAGGTGACAGCACAAGCCACCAAAAAGCAGGGGAAACAGAAGCAGAAAGGGAAAGCTCTCTCATTTCTGTGCACTCGGTGTGGAAAGCCAAACCACTATGCAGAGGCTTGCACAGCAAAGTTTGATGCTAAGGGCCGGCCTTTGCCAGATTCAGGAAATGCAAAGCTGAGCACGTTGGGGAAACGCAAAGCTGAGTGCATTGGGGAAACACGCTTGGACATAAGCTTTTCCCCAGGTCCTGAAGCTGATACAGGCTTGCTCAGCCAGCTCATGGCCAGCACCTGTGGCTCAGCTGGACTTGATGTCTGCACAGCAGCAACAGTAGTCCTGAGCTCTTGCGAAGTGCACAGAGTTCCTCTGGATGCCTATGGACCTCTGTGGGAGGGTAGAAGTGCTCTCCTAATAGGAAGATCGAGTGCTACCCTTCAGGGCATCATTGTGCATCTTGGACTTATTGATGCTGATTATTTGGGACAGATTTGTCCTATGGTTTCCACTCCCACCCCTCCCATCACTATCTATGGATGCTAAATATGAGCAAAAGCAGGGAGCACAGTGCCTGTGGAAAAGCAGGCCGCGTAATTTTTTCAGTCTCGCCTGTGAAAGTGGCCTGGGAAATCATAAGGAGGAATTAAAACAATCCTCAGAGACAGAACACAGCCTTGCAGCCTTGTTTTCTTGCAAGAGAAGGTCAAGGGGTGGTGTACCTCACTGACAATGATGGTAATATGTTAGTTCACTAACCAATAAGAGCTTTACCTTTTTGTACTTTCATGTATCAGTCTATAAAAGGAGATCTGAGGTAATAAACCTCCTCTCCTGTTCAACTCACAAGAGAGTCTGTGTTGTGCTTCTCACTCTTCCCAATAGTGCGACAACTATCCCCGAAAAAACATGCATTGCTCAACTTGTGCCTTTCAAGTCTTCAGTTTCTAGGACTATGGACTGGTGTCGAGGGGATGGTTGCTTTGGATCAACTGGACCACCTCAGATACACTGGGCTGCAACCCTGACCAATAAAAGGCACAGTGGTGTACCCTGTGCCCTCCTGGTGCCACCCCGTCAGAGATCCACCTATGTTGCCATGAAAATTAAACCTTCTGATCTTGTTTTCATAGTTTTAGTTACTTTCCCAGGAAAGTAACTATAAACATAAGTGTTGACACATTCCTTCTAAGAAATGTCTTTGATGGATGTTTCACATAACCAGTGTGATTGGGAAGGTGGTAACTTAGTTATCCAATCCCTGGTCATTGTCAAGAATCTATAAATACTGGAGTCAGAAAATACAGTTACTTCTTTTCCTGTCATACCATTGAGATGTGTCCATGTGAATCATTCCGTGTCCTTTAGCAACACACCTACAAGCTCTGATCGACACGGGTGCCTACATAACCATCCTGTCCTCCTCTGCAGGGCCTCTGCAGTGGCCTCTGGATTCAGTGGAGTCGCCTGTCACAGGATTGGGTGGAACAGCACAGTATTTCAACAGCCAGTGGCCTTTGCAGATCACGAACTCAGAGGGACAATCTGCTATAGTTTGGACTTATGTCACCACAGCTATTGCTAACCTCTGGGGGTGGGATGTACTGACAGCCTGGGACAGATTTTTGAAGGAGGCCACTGTGGTGAAGGGCACACCGTGCCCCACACCTCCTTTACTGGGGCAAGGGGACAAACCCATCTGGGAAATCCAGTGGTCCCTCCAAAAAGAAAATGTAGTCGCTCTTCCAGATTTGGTTCAAGAGCAAGGTACAAGCTATATCAATCTGCCAAGTTCCATAGCAGAAGGTAATGCCAGGGCTGAAAAGTGGGCTAACCTTGCACTAGTAGCACCTCAGCCTGATGTACTAGCACAAGCCAAAGCATTGCATGAATTCTTTCATCAAAACGCACGTACATTGCAAAAGCAGTTTCAGTTGACTCCAACTGAGGCCAGTGACATTGTTAATTCCTGTGATGATCGTCATGCACTTGCTCCGCCTTTACTGGTGGGCATAAACCCTAGGGGTCTCAAGGCCTTGGAAATTTGGCAAACAGATGTTACCCAAATTGCTGAATTCAGCAGGGTGAAGTATTTGCATGTGTCTATTGACACTTCCTTCTCTGCAATGTGGGCTTCTGCTCACACTGAAGAAAAAAACGCGCAATGTCATTGCCCATTGGAGGCAGGGTTTTGCTGTACTAGGAATACCTTCTACTGTGAAAACCGGTAATGGCCCTGCTTACGCCTCACAGAAAGTGCAGCAGTTTATGCAGATGTGGGGTGTTTCACACAAATTCAGCATTCTGCATTCTCCAACTGGCCAAGCCATTGTTGAATGTGCTCATGGTACTCTGAAGCAGGGTTCTTCAAGAACAAAAACAGGGAATGCAGGGTGAAACCCCACAAAGTTGATTGGCAAAAACTCTGTATATGGCAAATCACCTTATGGTGCTGCAGAATTCAAATAACCCTGTCATCTTAAACCATCACCTTTCTTTGCAGGCTTCAGGCGAGATGCATCAGCCCCGAGCAAATGTTCAGGTGCGAAATTTGACCACCAAGCAGTGGGAGGGCCCGTTAAAACTTATCGCTTCAGGTCGTGGGTATGCATGTGTATCCACAGACACTGGGGTACACTGGGTACCTACAAAGCATGTCCATCCTGACCTGCAATCCCAAAGGCAGAACTGAGCTAACAGAAAAACCACAGGCTGTGACCAGGAGGAAGGTCATCAAGTGGAGGAACCTTTGAGTGATGACACAGATGCAGAAGATGAGTGTGGTCACTTGGATGGTCCCTCTATGAGCAGGCATCTTGCTTCTTTTTCTTTTTTTTTTCTTTTTTGATTAAAAAAAGAGAGAGAGATGTGGACATGATTTTCTGAACCTGAGAGAATTTTCAAGCTCTCAGATACTGACTGTTCCCAAGGGAAAGTCTTGGGAACCCATTCTTGCTGAAGGATTATTTGTGTAAATAAGGAATTACTTTCCCAAAACAAGATACAGATGTTCTGAGCATGTTTTTTCTCTCTTATCCCACCAATGGGATGAGAGGGGTCTTGTTCCTTCTACCAATCAGGGTGAACTGATCAGAGAAGCTTATAAAAGGGTTGTCAAGACCCCGCAATAAAGGTTTTTTGCCTCAAGAAAGCAGCTGTGTGTGTGACTGATTTCTGGGGACCCTCGCTCAATATTTTGTGTCCTCTAGCGACAGTATCCAAGATGCCTGCTTGGGTTTTTTAAATCTTAATTCCTCTGTAACTTTATATTATTTTCACTCATTTGTCATTTCTGCATCTGAGGCAGGATATTAAGATGAAGCCATTATTCCCCTTCTTCCCACTTCCAGTGTCCCTCAGCAGCTTTGCCAAGATCTCCTTCCTGCTGAACATAAAACTTAACAAATGTACTCACCCCATATACCCATGAAAATGGCAAAAAAAAGAGTTGCCACGTTGTCAAACAAATGGGAATACTGCAACAGAATACCCAGGAACAGGTCAGTACCAAGACAGTTTTCAGGAGGAACAAAAATGATAAGTGGCTGCAGAACCAAACACAAACCTGTGAGGACTCGCAGGTGGTATTTAGTCTCCAGTATTCACAGTCTCGGTCACAAAGTGGGCACATGATAATCTCTCCTCCAATTGCAGGGTCACAGATTTCTTTGCTAAGGAGGAAAACATTGTAAAGTATCTGTTTCCACAGCATCTTAAATGCTATTATATGAAATTTTATTTAAAAAATAAATAGGAGCTTGATTTGTTCAAAGCTCAATATTTGCAGCTTTACAGCAAAGATGCCACATCTTGTCACAGTCACTGCGGTTAACCACTGGTTGGTTAGGGCAAGCCAAGAATGAAGCAGCTGCCAAAATGAGTAGAATTAACAATTCCATCTGAATGGGCTTTTTGGCTCTACCAGAAAAAAATCAGGAGTCTGTCAGGAGCTGTACTGCACATGCACTGCTTTCAGGCAAGATATAAACCATGCTTCTCACCAGGTTAGCAATGATATCAAAACACCTTTTCTAAAAGCAGAGAGACCACTTCAGCTTTGATAGCTGCAGTAAAATTTGCTACTTCAATTTAATGACAGGCAAAATATAGAATCCTATGATAGTCCTTTGGTATCCAGAGAAATCTCAATATGTATAATAGTATTCCCAGATGAATTCCTAACCTAGCTAAAACACAAGTCTAAAAATTACATTACTCAACAGAATAGATGAGAATTTTAACTTGTTAGTCATATTTTATGGCTAAAACTCAAAATTTTATGGAAGCCTTCTTACAGAAAGCAGTCAGCAACAAAAAGTCAACCCTCTTTTCCTCTCCCCACCTCCAATCCCTGAATACAATAGATCTATGGACTTCTGATAAAACAAACACTATGCTTATTTAAATAAACCCACCAAACAAACTGTGGCTTCTAAGATACTGGATCCCAATTTGATTGGAGAACACTGCTGTTGTATTTTACTCATACTTTTGGTTAGTACAAATAATGAATTACACTAAAAGGTCAGACTGCTCTGCAAGATAGATTAAATAGAGGAGCTTAAGACAACACTAAACAATTTTGAGAGATTTAAGGGGTGGTCTTAGAACTTAATATATTGCGGCTTCTCCAATACAGAAAGATATGGTCAACAAAATACTGCTTTTCACCCACAAGTTGAGTCTTACTAATTGATAGCCACAAGCTCTGCACTAGTGGTCCACCACCTTTTCAGTCAATAAAGACAGCTGAAGAATAAATTTGTCTGCTCTAACAAGCTTTAAAAGTTTGTTACCTGTTGAGTAACAGTAAGAATAGTTCTTTTTTTTTTTGCAAGAATAAGATTTTCACATTGCTTAGCTTTTGCCCAGGAGATTTTGAACGTTACACTTACCTGCTCATATTTTCATCCATTGTAAACAAGCCATAAAGAAAACAGATTAAGCCAACAACTGCTGCAAGGAACAACATCTCTGTGTAAAATCCTAGCCAGGCAAAATAGATTCCAATCTTCTCACCATAGTATTTTCTGAATAAGAAGAAAATGCAATTAACAAGAACACAAAGCAGAAATTTAAAACTAGAGAAAATAGAGCAAAAAAGCTAATAGAGTAAAAAGAGTAATAGAGCAAATTGGCGAGAGTAAAAGTGAAATACTTGGCAAAATTCTCTTTAAACAGAAGAGTAAAGGCATTGAAGTACTGTGGAAAATGAGATCTGAAGCTCGCCATGAGAAGTTACTCAAGCTGCATGAACAAGGTGAATGATAAGGATATATGGCCTCTTTTGTTACTTTTTTCCTCCTAGTAGAAACTAACATTAAAATCACTCTTTTCTCTTTTCTACAGGATAGTGTAAGTGAAGATTTACTTAATGTTTTTTCCAAGGAGTTACGCAAATGAAACAGCACAACAATTCTGACTATGTGGTTAAAACAAATAGGTAATCCACAGAAATACAACCACTTGTGTTACAAACAAAGAGCTGTAACCTGTGAACAAAGCAACATTCTGTTGTATTGCATCAGGTGAATCAGAGATCTTAAGTGAGCTTAAATTTGGGGTTAGAACTGAGACTCAAGCTTCCAAACTGATTTTATCAGTATTTTTTCAAGTCTGTGCTGAAATTTCAACATTTCAAACAAATCTTTAACACTTTTTTGCAGAGACTGATTTAAAAATCTGAGCTATTTTATGTATGTGTTTCTTTACATCAAGTCCTCCTGACCCCAGGAAGACTGGCTAGATGGAAAGATGCTTGATTTGAGATAAAGCATTTTTCTACTTCTCCATAGAAAGTTGTGTCCTGTCCTCCCAGGATGCCCAATTAATATCCAGTTCTCACTGGATATTAAAAGTGGTAAAGACTTCTTAGCAGGATCACGTTACAAATGAATATACATTGTATTACAGTGAAAAGCAAGGAAACATAACCCGCAGGCAGTATTTCACCTGATAAGGTCCAAAGGCTGCTCTTTGTAGAAGCGCAAGAAGCGGGCCCACTCCATGTAAAGTGTGTACCTCTCACTGTCACAGTTTGGGTCACTTGCCTTTTTCCAGTACTGGCACTGTGAGCAAATCAGAGTAAGGGGAAAACAGCTCATTGACAGGCTCAAATACTACATTGAAACAGACAAACAGGAATGGTGATGCACCCACACTGTGGTGTTGGTCATTATCAGGTATCTTAACTGTCAAATACTAAGAAAATTTTGGAATTTCATCACTTTCCTAGAAATAAAACACTGTAAAATAATCACAGTTTCTGACAGCTTTTGTAATTTTACTTTGTGCCACAGAACTCTACTTCTAGAAATATTTCGCTACATCAATTATTCACTTCATGATCTTGGTTTTCCTTTTTTTCTGAATGTCTCTCAATCACAAAGAAAAGCATGAAAATTAGTTTCTAAACAGGAAGCAACCAATGGAAGTTTAAGCAACCCAAAGTTTGCATTTTGGAAGTATTCTGAAAGATTAAATAATTATTTTTAGACAAAGATTTTTGAGTCTGTCTCACAAGTTTTAGAATTTTTTTCATAAAATTTCTTAGCATTTAAAGTTGATTGTAGTTGTATAGAAGAGATTCTTGCTTTTCACTGCCTGTGGTTTTGGCAGTCCCAACAGTATGAAGTACTTCCCAGCCTACACTAGCATTCTAGATCCTAATCAGCCAAACTTTCCTCCTGAAAACCTAAGGAATGTCTATTCACTCATTTAATTTTATTTTCCAAGGAAAATAAAATATTTTCAAACATTTAAAAATATAAATCCATATACAGTAGTTAAATATGTCTTATTGTATAATTCAGAGATATAGATAAGCAACTCAAGTTCACTAAAGCATAGTGACATCTGAAATAACCAGTAAAAACATGGAGAGAATTTAAGATTTAAGCAAAAGAATTAAACACAACATTTAGGAGGAAAAAAAAAATTTAAGCAGAAAAACCCATTTAAAATACTGTAACTCTCTCTTGTTTTCTCCATGGAATTCCAGGACTAAATCCATATGTGTCATATTAAAAACTGATCTTACAGCAAAACTAAATACAATATCTACTATCCTTACCACATTTCCAGTATTACAGTATTTGCACCCCAAAGCTTACTGAGAGATGGCCAAGTCATCATTTCACACTGAACTGCAGGATTCAGGCAACTCACCTGACTTCAGTCCCAAAATGCTATGGTCCCAAGAGTTTTTCTCTAACTGCAGGTAGTGTGCACTACTGTGTAACTACAGTGTGTGTGTACAAACCCTATACACACACACTGCTGAATGTACGGATCTGCAGTAGGTATTAATTCCTTGTTATAATCTAAGGTACTACTGCATGGTCTGTGTGACCAACATTACAGGAATATGATGGAGTAAGTCTCTAAAGAAATGATGTGACTGACAAGTATTCTAAAATCCCATCCACAGGAAGAAACATTTCGGCACATAAAAGCCAGATAGTAGGGCTGACAGGTATGTCTTGCGTGTTATAAATCAGAATCAATTACTGGGACAAATTGCAAGGTTTGAGTATATTTTCGTATCTCCTGGAACAGCAAATGTCACAGTAGGTAAAAGAGTGCAGACACTGCGAAATGTTCAAGGGAGCAGAAAGCTGAAATACTTACATCATGAAGAGGATATGCAGCTGTATAGGTGCCATTGTTTAGCAGTCTCTTAATCCCAAATTTTTTCTTCCCTTCTTCTGTTCCATATGGGCAACGTGTAAGAATATAATTAACCTGAGATGCAAGGATGAGAATTTCAGACCTTTCCTATTTTAAGGCCATTTAATAGCAACCTATAATGGTGTGCACTGTGTAGAATCTGCAGGAAGAACATGCAAAAGCAAAATGTATTTCTTCAGGAGGCCTAATCCCATATAAGAACAGAGAGGGCACAATTGCCTTGTAGACATCCAGAAGATCAGTTCCAACAATTATTCCATATTTCTAAGCAAGATGCACAGGTACCCAGGCCTCTCTGTATTTACCTTAGTTTCTATACCCAGTCCTTCCTTACATGAATATTCTGATGGGGCTGTGTAAACCTACATGTAAACACAAGTAGCCAAATACACATACGTACTATTCTATTTCTCATGGATGGTGAGAAGAAAGTGCTCTCATCATTAATGAGGTACAGCTCCTGCTTGTCCTTGCTGAATGGTGCCGTGAAATAATCTGGTTCAGGGTGCATCACCTTCTCGGGCAGTCTGAGTGGGAAAAGCACACAGTCCAGGGGGTTCTCCACCACGGGGGTAATGTCATTTTCCCTGATAGGAACTTTAATGTTCAGCACCTCTGCATATGTGATCAGAACCTCCCACGGTGCATGGATCTTCACAAAAAAAATCTTGCCATCTTCAGATTCCTGTTCCAGAAGAGTTAAATAAGACATTAGACCCATTAGTGTTTTATTGCAAGATTTATGGGAATATTTTTCATATAAAATGTATTGCCTTTTACATATGTTTAAACGATTTAAAATCAAAGGAGGGGGAATAAAGGACTTTCTGTGTGTGTATACATATATTTACTGAAAAGCTTATCTGAGTGGATGGCTGTTCATAAAAACAATCTTTGTAGTACTAAAAGCTCACAAAGGCTTTTCAAACTATATTAATCTCTGTTACAGATGGGTAATGAGATGGTTGGCTCTCGCAATTAAGGGATGAATATTATGTGTCTATTAAGAGAAGCTTTACTGATGTATAGTTATATTATTGTGATTTGTTCTCCCAATAGTTCTCTTTCCCCTCCCCTTTTGTATTGCTGCCACTAGACAGCCTTCGTAGTTGGGAAGAGGGCAGGCTTGTTACTAGGAGGCGAGGCACAGCAACACCTGCCCTCCAGTCAAGTTGCAAGAAAGCAGTCTCCACCAATGGACAGCAAAGAAGAGTTGACTGACAGATTTTGGGAGGGGCCAGGGTTGCCTGATGTAATCCCAGGGCTATAAAAAGGGGACCAGCCATTTTGTAGACAAGCGTACAGCAGATAGTTATTTGCTCCTGGTGCTGTGTCTCTTTCCTTATTGAGTCCTTCTGTTGTATTTTGTTAAGGTTTAATAAATCTTTGAAATTTTAAAAGTGAGCATTGTTTCTTACAATCTCATACACTGAAGCCTGAAAATTCTCATGACACTGGAAACATGAAGAATAATCCTGTCATAAGCCTCACGTAACATGTATGTTCTTCTAGTGTTGCTCTGCATTCACAGTAAAAGTTAGCAGTCACAAGGGTTTTTAATACTGCTCAATGAATTCCCTATGTATGGATGTTACAGAGTCTGAACTTCATCAAGAGTTATTTTACTCAACTCAGTCTCTGGCACACTGACTGCATCAGTCAAAATCGCATGTTCTCTAGTTATTACACCAAACAGTATCACTAATCAAACATCCTGAAGTTATTACAGGGTCCTTCCTCATAATTACAATATCCAGTGAGCATAACTAATCCATTCTTTGCCTTCCAAACTTGTTACTCATTGCCAGGTGGGATTAAAATCAGCTGTAAGCATACTTCCCATTTATGTGGACTTAAATCAAATCACAGCTATTTTGCCTTGTTCTTGTTATGAAAGCAAAGGCTTTGTTTTTCTTATGAAACCAAAAGCAAAAGCTTCTTCTTGAATCAAAATTATTCTGCTTCCACAATTCTTGTCAATGTATCTGGAAAAAGCACTCAAATTAACACATAACCTTGTTTCCCCTTAATTAGTCACACTGCACTGAAATCCACAAGTATAATTTATAATTTTTCTCAAAGAAAGAAAGTGGTTTATTAATTTCTGGATCTATTCTTTTGGTCCTAATTTTTCTTTTTTTTTACCTTCTTATCTTCTGTTTCTAGCTCCAAACCAGCCTTTTGCAGGTTGCTCTCAAATTCTTTTCTCCTTTCCTGAAGAGAAACAAAGACACTTTAGTAACTGATGAAGTTAGCTATTAATTGATCACTCACCGATTACTCACTGGGTTTCACTTCTCTCAACTGCTCCAATGACAACCCCGTAAGGCTATGTGACCTCAAAGCAAACAGACAAAAACCAGGCCACTTTCCAGTGAGGGCCAGCTTTGTAATGGGAACCCACCAGGAATTGCACTGACTAGCCACAGGGCACCCACTGGGTAGGAAAAGGCTTGTTCTGTGCTATCTGGGTCATCAGAGAAGCAACTGATGTCTTCTGTCCTGAGCACTTCTGACTTAAGGAGGCTGGTGTGTGGGGTGTGTTCAAGTTTAGATACATTTCCAAGAGAAAAATGAAAGAAAAATTCTGGAAGTGCGTGGAAGACTAATTGCTTACAGCCTCATCTATTTACCTCATCTATTTATTTTGTATATTTAGTTATACAATTATGCCCGATACAGATATTCAAGTACTGATTACAGACAATTCAAACAGTATTTCACAAACACCACTGATAAGACCAAAAAATCACCAAATGCTTAGTTTGCATAAAGTCAGCACAGACGTCATGCAGAGATAACAAACCTGCCTCTAGCAGTGTGTGGTGGCTGCATGACCTGTGTGAGCTTGATATTCTTCTTGAACTCCTTTCTTTTGCAAGCTAATTCCTAAGCGGTGTTTTTAGGTGAGAACATTTTCTTCCTCTCCTTCTCTGTATAATTTTTTCTTCTATTGAGAGACTGTATTAATTTCCTCTTAAATAAAATTTGCTGATGAACTGCCAGAATAACAATAAATTAAGCCAAATATTGAGCCCTTAAAATGCACAAGCTACACCACAAATTTATTTCTGGCTAAACCATGCCACGCTGTCTAATGTTGCTTTTATTGAAAAGTCTTAAAATGACAGTTTTCAAACATACTTAAAAAACCCAAAACACTATAATTTTCAGCCAATTTTCTTTTCCTGCATGTCTGTGAGGAGTAGACTGTCATTTTTTCATTTCAGTTTGCATAACCTACTCAGATAAATGCAGATCAAAAAATAGCATTCATAGCCCTTAAATGTTTTCCTGTGTCAGCGGCCTTTCATTTTAATGTCACATCTGATTTTGCCAAATATTACTAGATATTAAATTAGACACTGGACTATATAAACTTGTGAATATGGTAACTCCTGAGTTCTAGCAGATGCTGGGGGCAAAAGCAATGACATGTGCTATTTTTCCTACAAACCTTCCTAAATGCACCTGTATAAACATGTCAGAGAACTGTGGTTTGCTGACATGATAATCAGATAAAGAACAACACAACTAAAACATAATTTAAGAATATATGTTAAGACACTATAGAAAAGCTGACATTCAAGCCTAGTATCCAAAGCTATATGCTGTTGCCGCCCATTTGCTTGGTTTTATTAAGTTCAGAGGTGGTTTACCCCAGTTGCTCCCCTGTCATAAAGAATGGTTTGTCCCCAGTTGCCCATCATTGTAAACCCTTCCCATTTTTCCAGATTGTTCCCCATCCATCACCCCAATCCTGCCCCTAAGCCCTATCAATCTATGTGAACCCCCACCTTTTGTTCCAGTTCTTTCCTTGCCTATCATCCCTTCCTCGACGCCCCATTGATTGTACAGTTGCTTTCCCTCCCCCGGGTCCTTACCATTGGTCCTGCATATTGTAATCCCCACCCATAACCCCTCCGTTGCTGTTGTCCCATTGGTCACCATATGAGCCGCCCACGGTCCTTAAAACCTGGCGCAGGGGGGTGCCCAGGGTCTCGGCTCAGACCTCTCCCCTGTGATCCCAGCCCTGCACCTGTTGGAATAAACTTGTTCCTGGGAAATCGGGAGAGCCTGAGCACTCTTTCTCCCTTCGTCACAACCCGTGTCGCCCTGTGAGCCACAACGCCAGAGCGCAGAGGAGCTCTGGAGGTTCCAGGTTGAGCCTCGCAGTGCTAGCCTGGTTCCCCACTCCTGCCGCTGACATCGGCCACAGCTAGCCGAGGCAAAAGGGGCCGAGCGGGCAGCGACAATATGCTATTCTGGATTACCTTTTCTCCTAACAAAACATACTGGTGTGTGCAAACACTGGAAGAGAGCCAAACAAGTCAGCTCAGAGGGTTCTCTGCCACCAGACACCAACCAGCTTCTCTCCAGCTGTGCAGCTCAGGAGCAGACAGAGCCAAAGGGTCTGGCCCCATCTTACTTATCTTTCCTTACAATACACTTGGTGTATAAAAGGCTTAAAATGGACAAAACATATTCCTTGGATCAGAGCTGGTAGTTTTTAATGTGTACTTGTTAGAATTCTAAGCTTACTGGCCCCCAAACCTAATAAACTATCCCTGATGCATATATTTCTGACTCTGCTATAGATGCCACTCTGCAGTCAAAGAGGCAGGAAGGAAGCTCTTTAAGTCATCACATCCACCACATTATGTGGATATCTCCCATAATGTGGAACAAGCACAGACTAACTTTATCATCTAACACATGTGGGGCTGGTAATGAACCACCTCACTAAGATTAACAAAGCAAGATCCAAAGTCCAGCAGTACTATTATGCCCAGTGTAAATGCAACACTGCATAATCAGGTATCTGTGGAAGAGAGATAACTTCCATAAACCCCATTGTGATAACAATGCTGATACAATGGGTAACAATGCAGGTCAAAGTCCTGGTGGGTCCCTTCTGACTCAGCATATTCGGTGATTCTCTAATTCTATGAACTCCTGGTCCTGCATGTGACACTCCAAGAGTCACACTGTGTACCTGAAAGTGTTGTCCAAATGCTTCTTGAATTGTCAGGCCTGGTGCAGTGGCCTGTGACCTGTTCTGGTGCCTGACCACCCTCTACATAAAAAAACCTTTAGTTCCTAATACTCAACCTAAACCTCCCCTGACTTAGCTTCATGTCATTCCTTTGAGTCTTGTCACTGACTGGTCTGAGAGAGAAGAGACTGGTACTTCTCCCTCCTCTTCCCCTCACAAGAAAATTGTACACTGCGAAAATTGTACACGTACCCCCTCAGTCTCCTCTTCTTCAGGCTGAACAAACCAAGTGCCCTCAGCTGCCTCTCATAAGGCTTCCTGTCAAGATTCCTCACCAGCCCCGCAGCCCTCTTTTGGACAGTCTCTCAACATCTGTCTTATTTTATATTGTGGTGCCCAAAATCGCACACAGAACTCAAGATGAAACTGCCCAAGCTCAGAGCAGAGTGGGACAACTCCCCTCCCTTGCCTGGCTGGCAATGCTGTGCCTGATGCACCCTAGGTCAGGGCTGGCCCTCCTGGATGCCAGGGCACTGCTGACTCATTGGACTTGATTGTTGTGGGTCCCTTCCAATGCAGGACATGCTGTGATTTCTTCTGCAACTACCAGACAAACCTCTGCAAAGCTGCATGGAGAAGTCCCAGTTCAGACTGAACACAGCTTTCGGCCACTCCTGCAGACCTGGGGGTGCAGCTGGTAATAGGGCTAACAGCAGCAACAAGCACCTGATACTTGCTGCCTGTGGCTCCCTAACTCTGGCCTAGTTGGTACCTCTAAGAAAGCAGAAGATTCTGTCTGAGATGATGAAAACCAGGAAAGAACTAGGTAAAATTTCCTTCTGTATCTCTGTACCCCACTGGGGACAGAGGTACTTTGCTTCCAGTTAACATAAGAGTGAGTTACTTTGCACAGAGATCTATGAGTCCTAATGCTCGGTAGTTCTTGTGAAGAAATACACTGATGGACAATAAAGGTCATACATCTTTGTTAGATATTTTTATAAATTTGATTTATATTTTAACATTCACATATTAATATTAATATTAATATTTTCATATGGTGGTGAAATATTTCCACATGTGCTGGAGGCTTTAAGGAATAATATTAAGTATTGTCTCAAAAAATTGTAATCCTAAATTTTGTTCAGAGACCTTTGTGGTTTGGATCTATTTATGTAGCTTATAGAAGGCAAGTTCAAAACAGCATTGAAGCTGGAATGTATCTGGGAATATCAAAAACAGTAGGCCTGTTGTTCTGCATGAAACTAAGGGAGAAGATGAACAGACTGTCTCAAAATTTCTATCTGTATCAGGACTATGTTGAAACACACAAAGAAGTTATTTATCCCATTCTTAGAAATGCAGAATAAAGCTGTTTCCTTGAGATTAGGAAATAAAACCCTTTGTCACAACTGTTATTCTCCTCATATGAATACCTCTATTCTTAGCTGTTCCACTTTACTGCATTCTTGTATTACTGTAAAAAAACCATTTATTTCTATGATAGCTGTACAATAGCAAGGACAGTTTATGTCAGACAAATTCCAGAGGCTGCAGTTCATCAATATTTAAATCTTGCTACCACAAAGACAACAGCACAGTACTTGTATGCTAAGAAGTCTGTACTAATTTATGGACTTACTAATTGCATAAAGATCAGTGCTGAATATAATTATAGGGAAAATGTAGATGCCCCAGGAACTGTGTAAAAAAAGTGGTATCTCCATGACTGTTCGTCCAGTGACCACAGAGTTAGTCTGCAGGGCTACTGATCTTCCTACATGGGGCCATAAACTCTTTTGCAAGGAATATATATACACAGAATTAAATCTCACAAGAGATGTTTAGACCTTTTGAAAAACAGAGATGTTTCTTCTAGGAAGTGCATTTTTACCTCAAAGAGGAAGAAGAATATTAGCTACTAACTCTTGGGCTTTTTTCCACGTGAATAATGACACCCATGGACATGGATTCTGGTCTGGCAAAGATTCCTACTACCCCCTAATGACCCATAAAGAAATGAGAAGGAAACTGCTGCACACAATATAAGTGAGTGACTAGACTGACCATCTGACTAATTTTCCTTCCCACCTGAAACATTACCTAAATAGTATTCATTTCTTCCCTGATTTTAAATAATTCAAGTATGACTAATGGAAAAGTTTAAGAGTTGCTTTGACAAATTTTGCATGGGGATCTTTCTTCTCTCTATACTGAGTAGTCTTCTCTTCCTTCTTTTTCAAATGTGTTTTGCTTCAGGATAGAAGAAAGCATCTAGCTAAGAGTACAGCCTGACAAGAGACAGGGTGAGTTTGAAAAAGTATGCTTGCATATAAACCTATGGTATTATAGCTATCAAATAACCTGGTCTCCCAAGAAAATCTCTGGAATGTGGCTAGCTGAGCAAAGCTGACTGAGATGCCTAATCTGGGAAAAGCATCAAACAGAGACATGACAAATTTTTGGATTTTTTAAGATAGTAAGAGTAGGATGCAGGGGCTGTGTTCCTCACTGAATTTTATCTGGATGAAAGGACAGGCAGCAGAAGTTGTTAATGGAAACATGCCACCATCATTTTCTTTATAAAAGAATGAAAGCAACATGCAAATTTTTTAAACAGCCCAATCTCACAGTATTTTTCAAAAGGTAATTTGAATTTTTAATTATGAAATACTTTAATATGACAAGATATAGATTGTAAGTGTTCTTTGTTTCAAAGACCAACAGTTTTGATCATGATTTTGTCATAAACATTGGTATAATTATGCTTTTTTCAGATATCCTTATCTTTCAGAATGATTACTTGAGAATGTAGTTTTGGTGTCTCCTTTTTAAAATTTTTTTGATCATGAGTAAACTCTGTTATGTATTGGAGAGACTAGTTTGTAAATGTAACCTCTCCTGCCTCTGAAAGAAGGCAGCAAATACAGAGAAAAAAAACCTGAAATCCTTATTTTTTTTAAATATTGTGCTTTATATAAAATTTTTTGTCTTGACTGCCTCTCATGTACTGCTTTTTTTATATGGCTTGAATTTATGTTAGCCAAATTTGACCACATGTGTCAGTGTGAGCATGTAACAAACAGGTGTCATTAACTGATTCCATCTGACCTATTATTACCATCAAGGCAACTGGGTCTTGCTGGCAAGTTCAGGGATAATCACTAACTGGCATTTTAGAGAAAGTTTGTTCTTGTGCTCTGTTACATAGGAGGGCTCTTATCAAAGCCACTTTGAATATTCTTCTAGAAGAATGAATACACATATGTAGACAGAAAGTCAAACACAGGGAAAACCTCCAGGAGGACATGCTGTGTCTGTGTTACTCAGAGTATATTTTAAGAAAAGCGTCTCAAAAGTATTAACAGAAAACTGCATTGAGTCTTGGAGCTAAGAATCTATTTCTCCTCTAACTACAGTCAAAGGGTGTGAAAAAACAGTTATGGTTGAATCTTGTTTGGATGATCTTTGCTTATTTAGAAAATTCCCCTTCATTTGAAAGTATTTGCAGGTACAAGTATTTGCAAATATTTCTCTAAAGTCTCTGCTAGACTGTTAAATGAAGCAAAATAATTTGGATTACTTTACTCTATTGTATCGCTCAGCCTAAGTAACAAAGAATGAACAACACAATAAACACAGACATATAAATCTAATAAAATTGGGTCCTGACAAACAACAGTAAATTACACAGAAATTTCCATGCATGGAATTGCTTTTCACATAGCTATATATATATTTAGCTAAATTCTATTCCAGGTGAGTCTAATGATCTGAAAGGGTTAGTAATTGATATTCATCTTATAAATAAAAATAAAGAGGACTTCAAAAAGATAAACTTACCAACTTTTTTTCCCATTCCTTATTAAGATCATCCACATAGGAGAGAACAAAATCAATTCTTCTCACACCATCCCTGAAGAAAATAGAATCTTTGCTTTGATGTCTTTTATCAATCTGTAGAAGATACAGGCATATGAATAAAAAAACAAGCATTACTGTTTCTCTAAAATATAACAGAAGGCAAAGAAGTTTCCCCATATTGCCACAGTTCTTCAGTTTCTTTACAGCTGAAGATGTATTTGGGCAAGATGTAACAAGGGCTACATCTAGTTTAAACAGTTTCAAAATTAACCACATATGTCCACAAGCATTACATGTAAATAACTGGTACAGGAAAAATAAAGATAATATGTTAGTGTAGCAATACTTGTGAATACTTGAAGCAGGTAGCAAAACGTAAATTCCATGCATTTTCCTCTACATAACAAGATTCACTTAATCAACCACCACAGAGACATATGGACCAGCAATGACCACACATAAAAATAGCTCACAGAAATACAGGGGTGATGTTTCAACATTTACTTTCACAGGAAAAAAATACACCTAATAAAAGATATCAAAGTAACAAGGTAATTAGGTCTAAATATGACCACGATCTATTAAAGGTCATATTTTAATTTATCAACATGCCAGAATGTCTTAGTAACAACATCCACCTTTTTCACTATTAGGCCACAGTAATTAATGTTAGGCAAATAAAAGACTGCAACCCCACTCTCCTAGGGAAGTTAACTCATTAGGTAATATTATTTATTATCATCTTAATATTCAGCTCTATCAAATCATGTACAAGACATACAGCAAAGTGCTCTCCATAGAAGCGAACATTCTAGTTTAAATTAACTCTGTGCTAAGGAACACTGGTGTTATTTTTTTCAACCGCACCTATCAGCAAAAATGTATTTGTATAGAGCTGAATTGGGGTTTTATTTCATTAGAGTAGGAACAAAACAGAGTATAATGTCTCGGTCTTCCCTCTCTCTTAACATGCAAGGAGGCATGTGTTCCCTGAGGAAGCACAGAATATTTATTTGTAACTGTGAACTTTGCTCCCAGTTAACAAAAGGCGTCACACAGTGAAGCATGTTATTATTGCAGCACCCAAGTCACTTGCAATAGCATTCACCACTTTACCCTGAGACGTCGCTTTAGGAACAGATTATACTTCCTTTCACTCTGCTGGAATAACCAACAAGTAGTTAGCAGGCACACTATTTCTCTCCAAGAACCAACTGCTTCAAGCACAAACATCCCAACTATGGTGAGCAAGAAATCCATGTAATTTAAAGATAGGAAAAGCCTCCAACCATCAGAAAAACGCAAGTACCCATAAATAATATGACTATCATGCCTCTTTTATTAAAGGCAAAGCTGGGCTGGAATCCATTTGGACAGTAAAAGTATGTTTTAAGATAATGACTCCTATAATGCTACTTGCCATCATTTGGATACTTAAGCAGATTTTAAAAAGAGCACTAAGAAAGTGGTTTTGAGTGTAGAGCAAAGGTACCAAAACACTGGCTCATGCATAGTGCATGCATATTTCTGTTATACTCAAGTTTGGCCCCACCAACAGGGACATAAAAAGACAAATGGCAACCATGTAATTCCAGAGCTGACAAAATTATAATATCCGCATAATTCATGTGTTTCTCTTTAAATAGGCTGAAATAAAATAAAAATAATTGAAAATCCTATTGTTCCTGCATTGCACAACTTTATGCATCTTCATTAGACACACTGGTAGCTGTGTGTCTAATGAAGACATAAGAAGTCTTCATTAGAAGACTTTCATTCTAGTTTGTCTTCATTCTAGTGAAGACACACTGCAGCTGTATGCTGCAATACTTGAAACAGCCATGCATTACAGAGAGTTCCTGTGTTCCTATCCTAGCCCTTGGGGAGCTAACAAACACTGTTGCAAATCAATGCAGCACAAAAAAAGCTAAAAGAAATTATTTCCTGAAAATGCTGCCATCCATTCTTTGCCTTTCCTGTTCAGCAATTCTGTTAAGGTTTTTTGCTGTTTATCTTCTTGAGAAATATTTACAGCAGATCAATTAGACTACTTTGTATGGCTGAAATCAGGACAGCTACCTCAGAAATGCTTTTGCTTCCAAATGCAGTACATCATCTTGCATGATTAAAAGGCTCACAAAAATCATGGAATACAACAGCAGAAAAGAAAAAGCATTTTCCTGTTCTATTTTGTACTTGCAGGTTTAGGTCTTTCTTTGCAAATATTATTTTGATTACATGCAAACTGCAAGTTCAGATACTAAGTTAGTCAAGTTAAAAACAGTGCATAGAACCACACTAACATCTTGATAGAATCAACAGTACTGTAATTATTCAGCATTACAGTAAGTGAACCCCAAAGTGCATTCTAACAACTTAAAATGTTAGCAATTGCTCCAATCACTGTGACTTCACAAGCATAGAAATTGTTCTTGTGCACTAAATTCATATACACAAAGAAGAAATAAAACAATAAGCAATACTTACCTCAAAAAAAATCTCCTGCCAAAGGTCTACCCCAAATTGTTTGGGTTGCATAGTTATATTATTCAATACAATTGAAGAAGTAGTTTATCTTTATTGCCATTAAAATTTAGTTGTTTTCTAAGATGTATCAGAATCCTCAGTAATTAAAGGTCTGACTGGCAATTTAAGAAGATTCAGTGGTCACTGTCAGAGCTGCTCTTAGAAGGGGAATGCTTATCAAGTCCTCCTTCTGTACATAGGATTATTCATTGTGGATAGTGACAGGCCTGCTTATTAAACCCATAAATTATTCCTTTCCATTTTGCTGCACTTGGATTTCACAAGGACAACAAGATCAGTCTTGCACATTCACAAATGTTTGCGCATACATGTGTTTAACACATATAAAAAGTTTGTAATTTGCATTGATTCTATCAGTAAATCATTAAACATTGTTGATTTGTACATCTTATTTCTTAACAGCTCTTTCCAGAACTGCATGAATACAGCTAATGATCCTTGACAACCTGCAGTTACCAAATGAACCTACACCTCATCACAGAAAATGTTCTCAAATGTGTTCCTCCTGCAATACAAGTAAACAAATTAAAACTTCCTAACACAGTACAGGGAGCAAGCTGAAGCTTTTTAGTAATTTACACCCAGTGAGGAACTACAGAAGAGATGAAGCCCTGAGGAAGATGGTGAAAACTCAAGAAGCAACAACTTTAAGTTACAACAGGAGAAATTCCTACTGGATGTGAGGCTGTGGTTCACTGGGAATGGGTACAACAGATTGTCCAGAGCAACTGCATAATCTCCATCCTCAGAGCTCACAGTGCCTGATTAAGTTAGGCAGGACTGATCTGCACTGAATGTGCAACCTGATCTACGTTTGAAGCCAGCCCTGCCTTGAGTAGGAGGTTAGCCACCCAGAGGCCCCTTCCAATTCAAGTTCACTGTAGGATTCTATGAAGTCACGTTCCTGCAAACATTCAGCATTTACCAGGGCTGTCAATAAGTTGAATAAATCCATCAACTACAAAGCAAGTTACAAAACCCACCCATTCAAAAAACAAGTAATGCCCTCCTGTTATCCTGTAATAGCTTTCCAGCCTCATAAGTCTAGTTATCTAAGAACTGTGACTACTCAGCTTGTGGACAGATGTACTAATTGAATGTTGTAATGGTCTACCATGAAGAGATAAATTTTCTTTTCATGTGGCGTAAGTGCAAATTTACAGGATTCATATGGTATTATATCAATAGTTAGTTATCCCAGAGGCTGGGGTATTGGATCATGTCCAACCAAACAACACTCCAAGTACCTATGCTTGCAATCCTCACCTCAGACACAATCCAAAGCCCTGCAGTAGGAAACCCTGACTCAACAGGACAGGTGACAGGAGAGACCAAGATGCCAGTAAGGAAACAAAGCACAGCTCAAGATGAAGTAAGGCTGTAAGAGCCCATGGTCCGTTTTGCCCAGACTGGTTTGGGCATGGTATGTGAATGCTGGCTGGCAGCTTCACATGACATTCAGATCCACCTAGACTCTCCATTCAGTGCTGCTGAGTGTTTGCAGTCCTTGGCCACCCCACTCCACAGGCGCCTCTGAGACTTTTCCAGGGCCAAGGCAAACAGTCAGGCACGGGGAGCTGGAGAGCATAATGCAGCTGCTGGAAGTGGCAGCTACCACTAACACTGGCACACAGAGTGCTTCAGAGGAACGACTGCAGGCTGAAGCTGAATGACAGGCACCATGCTAAATGTCTCTATGGCCTCACTTACCCCCATCCCAGCACACTGACAGTGGGCCTTGGGCAGTGTAGGCAGCTACCCCGTGATGGGTTAGTGGTATCTCAGTACACAATAAACAAATATGTTTTGCAGATTATACCTAAATTATTTAATCCCATATGTTTTTATGGGACTCTGAGGGATTTCTATTTCTGCTTATCCATCCAACAGGAAATGTCTCCTTACAGGTCACTCGGCACAACCCTTAGCTTGTAGGCATGGAGCTCCCACCAAATATACCCTGCTAGTTAATATCCCAGCTCTCTCTATGTCCCTGCTTCAAAGACAGGGGAACTTTTCTTAGAGCAATACTTCTCAGATTATAATTCAGTCAGAAAAGTGCAAGTTCCTTAAGGGCTTATGTTCAGAAACACCGTTCCCAAATTCAATGCCTCGGACCTCAAGATTTCCCAAATGTCCAGCCCACAGAGCAGGGACTTCAGGTTGAGACCTGAGCACCCTTCCCCTTCTGCTTTTGTATCTTGTATCTTTTTTGTAGGAAGGTAGTTTAGAGCAGCATTTTCAGTAACAAAGTAGTAACCAATATGAAGCAGAGGTGGAGGAACCCATTAGTTTCATTAGAAGCACCTCTGGCTATAACTAACAAGAAAGACGAGAGGTTACATTAATACCATGGAATGGTTTTCATGATCCCCCAGCAGTGTATCAAGAAATTACATTATCATAGTCCTACATTACCCGGAAAAAAAACTACCTGAAACTACAACATTAAATTCATTTGTAGCATTTTGCTGGCTTAAAAGATACAGTCTACAAACAAAATATTTATTATATTAACTGCATACCTTCAATAATCACATAGCAAATTAGATGTGAAACAGGCAGTGCAAAAACCCCAAAGAACTACATTAAAATGCAACTAAGTAATTTATGAACTAGCAATTTTTGGCAGAAAAACTTTCAGAATATAAAAATGGACAAAAATATAAGGTTTAAAAGCTGTATCAAAATACAAAAAAAAAGTCTCCATAACTGAAAGGGTAGGAAACATTCAGTGGCTTAAAAACAAAGTTATTGATATACTCCTCCTTTTTAGTGAATTAAAACATGCTACAGGAAAAACACATGGATTTAAGTGCTGCTATGCTAAATATGTATATTTATATTCAGATATATATATGTATATTTTTACATATTTATGAACTTAAACATAACTTTATAAATACATATCTAAATTACATAAAGGTATTTCCAAAAGTAAAATGTTCCTGGAAATACCTTTACAGAACTTACACAAATATACATATAATCTCCTGGAAATAAAAATGGCATATTTCTGGTTTATGCATTCGGTTCCCATTTTACCAGATTCCCTTTCCATTAAGTTCTTGTCATTATTCTTCTTTGAAGGAATCCACACAACTGAAGAGCTTACTCACTTTAAAGACGTATATTAACAATACTCTCAATACCACCCATCTCAATTTCCAGTTATACTTCACGCAGGCTATGAGGCTTTCCCGTTCAAAGAAACACAAAATCCATCTATTTCTTGTAGCTAAAACTTGCAAGCTGCTCTTTTCACCTTCACTCATGTTTCACTTCTCAACCCCATTAAAATCTGAAAGCTTGAAAATATGCATTTCAAAGCAGTTTAAGACACCAGGATATTTGCACTAAAATATAAATGCACATAAAAAGCCTCTCTGAATAAAAGAATACATTAAACAAGAACAGAACAAAGAAAAATAAAAAGTAAGCCAGGAGAGTGTATGCATTAATGGAAGACACCAGAGCCCAAAGTAAGCAAGCAGACAGTTTTAATACGCCTCAGCATGTACTTCTTCAGCTATTTTAAATGACTTTTTGTACTTTTTCTCCATAAAACAATAAAGATTCTGTTAAGTTTTCTGATATATTTGAAAATTTATATAGTTATCTTGTATGCGAATTTCAGTAAGTGGCTATTCTGAGCCTTTCCTTATTATTTACTATAATTAAAAAAAAAGAGGCAACATATTTCAAATTATGTCGGTGTTTGTTTCTTGCTCTTTAAAGTATCATGCTGACTCACAGAGCGCTTAGGCCACCATGATAAAAAGGAATCCCACGTTTGTTAATAACACCAGTCAGAATACACCCTATATCCTATCAAACCAAAACAATGATAAAAAAGCAAACTTTCCAGTTTTCTCCACCAATCTCAACTTTTCAATTTTGTCCATTATCCTTTTGATTTACTTCAATTTATCTTTTAAGCCATCTCTAGGAATAAATGCAAGACCATGTTCATTTTTATCAACTAGAAAAAATTTATTTTAGAAAGATGGCATCCTTGAAACTGGAAAATTTTCTGGTGAGGGACATTTTGGCATACTGTAATAGAAGACGCCACACAAATTCATGCAAGGAAGCATGAATACTTCTTACTGCTTACCACTTGATGTTCAGGGATGAGTAAAGTAGTCTCAGTGCTGTTTAGGCCCTGCCAGTGGCATCACAGGAAAAACATAATGTTGTTAGCAATGATGCAATGGATGCTTTAAAATTAAAGGCTAATTCAGAAGGATCAGTGTAGTTCCTGGTTTAAGTTGCTGAAAAGCTCTTCTGAGTGATAAATGGATTTTCAGTCGAGATAGTCAGAGTTTAAACCTCTACTTCCTCAGAGGATCCTGATCTCTAACCTACACTATGAACTTTTATATGTTTCATACTAATTCTTAAGCATCAACAATTGCAATTTTTGATAGGAGTTAAACAGTATTCCTCCTTATTTCCTTTACAAAAAATACAGTCTAAACAAGTTGGTACAGATTAACCTTTATAAACCAGTGAAGAAAAACTTTTAATTTATTTAATACCGAAGAGGGAAAATGCATAGAGCATACATGACTGTGCATTTGGAACAAATGTGCTGCCCCTTACTTGCTACAAACTGAAATGATACAGTGTACACTGAATGAAAACAAAAGCAATGAGACAAATCCTTAATCTGACAGTGTAGATAATGTAAATTGGTACCAGCAATTGCAGTTACACTTAATGAGACAAGTGAGGGCTTCCCAGCTTCCAGTTCTGATCCACAGCCAGTGTGATTTTAATTGTAAATTGAAATAATAATTTTAAGTAATAAGTAATGCCCTGATTTTAATTGTACAAGATCTGGGTGCTCACTGTTTTCCCGTATGTTAGTGTGGAGGCTGCTGCAACATCCTTAGGCCAGATTCCACACAGGTATGACAGGAACACCAAGAGCAGAAGTCTCTGCAGAGCACAACCATCCTACACAGGTGACCATCAGCTTTCTGAGGTCCTGGCCCACCACTCTGGCCTTGCAGCAGTGATGGGTTTTGAGATCAGGTGCTGCTATTGGAATGAAAAATGGTTTACAATACTTCACCAGTTTCCCCATATCTAATTCTCTTAGTCAATAACTTATCACACTTTTGTTTTGTCTTGCTTTTGTGTGCTTTGAACACAAATCACAGACAGATTTAAACAGTGCAACCAAATAGTGCAAGTCCATTATGAAAATGCAATAGTTCTCTGTGGAATTAAATTAACTTTCAACAGAAAACAGAAGCAGAATACTAACAGCATTTTATTATTATAGTATTATTTGCTGGTTTAGAGTTGTAAAATTTCAGAAAATTTATTACTGAATAATAATCCAATTTTTATAAAGTACTTTTTATTATTTTTAAATAATACTTTTCACTTTTATTACAATTTTTCTTGAGAGAAATCACTGAGGTCCATTCCTGTCCTTGTTACACATCCAGTAATACAAACATACTTCTTTACATTCTTTTTTAATGATGCCATCTCTGGTTATTTGCTTATCTATGTAAGTAAAAAATGTAATTTTCAGAATGCAGTAAAATAAACAGAAAGATCAATCTGTTTTTTCGGCAAGGAATCCCCCTGAGAAACAGTGCAAATATAAATAGCTTCACTGTGCTCTTTCCATAAGATAATCTGAACTGGGTTTAGAGGTCTAATCCTCCTGTCACTAATGCTACTGGAAAAACTTGCACTTTTAGTAGAGAACTAAGGGCTGAGACACCTAAGTAGAAAGTTTTTCTCAAATTATACACTGTAAATACTTGCCATGGAAACACTGATGAAAGCACAGCCTTTCTCTTCAATGTTGCCCTATGGCTCCTGACCTCTCCATTTCCCCCCATCCACACTGGTACTTGTTCATCTGCTTTTATCCAGTCTCTCCACCCTGTACGCCTCCCACCCACTGCTCAACAGCTCCTCCATGGTTAGATGCAAATACTGGCTTTAGCCACCCAATGGCCCTCACTGCCCACACTGCTTCGCTCAGAGACAAGATTTTATTACATTTAGTGAAACACAAAGCTGTGAGGTAAGGACACACAACTGGCAGAGGCCCTTGTACATTTCTATGCATTCTCTTAAATGCTTTCCTGTTAGTCATGAGATCTTACCCTGCTCAGTATAACTGTCAGAAATTAATTAGCTCAAGTCATTAGAATGAACTATTTTTAAACTGGCAGTCACATCTTCTCCTGCACATTTCAAGTACTCCGATAGTAACACACTGCTTTTTCATGATATGTCAAAGTCTGTGTACAGCACAAAGTAGCTCCAGCACTGGTAACACATGAAAAGCAAAACAAGAATCAACTCAAATAATCTAACTTCGTTGAGATGAAAACTGAGAAGGCTGGCAGTGGTGGCAGCAGTGTTGGGCTGGTCCCTCTTCTTATGGAATTCACTCTCTTAAGTCTTTAATGCACTCTGCCTCTCCCCAGAATAGCCCTTGTGGTTTTGCTAGACTTGGAAGAAGTCCTTTTGTACTTCTTTCTGGATTTTGAAACCAATTTAGTCCATCTTCGTGATATTAACAATGGCATTTTATGTTTCTCTACTTGAAGATGCACCAGTCTGAGTTGAAAAATGAAAAAGCATAAAAAGTAATCCACAATATGATGGTGTTTCTTCAGAAAAAAACCCCAATCAATTAACTTGGAACACCTGCAGCACCTGCTGCTCTGAAAAAAAGATACTAACCTATGAGTCAAGGCATAATTGTGATAAAATGCATTACTTTAATAAATTTGCCAATTTACTTCTGCTAACCTGGCTTAAATAAATATAGCTTGTTCACAGATTTTCATATGACCAAGTTACCTTACGGAAAATCCTGATTAACAGGAATTTTCAGTAAGGATTTCACTGGAGTGAAATTCACAGAAAGGTAAAAATTTAATGCATAATTTTTCAAAATCATTTCCTATTGCCTTAAAGGTAGAATAGGGCACAGTTCCTGCAGTCATACTCAGACAGTACTGTGGTCACCTGCCTTTTATGAGGCCGAGTCCACATGCATGCCAAGCAAACATTTCAAATTACTGTGCTTCTTAATTGGAATAACAAATAGTCCTCTGTATAGATGGACCTCTACAAATGCTGATAAACTATAAACCAGTGATTCAATTTTGCACGAAAGCTGTACAAATTTTACATTTATCCCATCTGAATGGCCTGAACTTTTACTATCAGAAAATGTAATACAAATTTAATTCTTTAACCTTTCCTCCAATCTTGAAATAACTGAGTAATCTTCTTTCCTCTTAGGCACAGGAACTCTATTTTGTCAGGGTGTTTCATCTTAATTTACTCAGTAACTTGAACAACTAATTACAATCCCTGAGCAGACACACCACTGTATATTTTTCTACTGCACTCTCTGCACAAATAGAAAGCACATAGGAAAACAAAATTCTCAAGTTTTACTTCATTCATTTTCCAATTTTCTTGAAGGGACTTTCAGAGGCAATTATGTACTTCTTGGAACAAGAACTCCATAAAGACCTATTGAGGTAGATTCTACACAGGAATTTACTTAAGACGGTTGCCCATCCCTAACAGTAGTTTGGCTGTCTATTACTGACTTAACAAGGATATAATTTGAAACAGTTCCCATTGCAGCACTTATTTGAAAATACTCCCATTATATCTTTTTTTCTCCTCCTTTTCCAGTCTGCTGTTTGCAGAAAACATCTCCTTGCCTTGCATGACAAAGCATCTAGAAATTATTTCTGCTATAAGTCTTGGAATATGAAAAGCTGATGAAGGCCAAGTTATCTTATTTTTTTTTTTTTTTGTTCCTGTGGGAGATTAAAGAATAAGAAAAATAAGGAGACTCAAGAAGAAGCAGTTTCAAAACAGGAGAAATCCAGGGTGAAATTGGCAAGAATGCAAAATCATGATGGACCAAATGCACCACTGATTGGTACTCCAATGCCTTTTAAGTCCTTGATTTCATCTAACTTTTGTATATATGCTGGCAGGCTTCACTACACACTACACTACAGTTCCTCACTTTTTGTGTTACTTGCATCGTTCCCTATATCCAAATCACATATTCCTTTGCAGATTACAAAAGAAAGAAAAAAAGAACAACTGACCACTGAATTATGGATGGATAATGTTTCTGCTCTCCATATTTATCTAGATTTATTTTTTCCCTCTTCTGTTGCTAAATCAACAATAAAGCTTTAGCTTTTTCTCTGTGCTGCTGAACAGAAGCATACTGTTGCTGGATGTTATCATTTTTCGCTTCCAAAAGAAAAGACAGCCTGAGCACAATGAAGTAGCGACCTGAATGTCATTTAACTCTTTCCCGATGTTTTTTTTTTTAGTTAATTCCATTTCTTTTTTAAAATTACTTGACTTAAATTTGTTTAGGAATTCCAAATGTTCGTATTTTTTAACTGCAGAAACACTGTTAAGTGGCAAGAAAATTACCAACCTATCACAAAGGTAAAATCATTTCACAGAGAAATGTTCTACCTGTCAAAACATAAACAAAGCATATTGACCTGAGCTCAGGAGGGCCTTGGTAAAAGGAGGAGAAACCATGCTGGAATAGAAGATCCTGCTGAATTCCTACAGGAATGCATCAAGGATGTTAAAGGCAGCCTAGCAAAGAACTGAGGGAAAAGGAATTCATCCAGTTTATACAGAAGACAAGAGAAGCTGTGACAACACATGAAGACAAAAGATTAGCATTATAGGGAAAAAAAAATCCCATAAATATTAGGGGCTGTTGGGGAGGATGAAACAGGGAAACCTTATGAATGTGATTGTTTGGCAGAAGATTCTGAAAATATGAAGCCTTGGATTGAAGTAGAAATGAAAGCCTGCTTTGAGTCATGATGCTGAGTACTAGTTACTATATAATCAAATACCAATAGCCTAGCCAGCTAAAGGAGAATCCCTGATGATGAAACAATGTCCTTCTGCTGATAGAGATCCAAAGGTCAAGAAGCAAGGAAAGAACTTGTAAAGCTTTTAGAGTTTAAAATGCAACACTGTATGTTAATATGGGGATGCTCATAGGCTGTATGTAAAATCTTTAGTGGGTGTATCTTGTAGTGGTTACTAAGAATTAGAACATTCACTATAGAATAAGATACATTGTATTGTAACAAGAACTTCACTCTTAGTTCTACCTCTCTCTTACTTCTTACCCCTTTACCCCCCTCTTAGCTCCTACCCCTCTCCCCCACTCTTAGCCTTTCCCCCTTCCCTGCTCTTACCCCTCTCTAGTTTTCCCTGCTCTCTCCCTCTGGTTTTTCACTCTTTCCCTCTCTTAGTCTTACCCTCTTGGTTTTTTCCCCTCTCTTACCCCTCTCTTGTCTTCCCCCTCTCTCCTAAGCCTCCCTGGTTTCCTCCGCCCTCCCTCTGTTGCTCTTGTTTCCTCCCTCCCCATCTCTAACCTCTTTTCTCCCTCTTTCACCACACTCTCTCCCCTCCCCTGGACCACGTGGACACCAAGGCTGGTGGCGGACACGGGTCTCTCCCTCTCTTTACCCATATAATAAATTGCTTATACCTGAACAGCTTGACCCAGGAGAAGTCTCTCACCACGAGCGAGTGTTTTGTACACCAATAAGGGGCTATCTTACTATTGCAATTAATTAATAGAAAAACTTTTAAATATAGACTTAACCTGAGTTCTAGGACATTAATCATCAGGAACTAAGTTTGTCATGGCTGATAAGAGTGTGAAACTGGGCAAGATCAAGAGTAACTGCAGCTTTATGTCTGCCCAATACACAGAAAGCAAAAATCAGATAAATGACAATGCATTATGGTTCATTGGGTAGGACACGGAAAAGCACAGAAAAGTAGTAACTTAAATGTAAGCAAACAGCAGATAACCACCTGATCTGCAGAAACAACTAAGGCAAAACAAGTTGTCTCAGAGGGGGCAATGAAAACAACAAAACAGATCCCCCACGTTATCAGCTACTTACTGATATTGCTAATATGACAATACTTTGTGATATGTAATGATAAAGTATAAAATAAAATATTTATGTAAGGAAACATGTAAGTAGAAAACAAGAGACAAGGCTGCATGAAGTTACCAAGGAGAGATTTTTGAGAGGATAACCAGATATATTTTTCCCAGACATGAACATGCTGAAGATCAAAGCCTCCTCCTTTGCCTCTCCATCATGAATCTTTCATCCTTCAAACAAGGTTCAAATCCCATTTCTCTACATATATGACACATGTTGCACTCTTTCTCCCATGCTTCCTGCCTTTTCATATGTCCTAAGTCATGAAGTGACTTCTTCCAAGCTTTGGTGAAATACGTCATATCCATCCACTCAGAGACTCTAGTAAGTAGCTCAGAATTACGTTATCATGGTATGATGACCATTGTTCAGTGAAGCGTTTGATATGGCTGTTCACTGAAAATTTTCCTGGAGAAAAAGATGATTACAACTCATGGAACAAATTCAGAAGGGAACAGGGTGAACATATGAACAAGTTTTAAAATGGAACTGGTAAATTTATGAAAACATTGGGACGATATGGCTGCATGTTCTAAGAAGACAAAGATCTGTTTAATCTAGGAAGCCCTTCTGAGTTCTGTCTTTGTGTGATCATCTCCAGATTTGGTCCTCAGAAGATGCTGAGGACAAGTTTGTGCAAAAACAGTATGATTTTCCAACTGTCAAAACATTTAAAGATTGTGTGATTCTCATTTCAAGACTGATACAGTAAACACCATTAAGCTCATACTGTTTTCTACCACTACGGTGCTGTAGCACTAACACTGGTAAGTCTCTTCTGAGACTCAGTGAGTGTCATGTCACATTCATGGCTTTGCTCTTTCAAAACAATACAGGAAGAAAAAATTTACATGGACAAAAAGAAGGTGTAAGACAATCTAAAAGAAATACTAGTTTTGGAAACTAATTGTCTTTTTCACAACAACCATTCCTCTTCCTTCCTACCAAGTAGTACATTAACTAACATCATTCTTACTTTTTAAGGCACCTTACCTCAGAGCTGCTTGGGATTTCTGATCCTGCAGTTGAAATAATTTCAGGTCCATTATATTCTTCCCCTAAGGAACATTGAAAAAGAGATTCACATAAATACATCCCATTTGTAAAATATTGTTGGATCTGAAAATGATGTGGATCATGAAGTCATGGAACTATGAACAAGTAAAGGATGGAAAATAATATTCATAATACTAATAATACATAAAATCTTCAAGAACGGTTCTTTGGAGGGGAAGAAATGCTGCAAGACACAACACTACTTTGTACCAGTCTGCACTGCCTTGGTGTAACCTAGCATTCACAGAAACATATTTTTAACTGTGACAGAAAAAAAATCTGTTGTCATCACTTATCTTTCTTGTCTCAAATATTTGCTAGGTTGAATGGGGTTTCACACTCAGAGCTTTGCTGCCTTGGTTATGGAATTTGAATTACCTGTGGAAGTGTTTGCTAGAAATCAAATTAGGGTGTGGTTTGTTGCTAAGGAGTCAATGATGCATAACCTCAAGATCACAAATGCCCATGTAATGAAGATATAACAAAAGGATCAGGAATGAATGAACTTAATTACTTAGCTTCTTGTTCAAAAAACAAACAAACAAACCCTAACAAAAACAGCTCCTAAACAACAACGATAAAACAAACCAAACAAAAAACCTGCCTTCATTTTAACGACAGTAGTGAACACCAATATGACTTTGCCACAAATAGTCATTTCACCAAAGACACTTACTAAAGTGCTCATGCTAAAGGGAAAATCCTATTTAGCACCTTCACAATCTTAAAACTGATCAAGACACTGGCTAGGTTTGTTCCTCTGAATTTACACTGTCACCAGTTTCCACTGGAGGACAATTCTGAGTCTATAAGCTAGGCACCTGCTCCAAGAAGGTTTTTGTGAACAACCACCTCTCTGCTGATTAGGCAAAATCAGTCTCTTCAATCAGGTATCTAAATCACTCCATCACCAAAGGGAAGAGATAAGCAGTTTTGAAAAGAGCTTATCAAAATCTAGACCAAGCACCTAAAAATGATGTCGCTTTCTTTCAGAAAAGAGGATTCATCTTACTTCTTTCTCCATTAAGGAAGCATTGCTGAGTATAACTTAGACTGGACACTTACACTGGACTACTGTCAGGACAACTACAATTAGACTATTTGTGCCAATAAAACAAGCCTACTTTTCATTTTGCAATCTGCAAATATTTGATGTCAAAATTGTGTCCAGGCAGGATATAAAGTGGTTCTTCAAAAATACATAATAAGCTTAATAATAATAATAATTAATAATACTTAAATACAGCTTGAGAGTTTTTTGTTTCCTACATTTATTTTTCTCTAAGTTCACTTACAGAAAATGGTCTCTGTAATTTATAACTCTACATATGACATGATGAGAAACCACGCAATGGTGTGTAAAATACAACAAATAATTTTCTGAATGCCAAGACATTTAACACTGTTGCCTGCTATTCTGCTAAAGCAATCTACACATCAAAAATCTGCATTAGCAGATACAATCTGAACACCAGGATAAAGAATGGGAGCATCCCTACCACACTCTGCTACCTGTGCTGCCTAAAGCCCCAGGAGGCAGGTGGCTACTGCAGACTTGGCCAAAGGTACCAGCCCAGGGCCCAGGAGCAGAAAGCCCAAACATTTTGTCACACAAATCTCCCATTCCAGGCCAGGAACAGTCTGGCACACCTTGTTCCTGCAGCAGGAACATTCAATTTTCTATACTGCTGAGGGAACCTGAACTGATTCAACAGCCTATAACAGCCTTTGTGTGGGATTTTTTCCTGGATTTTATCCTTTCTGTAATTGTTAAAGTCTAACCTCAGAACAAATATAATTCAGAGTTCCACATTTTAAATGTTTTCCCAGTACCACAGCTGATTACTTATGCAACTTGTGGAAGGAAATCTTCTTGGTATCTGTTTCACTGGAAAAAACCTGAATAACCCCAGAACAGCACATGAGAAGGTAAAAAGAGAACACAAAACATACATTAACTGAAAAGTACAACATACTTAGTATGTTCACTCCTTGTAAAACATGTGATCAGATTCTTGAACATAAGCAGCACAAGCAATGCACACCCAAATCATGTAGGAAAGCGTAAAAAGGCCCCATCCCAGAAATGCACCAAACACCATCAATGTAAATGTCCAGTTAGATCTTAACCAGGAGAGCTGCCAAGAGATAGCCAACAATTGACTTGCAAAGCACATTGCAAAAGGCCTAGCTCATATGTGATACCAATGACTCACATTAACCTAAGTCTGATTTCCAAGAGGCTCCCAGCAGAAAAAAAACCAAAACCAAAAAAAACCCAAAATAAATCAAAAAAACCCCAAAAACAGATAGAGAAAACAAACAAAAGGGGGGAAGGGGGGAAGGTAAAACATGGGTTAGTACGATACCTTCTGACTGTGATGGCTTGAACTTGGTGAGAATCGCAATGTCATCTTTAAAAGGAAAAAATGCTTCAGTAAGAACCAGAAGTAAAATTAATTTTAACATGAACCCATTTCATAATTCTCCTCTATCCTTTACAATACAGCCACTGTATAAAGCAAAACAATAACCCTGGACACCAGAGACCGACCTAGACAGAAAGCATGGCACAGGCTCCTCCTAGAATACCAACATTCAACTTTTTGTCCGGGTACGTTATTCAGCAACACAAACAAGGATGCCAATTTTCCTTATCAGCAGTAGGGAGGACCATAATAGATTCTACTAGCCAAGAAAATGCTTTTAAAATTCTTCATGAAATTACTGCTTCATATCTAAAGATGGGAGTAAAACAATAATCTGATAAAATTCTGTACTTAAGGGTATGTCCTTGTTCTTCAACAGTACATGCTTTTATTTATATAAACAGATCTAGAAATATCTGCATGCCAAGAACAACAAACAAGGACACTTACTAAACTAAGTGGCCCTTTATTAAAAAAATTATTTGTATAAATTGCAGAAACTCTTTGAAATGTTGTTTTGTTCAAAATTAACTTCAAAACAACTCTATGACTATTAAAGCTCACTAAATTATTTCAGAAATTTATCATTTTAGTATTTTTTCAAATAATTTGCCTTCATGGGAGTGCACATATCCTAGCTGAAAGGATGTAACTGGTGTCTTCAACAGTCTTACAATTCTTCACACAGCTATTTGTTACTCCTTAAATACATGTACCTTGGCAGTGTGCATGTTACTGTAAATAAGCAAGCTTTGTTAAGGCCTATAATTCTGCAGTATAAAACAACATATGCTGTCCCAAACTACACCAAACTGCAGGGCAACCTACTTAGAAACTTTTGGTATGCCACCCCTAAGAATTACAGACCATTTCTACTTCAATTACAGACCTGAATGATGAGAACAGGAGCCCACAATACAAATTAACATTCAGTACTGAAGACTGAAGAACATAATCAAGATTGATCTCGTCTCTTAAAATATAAGTAGTTTACTCACAAAAAAGGTACTTTCATTACTGCAATCTTATTATTTCTGTAACAAGCATAAAAAATGGCTTCTTGTGTAATTAAACAGTCAGAAATTCTACAATAGTTCAATTTTTTTCACAGTGCCAGAATCACTTTGTCCAATGCCACTTCATGGCAAAATTGATGAATTAGGAAAAGGTAAAAGTACATTTGTTGAGTGCTGTTGCAAAAAAGTAATGATCGCATTGTAAATCAAGGCCTCCCACAGACCCTGTTTCTTGATAATAGCTGCAGCAAGGCAAGCAGTGCCAAAAAAAAGGAACTGCACATTCTCCAGGAGAAATGCAACCTGTCATAGGTCATGTCCTGGCCACAACAGTGGTGCCTCGACTAGGCAAGTAAAAGCCCAGGACAGACATAACTACAGGACTTCTCACTCAACTATTGGTGCACTTTGAGGAATGGTTTCAGCTCTGAAGAATGGTTCCAGCTTCCAGCACTCTCCTAGATGGAGAAGAAGCACACTCTGGAGGACACTGGAGTCTGGTCTTCAAAACATTATGGAGAAGTCTACCTTGTTAGAGAGAGAAGGGATTTTAGCCATACAGGTGTGGCTGGACTGTGCTATTCATCATTGAAAGCCAATGAAAAAAACCTTGGCTTTTTTAATTACTAGCACAGTCACAGCCAAGGATGCTTTTTAACTGTACCTAATCCACAATTTTCCTGTAAGATGGCAATTTTCAGCACCCTCAGTAAGTCCAAGTCTGCTGGGAGATGGCAAAGAAAAAAGCTTGGCTGATGATGCTGCACTTGAGGTACAGCTAGGCACAGCGCAGCTGGTGTGCAGATGCTGCAGCCTGGCACAGTTGAGAGCAACACTGCATCAGAAAACGGAGTAAGAAGTTTAAATTTTCCTTTCTTCCAACTTTTATAACCCTGATCCATCTGCACCAAGTACAGCTTTTGACAGATAGTTTATACCACTAAAAACATTTACATATTAGGTGTTTCCAAAATCAGGTGGCAGATGAAGAGACATTTTCAGGGACCAAAATTTGTTTTGCTACTAAAACTAGAAAATCATCTGCCTTTGCACAGCTAAGACCTCTGATATAGCTATTCCAAAGGAAAAGCCACAGACAGAATTCTCTTGTGGGTGTTGATAAACTGCATTGTTTAGCAGCAGTAAGACAGTATTACTACTGATTCTGCTATTTCAGTATTGTTTCCAAAATACTGCTTTCAATTATTTCCACAATTTTCTTAGACACAATAACAGCATCCTTTTCAGCCAACAAAACCAAGCAAACAGCTTTCAGACCATTGATACTGTTCTACATATGTCTAACACATTGACATATTAGTTTATACACATGCCTATCCCTAAAGCAAAGTTTTGATGGTGTCCAGGTAAAATGAAACAAATAAATCAAACCAATAAACCAACCAAAATCCTACCAAATCCTGAAACTTACATTGCAGTTGCTATGAAGAAAATTCCCAATATTAATCTTTAACAAGCTATGAAAGAAAATATTATTCCTGGCTGTCTTGAAGTTACCCTCTTAATAAACCTGACATTATTTGATCACCTGGCCTGGTCAATAGGAAAGAGAAATTAGTTACTCCTTCCAAGTAAGCATCATAGTGTCTATTGCAAGTGCTTCCATAGCTAAGGAAAGCAGCTTTACAATGACTTATCAACTAAACTTATACGCATACTGATCATATCCTCCAGAGCTGGATGGAGTTGCCAATGGGAACTGAAGACCCATCTAGCTGACTTCCAAGAAAGCAAAATAAAGTTACTACTCCAGCTGGCATTGTCTGAAGAGTAGTGACTGTGCTGCTGAGCTGAAGGTTCAATCTTAAGATGATGTCTGAAGTGGTGATTCATTCACACACAAATACGCTTCTAAAAATTTAAAACAATTTAACAATTAAAACATTCTTAGTGAATCCAAAAAAATCTATTTGGAATATTTTAAAAGTATTTTATTAGTCCCTTAAGAAGACTGCATTCAAGTACAGGCTGCTTCACAGACATATTAATTTTCTTCATGTGTTTTATTATTAAACAAGTACTTCCAGAGAACAGGTATTTATCAACACATCAGAAGTAAAAGAAAAATAACTCTTTTTACGTAGGCATAAGTTATGGAAATCTGTTCCTAACAGTAAGAAAATCTCATTTAGCATTTGGAAAAGACATGCAGTCCTATTCCTAATCTCTAGTATAGTAAGTGGGTTACTTTAAATCAAAATGGGACATTAACCTCAGCTGCCTTCCTTTTAGACCACAAAACCATCACCCCTCTTGATTAAAAGCCACTGGGAGAGCAAAAAAGGGAACACATAAAATAAAAGAGAAGTTGCACAAATCTGTTTTTAGCAAAAAAACCCCACAAACATAGTGTTGTAGCACAGAACTTAAATGGCATTTTAATGCAGTTCAGGCAACAGCCACCACTGTATTTTATGTACCAGCACAGGCAAGACTCAAAGCATGCTGTGAGCACTCAGACCTTCCAGGTATCATTGTTCTGCAAAATGACACACATAAACTGATTAATAATTTCAAATGCAGTTAAAAAAGAAAGTCCAGATTAGGAATAGTTGAATAAAGTCAGGTACTTTTAAACTGCACAGCATTTACATGCATTCAAGTAAGAGGGACTAGAAAAACAAATCTCAGAACAGAGTGGTAGACACACCAGACTGCAGGAGTTCTGACAACTCATGAAGCACTAGCGCTGTGCTTGTTTGCCCTTAAGAATATTTATACATTCAGGGCCAGATTTCATCAGCACTGACTGCAGAGGCAGGCAAACAGCTCCAGCAATGGCCTGGCACATACATGAAAGCGCCAGGTGCTTTCTCCTCTCCTTCAAGGTTAGATGAAGAAAGAGGAACTATGTTTTATGTATGTGGGAATGTTTTTCATCACAGCCCACATGCACTCACGTGCATTCATGGAACCACAAGCACTTCAAGAAGTGTTAGGCACAGGCTTGCTTTCCTAGTGTGCCCAGAGATACACAAAACACCTCACAGCATCATTCATTAATGCATTTATCCAACTTCTACTGAAATCACTGATGTAAACCCTAAGGCAACAGGTTAATCTTTAATTAATGTCTTTAATTTCTTTCTGTGTTTGCAATGCACAAGTGCCAAAAAGTAGCAGAAGGCCCAATGCATTATACATTCTGTACACACAAGACACTCCTACTCTTGTATGAGAGGTCTTCTATAGATGTTATCAATGAAAAGGGATACATAAGCAAGGAAACTAATGATGTAAATATAGCAATATTTAAAAAAAAAAAAAACACCTCGAATTTCCTGTCCTCTGGTGGTATTCCTCAGTTTCATGTTATCCAGACATTTCACTTCAGATGGCAAATTTAATCTGCAATTTTTGTTCCTTCTGGTTCTTTATGCTGTACCTCACTCAGTATTTTTTGGTTATGCCTCCAATTAAATGCATCACTGGGAATTTTGCTACTGCATTCACCAAGTATTTAATTTTCTCACTTCTACAACATAAAAATATACCAGTATAGGAAGACATTTTATAAACAAATTCAAGATTTGCAAGATTTACAAGAACTGTAAGAACTGTCATTTTTGTCTGAATTACTTTAAAAATGATGGAACAACTTTGGAATTCCTATACTGATCCCAAAGAGAAACGGTTCCTATCAATCAAGACAATGATCATGGCAATGGGCCATGGCTTCCATTGCCTAAACTTTCTTGTGTAAACACCAGTCAATTAACATAATTGAAGCAGGCAAAGTGGTTTGAAGAACCAAGTGGCCTGAAAAGCACACATTCTAGCCATTACTTATTGGCATAGTATATTTCTAGCACACTATAAATTGTGCAAACATAGACTTTTTGATTTCCAGCCCAACTTCCTTGAATAACAAACCACAGGCCCCTTTCTAATTTAGGGCTAGTACAGAAAATGAAAGGACAACCATCTGCATTATGAGTCCTACCCACGTGGTTTGCTGGGGTTCTGCTATCTTGCCAAAAGCCTCAAATTGTGAGCCTAGTAAAGAAGACAAGAATCCCTTGGGATTTCCAGTTAGAAGATTGCCCTTTACGCAAAGACATACTCACTTCCTAAAAAAAGTGTTTGTAACTTCACCATGTCTACTGGTACTCACTGAGAGCAACTGGTGAACAAAGGCATGAACACCACAGCTTTAACAGCTTTAGGTTTCAATGAAAAACATACATCTAAATAGTAAAATCCAAGTAAATCCCAATAGACTTGGCTCCTCCCACACCCAGTGCTTAATTTAACACAAAATGTGATAGTCATTACAACAAAATACACAATGTTACACAATTGGTAAATACACACAGTGTAAAATCTAGAAATAATTCCTGACATGTTATTCACCTTTAGCACATAGCAAGCAAATGTAAATCCTTTCATAACTATGTTTTAATTGCAAGAACTATCCCTAGCAGTACAACACAAGAATCTTCCTTCCCCTTTCTGCATTTATATACATATGCACATGGAAAGCTATCACCAAATATGATAAAATTAGTGCTAGATAAGAAAATACAACCTGGTAATTGCACTGCTTTTTGGTCCAATCCCCAGATCACAATAAAAACTAGTGCAAAAGTCCACTGCATTATTACCTTGCCTCTTAAAATTACCATTTTATATTACCTATACTTTCTTGATGACATGTTTAGGTTAGATGACTATTTGTCTCCTCCATGTGCATATGCAACTCATTGGTTTAGATACTAAATATGAAGACAGTGGTATTTGGTTTCTTGGTGGTTTTGTTTGCTTGTTGTTTGGGGATTTTTTTAGAAATTATATGCCAACAGCTCTCAAGCATGATTTAAAAAAGACATTTTAATCAGTGCCCTTTTATCTTATCCTAGTGTTTCTTCATATCACAGAAATGATTAAGTTCTTGTACATAAAGGTTACAGTGTACTTTCATTTTATAATACAGTTATCAGTTTATTTCTGTAAAGAACACCTCAGAACAGCACAGCACAGGCAATGCCTTAGCAGCAAATGGATGGAGAGGGAATCACTGAGACAACATCACTTTGCCTTAACCAGAAAAGATGCTGGTGGCTTTTTTGATGTTTATTTGGCATTCATAATCCATAATTTCTGCCCCCCAGCTGAGCCAAACCATTCCTCCAGGAACTGTTTTGAGGGGGAGACAGCTGCAGGGCATTTTCTTTCATAGTCTGAGTGAGAAGGTGGAATTGTAGGCCCCTTGTTACAAAGAGATGAAAATGCTTTCACCTGTGATGGCAGGACCATCACTCAGTGATGAGATCCTAAAGGATCTTAGAGGTCTTTTTCAACCTTAATGATTCCATGAATCCAACTGTATTTGTCAGCTTTCCAAAATGTGGCCTGAATATCCCACAAAATTGCTACAGGATTTAAATGGCACGCAGGTGTTGGGGGTTAGGTGCCCTTTCTTTAGTTCTGGCTCACCTGTGGAATTTTTACCCATTAGATGCCGGGAAAACCTGATTGCTGGTACTTAATGAGTGTTTGAGAAACACAAAGAGTTCGGCTGGGCCCAGTGAAGGAAGCGGGGCAGGAAGAAGGGAGGGCAGGGGTAGCTTGCTGGTTTCTTCAGCTTCAGTGAAGGACACTTTGCTGCTGCAGCCGAGAGAATTCACCATCACCCAGATGGAGTTGCTGCTTCTTCTTCCTTCTTTGTTGGTGGCCTCACATCCCCCCTGTCCACTGCGGAGCTGCTGATACACCTCAGCCACTGGCCTGGGATCTCAGCTCATCCCTGCTGTTCCAGCTGAGTGTTCCTCAGAGCCCTGCAGGAGCACCAGGACTGACTGCCCGAGGGGTTTGTGAAGCAAAGCCTCTCCTCCATCCCTTCCCGTCTCGGCCGAGAAGGCTGTCGCAGGGTCCCTGGTTCTGTTTTATTGTTAATATTGTAGTTATTGTTTGTTCGCCTTGTTATACATACCAGCAAAGAACTGTCATTCCTATCCCCAGTTCTCTGCCTGAGAGCCCCTTGATTTCAAAACTATAATAATTCAGAGGGAATGGGGGGGGGTCTACACTTTCATTCCAAGGGAGGCTCCTGCCCTCCCTTGCAGACACCTGTCTCCTAAACCGAGACACAGGGGACTTAACCCTTCCTTTGCTACTCACTGGACTGCAGACAGTGAGTTTAATCTCATATGCAGGGTTGTCACCTAAAATGAAAGTGCTGTCCAAGAGCGATTTTTAACTGGCACAATCTTTGGAGAAAAATCCATATTTTACAGCTGCAGTGGAATGGGCTTGGTGTTTTCATTTTCACATTAAAAGCACCACAGCTATACAGTGATATGATACAAGTTGTTAGGACGAATTCCCAAAAGCAGGCTTTCCTACAACAAACAGGAGTAACTTTTCTCTTACAAAGAGGTTTAACTTCCAATAACCACACTGTGCCCCCGAAGTGACACATAGCAGCCAGTAAGGAAATTCCACTCAGAAACCAGACATTGGTTGGGCTAAGAGAGTATTTTCTCCCCTGCCTTTCATATTATGAATTATGTCTAAATTTCTTGGAGCTTTTATTTTATTACCTAGGAATAAACTTTTAAACAGCTTTCCTCTTAGCAATCCCTTTGGTTTAGGCCTGTGGGAACATGATATCCTATTCAATGTTTCCACAAATAGATCAGAAATTACTACATACATTGTGACAGTAATTAGAGACAGATGTAGTTTTGAATGGAGGCCTGTATTTTATGTTACTGGTATGAATTCTGATCAAATAAGTGCAGTATCATCTTATTAAATGACAGCAGGATCTGGCCCTGAATGCTGAGGTATTGCAAAATGCCAACACACTGGCACAAGCACCATTTGCAAGTCACGCCATTGGCTTTCCCTGATGTTTTTCCACCTTTCTCAGAGGGAACAAGCAAGATGATAACCAACCTAAACAAGCATTTGAATATAGCTCATTTAGAGCGTTTTGACTGCAAACCAGACTCCTGGAAGTTCTGGAAGAGGAGCCATGTGTATAAAGGCAGCATGGCAAATCATGGCATGGAACCAACAGGAAGCTTCCAGAAAACCAGCAGGCTTGGGATATATCCCACAACACAGCTGCTGCAGCACTAGCATGCGGGGGGAGTTGGGGAAGCACGGTAGGGATGCTACTGAAAGTGAACGTAGACATAAATAATCCTAGCAACATATTGCAGTCTTCTTCCTCTGATACTGACATTCCAATTTTGCAAGTTCAGTTTTCTTAGACTTTAATATTTGGGGTATATAACACACACCTTCCAATAGAAAGCAAAATCACACACACAAAAAAGGAATTTTTTACCTCATACAGATGTAACTCAGCAGGAAGCCAGGAAGCTTCCTTCAAGGTAAAAGTTTTGGCACACAGGCTCTAAACAGGAAAGTTAAACTTTGTGATGCTGGTAGACAGTTTTGCATCCTCATAACCTTCTCCTCAGCATTCAAGTTTAACAGAAAGCAGTAGTAAACCAGAATTAAATACGCACATACTATCCAAACACAAACCTATCTTTAAAGAAACTAAGTAGCAGATGTTTTTTCTCCCACCTTGTTCCTATTGACTTACATGGGCCATGCCTGTACACATTAGAAATCTAGACCCTTAGGAGGCTTTCCCTTAAAGGCACAATGTGTATGTTTACATCTATAAGAAATCCTGCTGGCAGTGTATGTATACTGTTAACTTTCCTAACCAATTTAATTAAAGGAATATAATTTAAGAAAGTTTTTGGGTTTTTTTTAACTTTGGGAGACTTTTGGGCAACAGATTAACACAAACTTAAAAAAGCCTACTCACTTTACTCCATATTCAATTTGTTTCTGTTTTAGAAAAGTGTTTAATTAACAAAATTGAACTAAATTAGAACATAATTTTGTATGGAGAGTTATGTGCTATTGTATGGCAAATCCTCCTTAACCATCCTTGGACACTGAAACCCCTCAAATCTCCTTATGTTCACTATTTATAACTATAAAAACTCCCACAAAGCTTATGGGGAAACTGAATACTATAGAATAAAGTTTACAAATCTGACTTCATAGAATCATTCCCTAAATGGGAATATTTTGTGTGTTCTGTATATATTTTTTAGTCTCAAGGTACTTCAGTAGAACAACCCATGGAGAGAGCAGCTCAGTCCTGGCTCTTTTCATTGCTTCCAGGCAGTGGGATGGGCGATGACTCAGGTCTCTCACATCCCCTTTGTAACAGGATTGCTGGCCAAGAGGCTGTAATATCCATCTGCTCAGGTTCCTAAGAAGCCTGCCAGCCTCACCAGGCCTTCCCAGAGAGGGCAAACCTTCGTCTGACTCTTGCTGTGAATGCCTGCCTCCCCACAGTTGGACACCCCTCCATGAGGTCACTTCTTTTGGATAATTTCACAGTCTCTGAAATAAGACTGCCAAATATTTTGAAAATCATTACTTGCCACTAGTGCTTGAGGTGTTTAAAGTGGCACTATATATGTTTTTATAAAAGAGACAGCGTAGTCAAGCTGTGAAGGAGAGCAGATAACCAAGAAGCCAACACAGGCACTTAGTGGTTCTTCCCTGCTTTAAGATTTTCACTTCTAGGACTGATGGCAAAGCATTATTCCCAAAACAGAAACTCTTCTAGGTCAGCACTTTCCTTTTTTCAAAAAGAACCTATACAGTCTCATTCTGAAAATATCAACATGCTCTCTTACATCGGACTGTTGATTCACGTTGCCAGGTGAAGTGCTGATAAACATACACTTGCATCATGTTATTTCACAAATTCCTGATATGACCACATTTATTATAAGTAATGATATACCATGCTGACATGAAGTGGAAGCCGTAACACAGCTATAGGAAAAAAAGCAAGGCCCCGACACAAATACACTGGCCCACATCCCCTGCCACAGGGTCTGGTCTATTCGAAGCTGAGGGCACCCAGTGCATCTGGGATGGGGTGAGGGGGAAGAAGGCTTCCGCTCCTAAGTGAGATAACCCGGTCTGCTCTGAGCCTCCTTGTAAGGGAAACCTCAGCTCCCGGGAGCCAGCGCCCCATCCCAGCTGGTGCTTCGGGGGAGGCTTAAAGTTTGCTGTCCGGCAAAGGGACCTTGGTGTCCGCTATGTCTCTAAGATAAAAATCGAGCGGATTCTCCAGCTTTTGTTCTCGTCAGGGTGCTGATACGTGAACCTTCATTTTCAAGGTTTATTTGTGGATTATAAAGATCTAATCATAGTTGGATCATGCTCATGGAAAAGTGGTTTTGCTCTTCTCAAGTGGAAGCCGAAGGATTAAAAGCTCGATGCAGGAGGGGTCAGGATTCACCCAGGATCAGCCCCATCTCACATACACCGGTCTTCAGACCCTTGGAAGGAACCAGAGCCCACCAGAGTCCCGCACTACGCTCGCCCCCGCTGCCTCCCACCCGCGCCGCTTCCACGGGGCCCGGAGTCACCGCAGGAAGCGCTACCGTTTCCCAGGGGGCAAGGGCAGAACAGAGCCGGGATCCCCCCTCCCCGTCCCCTCCTACCGTCCGCTGACAGAGACATCTCGATGAGGGTCTCGTTTGCTTTCTTCCCCAAGCGATTCATGGTGGCCGCCTTTCCGCCGCTGCTGGGGAGGGGCTGAGGAGCACAGCGGTGACTCAGGGCTGGGCGGCCGTCTCATGCATGCGCACTACCCGAGGAAGCGGAGTGACGCCGCGCCGCGCCGGGGCGGGGGGGCCTGGGAGCAGCCCCCGAGCGAGCGCGCCCCTCCGGGCCCTAGCGGGCCGTGCCTCCGCGGGGAAGGGCAGCAGATCGAGTGTCCTGGCCCGTACGGGACAACCCCTGAAATTAAGCAGGGTGCCTGAGAGCAGGGTCTATGATATGTGTGATATGGGCTCAGCTGTCCCGGCTGTGTCCCCTCCCAAGCTGCTTGTGCACCCACAGGAGCAGAACGGACCTGGACGCTGTGCAAGCGATACCTAAAACAGCTCCCTGTTATCAACACTGTTCTTATCACAAACACAAAACTTAGACCCATAAAAGCTGCTATGAAGAAGTTAAACTTTTAATTCGTGAGCCTCCGTTCACAGCTGCTGTCCCTGCTCCCGGAGCTGCTGCCTTTGCCATGTCTCTAACAGCCCTACCTTCTTACTGCTTCCTTCGATCATCTGAGACAGTTTCCAACAGTCTTTGTTCAGTATATGTATGTAATATATTTTTTTTTTGTTCATTAATATAAGCTCAGGTCTTCTTTCAAATTAACTTTTTGTATATTCATCTTCTACAACTTGAGTAAGCATTTTATGCTCCAAACTGACAAGGACCTTTGGTACTTAGGTAACTGTAACACAACAGCACTTTCATGACCAATAAGAACTCATGGAATCTTAATAAAAAGTTAATCAAGTCAGTCAGTTGAGCTACTGGGCTTGTTTTCAGACCTATGTACAATACTAAGCCTTTATTTGTGCAACGTAACTGCTTCAAGAGGTATATTTTTAGTCAGGAGCGAGACCTAAAATGTGTCTGGTTGCTCTCCAAAGCCTAAAATGTTTAGTTGGAGTTTTAATGTTCCAATGCAGGATGGTGGGAACAAAGAGGATGGGCTTGGCACACCTAACAGTGCCCTGAAAGAGCTTGTGACTGCATACAGTGCACAAGGTCACAAGGCTCCGTTTAAGAGATGTACTTCTAAGCCTTTAATTTCCTCCTAGCACTGCATATCTTGGATAAATGCTTTTATGCCCTGAGAAGATGCAATTAGAGTTGCTATTCAACAAGAGCCAGAAACAGCAAGAACTGCCGCAGTCATTGCTGTTTTCCTCTTAATTGCATGCTTGCTGTCCCCAGCTCCACCCAGCAGTGAACCCAACCATACCTAAAGCTGTACCTCAGCCAGAATGCCAAAGAAGATTTTAACAACCTCTGTAATTGCACAGGCTGATCGTGTGTCGAGTCACTGACTTTGTGCAAGTTACACAGTAGCCTGTGGTAGGGATAGGACGGAAGGATGCTCTTCCAGAATGAGTTATCTGTGGAGGTGCACAGGAGGTCTATGCAACACCCAGCATTGGATTTTTGTGCATATTCAGTTGAACCAGCTATTGTCTGACTTGGTGGTTTCACAGTTTGCCCACGTGATCTAGGACCACACTTCTTTCCAAGGGCACACACCCCTTTTCTCCCTCCCACCTTCCAGTTTCTGAATTCCTTATTCTGAATAAGGAATGCAGATAAGGGGATGCATGACTTATATTAACCTATTAAAACAAATTATCATGTTGTTGGTTTGGGGTTTTGGGGGCTTTCAGTTCCACAAATCACTGCAAACCACTGGTAAGGACAAAATGAAGGAAGATATGGCAAACCACACAACGTCAGGACCATTTTATTCCTAAAATATTAATACAGTAGTCAGGTACACCATAATATTTCTGCTATAGGATTAGAAACACTATTTCTAATACAGTGCATATATAAACCAAAAAATAATAAAATACCTAGAAGGCTGTGGGTAAATGTAGCAAGCATCACCAAAATTGCTGGCAGTGAATATACTTAGTATATTCAGTGGCAAAAGGTAATCCTTCGTTTGTGCTAAAGGACAGCAGGTAGTTTGTTGTCGCGGTCCGGGTGACCTGACTGGAGGAAGAGGGTTCACCCTGATTCAGGGTTGGCAGCTCTATCACAATCCAGCAATAAAGCTAGGTGACTGGTCTGATCAAGAGAACCATTGTCAGGGGTCCACCACGGCTACCAGTGAAGTAAAAGGATCAGGGCCCAATAAGCAATTTAATAGAGGAGCCAACTAAAACAGAAGCCATACACAGTAGCCCCAGTGGGTAAAACTCTGGGGTGGGCAGCCAATATTACAGTGAACAGAACATTATATAACCTTGGTAACAGAACAAAGAACCTATGAACAACAACATAACCATTAACTAACTAATCATTAACACATAACCTTATATGGAAACTAAACCCATAATCCCATGCTTTTCGCCAAGCATAATATATTTAGATGTTCTCCTTCTCAACACCACTTCTTGATGTCTTCTTTTTAGTCAGCCGGGGAAAACTCACTGTTACTCTGTGCCTGACCAACTTCCAGTTTCTACCTCTTTGTATTTCCACTGATTGGCTTTTTTCAAACCATGAAACTGATCTTTAGGGCTTCATAACAATAAAAAAAAATACTTAAACACAGCAAATTTATGGGATTTAAGGACAAGATTTCAAAGATATCTTGGTGTCTATTGTTTTCTCAAGTAGACACCCCAAGGCTGTTCAAAAGAAATCCTAACTTTCAACCTGAGGTGCCAACCCTTAAAATTCCATTTAGAGGATTATCTAAAACTTTTGGCACTGAAGTATCTTTGAAAATATAACCAGAGTCTTAAATCATGTGGAAAATGGAGCTTTTGTGTCTATCAGTTAGATGCTCTTAAAAAAAGTTAATTCTTTATCAGTCCTCTGAGAAAGAATCTGCTATGTACAGCCTATGCATTTACCACTTGAGGACCTACCAGTAAGTTGTTCAAATAACATGCTTTCAGGATTTCCTCTGCTATGTATGTCATATGTTACAGTCTCAGAAGGTGTTTAACAAGTTATATACATACATATACACACACACATATACATATATCTATATATACCTATATATATACAGAGTTTTAGTAAGTTTTTAAATCGGACTGTGAAAACAAGTCAGAAATACTGAAAATGAGTTTGAGACAGAGACAGGAGCAAAAAGGGAAGTGGTGTCTCTCCTTCTCAGCCTTCTTAGCCCGCTCTTTCTCCTCTGATGGCTAAACAACCCCATGGATATGTTTGCTGTGTTGTGAGATTTCAGCACATGTGGACTGCATCCCAGAAATTAATGTTGCTGGCTCCCATAGGTGTCTGCTTTGTAAACCAGTTAAAGGCTGTTGAGGTTTTCTGGTTAAAGAGCTAACCTATTTATTTCCCTGTCTTTCAATTAGCTCTTTAGAATATAAGTATTAGTGTAATTTGGAATTAAATGAATAATTAGAACACCTCTAAGGCCTGATACCAAACAAGCTTAGAAACGTAAAGTGGGACTTAGATGGAAGTTAGGTACCCAAATCTATCGTTATTATATCTCAGATTGCCATTCAGTTATTTCTGGGGGTTTGGTGTGGGTTTTTTGTTTCTTTCTGGGGATATTTTTTTGCTTGTTTGGGGTTTTTTGGTCAGGCTTTTTGTTGCTGTTTTTGGGAGTGTAGTGTGGGGCTTTTTTATGCACCGGGAGCACAGTTTCTGTATCCTAGGTGTGTTGGTTTTGTACAGCCTGGCTTTTAGTAGCACTTGTGTCACAGAGTTGGCTTCAGTGAGAAGCTGCTGGAAGCTTCCACCAAGTCTGGCAGAGCCAATCCCTGATGGCTCTGAAGTTGGACATGCCACTGGCCAAAACTGGGCCAATGAGAGAGGTTGGTAACATCTCTGTGATAACATATTTAAGAAGAAAATCAAAGCAAAGTGAGGTACATGCAGTTTTTTTCTAGCCAGAGAAGAGGAGGAGGTGAAAACACATGAGAGAAAACAACATGGAGACACCAAGGTCCGTGGAGAAGGAGGGGGAGGGGTTGCTCCAGGTGCCAGAGCAAGATTCCTCTGCAGGCCATGCTGATGGCAGTGGTGAAGCAGCTGTGCCCCTGCAGCCCATGGGGAACCACAGGGGATGCAGAAATCCACCTGCAGCCTCTGGGGGAGGTGTCCCTGCCATAGCGGGTGGATGTCTGGAGGAGGCTGTGATCCAGTGGGAGACCCGGTGGAGAGAGGGGGCTCTGCTTCCAGGCTGGAGTAGCCTGTCCTTGGAGGGCTGCACCCCATGGAAAGAGAGATCCATGTTGCAGCAGTTTTGGGAGGACTGCTGCTGGTGAGATTGGAGCCACATTGGAGAAGTTCACAGAGCACTGTCTCCTTTGGGAAGGACTCCTCTCCTTGAGCAGCAGAAGAAAATCTTGGTGATGAACTGACCCTAACCCCCATGCCCTGTCTCCCTGTGCTGTTGGTGGGGAGGAGGGAGGGGTTTGGGGGAACAAAAAGGTGTTTTAAAGGCTTATTGTACTTCTCATTATCCTCCTCTGATTTTGTTAGTAATAAGTGCACTTTGTGCCTCTAAGTTTAACCTTCTTTGCCCTTGGAGTGTTTTCTCCCATGTGTCAAACCACAACAGTTTTTGGCAAGAGGTAACGGAATCGATGCCACACTCTCCACAAAGAAACTGTATTGGTTTGACACTGACCAAATGCCAGGCACCCACAAAAACTGCTCACTTGCCCTCCCCTGCCACAGCTGGGCAGAGGAGAGAAAAAAAATTAATGAAGGCTTCATGAGTTGAGGTAAGGACCAGGAAAAAACACTCCAAGGGCAAAACAGGCTCAACTTAGAGGCTGAGTAAGTACACAAAGTGCGCTTACATCTTTTCATTCCCCCAAACCCCTCCCTACTCCCCATCAACAGCACAGGGAGACAGGGCATGGGGGTTAGGGTCAGTTCATCACCGAGATTTTCTTCCGCTGCTCAAGGAGAAGAGTCCTTCCACTGTGAGACCATGGGGTCCTTCCCAAAGGAGACAGTGCTCTGTGAACTTCTCCAATGTGGCTCCAATCTCACCAGCAGCAGTCCTCCCAAAACTGCTGCAACATGGATCTCTCTTTCCATGGGGTGCAGCCCTCCAAGGACAGGCTACTCCAGCCTGGAAGCAGAGCCTCCTCTCTCCACCGGGTCTCCCACTGGATCACAGCCTCCTCCAGACATCCACCCGCTATGGCAGGGACACCTGCCCCAGAGGCTGCAGGTGGATTTCTGCATCCCCTGTGGTTCCCCATGGGCTGCAGGGGCACAGCTGCTTCACCACTGCCATCAGCATGGCCTGCAGAGGAATCTTGCTCTGGCACCTGGAGCAACCCCTCCCCCTCCTTCTCCACGGACCTTGGTGTCTCCATGTTGTTTTCTCTCATGTGTTTTCACCTCCTCCTCTTCTCTGGCTAGAAAAAAACTGCATGTACCTCACTTTGCTTTGATTTTCTTCTTAAATATGTTATCACAGAGATGTTACCAACCTCTCTCATTGGCCCAGTTTTGGCCAGTGGCATGTCCAACTTCAGAGCCATCAGGGATTGGCTCTACCAGACTTGGTGGAAGCTTCCAGCAACTTCTCACTGAAGCCAACTCTGTGACACAAGTGCTACTAAAAGCCAGGCTGTGCAAACCAGCACCTAAGCAATAATGTCTGTTAAAGTTCAACACATCTGAAGTGTGGGAGATCACAGGACAGCTACTGTGAATGCAGAGGATCAGCCTCTCCTGATGTTAGGCTGCCACACCAGCCAGTGGGCTGCTGTAGGAGTGGGGAGGGAGCAGCCAACAAGACAGGAGGCAGGGATGCATGATGTACGGTGTGCTCACCTGTGGAGCTTGCTGCTGTAAAGAAAAGAATGTGTAAAGAGTAAAATGTGACCCCCTGATCAGTATACAAAGATGTTTACAGTTTGAACAGTAGAATGTTGTCAGCGTAAGGTGCCTTCTTTGTTAAATACCTCATGTTGTGTCATGTTTGGTAAATATCAGTGTTGTCACAGCCTTGTTAAATGCCACCTTGCCTTGTATATTGCCTCTGCTGCTCCCGGCACCCCCTAATGGCAACCGATGACATTGCCAGTATGTAGATGAGCAAATTCCCGTGGGGGTTAGCACCGAGAGAAAGTGGAATTAACATCTAAAGACCCCTAGAATCAGCGAGCCATGGCACAAAATGGACTCCAAACTACGTCGAGGGGCAAGGGAGAACGTTGAGCCACTTACTGATGTCCCGGGCTACATCACCATAACTATGCAACACTAGCTATGCATGAACAGCCTAGGTTTTCAAGGGGCCAGTGTCTTCCCGGGGACTCGCGTGAGCACGGAAGCCTCAGCTCTGCCATGCAGCAGAGCTAAACATCTCTTCCTCTGTGTCATCAGTCGGGAGCAGCGGTAGTGTGTGCAGTCCCTCGCCCCCCTCCCATCTACAGCTGACCTCAATAAAGGCATTAAAAAGGAGCTGGTCTTCTTGCCTTATCTTTTCAGAGTGTAATAGCTCCTTGTCGAAAGGGAATTCGCAGCTTTTTAGTGTTTCAGTCTGTGCTCCACAAATTCTTCCTGCACATTACTCAGTGTCCGTTTGAGATCTCACTCTTGCTTCCCGTAACACACTGTTCCTCAGGGAAACCCAGCTGCTTGAACACAATGGTCAGGGACTCAGAAATACAGCAAGGCTTTCTGATGGGCATGTGGATTTGTGTATCGAGAGACACTTTGTGCCTGCTACCGCACAGCCCTAAATCCATCAGGAAACGGAAAAGGAGTGTCATAAAGAGCTGTGGTGAGAGGCGGCAGAGTGCCAACGCTTTTCAAAGGAAGTAAAATTTTTCAAAAGTATGCGAAAAGTTCATCATTAGTCACTGCATTTTCTTTCTACGTCATCATGTTTCAGTCAGCTGAAATTGCAGAATGAAGTGCAGACAGTCATAAGCACCTATGGTGTCTAAACAAACAGAGGACTTTACAGACACGTGTTTGTCTTGGTCAGAGTTACTACACACTGACAATAGCAGAACTAAAACCAAATATTCCGTTTGCAGTGTCCCCGAGGGGCAGGAAAGCGCACGGGAGTGGTCCCAGCTGAGCCGTGTCCTCTCCCAGCCGTGCTGACCGCGGGAGGAGCTGAGACGCGGGCACCAGTCTGTGCCTCCGTGTGAGCAGCAGCGGCTCGGAGGGGGCTGCTGGAGACCAAGGAAACCTTAACGACAGTCTGCATCTTCTTTCGGGAACAGACAAACATTTTTGTTCTGTAATCTCTCAGTTACACTCCCTTAACTGGATTGCCCGGTTTACAGCTGCCATAAGGCTTTCTTAAAGCGATAATTCAAAGAAATCACACCACCGTCGAATCCCAAAAATCCCCACCACCCCGAACACTCCCATCAAAAAAACCGTCCCGAAACAAAAAAACAAAACAAAACAAAAACCCAAAACCAAACAAGAAACCCAAGACCAAAACCAAACAACCCTCCGAAAAACCCCCACAACAACAACAAAACACCACAACAAAACAACACCACCACCGAAACAAATTCCAAAATCCAAAACAAAACCAATCCCCCGAAACCCAAAAAACCCCCAAATCAAAACAACATAGCAAAACAAAACAAACAAATAAACAAAACCCCCAAACAAACCAAACAGAAAAAAACCAATCTAACAAGAAAAAATCACTTTGATGTGTTTTGGGGAGTCAAGAGAATTAATCTCTTTCTTGCTGGTAGAGAGATTCTTAAGGCTGGTGGAATATGTACAAAATCTGCTCATTAACAAAGTGTGAGGCTTGATACTTTTCTCTTATCATGTCGCCATGGACATAGTTCCATTGATTTTGCTAAACTGCTCCTAAACAACGTGAGTGAAGTTCAGTGTTTAATTGTGATGGGTTGTGTAGTGATATCGGTGCACTCACAGAGCAGATTACCGAATAGGGTGGGGTTGGGTAAAGGCCACTCCATCAGTTCTGGCTCTTAAATTGCAATGTTAAGATAAGAAATTGCATCATCTTACTAAATTCCTGTGTCGTTCTGGTGAAATCATCAATATTTTCGTTTGTCCTTTTACAACAAATCTGGTTTCTCAGGGTTTAGTGCCCTCTGGTGGGATAGTCTTTTCTCCGGTGACAGATAGGGATGCTGGCGCCTAATGCTTCATTTTAGTTTAGTTTAGACAACATCTGTTGTCTGTTGATAATCCCAACCTGATAACTAGTTTGAATAAAGTCAATTATTTTTTAACACATAGGATTGTAGAGTGAATCACTGAGTCTGATGTGGGACAGTCAGAACACTGAAATGATGCAGGGAGCTCAGTAGCTCTAGCAAAAATATTAACAAAATCAGTTCAGTTCAGTTCAGTTCAGTGTGCATTAATAGCTTAGACAGTAAAGCAGAACTGAATGATAAAGATTCCATAAAAGTACAAGAAAAAAACCACCAAAGTTACATATGAGATACACACAAAGATTCTGTCATCACAAGTAAATTTTTTTTAACCACAATTTATTGTATGCAGCTTTTAATGACTTGTACATCTCTCATAAATGCCCATTTTAAACTTGATTACATTTTCATTACAAAGTATGTTAAATACTTTAATCAGGAGATCAGCTTTGTCATAAAAAATTCTAGAATAAATAAACCTCTCAGTATGCATATTAGTAAGTTATTTTTTGCAATGGTCAGGCAAAACATGTAGCTGGCAGGTTGGTGATAATAATAGCAATAATGGTACAAGTGATTGTCTATTCATAAGGACAGTATTGAGTGACCCTGTTCTTCTCTGCTGTTTATAACATTCTCCATGAGCAGATGGTAGTTATAGTGATAGTTATAATACAAGCTTTAAGAAAATATTTCACGTTTGCTGTTATAAATGGCTGTTAAACTTGGTATACTTGATAGACCCATATTTGGTTTTCAGAGCTTCCATTCATTGCAGTGCACTTTCATAGCACTCCTATAAACAACATAAAAGAAGGAAGTGTCCTTTCCATGTAGGCTTCTTGGATATCAAATTATCAAACTACATATATCTTTTCAGCTCATCTTCTTGATTAGACTCTGCAGTTTGCTCCAATGCCTTGGCTGAATGTTTTCATCCTTTAAAATCTCATGCAGCTTCCAGTTTTGGCCTTTTTTGCCATCAGTCTCATTCTCATCCCATTCAAAAGCAGAGAGATGAAACCACAAAGGCCTCTATCTAACAGAGTAGTCTAAGCATACAGCTAGCACTTCTAATCAGAAATTAGTGAAGTTGGATGGGCCAGGAAAAAAAAAAGTGCAATTTTGTATGGAGATTAGAAACGAGGAGAAAAATACCTTTTCTAAGGGCAAGCAAGATGAAGGTGTAGGGCTGTCTGTCTCAGGGAAGCCTGTTGGATGGTCATAAGGAAAAAGGAAGCTGACTAAGACATTTCTGCTATAACCAACCCTACCCAAACACACAGGTTTTACCAGCTTCCTGGGGCTGTGCACTGGCATCTCCCAACACAGCTGCATGCTTCATACAGTTTTCTGGCCTGTGCTGGCCTGTACCCCAGTTGATGTCTAAGGGCTGATACATGCTAGAAGGCAGCACAGGAGATAAATTATGATGTCAGCCTTGATCCAGTACTACTCAACACAGTCTTGTTTCTAGTTCCAATAAAACTGAGAAGTGGAAGCTCTTGGTTGCTGCGGCCCTTCAGTTTCCTTCTTATTTTTGCTATTTCTCCATTGAACTGTGTGAGGTACAGTGACTGTATGATTTCCAGCCTTTCCCCAGTCCCTAGCCATAGCTGATCCCTATCCCAGATCCTGTCTGAATAACGCAGTACTTATTCCTTCACCCAGGGCAGCCCTTAGGCAGAGTTGTCAGGGCTGTCCCAGCTGGCCTGTCCATCCTGTGCAGAGCTCAGCCTGGGCATACAGATCAGTTGTGTGAGCTCTGCAAACACGATAAGCATTCAGGAGCAGAAGGAGTCGTTAAACACACAGGCATGCTCAGCCACATCAAACAGAAGTGCAAGTATTGAGCAAAAAGTAAGATGACAAATTAAAAAGAAATCTAAAAATCAGTACTTTAAGATCAGAAGTATGATTAGTAGGATGAAATTAATATAATATAATATAATAATTTATGTAGAGATTCTAAACAGAAAAAAGCAGAGTCTTTGAGGAACAGAGTAAAACAGAATAGAAGCAATAAATTAGAAAAACATAATAATAAATTAAAATGTTAATTGGCTGGGAAATACATTTAAAATTGCAGGGGAATACCTAAAAGCCCTCAAAATGGAAGGTGATTAGTCTCCTTTCAAAGTGGCCTACCAGTGCCATCAATAAAATTTCTTTTTTTGCTGTTTACCTCTGACTTCAGGTAGGAAAGCCAAAATGTAACACAGAGTCCAGCACACAATTCTGTCATATCTGTAGAGCCAATTTGCTATTTGAACATTTTTTCAGTGGCTGCTTTTCAGAATCTTAATTCTTGTTTCCTGTCAATTGACTGAATACATTACAGGAGCTATGTATCACTAACAAGAGCCAAATCTCTTTTCTTGAGATCCTTGCTACTGTCCATAATACAGTTCTTTTCATTAATTGTAAATTGTATTGTTTAACAGAAGACAAATTAGTTGGGCCTTCTAACTATGCCCTCTTGGATATCCATTCAATTGTGTAATATATGAGGAAGAGTCTCATTTGTTATTTTTTTGTTTCTCTCACTTTAAAAGTTCTGCTGTTTCACACCAGTTCAAATATGAAGAGACAAAAATACACAATGGTAGTTACTAACTGGATACTTTCTGAAATTCTGAAATCCTTGAGTCTTACTGTGTTAATTGTTGAGGATTTTTCCTGATTGCTGAAATTTGTTACTTATCCTATACTTTTCGATGGTCTCCTTTGGGTTATATCTTCAGGTAAATCAGTCTGCTAAAGTAACTGGTATCAGTGTACCTGTCAAATGCTTGAGATTACTGGGCTTATCCTTATCTTCAAACATATAAGATGAACAGACAGGTACTTGTTGATAGCCCAATGCATTGTAAAGGAGAGAAAGCGATATCTGTGTAATCTGTGGTACCACAAGTATGTCAGTAGGTCTATTTCTCAAGAACTCCTGTTGGTTTTTGTTTTTCTTTTCCCAAGCTACACCTTTAAGTCTAGTCTTCATTTTCTTGGATCAAACCTCAGTATTCTCACTGTTTTCCAGTACAATCATATACAGCTTCTCAGAGACATAGTCCGGGCTTCACAATTTTAAACTGCATACTCAAGAAATGAGCTAGTATAAAACAGAACTTTTTGGCTGGGCTTTTAAAACTAGTCAGTTGTGCAAGGAGTCAGTGATCACAATTTCCTTCATACTCTTCTGCTGGTTACTGAAGAAGCTACAGGATCAAGATTTGCTAGTGTAGCAGGCTGATTTCTGGCTCTGAATTTGTTCATCCCCTGCCCTGTCTGTTCCAAAGGGTGAATTAGAGGAGCCAATGTGACATTACATGGGAGGGGTAACACTGACTTTCCTAAACCTTTCCAACATTAATTAAAACAAATGATACTACTTCATTTTTCAGTTCAAAACACATCTGCATGTTTTGATGAAAGTCTTGAATTATATGAATATTCAAGGCCACTTACGTTTTGCTTTGCCATTTGATGTCCAAATTTTCTTTGGAAATAGAAGCATAGCCTTGTGTCTCTTGGTGTCTCTAAGTACTATAATTGGTAGCCCATTTTTGCCTGATGTTCCTATAAAACTTGTCAGACTCAAGTTAATGGAGTAGTCTTGAGACTTTTCTGTTCTGTTAAAATGATTGCTTATATTCTGACCAAAACAAGAGAGAACTGACACAAGGTTAATTATGCAAGGCAATGACAAGGATATTAACCTGGCAACAGAGAAATGTCAGATCAGCAGAAATGATGAGTTAGAGCTATTGTTTGACAATATCTCCTGCCCAATGGTATCTCTTGCTATTAAATGTGTTTTGTTCTACAGACTTCTTAACGGAGTGAAGATTAAGGAAAGTGACTCTAATCCCCTTGATCATTCATTTGGCATATTCAAAAACCAACTGTGTTTTTCAGCCCCACGGGCATAAAGGTTTCTGTTAGAATGGCAGAAGTGAATTATGGATGACTGCAACACACTACCAAACATTACTTTAGCATATGTAACACAGAGAGGGATAAGTATAATTACAGTAGCTGTGTACAGTGGATGAGTGTGGATGGGTCAAAAAACAGTGGGACAAATGTTATTCCTGATGAATAACCTTTCTGTGCTTGGAGAAAGAGATTTCAGTCTTCTTTGGTTTATATAATCTGAATATTTTCCTGGCATAATTTTTTTGCCAAAGTCACCTATATAGCACAGATGTGGGATTAATGATCAATTCACATTAAGCCACAAAATCTAGGTAAAATCTAGGATTCAACAATTCAGATTTTATATGCCCTTAAATGCTTAAAGATGGAATAAAAACTCTTTTTTTCCTTCAAAGGATAACATATCAGGTTCTCAGTGATTGCAGTTTGGAATAGTAGAGATGATCAACGAGGTTGCCACAATTATATGTTTGTCAGGGAACTAGGGAGTAGAAAATAAACACATGAGAAGAGGGAATTTTTTGAACCATAGTAGAAAAGTATCTTAGTACAGTTCTCAGTCTAAAATGTGTATAGCTGCTGTCCTACCAGCAGAGAGAGTTTCACCTGAATTGAAATAACTCTGACTTTTTTGAGGCTTTTATTTAGGACATGTTTAAGTCCTTAAAAAAAAAATAAATTCTTCATCTTTTATTTTAAGCTTCAGATAAGTTGATTACAAGCACCTCTGAGTACATAATGTCCCTTCATTACCTGTTTCTTCGCATAACAGGAATATTCACCAACACTTTATTTGGAAAGGGAAAACCATTTAGTCAGCAGCAATATAGCTTTCAAAAACTGGCTACATCTAAATTATATACTTAGGGGTTATGGCAGTTAGCAAATGCTGCTGCTGATGTAATCCTGTAAAACTTGACGCACTTTTACTTTTCTAAAATCTCTGTTTATCGGCATATTAAAGGAAGTTGATGTGTATACATAGCTCTATAAATGGTCTAGTGTCTGAGTCAGTTTACTAAACTTATGGTCTCCTTCCTGTCTCCATTGTCCTAGGCGCTCTCTGTTTTTCTCACCAAAAAAATAGCTTCAGTCGTATCAGTGCTTAACCTTGGGTTTTGTTACTTGTGAGCTAGCCTTGTGTTTTGTATTTTAATAGCAAGACTGCCTCTTAGATTGCATAACTACCTGACTCAAATTCACCCTATGTTTATATTTGCCAGAATGTTTCTACATTCTGCTTATACAAGAATGTTCCCTGGTTTCTTTGATCTGGAAGAAGTTTATTCCTGAGCTTAAAGGTGATGGAAATCTTTCTTTTCATCTTTCCTTCTCTCCTCACCTCATAGCCACTGGGATATATTAGTGGAGTGATTCTAGGAATATCAAGTGTAGAAGTTGTGGGGTTCAGCTCTAGTGCTTCCTTCTCAGAATAATCCAGCTGTACATAGTAATCTTGCTGAAATTAATTGCTTACTGGAGCAAGAGCTGCGTGCAGTGCAGGGCCCTAGGTTGTGTCACAGCACTACAGTTACTATTCATTCTATAAATGAATCTGCTGTATTCTTTTAACAATGGAAACTAAATGCAACATGCTAAAATCAAGTAAATGACATCCAGATCAGTCTCTTGATCTCTTTCTAACAAGGCTTTTGTTATTCAGACTTTCCCTACAAGCCGTCAAATGATTTTACTCAATAACAAGCAATAAAGTAATCACTCCTTAAAATTTTCCCCAGGGAATCTTTTTAAAGTGAACAGGGAGTAGTGTATCTTGTAGTGTCAATAATGCTGAAAATGTTAATTTGGTTGATTCTACTATGTGCCTCCTCAAGTAATATTCCAGATGCTGTTCTGGGAAGATGACTTCTACTTGAATTCACTCTGTTGGTCTCTGCCTGAAGCACCAGTTTCAAATCTGCTGCAATGGCTATCTGAGATAGTCTGTATAAAAAAAGAGTGATCTGGTGATCTGACTGTTTCTCAACCTTTTAAATCTAACTACTGAGAGTGATGCTCTTAAATTAAAATCAGATGGCAAGGATGAATGTGCTGATAAGATGTTCTCAGACAGCCGACTGAGTCACTACATGCAGCAAAAATGTGTCCATCTGCTGAGCATAGCATGAATCTGATTTCCTACGCAAAGCTGGTTTAACACCAATATTGATAATGTAATTTTCTTTATTATATAATTGGGTAGAAAAATATTTTAACATGCAAATTCAGTCTGTTAAGGACATTTCTGTGAATAAGTTATATGAGATGTTCTTCTAATTCTTGTTAGCATTGATCTTTTTTCACAGATGACATTTTTGGGCATTAGACAAATTTTTTTCTCTTGCTGTTGTGAAAGGAGAACTGCAAGTACTGGCGTTAAATATTTTGGGAAATACGTTCTGTTCTTTTTATAATAAGGTAAAGCAGTCCTGCCAAAATTAAAACCTTCCAGTGACTTAAATATTTGTTTTACTGCATTATTTCTTAGGTGTTTGATATCATCCTAAATAAACTAATTAGGGACTATTTCTGAAGTTCCACTTGCATAGTTATACCCTATAATCATGCTTTTATATGTTACTTCGTTAAAAAATTTCTGTCTGCATTGGACACAAACCAACAGCTTTATTTGTGACTACTAAAATGTGTTTTCAATATAAATTTGTGGGTGAGATAACAAATGCTAAAACCTTCTGATTATCAGACGTTTCTTTTTGGGTTTGGTTGGGCACCAGTGCAGCCTAGAAATGAATTTTTTTATGGTGAAGGTGATGGGACACTGGGACAGGTTGTCCAGAGGAGTTGTGGATGCTCCATCCCTGGACGTGCTCAAGGCAAGGTTGAGTGAGGCTTGGAGCAACCTGCTATAGTGGAAGATGTTCCTGCCCATGGCATTGGAATTAGATGAACTTTAAGGTCCCATCCAACCCAAGCTATTCTATGAGTCTATGTCCCAGGCTGGTCTCAGCTCATCCCCATCCCCATGGAGGTGCCTGATGCCCAAAGCTGGGGTTGCCCCAGTGCCCTGCTCCTGTCTGGGGAGGTAGGACTGGGCCAGCTGCAAGGACCCCCACTGGACATCTCGGCTATAGCCATGCAGACAGAACAGGTATTACTTAAACTCCTCTCCTAGCAAGAAAAATACTGGAGCAAGGAAACACCATTTACAGGAGTGTGTGGTCCTGACCCAGCTCTCCTGCAATTGTCTGAACACAATCATGGTTGGCACAGGCACCTCTGGTCATGCACATGGTGGTGCACACAGTGCTCTGGGAGCGACTGGAAAACACAGAGTGGGCACAGACATAGGAAACAGTGCAGAGGTGTCATTAACTCCAGCTGGCAACAAAGTACCACAGAGCTCTCACTCACTCGTCCCCACAAACCTGTTTGGATGAGCGGAATTAGGATAAAAAGTAGTGAAACCAGTGGGTTCACTTTAATAAATGAAGCAATGTAAAATATAAGGTATAATGTAATAACAATAATAGCAAAAATAGTGAATAAGGGGAGATGGGGAAGAGAGAGAGATAAAACTCAAGAAAGACAAGTGATGCACAACAGCATTACTCCTGTTGTGCATCAACCTGCACATTATACCTGCATTGTACCTGCCGATCCATGCCAAATCCATCCCTGAACCCCAGTCAGCCCCACTCCCAGGTAACTCCCCAATTTATATAATGGGCATGGTGTGGAATATCCCCTTGGCTAGTTCGAGTCAGGTGTCCCGGCCAGCTCCCTCCTGGATGCTTGTGAAGAGATGAGACGCTGAGAAGTCCTTGACTTACGTTAAGCCCTACGTAGCAACAATCACAACATCAGCGTGTTATTAGTATTACCCTCGTACTGAATCCAAAATACAGCCTTCTACAGGTACTAGGAAGAAAATTAAGTCAATCCTAGCCGAAACCAGCACAATACATAAAGCGAAATCACCGAAAACACCTCGGTGACTCCACTGCTGTTTCAGAGTCTGTGAACTGCGGTGAGGGCCGAGCCGGCAGGGGTCGCTGTCAGCCCGCACTCCGTGCTGGGACAGGCGTCTCGCCGCGGCGGCGGGAGCGCGGCCCGTCCGTGAGGCACCGTGAGGGCGGCATTCCTGTGGGGCACCGTCCTGCCTGGGGCACCAAGGCGGGTGGTGTTCCTATGGGACACGTCTGGCTCGGACTGCCACCGAGTCCTTCAGCTTGGAAAGTCCTCTGAAAACATCCAGTCCAGCGATTAGGCAAATAAATACTTCCAGGGTTTGTGAATCTACTGCTTCCCTGGGCAGCCTGTGCCAGTGCTTCAGAATGGTTTCTGAGAAATTATTTTCTTAATTAAATACCCTTTGCAGGGTAAAACTAAACACTCCTTTTTGGTTTAAAATATTTTAAAGGCCTGAGGTAGCTCAAGGATGATGAATAATTCTGATTCTAATTCTAATTAGAATTTTAATAGAAGTCCTCTAATCTTGTCACATCTCTCAGATGAGAAGGGAGACGGTTCTACCCAAAGAGTGAAAACTGACCATCATTTATGGAGCAGGTGCTGTTTCCAGGAGAGCTGAGAGCAGTGCTGCCAATGGCCTTGGTTATTTGTACATGCAACAGGGAATGCCAGTACCTTAACTATGAGATTGCCTTGTGCTTTGTGTTAAACAGCCCTTCTGAGGTGGACTTGTGGGTGCTGGTGGATAGAGGCTGGACATGACCACCCATCTGCCATTGCAACCCCAAAAGCCAGCCATGTTCTCAGCTGCATCCAAAGCGGCGTGGGCAGCAGGATGAGGGTGTTCTCCTCATCTGCCCAGCTCTTGCGACACCCACCTGGAGTGCTGCATACAGCTCTGGAATGATGGTCACAAGGCTTGAAACTTTGAGCTTCTATTGTTTAAGTAAATATGAAAATAAGTAAAACATATGAGAAAGCTTCCTTTTCAGGTACTTTATGGCCAGGAATGCAGGCCTACATCATTGGTTCCAGCTATCTGCTGTCACTGCAGGTGTGTTTCACCATCTCTTTTCCAAGGTTGTAGTGATTGCTACATGCTAGCAGAAATCTTTTACAGGTGAGGCAAGAGCAGAAAGAGGGAAAAAATTCTCTAGCACTATCCTCAGCAAGAAATTTCCATATGTAGGAAAGGAGAGGTATAGATTTCTGCTCCATTTTTTCCTGTTACCTATAAATGAAATCAGCTTTAGTTTGGATTGCTATTCCTTAGAGGCTTTGTGGTGCAATGCTCCATCTTTTGCACAAAGGGTACTCACAGAAATATCAGCAATAATAAAATATCAGCGAAACCTTTTGGGAAATAATTTCTTAATTTTCTGGTAGCATGATGCTACAGATTTCCTGTTTGTCTCCTTGCCATGAAATCACCAGTCTGAGACCATCATCAATTTCTGTTACCCCAGCCTTTCATCTGAGACAGAAAAACTTTGATGTGCACTTTCACCAAGTGAGTCTTCTGGAAATAAATTAATATAATGCTTGTATCTCCTAATGTCAACCATGGCAAAGAACCATGGTTAGTCGTCCTGCCATTGTATAAGCTTGATATACACAAGGGAGAATAAAACAATAAAAGACAAATACTTTTAGTTGAGGGAACCATATGTATGTATGGACTCTTGTCTGTACTTGGTTATTTTTTTGCCCTCCATTTTAATCCTATCTGAGCATTTCCCAGATGTCAAAATACATTTACCCTTGTAATGCATGGAGTTTTCTCTTGGTTTTGGTTCTGTAGGAGAGTTCTAAGTTTGGTTGGTTCATTTTTGAGAAATCCTGCTGTATGTTTCAAAGAAATTTGTCCAGTTTTCCTCAGGCTGTTTCATCAGCAGGCTGAGATATTGCAACTGCAAAGATTAGAGACTCTCTTCAGGGAAAGCAAACATAGGCAAGCACTTAATTGTCAAAAAGGGCACAAACATAATCAAATTCCAATACTACAACAGCTCATTGATTTAAAATACACTATTGACAACCATTTCTTTTTTTTTTCCCTACACTTGCTGTCAGGAGTATTCTTCAACAATATTTATTTAGAAGTGCAAATTCCCATACTGTAGAGGGTTTCCTCCTCAAGTAACTTAGTGCTTTGAGTGATCCTGTTGAGTTTGCAAGCATTGTATCCTAAATTTCCATCTTCCAAATTCAGGTTGCTAATGACTATATCATTAAATATAACTATACCAGAATGCTGGTATTAATTTATCACAGTGCATGTATGATAAATGCATGCATTAGATGAGTGTAGTTCTTCTAGCCAAGGTATCAAGTACTGTCTGGAATAAAAATGAAAATTCATAGAACCAGATTGGTTTCTGTGAGCCAGTGTATTTCTGTCATTGTCTCAAGAAGATCCTTAGAGATCTGCTTGATCCTTAAATGTTGTGCTTTATAGTATTGTTTGTTGTTTTTTTTTTTTCTTTTAGAATAATAAGTTCTTAGAGACTTGGCACAGATGGAGATGCCCAAGTCTCTTACAGACTTCAGAGGCAGAGTACTATTAATATAATTAGGCTCCTATTGTTCAAAGAACTGTGCAAAAATTAAAGGAAAATCTGTGCTCAAGTAAATAATCATCTCCAAAACTCAGCAGATTGCTGAATGTTAGAAAATGTCTGGGTAATTAAAAAAAACAAACAACTTACTTGGTGGGAAGTCATTTTGACACATTAGGGCACTGAAGGTATTTCTGGTTGCAAGGAAAAAGCAAAATTGAAAGACAAGTCCCTAACAGGCAGCTCCATGTTGAGGCTGAGGAAACTGCACCTTTTATAACCCAGGAGAACAAGGGAAAAAAATATGGGTTTGGGTGTTCAGTTTCCCTTGCAGCCCCGTTAGCTGGCGGCAGGGGAATGGGGCTTTTGTGCTAAGATTTTGGCAGACTATCTGGAATGGGTATATAGAAGAAAACTAATTTTTTTTTTCTGTTTCCCAGCTAGCAAGGTGCAAACAAATGTATTGCTACATTGCCTCTTTTCTGAAATAGCTATTTAAAATATTTGCCTAAAAATATTTCTTACTATAAACATTTCCACCATAAGCAGTTGTATTTTCTAGTTTGGTTTTGGTGCTCTTTGAGAAGTCTACTACAAACTGCACATAGCTATGGAAGCCATCTTGCTCAAATTGGAAGATTGACAAAAAATGCCCTTAACCAACTTCAAGATGGAATAGCTTTGGATTCAGACAAAAAATAGATTCTCAAGATGGTATACATAATCTTTTTATTTGCTTGAATATTGGTGGAAGAAAAAGTAGTTGCCATTTGCAGTAATTCTGTACCTTAAAAGATAAAAAGCTTAATTCATATTGGATATGTGTATGAGAATTTGGGAATTAGGGTGTTGAGTCACTTAGATTTTTAGAACAGTTGAGCTTGTCAGTGACTACCTCACTTTCAAAATGGGAATTTAGGTTCCTAAGTAATCAATGTGCTTATTTAAATTTTATTATAAATTTCTTTTTCAAGAATTCTGGCTTTGTAGTGTGAGCATCTCTACATTACATCCATACTTCTGAAATTCCTAGAAAGAATAAAGATGTCACATAAGTGGACCAGCTGCCCATCTTTTCCTCCATGAAGTTCCAATGAATTGCTTTTTATTAGAGTAGATTTGATTTTGGCATTGAAAAAATTGCTGCATAATCTGCTAAGCATTTCTCAAAAGCATTTTGTAAAAACAGTTTTTCAAGTTATTTTCTAATGTCGATTTACGGTTGTCTTGAAATCTAATCTAGAAATATTCTGGAAAAATATGTCCTTGTAAAAGAGTGTGCTATATTAATAAGACATAAGCTTTTCAGTCTTCTCAAAGTCAGAAAAAGGAGACAGTAAGTAATGTTTTTAGATGGGAGATCAGTTAGTCACTACCCCTCATTACGCTGACCTGAGAAGCATACTTGTGTCTGACAACCTGCAATTAGGGAGTACAATTTGCTTCTTGACTCAGGCAGTGGTGATTTATGTGGCAAAAAAAGAGATTGCTTTTCTTATGCTTTGCTCTGTAGAATAACCTGACCCTTGCCCATCTTAAGGCAATACAGGACTGAGGCATTAAGGGTAGATTCTCAAGGGGATTTCTGTTGCAGCAGTACTAACCTACGTAATTCCTAACTTTGCATACCCGGAGGGCTAGATGAGTTCACAACAGAGAAAAAAAGACTATGAAGATCACCCGATCCTTGCATCTTATATTTACATAAATTTGGTTTGTAATTCAGCATGCAGAAATGGCAAAACCTCTGGGAGACAGGGAAAAGCTACCAGAGGGTGCAGCCCTGAGGTCAGTGACTTTGGGGAGCTCCCTGTCTCTCAAGACCCTCCACAGCTTCTTGCTAGTTTTAAGAAACAAATGTTAATTTCCTATAGAACTTAGATTATTTTTTAAATTCCAAGAATCCATCTCAACCTAATGGCAAATGGTTTTTAATTTTTCTATGCAAAGAAGATCACAAGGGACGATTGAGAACAACTTGTCTTGTTTCCAGTGGGATACTGTCCTGCTGAAAGGTTTGTTAAGTCCAAGTTTCATAATGTGGTTAAGCTTTTTGATCTGTATTTTCCAGTTCCTAAATAAATATTCTGATGACTTTTTGGAGATTTCCTATACTCTCTTCCATTGGGTTGAAATAGACTCAGAGTATATTGTTAGCTTCTATCTGTGAGAAATGAAGGGGAATGTCAGTATTATGTGTAACAGGAGTTTTTAAGTATAAAGTGTCCACAGACTTGTACTAAAATATGGAGTTGGGAATATAGAAAGGAATTCCAACCTCAGGGTGGTCAGAAAAGCCTTATCCAGCATTCCATAATGAAGTCTAAGTGAAACCCTATAGATAGCACCTATTTTTCAGGTTGGAGTTTGAAGTGATAGAAGAGGAAACAAAACATCAAGACAAAAAGTCTCTTTCAAATAAGAGAAGAGCAAATACCATCATTTTCAGAAGCGTCTTGCTAACTGCTACTTGAAGCCTTGCTATTTCTAAAATAATTGAAACCAGATATTTTGTTTAGTCAGGGAAGTATCATACCTAAGTAATTTCTTCCTTCTTACTGTCATTGTTTTTACTCTCTAGTAGTTCATATCACTAGTTTCATGTTACTTAATCTTTTAGTTAAGTCCTTTAGTTAAGGACTAGAACTTGGCTTAGAAACTTCAATTTAATTTGCACATCTTAATCCATTAAGTATAACTTAATTTCCTCATACTTAATGTAAAGGAGGGAAACCCCACTCCATGCCTGAGAAAATTTCTTCCTTCCATATATACTTAGTACCAGATTTAAGTGTTGAGTTCTCAATTTTTCGTAGATAAAATGGGAAATATGGATGAGATTGGTATCCTAACCTCATATTTTTAGGAACTGAGATCTAGGATAAAATTCAAGTGCTTACCCTTTAAATAATGCCCTGTCAAATTTTGCATGAAATTTGTTGAAGAGAAAGGACTATCCTTTAGATATTGCTACAGTGGATATATCCGCTGTGATGTCTGTGGTGGTTCCTGTGAAATGTTATTAACAGTGAGAGATTACTCTGTGCTGTTTATGATGGTAGCCTTGCTGATAGAAGCAGATACTTTCTACATTAATGTTCCATTTAAGTAGCAGATTGCCAGACACAAACTTTATATAATCTTATTCCCCATATGTGCTGCCGCGGCGGGCTGGATGTCAGGGGTGCCGCAACCTTCCTGAAGAAGCGTCCTGAGAAGGATGGCTCTCAGTGGCACAGGCACGTCCCTCGCCTGGCCAGCGAGCAGTGAAAGGCTCAGCAGCAGCTCTTTCCCAGGCAAAGTGGGGAGAAAAAGGACTAGAGCTCTGGCTAGCAATTCCACAGGGAAATCAGCCTCTATTAGTGCAGGGCCCTCTGCAAAGGGGGCTAGCACAGAAGCTCCACTCAACTGGGGGGGGGGGGAAACCAACAGGGTTTATATAGGGAAGGAGAGGGGTGGGGGAAACTTGGATACAAGTAACAGGGTAGAATGACAGGGAAGAAAACCAATGGGATACAATCAATCAGCATATAACTTACAAGGGTCTCTGGGAGAGACACTTTTCTCACTATGAGAGGAAGTGCCTTGCCTATGGAGAAGCTCTCCAGGGGGGATGTTGCCCTGAAAACTCAGCTTCTGAGCTTGCTGACATAGTTTTCTAAGACTTTCCCACTCCACTGGCCAGGAGAGATGTCCATCACAAGGTGTGTAACAGAAGGAATGTATACCTATCTCTATGTTTACAGTTACTGTCCTGGGAAAGTCTTAGAAAACTATGTCAGCAAGCTCAGAAGATGAGTTTTCGGGGCGACAGGGGAGCACCACAGTCCTTTTACTGGCCGATTCTTTGGCCCCCACATGTGAAGTATGTGTCTGCGAGTATGGCTTTGTAGATTCATTTAGCATCTAATGAAAGATGGGTTTTAGCATCTCTTTGTAAAGCTTGTGATGCAATGATTTTTCACACTGCTTCATAGAAGAGGCATTTATAATTTTCAACAGAGTTATGCAAGTCTGATATTCGGTTTGCTGAAGAGAGAGAGAAGAAGAAAGAAAAATGCAAATAAATTCGGTCAGAAACCTCACATACAATCCAGTACAGCCTCATGACATTTCACCCTGCTCTTTCTGCTGAAAAGTAGAAGTTAAACTGATGAGTTATTTCTGCTGGAGAGCTCAAATGCAGAACTAGTAAAATATCCATCCACCTATGTATCTCATCAAAACCTATTTGACAAAATACTTAATCAAGGGCATTGATTATTCACAATTCCAGATGAATGGAATTAAGTGTGGAAAGAAATTAGTTCTCTGAAACAATAGAACTAATGTTGAACAGGATCCAGAAATCACAGGATCTGCCTGTGTCAGGCCAACCAGTATGAAAACCTATTGCTTGTGTTGCAAATCCATGCTTCATTTCTGGTTTAGGAAACATAAGGGGGTGGTGGTCATAGGGAAATTTATCTGAGCAGAGCAATCAAGAAGAATGGAGGCAGTATGAGGGGCTTGCATCTGGCTTTGGAAATCTAAACCAAACAGACAGCTGTAAAATAGAAAACTAATGAACGTCTTGCTCTTCAAATACAGACAGTAGTTATGGCGGTTTGGAATAGTAAACCAGACCATAAGCCAAAATAAATTTAACTGGAAACTATGGTGTTAATAATTCTCTAGAACTATTTTAAAAAACTTGTCAAAGCTGGGGATCTAATTAATGAATTAGATCATATTTGTTGGTAGCAGATGGAGAGCAGACTGTTTCTCAATTGGTTTAACTTGTGTTAGTGAACTACTATAAAGCAGTACGAGAGTGAAATATTGTTTAGAAATATATGAGTTGAAATGGTTCAGTATTATTCCATTACCATAACTAAAACTGGAAAACCTGACAAATATTAATGGGATAGAATATTTAAATGAGTATAAATAATTCTATTTCAGGAGGTATTAATCCTGAACTTAAGCCAGTATTTTCTTATTGACCCTACTATTTCAAATTTTTAGTCAGAATGCCTGTACATATCTTTTATCTTCTTCCGTGTCAGTAACTCATATTGACTACTACCAAGAACAGGACATAAAATGGCATGAATCTTTGATTTGTTTCAGTAAATAATATATTTTTCCTCTCTGGCAGCAAATGCTTCGAGAGCATATGGAGTGAAATGGCAAAAAAAACAAGTGGGAAAAAAATTCAGCCAAAAATCTGTAGCAGTTCTTACTTTTCAGAAAGATTAATTTATTGTGGAAGATTCTCCTGTCTGTTTCTGTAGACTATGAGATGGCAGGTAGGTATTATTAAGATGAAATATTTAATAGCTTTTTTGTCTATTAAGATACTTCAGAACCATCTGCAGTAAGAGATATCACTTAATGAGTATTGCCCAGTGGAATTTTGAACCAAGAATTTACTTAATGTATTCACTAGTGAACCCACACTTCAGATCCTTGCTTTGGTGAAGCTCTCTTATTTAATAAGAAACCTAAAAAATAGTACTGTTTGTGACATTTTTATTATATACTTTTCTTATTTCAGGTCTGGGTTTTTTCAGTTGGTTGTTTTTTTTTTTTTTTGGTGAGCCTAAATGTGCCATGAATTTATGCTTTTCCTTCTATGTGTCAGGATCTGGATGCTGGCCCTTTGACTGCTGTTGGCTTTTGGAGAGTAGCTGTAACTGATTATCCTTCAGTAGCTTTCTTTTCCCTCTTCATCCAGAGTTCAGACTTACTCAACCTTGTCTAGATATCAAGTTAAAGTAACAGTGAATTCTTGAGTTTCATGGGCTTCATTTTCTAAATCCACTAATTAGATAATCCTATAATTAAATCTCAAAAGTGATTCCAGCTAGTGAACTGCCTCATGGACTCAAAAAACTAGACAAAATGCAGTATGATATGTCATTTTCCTTTAGAAGAAAGATTGTTTCACCCTACTATTTTCTTTATCTATTGTAGTGTTGCAGTATGTTTCTTGTTAATGATACGTTCTGTTATTGCCCAAATTGATGGTTTGGTCCAAATTATCACCCTACCCAGACCCTTCTACCCCACGTTGTCAATCTACCCGAGTCTTCTGTCAATCTTACCTTAGGCCCACCACATGCTTGGAATTCCACTTCAGAAATCCCCTTAATTATGATGTTTGATTAGTCCATGTGACCCAATTTCTGCCCCTACCTCCCTCATTGGATGATGATTTTGTGAACCCTGCCTTTTAGCTGTCCCTAGGGTATCTCTAATTAGCTGATGCTCTGTACTCTCTCTTTGAACTGTCTCCATATTTCAGCTGTTGCATGCTCATATTTTCTGTCTTTTGCCCCCAAGATTGCTCAGAGCAATAAATCCTCTATTATCCCAAGCAAAAGGCCTCCCTCTTGTCCTTGCCTCCTCAGAGCACAGACTGACAGGCAAAAAGCTGTAGAGCAAGTACTCTAGTTACACCTCGGGTCATCCTGCTCCTGGAGTGTGACCCACTCCTGGCGTGGGCTGAAGTGGTAGAGCCAGTTAAGTTCTGGCCCATGTATTACTGTAGCCTGTAAGTGGAAAAAAAAATATGTTCACCTTTCTTTCCTCTCTTACAGAGTTGAAACCTACATGCCCCATTCTCTTGCCAAGTTTGGGTGTCCAGGGTCACCAGGGTATATGAGGAGTGCTTGTCAGCCATCCTGTTGAATTTGGATTGTTGTGTAGCAATGAACTCAGGATTCACTAGGCCAGTAAGAGAATAAAGTAGAACATGGCTTCACGGGTAGGACACTATGTGATAGATGGAGAGCTTCAGTTATGCTCCAAGGATTCATATTTTATTCAATGCTATTTCATCATGTCCCCTTTCAATTGTGTTTTAAAAGGAATAGTTCCTTCTTAGCTATTTCAAAGATGGGTCACAGACCCCTTCTTTCAGGAAAGGGCTAAAAGATGTGAATCTGCAACAGATAAAAGCATTTTCCTGCAAAATGTGAAGCACAGAGTAGGTCACAATCACATTTCCAATGCATCCTTGCATGTACTGTTTCCTAAAACAGCTGCTTCCTTGTCCTCCTTCCCACACAACAGAAAAAAATTCTTTAAATACTTCCCTCAGGAGCAAAGGGAGGCCTAAGGAAAGATTAGTGACTACCTTTTTCTTTATCCTCTGTCTTTCTTCCTGGTAATCGTGGTAAAAATGGACACTTGTTGCTGTAGGCTAAGCACGCTGGAGGAAGGCATGAGCAAGGCTCAAGTCTCCAGTGTGTCTTATCCTCCTGGCAGCTGGGTGAGGATGTTTACTCTCTCCTGCTCCTCTCCAGCCTGCCTGGCTCTGGCCTGGCTGTACCACCACCTCCGGCAGATCTCTGCTTACTTGGTGGGGTAAGGTAGCAGTGAACCTTGACTGTGAGAAAAAGGCCATTTCCCAGTGAATGTCTTTGTGAATGGGGAAACAAGGCATCAGGTTAGTACTGTCAGGCCACACAGTTCCTCTTTAGAGCGTTTGGCAAGAGCTGAACTCTCTTGATCTCTTGACAATAGGAGTCCCAGATGAGTCCTGTTCTGCTGGAGCTTGGGCAATTAAGAAATTTTGTGCAATATAGAAACAGTCTGGATGTTTATGCTAGAGGAGCATCAGTGAAATGGAAGATGAGTAGGTGAATAGCTAGAGCAATCCTCAGAATGGAAGAGTGTGAATTTGTGAGAGAGTGAGCACAGAAATCAAGAAGCTGGAGGCAGGAAGAAGGTCAGGACCAACAATAATACCAGTGTGTATCTTTAGTACCACATATTAATGTCTCTTTGGATGCCCTTTTAATCCTCCCTTGTGGAGCAGTGGTGCCTTGGGCAGGTATCTGGAGACCTTTTAGAGAGGCTGATGCTAGAAAGTGCAAGTTTGACTAAGGAATATCTGACTTGCAAGTGCTTACTCTCCATGTTAACCTTGGCCTTGATACCATGAAAAAGGAGAAAAAGGTGAAAGAGAAACAAGCAGCACAATTTAGCAGCAGACATTTTCATTGTTGGTGGCATATCTAGTGCTGGTTGCTGTCGCCCTGAAAACTCAGCTTCTGAGCTTGCTGACATGGTTTTCTAAAGACTTTCCCAGGACAGTAACTGTAAACATAGATATGTGTACATTCTTTCTGTTACACGTCTTGTGATGGACATCTCTCATGGCCAGTGCTGTGAGAAAGTGTTATCCTGGCCATCCAATCCCTGCCCATGGCCAAAAGCCTATAAATCCTGGGGGGAAAAATAAACGCTCTCTTCTTTTCACCACACCTCAACCTATGTCCGTGTGATCTATTCATCTTCAGCAGCAACAGGTTGTTGGTTATTTTTTTCAGATTTTTTTTTTCCCTAAAACTGCCCACTGCTCATCCTTCAGCCTTACAAAACCCAATGATGGTATTTGTGATTTGTGATGGAAAAGCAATCCTTTCCTACATCTTTTTGGAAGCCAGCCCTCCCTAAATTAATATTCTTCCAGCTAGCAGTGAAGGCGACAAATGCGTCATCTTCAACCTGGTAGCTGACCTTCATCTTATAAGTAAGAAAAGGATATTCATTTCATTTACTCTTTTGGTGTGGTGGTAGGGGCTGTAGCAGGACTGCAAAGCAGTCTGAGCAATCTGAGACAATGAGTTGAATGGTTCTGACATGCATGTTTAACTCCAGGCCCATCAGGATATTCAAATGGAAACTGGGTGACTTGAAGTGTGATAAATAAGGAAAGGTTTTTTCATTGAGGAAATTCTAACTTCACTGCGCTTTGATTTAGACTTAAAATAGTTTCAGTAGGAAAAAGTGCATGGTAACAGACAAAGGCAAACTGCAGATTTTCTCTAACTTACTTTGTATTCCAAAATTATCATATTAAACAATGCAAGGGGATGTGATGACCCTGCAAAAATTTTATGATATTAACAAAATATTTTCTTAAAAATTAAGATTCTTTGACAGAAGCATAAATATATACATTCAAATTCAAACATTGAAATATATACAAGCGTAATAATAATGAAAGTTGTCAGAACTACACTGGTCTTGAAAGGTGATAGAACTGTGGAAAGACATTTCGGTAATGACAAATCCCATCTGTCTTTCTGCATAGGGCTGGAGAACTGAAGTGATATAATTTATCTAGTTGTATCATTAGAGAAGGGTGTTGGACTATGCTGCATCTTGTTCTTGCTTATTCTTCAGTATTGCTTCCTTGTAAGCAAAACTTCCTTTCCCACTGTCCTTCCTCTTTCCCAACCTCCAACATAAGAGGAAGTGAATGTAAGACATTAACTTCATAGAATCAGTACATGGTAAAAACAACATATAATATATAGAAACTTACTAGCCTTGATCTACTGATTTGTTAGGCTTTAAATAACATTTGAGTTTCTTGTATTCCAGTTTCCATACAGGCATAATGTCTTTCAATCTTTGCTTGATAAAGATTGCTTCATGGGTATAAGCAACAGAAGATAAAATAAAATAATGTAAAATGTATGGTCCTGTTACTTACAGTGCGTTAATAATGACTTGAACGAGACATTATCAGCACTAAAATTTGCTGTGCCTGGTTTCAGCATTTCTTTTGTCAGGGTTTTACTTTTTGGGGCAGCTTTTCCTGTATTTCAAGTAGTCAATGAAGTGTCATGCAGTGAATTATTTTCAGTTGCAGTTTTTCATTTTTATATGCTTGCTTTCCTTCTCACTATTTCTATTTACGTTTTTATCAGACAAGTGAATGCTTAACCTCTTTTTTTACCTTAATTGCAAATCAGTTTTGATACTAAAATTATAAAGAAGGCTATTTCATGAAAATTTGGCTTGCAACTTGGATAGCAGTTACAAGAAAAATTTCAGTGTGTCCTTGATCCTGTCATCTGATTTGCAGTTGTCTTCAATGAGCAGAAGCACATCATGTTGTAGATTAAATCATATGTTGTCCATTCCTCTGCTTTGTGTCTTTTCTGCGTATGGACACGGTCTCAAAACACTAAATGCTAGTTTAGGCTTTCAGAGGCATTCTAGGACCTCTAGTTGCACTGCACCTCAGGTAATGAAATCTTACCTGACTCATGGAACTGGGAGAAGAAAAGATCCCTTAGCATCTGCCTTTTTTCACAGTCAGTACATTATTGTCTTCTACTTTTGAATAAGTTTTTTTCTTTCGGTATTTCAACTGCCAAACAAAAATGCCCATAAACTTCCCTTTCTGAGATTATTCTGTAAATTCATGCAATTTACAATCAGGACTTTTTCTTCATATTGGTCCCCACTTTTTTTCCCATCCCAACTACATATCTTTATGATACCAAGTTTTACTTTTTCTTTTTGAGAAAATACAAATCCACCCATATATTAATGGTGATTTCCCTGTTCATACTCCCCTTACTCTTTTCCTGAATCTGATGAAATGGCCACATTTTGAGGTGGTCCGCCCCGGTACCAATTTCATCCTGATAACTCCTTCTCTTAGGACCTGTGGTTCAATTCAAGCCAGACAGACACTTGTTTTGCACAGTCATATTTTATGCTTTTGAAACTGAGTCCAGAACAGGTCTCAAATAGCAATGACATATTCCCTGAACTCTGGGCTGGTAAGAAAAGATAAACAACTCTAGGCTGGTAAGCAGAAGATAAACAGCAGTTGCAGCATTCTTGGCTAGGAATCATGCCCTCAATGCCTATGCTTGATATGCAGGCATAGTCCCTAAGCTGCTTATGTTCATGTCCATCTGCTGAGATGGCAGAGTGCCTCGTCACAAGTTGTTTGGACTCCTGCCTTGAGCACAGAGGTGCCAGGCAATGATCAGCAGCCTGCATGACAATGCAAGCATCATTTCTTCTAAAAGAACAGCTCCTTTAAGCAATTAGTGTATTACAGGCTGCTACCATGGGCCTCTTAGACCATGGTTACACCAGTTGGAAATTATGTGCCAAGAAGAGAATCCATGAACCGTAGCAGAGAGCAGTCCAGCCAGCACAGCATCAGTTTTAGCTGCCAAAGAGACAGGTTGCACTGCCGCAGGGGTATGAAAACTCATCAGTAGTTCTCAAAGTGTCAAAAAAAAGATCTCAGCAGGCCAGAACTGCCTGGCTGCACATCCAAAACAGTCACTACAATGGCCCCCAAATAGCAACTAAAACAAAGTAGCAGCCACAGAACCTGTGTGATTACCTCCTAGAATTGGTAATTAAATCAAGATAAAACAGAATAGCTTGGTGCTATCTTCTTCAAAGAAAAATAGAAGACTCTGACCTTATTCTTTCCACTGAATATCAGCTGTGATATGGAAAAGAAGGTAAAATTCATTTTTTATTGTAGACCTAATAAAGTAACCCTACAGAGTGGTGGGACTCAACACAGCAGTACTTAACCACTTTGCTAGCAGAAAAAACAAAGGGCAAGGAGGAAATTCTGAATAATGCTCCATGCAACTGCAATAGAGGGGAAAGCCCTGATGTGCAGGTCCTTTTTCAATACAAATTGTTACAGGAGTCCTGAACTACCTCTCAATTTAGGGTACAGTAGCTGCCTGTCAACAGAAGCAATTGTGTCAGCTGGGGTTACTAAAATTATTTCATCTTGTGATGTTTTTAGATCACCACAAGCCACTTCTTTTGGAGAGGAGTCCAGAAGCAGCTTGTAATTCATTCGGTCAGCCTCGTGCTATCCAGAAGTCAAATCTACAAAAAATGAGCCAGGATTTTTTTAACAGAAACTTCTTGGGGAAATGAAGTTTTAACAGTTTTATATGCATTGTCCCTGTTAGCTCATTTCAAAAATGAAAAACTGTTTTATATATATATATATGTATATATATATATGTATGTGTATATATGTATTAGATTTTTAATTAAAAAAAAATCTGTTTAACTGAATAAGAATGTTTTTCTTTATTTTTAAACTGCATTGCAAAACGTTTTAAATTTAGTAGATTTTGGCCATGCTAGTACTTTTTAGAATTTTAGTATTCTATAAAGTTCATGAAATATTCATCTAAGTGAATCTTGAAACAGCATTTCATTTTTTTCTTATACAGCAGAGTACTGACATCAGTTGTATCTGTACTTTCCCAGTATTAGCCTTGGGGTAATTTAAAATATTTGAGTATCTGGAGCAGACAAAAGGACTTGTGAAAGGCTCTGTGTATTTCCAAGGGCGTACAATGAGCTGAAAGGCTGTTACCAGTCTGCTCCGACTTACACACAGCTGTCACAGTCTGTCAGGTCTCACTGTGATCAGTGGGACCTCTGCCATTAACTTAATTAGGACCAAGATTTGCCCTAAGCTACAGCTGATATTTTATGTATACCATTTAGGTTATGCTACTTTCTTCCAGATGATCATTTTGAGTGCCAGATGAAGGGATTTTGGCAAAGCCTGGTGAAAAAAGGCTGTTGATTCCTTATTATGGGAAAGTTTTGGTTCTGAGACATGTAATTGCCTTTGGATTTGCACTGTACAGCTGAGTTCAGAGATTAATCTCTTGTGTTCAGAGTCATGATGAATGCCAGAGCCTGGGTTTTTGACACCTACAGGTAACATCATAAACAACAAAAAAGGCCTGTGAACATGTAGATAATGTAATTTAAACATAGATTGGACTTTGTGTGAACCTTTACCCTCTAATTGGAAAATATATAAAATGAGCTCCATAACACAAGAATTTTGAATACTGAGTAAATAATCCATTGCATTTCTTCTGTGTGCTGTCCAAAAGACTTTGGATTGGTATTTCAACAACACATCACAAATTTATTGACTGCAGAAGCAGCTTATTCTTCAGGAAGCATCTTAGTCTGGCTGGAAAGTAGGTTTTACTCTACTCATTATATAGTTTTACATTTGTTGATCTAAACTTATTTTCAGAATAACAATGTAAATAGTCAGGTCTACTATAAACAGGTCTACTATAAAATGCTGTCTGGCAGCTTTATTTTGTCCTTGAGTCTAGAAGTATAAATCTTACTGATAGTAATATAGTTTCTTTGTATAGACCGAAGGATAAAGTTTGGTTAATGACATTTTCCTCTTACACAAGGTGTATATATATGTTCCTGCAGGTTTTTTTGGCTGGCCATGTTTTATGTCAGCAGCTGAAACAGAAAGTAAGTGCTGATCCCTTTTCTAGCCTCTCAGAAATGATGCTAGTACATGAGGAGCTGTTGCTCATATGACCAGCATCAGTATTCTTTTCCTTTGGGTAGCAGAAAACAGATGGAGAGTGTTGTACTCTGAAAAAACTGACTCTGATCCAGAAGATAAACTTGGAGAAGGAGAAAATATTTCTGGTTTTTGATTCTACACTCCTCTATGTCAAAACCTAATGCAGCTTTCCTTGAAGGTAACAAGCCCAATTGCATTGCTTATGAGGGGAAGAATATCAGGCTTTAGACTTTCTGCTGAGATCAACCAAAAGTATAATTTAAAGGTGACTGTGGAAATGTGACATAGTTATGATCTACAGAAATTTCAAAAAAGCATAAAAACTTAACAACAGTCATTGTCAGGACTATCAAGTGCAGCATCTTATCTTTTAGAGTAGCCAGTAGTGATTGGCTAGGGGAAAGTATAAAGTCAGGGCAGATGGTGATATTTCATAGGATTTTCTCCAATATTAAATGAGAAACTCAAATCTCTGATACAGAACACACAGTCAAAAAAGTAACTTTTCAGTCTCCCATCTCCTAGTTTGAATTTGAAATAGCAGAACACATGACAGCTCCTTATTCCATTATCACTAGCAGCTAGTTCAAAGCTTGAGCCAGGGTAAAATTATGGGCAAAGCATGCATCACACTCTACATTGTGTGAAAAGACTGCTGAAGAGCTTGAAGATTTAGGGGGAAACTGGATGCAGATTAAAAGGCATTTTAGAACAACAAATGGAAACATTCCCTGGGTGTCAGCAATCATTTTCAAATACATCCTCCTAAGTTCATATTTGTGTTTCATAATTAAATGCTGCAGTCCAGCATTTTACCCTAAAGAAAACTTTTGCTTCGTAATTTTCTAAGCATCCCTTGCTAATTGAGAGGAATGATGGGTTTGTCTTTACAAACAAGCTGTGAGTCTGCTGATAAGATGCAGCTATCAGTGAGACACAACAGAAACAAAGGGATAGATTCCACTAAAAGATGAAAGAGGCACTGAAAGAGCCCCATGAATTCCACAAAAGTTAAGAATTAAGAAGGGATTATGCACTGGGGGGGGGCGCGGAAGGTATCGCAGGTATCAGGCGTTCTGGGAAGCCTGTACCTCTCAAGTACCTCAGCCTATGGGGAAAGAGAGAAGGGACAAGTGGCCGGGAATTAGGATAAAAAGGAGGTTGCGCCCTACAAAAATTTGAGAGATTCCAGGGGAATGCCCCATGGCCTCTCCCTTTATTCGAATAAAGTAAAAGGACTCCTCTGTCTCCTTTTTGGACATAAACCTCTGGTGTTTGTGGATTAATTTTCCTGACATAATTAATAAGCTCCACTAGTAGAAGAGTTAGTTCTTTTAAAATTAAAGCTAATGTCAAGACCTCTTTTGTTTGCTAGCTTCTTTCCAATTTACTTTTCACTGTTAGGTGTAGGAAAACATTTTAACAGAGCAAAGGCATGATATTTTAGTCAAAGCCTGTCTGCACAACCCAGCTTTCAACCCAGACGACAATTCCAAAGATAGTGTCCTTGGGACTTTCCTGGAGCAGCGAGAATGAAGAAAAACAATGATGTTGTGTGCAAGAAAAGGAATGATAAACAAAATGTATTAGCCAATAGTAGCTTGTTAAGCTGTGTGAACCCTGTAGGACCCTATAAGAGTGTGCTAAAGATAGACATAAAGCGAAGTTCACTTTTACCTCTACGAGGACTGAATACTCTGAGCAGTTTTCCATTAGTTAGGATTCGGAATGAGACAGACATAACAAATCTCCTTGTGATCCACTAAGCCTTTGTGCTGTAATGAAAGCTGAAAGCAAAGAATATGAGAAACTGTTGGCTTCTCAATGCAAATAAGAAAAACAGGGAGGAGAGAGGAATCTAAAGGATGATGCTTCAGTAGTAGTAATAATGACTCCATCTCTATTTCCCTGCTGAGCAGAGCAAGTTGTTGAATTAAGCAAATATGAAAAGGTCAGAGGAAAGAAGCCAACAATATCTCTTTTTTGACACAGGTGGACACAGGTAGAATTTAGATGCCCAGGGCTAGGAAATGTTTCCCAGTACGTGTAAAATCCCAGCAACACCTACGTTCAGAAGTAGGATTTTGAACATACACACTAACAAGTTTACAAAGGTCAGATTGTCACTAATGAGGTTCTGAGGGGCCCCATCTCAGGCCCTGTGTTCTTCAACATCTTCATTAATGACTTGCATGCAGGACTCAAAGGAATACTAAGCAAGTTTGCAATGACACAAACTGGAAGGAGCCTGCAGAGAGATCTGGACAGATTAGAGGACTGGGCAATCACCAAGGACATGGAATTAACAAGGGAAAGTGCTGGATTCTGCACCTGGGATGGGGCAGCCCTGGATGTACAGACGGACTGGGAATGAGACACTGGAAAGCAGTGCCACAGAGAGGGACCTGGGGGTCTTGGTTGATGGCAAGCTGAATATGGGTCAGCAGTGCCCTGCAGCCAGGACGACCAGCCCTGTCCTGGGGTACATCAGGCACAGCATCGCCAGGCAAGGGAGGGATTTGTCCTGCTCCTGCTCTGCTCTGAGCTGGAGCAGCCTCACCTTTAGTCCTGGGGCAGTTTTGGGCACCAAAGCATAAAAAAGACATTAAGCTGTTAGAGAGTGTCCAAAAGAGGCCACAAGGATTGTGAAGGGCCTTGAGGGGAAGCCATATGAGGAGCAGCTGAGGGCACTGGCTCTTCTCCTGGAGGAGACTGAGGGGAAACCTCATCACAGTCTACAACTTCCTTGTGAGGGGAAGAGGAGGGGCAGGAACTGATCTCTGGTGACCAGTGACAGGACCTGAGGGAATGGCCTGAAGCTGTGTCAGGGGAGGTTTAGGTTGGATATCAGAAAAAGGCTCTTCAGGCTCTTCACCCAGAGGATGGCTGGGTACTGGAACAGGCTCCCCTGAGTAGTGGTCACAGTACCAAACCTGGCAGAGTTCAAGAAGCATTTGGACAGTGCTCTCAGATACATAGTGTAATTCTTGGGAATGGTGCTGTGCAGGGCCAGGAGTTGTACTTGATGATCCTGGTGGGTACCTTCCAACTCAGCTTGTTCTATGATTCTGTGATATACCCTTCTTTCTATGTGCCTTGAGCATCTTCAGAGAATATGCATTTCAGTGGCAATATAGTGTTTGTTGCTTTGTTTTGGAAAAGATCTGCAAGAGATGATCACCTCTCTGATTACATATAAATATAATGCAAATATTTATTTAAAATATTGTGAGGAAGAATAATAGAAAATATTTTTCCTTACACATTTGTAAGTTTATTCTGTCAAAAAGGATAAATGTGTGTGTATATAAAAGAAGGAGAAATTTTCCTGGTACCATGGCAAAGGTCTCTTTATTTCATAGAGTAAGATCTTTCTTCATTTTAATTGTATGGATGCTAACTCTGAAATAGAGAGCATGGTGCTTGTGGAAATTGCAGGCCACATAGCTTTCTCAGTCTTGCCTGGGAAAGTGGCCAGGGAATTCATAAGGAGGAATTAAAACAATCCTCAGAGATAGAGAACAGCCTTGCAGGTGCTGTTTGTCTGTTCCTTGTTTTCTTGCAAGATAAAGTCGAGGGGTGGTAAACCCCACTGACCAATGATGATGATGTGTTAGTTTACTAACCAGTAAGAGTTTCTTTTCTGTACTTTTCACATATTGGTCTATAAAAAAGACCTGAGGTAATATAATAAATCAGGGAGAAATTCTCCTGATCGACTCCCAAGAGAGTCTGTGTCGTTCTTCTCGCCGTTCCTAATAGAGCTACATAATTGAGTAATTTTTTCTCTTTCTTTTTCCTCTCCCATGAGAACAGCAGATTCTTTACCCGCTTCCTACCCTCTGTCTTAGTGAACATCTCAGTTTTCTTCATGTATATCATGTAAAGCTGAACACTTTGAAACACTTATTTAAGCGACAGACTTAACTGAAAAGTATTTAAAAACTAACACATTGAATTTTATCTGCCTAATATACATGAATCTTGCTTTGTTGAATTTCTCCATGAGAAAATTAATATTTCAAACTATACAGAACAAAAGCAGAAGAGAGATAAAAGCTAAGCTTAGCTCTAGGTTGATGGAAGCCAATGGTCAAGTGCAAAGAGAGCAACTTTATAGTGTATGATGTTCCTGTCATGTAGAATAATCTGCTTTTTAAATAGTTTATCTAGAAATAGAGTTATTACTCATAGAGAAAGCTCAAGTTTCATCTGTAAACAACCTAGGAAAAGCATAAAATCTGGAAATAGTACAAATAATTTCAAAGGTTTGTCAAAATAAAAATCCTTATAGAAAATAAGCAGTGGTTATTTGCTATTTCAGCTTTCTAAAAGTTTTCCTAGAATTCACCTTTGTCAAAAAGCACATATCTGAATTTCACAACATTAAGGAAATTCAGTAATGACTGAAAGTGAAAGTTTTCTAGTAAGAATATATTCTTCCTTTCAATTATAGGCATATACATAATACCATTAAACTTTTTTCTATTTATGCACCACTGCCTGTTCTTCAACTGGAGAACTACTCTCCTAATTTATAATATTTCCTGCACTTGTTTTTTTAGTTTTACAGATATGAATTTGAGTCAGAAAGGCAAGATATGACTATGTTCCTTTTGACATGACTTCAGCCTCTTTATACACAGTACATACATGCTTATATAATTTCTTGGACTGCATTCCTGAATGTATTACTGGCTTTAATTTTCAGTATAATTAACTCCACTATATTTGAAGCATTTGGTGAGTTGATAGTGCAGAGATAGGATGGATGGTGTAAAATGAAGTTTTTCAAGAGCGACTTATACAGAATTCAGCTCTGTAGGTGAAAGGCTAAACTGACTCCATAAAGTCTAATATTTCTGAAAATATCCCCTTATGCTTGCCAGTAGATTTGAAGTGGGAGGGAATGTTTGTAATATAGAAATCAGCCTGAAAAGCAAATACGGGGAGAAAGCCATTAAGAATGAATGATGCACAGAAAAAGGATGCTGAGAAATCAGCCAGCCTCATAAAAATTTCCACAGTTTAAAATTAATCCTGCCTGTCAAAAGAAAAACAAAACATTTCCCCTCCATATTATAAACTACAGGCATATCTAAACTATATGCATTTCCTTAAGTGAGAACCCTAAAATTTGCTCAGGATTATAATCCAATCCATCTGTACATTACGGCTAAAGCAGGCATACATGTTTCAGAGCCACTGCAGTCCTGGGCAGAGAACGGGGTACACCACTGAGACACAGGAAAGCTCTCCACGTCAGAGTGTTTCATAGTTGGAGTAGAATACCTTGCTCCAGAAAGGTCATTATTTATGATAGAAGTCACTGCTGGGGGTTAGGTGTCCTTCTTTGAGTTCTGGCTCACCTGTGGAATTTTTACCCATTAATTGCAGGGAAAAACAAACTGTGGGTACTTGGTGGGTGCTTGAGAAACACAAAGAGTTCGGCTGGGCCTAGGGGGAAGGGGGGCAGGAAAAAGTGAGGGCGGGGACAGTTTTGCTGGCTTCTTCAGCTTCAGAGAAGTACACTTTTACTGAGAGCTGTTGCTGCGGAGAGAAGGGAATTTGCCATCACCCAGACGGAGCTGCTGCTTCTTCTTCTTCTTTTTTCCTTCTTCGTTGGTGGCCTCGCATCCCCTGTCCTGCCAGGACGAGTGGCAGTGCCAGCCACCGCAGTGGAGCTGTTGATACACCTCAGCCACCAGCCCAGGATCTCAGCTCATCCCTGCTGTTCCAGCTGAGTGTTCCTCAGAGCCCTGCAGGAGCACCGGGACTGACTGCCCAAGGGGTTTGTGAAGCAAAGCCTCTCCTCCATCCCTTCCCGTCTCAGCCGAGAAAGCTGTCACGGGGTCCCTGGTTCTGTTTTGCTGTTAACACTGTAGTTATTGTTGTTTGTTTGCTTCGTTATACATACTAGTAAAGACCTGTCATTCCCATCCCCAGTTCTCTGCCTGGGAGCCCCTTGATTTCAAAATTATAATATTTCGGAGGGAAGGGGTGTCTACATTTTCATTCCAAGGGAGGCTTCTGCCCTCCCTAGCAGACACCTGTCTTCCAAAACCGAGACAGTCACCCATATGTAAAGGGCTGATGCACCACTGCATAAAAAGTTATTTAAGCAAAATTTTTGTATGTTTTCTGTTACTTGGCACTGAAAAAGAGACTTCTAGAGTTAACACATTTTCAGAATTAGGAAGAATAGCCACTTGCTTATTGTGGCTACATCTATGTCAACAAATGATGCAGACTGCAAGCAGCAGCAGTTCTGTGGAATGGAGGAACTAAGGTCCATGCTGTATGGATTTCAGGAGGTTTTATTTCCCCATAGTCTAGTTCTGGTTCCTGTGAAAGGAATGCATGTAGATGCTTTGGTGTTGTTAGGTGTCCTCCTGGAGTACACCTCTGGATTTATTTCTACTTGAAGAAGAACCAATTCATGCAGTCCAAAACCACAGTGCTGTGAGAATTAAAATGCAGTAACAACAGATTGATATAAAATCTGCTCCCTTGATGTACACTAAGATGCTAACAGAGAGATGTCCTCTGTATTACATGTTTCTCATCAAAGGAAACAATATATGTTCAGATGTACAGCTAGGGCAGAAAAAACTGCTGTTTCTAGGTTTAGTAGTGCAGGCTTTTATTTTGGTGCTCAAGGTCTCTTTTGTACAAGGTTATTATCTGAGGGAACATAAGCTGATTTAGAATGGGAAAGTATTTAAAAGCAGGTATCATTTTCATCAGTCTAATTGGTAGAGTTTATATTCTATATTTATATAGTTTATATATCTTTTATTAGGTCTTATTTGGAGATGTAAGTACGCAACTGTAGGGACCAAGGTTTTTAGTAAGTACTGTACGCTGGTAGTTTTCATTGTCTTCAAGTGAAGCAATTGGTGCCAATTTTTGCTAAACAGTCTTCAAAAGCACTTCATATTGTACCCAAGGCATGAGGGAAGCAATTTGAAGATTTGGGTCTAAAAACCTTGAGAAAGAAATGCTGCCTAAAAAAAGAATTTTGATGAGCAAAATACTGTAATGCTGAGCAGCACCTTTCTGTCTTCAGAAAGCATGAGTAGCCTAAAATATTCTGTATTTTTTGTTGTTAATAATATTTGCATCATGTATTTACTATAATTTACCAAATCACCATAATTTAAATGAATGATGAATGTTTTTTCTTTTTCTTTTTTTTTTTTTTTTTTAATGCATCCTTCACCTTGAAGTAAGTCTGGAGCCTTCTTACTCCGCAAAATATGATTTTTACCCCAGGGATACTTTGAATAGATTTTTAGGCTATGTCAATGCACTGTACCAACCAATCAATGAAAAAAAAAATGTAGTGCTGTATATATCCACATCACCTCTATATATATATCTATATTTATATCTATATCTATATTCATATCAATTATCTATATCTATATTTTAAAAATCACATGACTAGTATTTTCAAGCAATCCACTCAAGAAAATAGAAAGAAATCACAAGTCTCAGTTTTCCTGTTGCATTTAGCACATTCATGGCAGATTTATAAAGCTGAATTGTGGCTCAGAGTAGCCAGAATCTTAGGGAATAAAAAAGGTATTAGGTAGAAACAATATAAGGAATTAAAAGGGAGAAAAGAAGGAATAAAAAATTAAGAGATTTCAGGGAACCCCGTGCGTGACAATGAGTTAAAATGTAGCCAATCTTAATAATGAAACAGAAGGCTACTGAGAAATTTGACTTGCTCTTTTCCACTACACTCAAATTAGCATATGAATTAGAACTGAAAGGGGGGAAAAAACTTGCACAAAATAATCTGGTAAAATGGGTAGGTGAATTAAAGAATTACCTTATGTTAATGCTAGAAAACATTGTCTAGAGGTATAAAATGACTACACTAGGGTTAAGATGAAATACGATGAATGGGTTTGAAATCTTCTGTGTGTTTTGCTAAGGGGAATGGAAGACTACTCAACTACAAAATGCAGTTCAGATTAAATACGTGACAAAATTACAAATCAGATAGGAAAATTTTGTCAACTGAAAATCTATAGTGCTAATTGACCCAAAGACATGATCTCCCTATAAACATTGGTTCTCTTGGCAATGTTTTACTTTTTTTGACCAATAACTAAGCATTGACTATACAGATAGCAAGTTTTAAATATTTTTTCAGTTAAGTAATTCTAGACATAATTATTGTATCTTGAGATTCAGGATGCCTTAAATTGACAGGTCTGGATTTGAATGTATTTCTATTTCAGTAATCTCTGAAAACATCAAAATAGTTAAGTCTACAATCCACAGTATTTCAGTGGAACACTTCCAGAGTGCACAGTTTTTAATAGAAATTGTTGTATTGTATTTTTGGGGGTAAAAATTCTAGAATTTTTATTGCCTGCCTCATAATATAATTCCTAATACAGAGAAATGCAAAGAGCATTGGCATTTATCCTGGTTTTATCAGTCTCAGATTTTTTTAATTTTGGACTTCTATAGTATCTATTTAATTAATAGACAAGATGTCACAAAAAAGGGTTTTCTTTTTCTCTATATTAATTATTATTTAAATTATAGTATAAAATTTTATATTATTCAGTATAAGGACATGTGAAATATATACCACTCTAACTGAGATCTTGTACTGGGATTTATTTCTGGGTTCAGTAAATGGTACTACATTATCAACTTCATGCATGCCTTTTTCCAATAGAAAATATATAATGTCTTTTATTGCTGTGAGACACTCAGAGTGCTCAAAAAAAAAATGTGTTGTGCCAATGTGTAGTATTTTTATTATTTAAAGTATAGGAGAATGTATCTTGAAAGAAAATCTAAACTTTCTTTGATGTTGCTTTATATCAATATTCACAAATAGTTCAGTACAAGATCTTCTTTACATAAAGAAGAATAGAATTTAAATAAAGTGGCAACAAGGCTTGAAAACAATAAACAATAAGACTTCTAATTATTATTTTTTCTTTTATTTGTATTCTCCATTGAATGCCTTTTTGTTGATATATTAACAATGTATCAAGATGAGGAATTCAGAACAAGACCAAGAGAGCTCTGTATATCTTTAATGTCCATAGACTCTGTTAAATTAAATAGGAGTATTCTATGGAGCTAGGGGTAGATAAAACCCTAATTACTTTTTGCGATGTGCTCGTATCAGGGAAATATGAACACAAAGATAAGATATAAAATACTGAAGTCGATAGAATGTTGTGATCCTTTTGGGTAGCCCTGATGTTACCTTTATTTCTGGTGGCTTTCTCATCCTTAATAGAGATAGTAGCTCCAAAGTAATGAAATACTTTACTACATCTGGTCTCCATGGCTGTTCTGAAGCCTTACTTAGGCTTACTTAGAAATGCCAATTTCTTTCTCTTCCTTGTACCTCTCAGTAAGAAGAAGAGTAACTCAAGTTGGATATTTCAAAGATTATGGCCCAAATTGCTACCAAATAATGATAAAAGAAGCAATGGAAGAAAATTTTGTCCTTTGAGCACTTGTAAACTTTTGATGCTTACAGCCACATGGCTGCAACTTTGAAGGAATGATGTGAACAGAAGCATGTCAGATTGAATCAGAGAAAATAAAAGAAAGGATAATGCTTGTGCTTCCCCAGACTACCTATTTCATGTCCAGATCTTGCAGGATTTATACTAAGGAAGAGAAGAGGTCTGTATGTGAAAAACAGAAAAGACACTGTGTGTATGTCCCTTTTATTATATTGCTTTCACTAAATATTATAGAGAGTGAGCCCAGTGGTATCAATAATCATGGAAACAGTTTTGCAGTTAGAGCACATCAAAAGCTTGCTCAAAGCTGGTTTTTTCAATGGAAAAAACATTCTAAAAATTCTCTCAGAGAATGGAAGCCTATATAAGTATGTAAGTATAAGTATATAAGTTATGTGAATTACACAGAGCCAAGAACTTCTCATGAAATGTTGATGAATCTTGAGTAAAATGGAGAAAATAGTAGTCTTCATATACACATTCATATTCACATATTGGTAATTTTTGTACTATTAAAGTCCTGTATGTCCTGATATTCTGTCTGCATCTTACTGGCCTGCATTCAGCCAAAGTACCTCATGCTGTACCAGAGAACTATTCCTCGTAGGAGTTTCACCTTCTCAGATCAGATCTGATCTTATTCCAGTATCTTCTGAAACTTGATCTTGCAGTCTTTGGATTTTCTTCTGAAAAATCTCACAGTGCCTAGAGTATTTAGTTTTATCTGCCACCATACTACATTCTACTTGTACTCTTTTACATTTGCCTTTAAGAGTAAATTTCCCATCCATATTTTTCCTGAACTGCTCACTACCTTCTACTTCCAATTCGGAAATACTTAGTGTTCCCATGTTTCAAGTCAATTTAAGCCATTCCAAATTTTATTCTCCTGCTGCTTTGTTTTGACTGTTCCTAATTCTTACATAAGTGCATTTTAAGGTCAGTTTAACGGTTTCTCAATTCCATGTTACCTCTCAGATAACTGTAGGACACTTAAATGTATAAGGCTTGTATTTTAGAAGCATTCTTTTATTGCTTTAGCTTCAATGGATTGCAGTGACTTTCACTCCAGTCCTTTGAGTAACTTAGGTAGCTAAACTGGAAGCTATCTTTTAAACTGTGATCTCTCTTGATGGGGAAAAATGTGATAAACTCAAGAGTCTGGGAGTTGCATAATATGTTAACATGTGTGATACAGAAATTGCCATTAAAAAGTTTAAAAAAAATACATAGGAAATATACATAGGAACTGTGATTGACATGGAGAAATTATTTAGTCATGTATGTACATAAAACATTAGTCTCCTTGACTGAGGAAACATGGGGGGAAAAAAAGAAGGAAAAGAAGATGACTTCTGGGAGTTTCATGCTGTCAATTTGTGTTTACAATTCTGGCAGCAGCAGCCCTAATGGAAGCCCTCATATGCAGATGTATGCTTAAGCCTGTTTTGCCTCACCTGTTCATGCTCTGCCAGGCTAGCTTTCTTGGCAGCATGCGTCATGTTTAACTGACGTGCCTGAGCTGATGCAATTTGGATGAGTGCCCCACAAATCATAGTAACTGTATACTTGGTTTATATGCTTGTTCAGAATATTCCCTATGGAACTAGAAGATATCACAACTCATAATAATGAGTTGTCATTCAATATTGCAGAGGTCAAGAAAACTATTTGCTTAGCATTTCTAAAAAACATGTTTATTATTATATTGCACGGTACATATAATCCAAATATAGATCCAAATATGGCCTAAAGTGGAAAGAAGGCAGCAATGGAAAAATTATTGCTAATGTCAAAATGCTTTCAAAACAGTCTTCAGTGGATGGAAAACCTCCAAAAGGCTGTTAGGTTGGGGTTTTTTTCTCTCTCCCAATCACTTAGCCTTGTGTAATGAACTTGAATTGATATTGGGGAAATGAAAGATGAATCAAATGCATTTTCTCTCTTTTCATCAAAGCAGTCCTTTGTGTGGGTCTTCCTTGACCCATTTCCATTTGCAAGCTGATCTTCAGGCAAATTGAAGATAGGATGACAGGAATATTTCAATGAATGCCAAGCTGAGCATAAGAGTTATTCTAGAACATGATTAAGGACTTCCTTTGATTTCCTTTGTCTTTAACTCCACTGGAATACTGGAAAAGTACCAAATTGAAGAGCTGATAGAGAGCTGACAAAGTAATGAATCACCATTTCCAAGTCTATTAAATCTTAAGAATTAAGAATAACTGCTTGATTCCCTCTTATAGAGAAAATGCAGCATCAGCATGACATTAAGTCAAGATGGAAATGTGGGGAAGATAATTCTGTTTAAATAAATCTGTTTGGTAGGAGGGAGACATGGGAACATAGGTAATCTTCCTTCTGTGTCACAGCCTGAAAAATGTCATGGTGCTTCATATTAGCTAGCAGATGAGAGAGTTGTGTCATCCTGTTTACCTGTGATAGTGCAAGCAACATCGCAGCACAGTTGAGTACATCTTAGAGAATATGACTTGAATATTGATTTGATTTAAGGATACTGGTAACAAATAGCTATATGGATGGCATCCATTCAGATTGAGAGAGAGATACATAAAGCATTTAACTTGGACTCCTTTAGTAGAATACCACTAAAAAGTAGCTGCTTGCTTTTATTTGGTTGTGTCTATGAACTTTTCACAAACCTGACTTTTATTTATTATGTATACTGGAATGCTTCTGTAAATCTTAACAGTTGTGTTTTATCAATATACTACAGGTTTGAGCACTGGTTGGAAATAAAAACAAAAATTCATTATTAGTAATTTTCTCAATCCCTGAAGTAAGTCTCTTTCTATGAGTTACATACTCTGACCCCCAGAAGATCTCATGACCCTTTCATCCTCACACTTTTGGATATATAACCCCCAAGGAGCAACACTATGTTGTTACATTGCATTTGTGCTTCTGTCCTGGCCAAGACTGCACAGCTGCATCCTGGGACAGTTGAGGCCAACAGAGTCAAGCTGCCAGGTCGACCTCTACAGTCATGTGGCTCAAATCTGTGTCCTTACCTTAGCTTGTATTGTCTGTTCAGCCCATCCAGAAGCAGAGAATGCTCAGTTGTTAGCAACCTGTGCTTTTAGCGCTGTGATATATTTGTAACATGTCTTAAAGATAGAATGTATATGAAATAATTCTTTAAACTAAAAAAAATATACTCTGAAGTACTGATAGCATAGGTTCAGTTGATGTTGGGCCATTTGCAAACAGCTTAATTCCAGTCATGGGAAAAATAAAATGGCTGTTTGTCACTGTTGGACACAAAATGATTCACACAGACGCAGCTTGAAGTGTGATGAAAAAAGAAGGAAATTTATTTGTTCTTTCAGTATTTATAGGTTTTTGACAATGACCAGGGATTGGATAATCAGGTTACCACCTTCCCAACCACACTGGCCGTGAGAGACATCCATCAAAAGACATATCTTTAATGAAACATATAAACATCTATGTTTACAGTTCCTTTCCTGGGAAAGTGGCTAGAAATTATGAAAACAATATTGAAAGGTCTGATTCTCAGGGTGACATCTCACCCTTTTTGTCTTTTAAAAATGAAAAAAAAGAAAAGAAAAATGAAAAGAGAAAACACACAATATCTTAAACACCCAAAAGGAAAATAACAGAGAAAACAAACAATGCTCCAAACAATATCAGAAGGCTTTTAGATTCAGGGTGATATCTCACCCATTCTCCATTACAAAAATAAAAATGAAAACATGTTCGGCATCAGTGTCTGCTTGTGGACGGGTCATTGGGGTGATCACTCACATCATCTGCATCCAAGTCATCATCCAATGGCCCATCCATTGGATGACTTTCAATTTGGTCAGTCTCCAACCCATTTATCGGCTGGATGCTGCCTCTGTGGTCGCAGGTCAGGAGAAACGCATTTTGCAGGTACCCAGCATACCCCGGTATCTGTGGATACATGTTCATACCCGCGCCCCAAAGCGATTAGGTCAAAAGGACCTTCCCACTTCTTGGTGACCAAATTCCTCACTCAAAACTTTGCTTGAGGCTGATGCAGCTCATCCGAAGCCCACAATGAAAGGTGATGGTTCAACATGACTGGGTTATTAGAGTTCTGGAGCACCGTGAGGTGATTCTGGAGCACCGTGAGGGTATACAAAGCTTTTTCCAAGCGACTGTGTGGGGTTTCACCCTGCATTTCCCATTTCTGCTTCTGTAGAAGTAGTAGAACTTGCTTTAGTGTACCATGAGCATGTTCCACAATAGTCTGACCTGTCAGAGAATGAGGGATACCAAACTTGTGTGACACACCCCACAAGTGCAGGAACAGCTGCACCTTCTGAGACGCGTAGGCAGGACCATTAATTGGTCTTCACAGCAGAAGGTATGCCTAAAAAGGCAAAGGCCTGCCTCCAATGGGCAATGACATCGTGGGTCTTTTCTCCTGTGTGAGAGGAAGCCCACATTGCAGAGGAGAAAGTTTCCACGCTGACGTGCACATACCGGAGCCAGCCGAACTCGGCAACTTGAGTGACTTCTGCCTGCCAAAGCTCCAAGGCCCTAAGGCCCCTGGGGTTTACCCCTGCTAGCAAAGGCGCAGCAAGCACATGACAGTCATCACAAGACTCAACAATGTCATGGGTCTCAGCTGACATCAACTGGAATGGCTTCTGCAAAGTATGAGCATTCTGGTGAAAAAAATCATACAATGCTTTGGCCTGCTTGAGCGTGTCAGGCTGAGGTGAAACCCATGCTGGGTTAGCCAATTTGTCAGCCCTCGCGTTACCTTCTGCAATGAACCCTGGCAAATTGGTATGACTCCTTACATGCAGAACGTAGCACAGATGCACCTGGGCCTGAATGGCACTCCACAAGGCCTTCAGTAAACAAAACAAAGCAGGATTACTGACCTCCTTCAAATCCGAATGACCCAACTGCTGGGCTATGTCAGCCGCATAGGCAGAGTCTGTAACCAGATAGAAAGGTTCCTGGGAAAATTCCTGAAACGCCATTACAGCAGCCCATATTTCTACCAATTGGGCTGACCCATCCTCATGACTTTCCAAATCTGCCACTCAGATCCATCCTTACAGGTAGCAATGGCCTTCCCAGTCCTCCCCGAACCATCAAGTAAAGATGGTGGGTCCTTGCACAGGTTCCTGACTATTTTTGGGTCACAAAGAAATTTCAGTGGATTTTGCCAGCTGCAGCAGCTGATGGCTGGGAAGATGATAGGTGATCTGCCCGGAAAAGTTCTCCTGAGCACTTTGCAGAGAAATACTGTTCACAAAGCTTCGAAGTCCTCCTGTGGTACTGGGAGCACAATCTTTGTGGGATCTGCACCCATCAATTGCAAACACTGTTGCCAGGATTTGACAATCAAGCAAACTATCGGCTCAAACAATGCAGTTGCCGTCTTCTGTGGCTGATGGGGCATGCCAGGACATGCAAGGGATCGGACCATTTGTCATTCCATTGGCCAATGATACCTGTGGGATGCAAATCTGGAGTGGTAATGAAAACAGCGACATCAATGGAAGGATCAATGTGATAAACCTGACAAGCAGAAACTGCTTGCTGAACCTCCTCTAGCACCTGCTGTGCTTCCAGGGTCAGTGTCCAAGGTGACTTCAAATCAGAGTCTCCCTTCAGCAGATCAAACAAGGGAGACAGCTGTGCCATGGTCAGTCCCAAATAGGGACACAACCAAGTGATGACACCCACCAACTTTTGGACATCATTCAGTGCCCTCACCGAATGCACAATTGCACCTCTTGATGTTGGACAGTTCGTTCCAAAATTTTGACCCCCAAATACTTTCAAGGAGGTAGGCGCTGAACCTTTTCTGGAGCCACTTGCAGCCTATGAGAATTCAGGGCACTAATCAGCCGAGGCTGTATGGTCAGCAGTTCATCCTGGGTGGGTGCAGCCACCAAGACGTCATCCATATAATGATAGAGATGAGCATCAGGAAACTGCCAGTGAACTCCAGACAGGGCTTGAGCCACATACCATTGACAATTGGCAGACAAATTCCACATGCCTTGTGGCAAAACCCTCCATTGATATCTCTGTGCAGGCTAAGCATTGTTGACAGCCAGCACCGAGAAGGCAAATTTTGGTCTGTGATCGGAATGCAAAGGAATTGTAAAGAAACAATCCTTCAAATCGATGATTAGGACTGGCCAGCAAGCAGGAAGCATGGTAAGAGATGGCATTCCAACCTGCAATGTCCCCATGCTTTCCATCATAGCATTAATTTTCCGGAGGTCTTGCAGCAACCTCCACTTTCCAGACTTCCTCTTGATACAGAAAACAGGAGTGTTCCAGGGACTGGTAGAAGGCTCCAGATGACCCTGGTCCAAATGTTCTTGCACCAAATCACGGAGGGCGACTAGTTTATCATGAGGGAGGGGCCACTGATTCTCCCAAACGGGTTTTTCCACCAGCCACAGTATAGGAGGCGTAGGACAGTCTGCACCCTCCAACACAGTGGCCCCCATCAAAAATCTGTCCTGATATGCACTCCCCATGCAGCCAGAACATCCCTCCCACAGAGAGTTATCTGTGAGTCTTTTGTAACATATGTCCAAAACATGGCCATGTCTCCCTTCGGGTTCATGATGAACATGGGCCTCTGGCTCACATAGCATTGTGCTGCTCCTGCCAACCCTGCGACAGATGTCCACACCGGTTCCAAGGGCCGCTCCAGGGGCCAGTCAGCAAACCTGACAATCGTGATATCCGCACCAGTGTCAAGAAGCTCATGGAGGCTATCCTCTGGCAGTATCTCACCAGGGATGGACAGGGTGCAGACCTGTTCAGGATGATCCTTGGTCATCAGGACAGCAGTCCAGTGAACCTGAGGTGGCCCAGTGGACCCAAAGCCGCCATCTCCCTGCAGCTGGTTCTCAGCTCTGCGAGCACGAGACTTAAAAGGCACAAGTTGAGCAAGCCGGGTTCCCACAGGGATAGTGACAGGGGGGTGAGTGTGGAATCCATGGCATAAATCCACCCCGTGAAGTCCGAATCAATGATTCCTAGGTGCACAATGATGCCCTGAGCAGTGGTACTAGACCTCCCCACAAGAGGAGCACTCATGCCCTCACCCACCGGACCAAAAGCATCCAAAGGAACCCTGCACATCCTGCAAGAGTCTAAGACAACCGTGTCCACCGTGCAGACATCAAGGCCCGCTGAGCTGGAGGTGCTGGCCAAGTAAACCTCCACTGGCTCCGGGTTGTGAAGAGAGGCTTGTGTCTGAGCATGTCTCCCCATCATGCTCGGTTTCCCATTCCCCGAGCCCGACAGAGGCTGACCATTGGCATGGACCATTGCCTTGCACACATCGCCACATGATGCAGCCTACCACACTGGGCACAGTAAAACAAAGGAGTCAAGGCCCCCTGCGCCTTCTTTTTCTGCTTCTTGCTGGCCTGAGCAGTCCCCTGTTGCCGCTGCCCACCCTGCGGCTTCACCCACGTCGGCCGCAGAATGGCAGCCACAGTAGGCGGCTCCTCAGCAGCAACACCTGCAGCCATCTGCGGCAGAGAGTGATCACCAGGGAGCATCCCAATGATTCTCTGACACACAGCATTACAATTAGACCTTGCAAGGCTTTTGAGCACAAGTTGCCTCGCTGTACTTTCCTGCACCTGCCTCTCCACAGAAGCAGTTAGCAGATTTGCAAATCACAGAAAAGACTCATCAGCTTGCTGGACAACCATCGCAAAAGGCTCCTTCGGGGTGGCCAGTTCTATGGTCCACACTAACCCTGCCATGCCTGTCTCTTTGCATTGCTCAAGCACAGTATAGTCAAGGCCAACCCATCTACCAATGTCAGCAAAGCCATCCTTAACCAGCAGAGCATCAGAGACAATCACCCACCTGGGATCCTGCTGACCCAAGGCAGTATTCTGCTGCACCACTCAACAGACCATCTGAGCCCATTGTGATTCAAAAATGTCATATTCCACCGGCTGAAAAAGAACATGGGCTATACTCTGGATATCATAAGGTAACCCATGTTTCTCAGCTGTCTCCCAGAGATTCGCCACAGCTTTCCAGGATAACAGTTGATGAGTCCTCTGAGTCGCATCCTGAAGCACAGGGAATGCCTGATAACCATCCAGAGGAATGCCCTCACCTGCTATGCCCTGTCCCACAGAGTCCCCCAAGACATGGCCAGGCACCTGGCTGGAAGACAATGCAACACAGTGCCTGGTGCCACAGCACCAGCTGAACCAGAGGAGCCATCCCTACCATCTAGGGGGCTGCGCACAGAATCACAGCCAGCCACCTCACCAGCCTTAGCCCTCACCTGGCAGGGGGGCAAAGTCCACAGGCCAGCTGAAGAAGCCTCAGAGGCCCGGGACCCTTTGCCCTTGGGGGCCATCAGCTTCTCGACAGCGGCATCACCGCCCGAGCCATGAGAAAACAAAATAGATCTTCCTGATCTTCCGCAGCTGTCTCGGCTGTAGGAGATGTCAGGGACGTGCCTGCTCCAGCCGCAGGCTCGGGTGATGCCCAGGAACCCGAGGCGGGGTGGAGCCAGGTCTGCACGGCCCACCCCCAGCACAGCAGGAGACCGAGGCACAGGGAGAAATATGGCCCGCGGAGCTGTGGCACCGTCCCACTCCACTGCCAAGGGGGGGCCTTGTCTTGCAGGAGGCGAAGCCAGCACCATGGAGCCAGCAGAAGCCAGCCCGGTATCCGGGATCACCCCTAGCAACATCACCCTGGGGACACAAAGCCCAAGAATTGGTGCTGGTTGCTCCGCGTGGAGCAGCACAGGCCCTCCCCGCATTGGAACAGGGACCGCATGCACACGCGTGGCCACCGGCACGGAGCCCGGGCTCACCCTGTCCCCCACTGTGGGGTACGGCACAGTCCAGCTGCACTGGGGACATGGGACCGTCCCTGACACCGTCTCTAGGGGTGGTGCAGCCCCCCGTTCAGGTAGCTCCCCGTTGCTTTGCACTGGGAACGCACACGGAAGAGGCGACCCCGCCCCAGGCACTCGCTGCCGGGGTGCCGGGCGAGGAAGGGATACACCCACCTGCTCCACGGCGCCCGCAACTGCCCGCTGGGCAGGACCAAACCTGCAGGTGGGCCCCGGCAACCCCAAGGGAGACAACTTCAGAACTCGAGACACAGCTGTCCCCCAGCTCCGCGTCATGCGGGGAGAGGGAAAGTTCCGCCCTGCTCCCAAAGCTGGAGTCCGGGCCGTCCCTCTAATCCAGGTCAGAGAAAGCGACCACTGACCTGGCAGAAGAAAACGCGCAGCTGTTCAGAGCGTAGTCACACTGCCGCCAGGTCAGCAGAAGCCGGGCCAGGTCGGCATCATATGCCACAGACATCGCTTGGATCAGGGAATTGCCTAACGCGTCGCAAGCCAGCTTCGAAAAAACTGCCTCAGCCATAGGAAAAACCCTTCAGCTCTCCCATAAGCATACAACCGCTGAAAATCAGCATCCAAAACATCAGTCCATTTCTGATCAAATACAGCTCGCCAAACCCCCACAGCCAAGGCTTCCGTTGGGGAAAACCCGAAGGCAGCCATGGTCCAGGGCTGGACAGGACGCTGCTACTGTCACCTGCAATACCCATCAAAGGTCACCAGATGTCACTGTCGGACACAAAATGATTCACACAGCTGCAGCTTGAAGTGTGATGAAAAAAGAAGGAAATTTATTTGTTCTTTCAGTATTTATAGGTTTTCGACAACAACCAGGGATTGGATAGTCAGATTATCACCTTCCCAACCACACTGGCCGTGAAAGACATCCATCAAAAGACATGTCTTTAATGGAATGTATAAACATCTATGTTCATAGTTCCTTTCCTGGGAAAGTGGTTAGAAATTACGAAAACAATACTGAAAGGTCTGATTCTCAGGGCGACAGCTGTTGGCTTAAGTAACTGGTGCCTCTGCAAAGCATGAGTAAAAGATTCAAATGCTCAGTGCTGGGGCTGATCAGACCATAAATATTAACATAAAACCATGAGGGGTTCTGGTCTGTAGGCCAATGTAGTTAGGGTAAGGAGTACCCTGACAGCATTGCCCCCTGGGATGTTCTATATTTATAAGGTTGTGGTTCTAGGAAGTTCCCCAGTTCTTCCTTCTGATTGGTTGTTGTGTGATGCACTGTTTTGCATATTCCTAGTCATTATTTCCTCTTGGACCCTTGCCCTCAGATTCTGCCCCTAACCTACCCCTTATATACTTTGTACCTACCTTGGCCCTGGCCTTTGGAGTTCACCCTACACTTGGTGTTCAGATTACCTCATTTGTTGTTTTACCCTTATTAAAGTATTTCTGTTTCGGGTTACTCCATCACATCAGTCCTTTTATTTTATTGTCACCATTACTCTCAACCAACATGGTTCCAAGGTGGGAGCCAACCAGACCTTGGCCAGACTCCTACAGCCCAGGACTTGAGTTCTTACTGTTTGCATCCTTGTGACACTGATGATAACTGCCAGGGATTGATGTCTTACATTGGTGCAGTTGGAAAGATTTTAATTAACAGATACCTGGAAAGACTTGAGTTAAGTTTTGTTTTCTTTAAAGTCATAGACCAGCAACATCATGATTTCTCTAATAATGCAAGAAATTTTAATTTAATTCTAACAGTCTTTCTCACCTTTATCTGTATCAATTTTATATGTGTATATAATTTGAGGAAGGACAGACCTGACAATATTCCAACTTAACCTCAGAACAGAGGAACCTACAAACAAACATAACTAACAGTGTCAGTAAGAATGCCAAGATTTTTGTTTTTTTCAGAAATGAATCATGCTTTGATACTACCTGTTATGTAAGGGTTTGAAAAATCTCTAATTTATTTCAAAAGCTACATTTACTTTCCGAACAGCAATGCAATATTTCAAACCCTTTTTAGTCTAACTTCCTCTGTAATTGAAACTCTAGACATACTTCACACTTTGACCACGCTTTCAGAAGGCTCACCAGAGATCCTTTCCCAGAATTTTATTGAAGGTCATAATCATATTTTTAAAGTGAAGTAGCTCAAAGACAATTGTAAAATCAAGCTTCCCACTAGGTGGCAAAGATAGACAGTGATTTGCACTGCATTTCAGCACATGGGAAAATGAGGATGAAATGCAGCCAGCTACAGAGCCAGGTTAACAAAAATACATTGTGTTTTACTGGTCTAGCTTTTTGGAGTGAGACGGAGTTTGAATAAATGCGATTCTGGAAGACTGGAAGGGGCAGGCTGACTAAGGCAATTGAGACTAAGGAACAAAAGCTATAGGCGTGTAACGAAAATGCTCTAATTTCTGTTTGTCCATTTTGATAACCCACTTGAAAGGTGTGTGCTTCTCCTATTAATTTCTTACAAGTTCCAGTATTTGCCGTGGAGGACCTTGATGTTGTGGTCAGCTCAGCTAAACTTCTGAAGTAGTAAGCCTATAAAAAAGTAATGTAGTTATGAAGAAATTCCACTAGCCACACTACAGAATGTTAGAAGTATGGACTATCTCTAGTGCAGTTACTAGAATTATTATAGCAATCCATTGCTTTAGGTAAACCCATCTACAGTCTGTACATTTACAGCCCACAACTGCACAGCAACTCCTTGATTTTGCAAAGTCATACCAAAACAATATGGGGTGGAAACTTTCATAATGAGAAGAGTCAAAAATTTTTGGGAACTTTTTTCGTCTTTCTTATGTTTTTCTCTAGGATCAGATGAGATTTCCATAGGTTGGATATAAGGTGACTGTGACATAATATTTATTACAAAACAACAGCTATGCTGAGCAGTTGAAAATTTTGTCAGCATTTGTTGTTGCATTGTCAAAATATATTTTTATTCAGATTTGTAAAGAATTTTAACTTTCCCTTGGAAGGAAAAGAATGCAAGTTTCATTTATGGAATGTAAACAAAGCATTACTATTTGTATAGTTAAACTTGTATGATTTTTAATAAAATTCAGCTTGTGTTTCAAATATTCTGGTATTCTTCCAGTTGGAAAGATAATGAAGTTCAAGAAATTCTTTCAAGAAATGTACACATATAGCTATATCTATATATACACACACGCATATGTATATATGTATATGTGTATACATGCATATATGTATATCTGTATATCTGTATATATGTATATATGTATATAAGTATATATGGATATTCTCTGTACTTTCTATTATAATATTTTTTGCTTATTTTTAAAAGCTCTAGTATCTCAGTGAATTATAGGAACTTGAATTTGATATAGACAAATAATCCTGACACACAGGTAGTCTTTTGGTCAGCAAAAAATCATACTTCTCATGACAGATTTTGAAGTAATAATAAAAAAGTCATTTGCACTTCATATACTTAATAATATTAGACTCATAAGTTTATCAACTTATTGCATTGTAGAGAATATTTTAACAGAAGGTGGGCATGATATTTTAGTAAAAGCCTGTCTGCACAAACTAGGCTTTGGTATAAGCAACGATATTAAAGTCTAATGTCCTTGAAACTCTCCTGAAGCACAGAGAATGAAGCAAAACAATATCCTTGTGTATGAGAGAAAGAATGTAAACCTATGTGTATTAGCCAGTAGTAACTTGCTTAGCCTGTGGACCCTGTCAAACTCTATAAAAGGTGTGCTAAAGATAGAAATAAACAGCGTTCACTATACTTCTGTGAAGAGTCGTGAATAGTCTGGCAGTCTTTCAATAGCTGGCATTCCTAACAGGAACCTCTCGTGGGCTGAGAGGATTTGGTGGTGGAGCCAGCAGGGCGGATCTGGGCGCGGGAAGCCGTGGACGCAGATCGGTACCGGGTAGGCGACCTGAGCGCGGTGAGATGTGGCACAGTGAGACGTGGAAAAAGGAGGCAGGTCGCTGGGGGAGACCGAAGGTGGAGGAGTTAAGGAGGGGTCGCGACCTTCCCCCTGCCATGCGCTGCTAGCATGGAAATTGAGTTTGCGGCAGTGAAAAAACTGCTTCTGAGTATTATTGTTAAACAAAGTGAAGAAGTCAGGGGAAAAGATCTGGACAAGCTCGTTTTATGGGCTAATGAAAATTGGCATTTTTCAGTGCCGCCGCTGCTTTTTTGCAGTAGAAGAATGGAAAGACATAGGAGATTTGTGGAAGAGAACGATTACACGGAAAAGCAAGGACACTCTGTCTCTCAGTCCAACTTGGCAGATTGTAATTAATACCTTAAAGAACAGGAAAGCAAGATATGCTTGGGCTGCAAGCACCGTAATTCTCAGCCAGCAACAGTCGCCTTTACCTCCCAGTGCTGGGCGAGCATTCCGATCTAGGCCACATTTGGAGAGAGGGAGGGAGAGTCAGAGAGAAGAAAATAAGGGGAAAGTGGCTCCACAGCTAAAACAATGAACAGAATCTGTTCAGCAGCGGCAGGATACATCCTGAACTATTTGCTCCACTTTTGGAGACACTTCTAACACTACAATCTTATCTAAGTTCCAACTTTACTACCCTGGAAGAAGAGAAGCCAGATTTAGAATGGTTTAGATCCGAACCAGGGAGACGTGGGGGAGCACTGAAGTGTGCGCAGAGAACAAAGGTAACCCCAGGGCAAAGGCAGTGCAGAAGAAGCTCCAAGGCCATGCTGGACAAATATCACCAATTACAGAAGCAGTTGAGCACAAACAGGTGGCTCAGACAGCTTCAAAGAGAGACAAAATAGCCAAAAAATCGCTAATTATATGGTATCTAGTTCAAAATTCATCACTGTAATTAAAAGTTGATAAGCTACAATAGTCACTGTTCTTACCACCTGGCCCTGAGAGACTTTTCGTGTAACATTGCCTGTTTTTGTAAAATCGTGCCCTTTTCCCTCTATCTGTGAACGAGAGAGATATTGAGAGAGAGAACTGTATTTGTTAAAGTTAATTTTGTGAGGTTTTTTTTTTTCTTTCTCTCCATTTTTCCTCTCTAGGAGAGTATGTGGGGGATGATGGAGACGTTACTCAAACCTTCTAGAGATAACAGCAGCAGAGCAGCAGCAGAGCAGGCAGTTCACCCCCCGTGCTCCCTCTCCAAGGAAAAGCACCGGGACAGTACCCAGTTTGTTAAAAAGTTATAATTTCTTGGTTTTTTAAAATGTTTTTATATACCCTTTTAGTGTTAATTTTGTGTTTTAAGTAATTATGAGTTTATGCAGTTGTAGTTTTTTAGAGTTTTACTAGAGAAATTGTGATTCTTTGAAAGTTTTAAAAAAGTGTTTAAAGCGAATATTAACAGAAGTAAAAGTTACCTTGCAATAACTAGTTTATAAACTTAATGTTAAAATATTGAATGATTTACAGCTGCTAATGAAACAACCTTCCAATTAATGTTATCTACAAAAGAGATTTATGGTTTAAAAAATAATTAGCTAGGAGAACTTTACTGTAAAAGACAAAGTTAAGTTAAAGTATATATTACCCTTTTGCTTGTTTTTTCCACAATTTTAATGAGGTAATTTCAATGTGAGTCCTTTTGTTATAAAAAACACGTGTAACAGCATATATATCAATTTGGACTTCAGATTTTAATTAAGAATTGGACTTGATGTTTCTGAAAAGTGCTACAAAAGCTGAATGGCAACTTGCCAAATCCTGTGTTGTTGTGGTTTTTCTCTAGAAAAACTGCACTTCAAAAATCCTAACCAATTTAACCATATGCTAGGCAAATTACTGTTATGAATAAGTATTTTTAGTAACATTTGCAGTTATTGTGAGGTATCCTCAAAGCCAGATGACACAGAATTGTGATGTATTTGTTACATTTTTATAATATTTATAGTGAATCCATATTAGTTATATTGTGTTTAAAAGGTATATATCAAACTTTAAGTTGTCTTTTAGTAGTAATAGAGTAAGATTAAGTCATGCTTTTATTTAATATAGGTTGTTGATAGAATTAAGCAAAATTAAGTTTTATTATGTTTAAGTTTGAATGTTTTTAAGTTAAGTTTTATAACTTTGATACTATTTTAAGGTTAAGTTTTGTTATTTCCTTTTGTCATATTTATTTTTATCAGGTTTAAATATTGTTTAATTTGAATTGTTTTATGTTTTGTTAAAGATTTTTGTTTAAACTGTAAAGTATACTTATTTTTATAGAGAGATTAACATGACTACAACTGAAACATCTGTCAAAGAACACTGATGAGCACCTGCTTATGAATAGAAGTGAATGCAGTCTCTGACACCCTTGATTTCATTGGAAGTTCTATTGGTTGTTGCAATCTCTGCAGTTTTTGTTTTTTATAGCTTTCTTATTTTTCAGTGTTTTCAGAATTTTAAGAAGATGTAACATTGCTGAGGGTCAGCTGCCATGGGAGAGGCTTCAGATTAAACCAACTGCTGCATGGTTTAATTGGTCTGGTACCTGAGGCTTCTGATCATTTGCTTTGTACAAATGAATTTCAACAGTTTGCTGTACTGTAAGCATCTCATAGCTGCTAGTATTGAGAACCTTGTTTTGAAAATGAGTTTAAAAGGCATCTTTCCAGTTTAAAGCCTAAGGCCCTGGCCAAGCCTTGACTTTACCTGGATGGAATGTTTGCCAACAGATCCAGATATTTTCTGTACCAAATCAGTATTTGAATCACTTTTTGACTTAGCAATTTGACCCTATTAATATGACAGCTGGATCAATTTTGAGGTAGGCTTGGAGAATCATTTCCGGAGGAGGTTATCCAGTCCTTCACTGATTTTTTTTTTTGTTTGTTTGCTAACTATGAGATGCTGGTGCAGTGTTTTAGTGGTTAATGGTAGCTAATATTACATATGTTATTAACAATGTTTATGATTTGATTGATTTTTAACTGCTATACGTTTTTATTTATTGTGTATATGGTTTTGTGTTGATGTACATGACAAAAGTACATCTCATTTTTATTTAAAAAAAAAAAACAAAACAGGAAAAATTGATGCCTTAGAAGCATTTGATTAGTGCAATATGTGCATTAAAAATTTGGACTGCAAGAATGAAATATTTACATCAAAATTTAGAAAGATCATATAAGCTGAATTTACAATTAAGTATAACACATCTAAGTCAAAATAATTTATTAACTTCAAAGACAGAAGTGCCTGTGTTTTGTTAACAGGTTCAAAAAAGGTCACCTGTTCATCTGACCAGACTGTCTGCCTCTGAAAACATGAGATCCAGTGAACAGAGACATCACCACACAACCTTGATACTCCAGACAACATCAGAAGTGGAGCTGCCATGACACAGTTGTGTCTGAAAACTACACAGACAGTTTGCCAACAGAAATTTTATGTTGTTATTATGATGTTGTGTCTCTATCAATTTTTTTCAGTTATTCTCTGTTTTAAGATTTAGAAGGATGTGAAGAACAATCAGAATATTGATGCCCTCAGTCAGTCACCGATCGGCTGCCAGCTGACGTTGCATGAGCAGTGGACGTTCCAAGACTGAGTCATGTTAAATCATAGTCTGTTTGTAAGAAGAATTTTGTAGAAGATCAAGAGTATAGAGACTCCATCTAACTGTATATAAAAGCAAACTGTAACTGTATTTTACCCTTTAAGCAAATTGCTTTCACACTTAGATTGCATAAATACCAGAGCGCGTGTGTTAAAAGTAGTTAGATAATAGTTTAGGATACAGAGTTTATCTTGTGTGATAATTGTTATTTGTAGGTTATTGATAAGTTTAGAAAAGATATTAGTATAAAGTATTCCCCCTTCAAGAGGTAAAGAAAGCATATTTAAAAGTTCATTTAACTTTAAAACCTAGCCGTGATTCTGAAACCATGGTGTCATTTGCATGGAACAAACTGCTTATAGTAATTGTGCTGTGTATAGTCCCAACCAACTGTCTGCTAACTAACATCCAAAAGCGACAGAAGATAGGGGTCACTGGCACATTTGACAGGCCAAAAATCAATGTGTCTAAGCCTAGCCACACCTGGAGATCCTTTTTGCACCTGTCTCATAGGAGTCCCTGAATGGGATCCTCAAACATTTAAAAGTTTAGTTAGCAATGAAATTCAATTGAATCAATTGGCAATGTTATGAGAGTGCAATCACACTGTTGGCTTCACGTCAAGACAACTTGAAGCCTGCTAGCAAGCAAAAATTTTCGAAGTTCTCAAAGTTACCATAGGGCCCCCAGAAGAATTAGATTTGTTAGGCTCCACCAATACCTCAGGTGGATGGATAATATTTGGACCCCTGACAAAAAGCCACTCCAACAAAGAATGCAACACTGGGCTACAGTTAACCCTATCGTTGATCTCATTACTAACACCAAAAGTAAAGCTTTTTATTAATGATGCAATCTCACAGGACGATTACCAGGGCGATTACATAGTTTGATATTCCTAATCTCTGGAGATAGAGCATGGAATGGAATTTCTGCTACTCCACATGGAGGACCCTGTTATCTTGGGAAACTTACTTTGTTCCATCCAAGCTTACATGAATTGCTGAATATAGCTGATAAAATAAAAAACATCAACCAGTCAAAGTGATGCCTGAATGAATTACAATGTAATGATGTTAGAGACCCAGACTTTTGGGGTCTTGGTATAATATGGCTACCCTCCTTTTTTTACTCCAGGAGCAGCTGCTGCTAAACGCTTGTCAACTCTAAAAAGGCTCGCTTGTTGGACCAGGAGAGAACTAAACTTAACATCAACAATGTTAAGTGAACTTTCAGCTGATCTGAGTAGTGTACTTCATGCAGTATTGCAAAATCGAGCTGCAGTTGACTTCTTGCTCTTAGCACAAGGACATGGTTGTGAAGAGTTTGAAGGCATGTGCTGTTTGAATCTTACTGATCATTCAGTTTCCATCCACAAGCAACTACAACAGCTACAGAATGGGTTACATGCCCTGAAAGAAGACAGTGACCCCACTGGAAGTTGGTTCGCCAGCTGGGGCATTACTGGACAGTTGAGGTCAGATTTTATTTATTTATTTATTTATTTATGTCCCACTGACAGTGGGACAGATTTTATTTATGGTGTTAATTGGGATGGTGGTTTTAAGCTGTATAGTATCTTGTCTTAGTAGAAGTGTAGAATGAGTCGCATCCAAAGCCTGGCTTGTGCAAAAAGAGAAAGGGGGAATTGTAGAGAGTATTTTAACAGAAGGTGGGCATGTTATTTTATTAAAAGCCTGTCTACACAAACCAGCCTTTGATATAATCTACGATATTAAAGTCTAATGTCCTTGAAACTCTCCTGAAGCAAAACAGTATCTTTGTGTACAAGAGAAAAAATGTAAACCTATGTGTATTAGCCAATGGTAACTTGCTTAGCCTGCGGACCCTGTCAAACCCTATAAATGGTGTGCTAAAGATAGAAATAAACAGCGTTCACTATACTTCTGTGAAGAGTTGTGAATAGTCTGGCAGTCTCTCAATACTACATAGAGAATGGCAATAGAACATGGTGAAAACAGATCATGGAGAAAGAGAAAGCTAGTCTTAAAAAAAGATAATCTTTCCGGTGGACAGTGACCAGGATGTTTGTTTTATGTCTTATGGTGAGGCACATGACTAGATAGGTACTTCTTGCAGGAAGACTTATTAATTAATTATTGATAGAATTTCTGTGCTAGAAAGTTAAAAAAGCTGCATTTCATTACTATCTTGGTGAAAAAAACAGAAAGTACTTTTCTTTTTCTAGGAAAAAGGTTATAGTTCAAGTGTAAGGAAGATAGTAACAAGAATGAGGGGTAGAAGAAAGAATGGTGGATATAAAGAATATGGAGCATGGGAGGGAGACATGAAAGCTGAGATGTTTAAGTTACGAGACCTACACACACACACACACACACACACACACACATACATATATATATACACATATATAATGTTTCAGGGAAATATTAGGAGTTCATATTGGTATTGGGAATGTCAGAAAACCTTCAAGACACTCAGATGTCTAAGTCAGGGTAAAAGAATGATTTGATGGGAATGGAAGACCTACAGTTTGTAAAAAATAGGGAAAGTAAGTAGAAAAGGCAAGGGGCTCCAGCATTTGAGTACAAGAGGGTGAAGCTCTATTGTGTGTCCATGGAAGAAAATAAACCACTTTTAGAACAGTCAAGTTAAAAATTGAAATGTTGATTTCATAGAAGCATTACCTGTGTGGGAAGTAACATTCAAGGACAAAATTTAACTGTGCCTGAAAAAGAAACTGCCTGCTGAAAAACTTTCCCATATATTATATGGAATTAACACAATAGCGTTAATCCTGTTGTGACATTGAACACGTGGTTTATTATAAACAGAATTGTTTTGGAAAGGCAGTCTCAATTTTCTTGCTACATAAGAGAGAAAATGTTCTCTTGGCTTCCACTGCTATATGAGCATCCAACAGAACTGATCTAAGAGAAACCCTAAAATAAGAAGAATAAATCTTCTGCGAAAACTCACAATTCTGTTAAAATGAAAGGGTGGGATTTTTCGTTTGGTTTGTTTATTTGTTTGCTTTGAGGAATAGCTGCATAAAAAAATTACTGTCATCCAACTGGGTTCAATAGTATTTTTACTAGTACTCGTATTTCTATTAGTACAATAGTATTTTTGCTAGTAGAAAAAATAGCAGATTTTTTCTGCTATAAGGGTACCTTGAAGGGTACCAGCTCTTTCACCTGCTTTCATTTGGTTTGGTCATCTCATTAATAACCACTTTCTTCAAATGCCAGTCAAGGTCTGGAGAAAAAACAAGTTTCTCTGTGATGTGTTTCTTGATAGATAAATTTAAAATGCAGTCTATTCTCTAAACTCCTTTAATTAAGGGATAATCTGAAAAGTCCAGAAGGTTATTAGAAGCACGGTTCTGGAATTTCAGATATGCTTTGGATGCTAACTTCTTAGGGTGCAGCAACTCTTTGGAGAACTCAGTATTCAACACAGCCAAAATAACTGTGTGTTTTATGCTTCTTCATGGAACACATCCGAAGAGTAACGAAGGTCCAAATTCTTAACTTACTGAATACTTACCAGAAACCCCTGGAAATTACATTAGAATTTTACTTCACATTTCACTTCATCTAAGTTAATTGAACTCTATTTCAAAATAGGTGAGCAAAGAGAACTTATCCAGATTTCCATAGGCTGCTCCAGAAAACAAAGCATATGCCAGTATTTTGAGCTTAAGCAAGGAATTACCTATGGACAACTGATGGCACTGTCTGCCTCAGATTTATATTTATCATATGACCAGAACCATACCTACAGAGCCTCTTAAAAGCTACTAGAGTGATTTAAAACTGTTCTCTGAAAATGTTTTGTTGACAGAGTTCACTGCTATAGCACCAGGTAAGATACACAAGATAAGATTTGAAGACATACTGGTAAGTGGTAAAAAATCAACATCCAATAGGACATTCTTGAAAAACAATAAAGTAATAAAGAATCCCCCAAAATTATTGTTTTCGGGTAATACCTACATGTCACTTACACATCTATACTCAGCTTATGCAGAGCTACGCCTGTAAAAATCCCATTGATCTTCACAGTATACATTATTTTATATACAAAAAAAGATAGATGTTTACATTTTAAAATAGTGACTACATGCTTTCAACTTAGAAAAATATCTACATAAATTAATTGTCTTAAAGCCTAACCTTAATCAAATGAGTTTTAGAGTAGCTAGCAAAGGAACTTTTGGGATGATTAGCACTGATTTTTTTAATATATACTGGAAAAACACAGACATTCCAAGGGTTGAAACCAAGGTACTACTATGACAGTTTTGTTAGTTTAAATTAACAGCCAGATATCTCACAGTGCGATCTCTGACAAAATAATGGATGGATTGATGCAGGACTGTTGTTATATTTTATATATTAGTAAAGGCCTGTATGCACAAACCAGCCTTTGACATAAGTCGTGATATTAAGGGCTAAAGTCCTTGAAACCTTCATGCAGAAGAGAGAGTAAAGCAAAACAATATCCCTGTGTGTAAGAGAAAAAATGTAAACTGTGTGTGTTAGCCAATAGTAACTTGCTCTGCCTGCAGACCCTGTAGAACCCTATAAAAGTGTGCTAAAGATAGAAATAAATTGGCATTCACAATTACTTCTGTGAAGACTGGTGAACAGCTCGGGGGTCTTTCAATACAGGACTCTATTTATAAAGACTTAAAGGACAGTAATATAATTAAAGCGTTAAACTTGCTAAGAAAAAGCTTTTTGGTAAGGCAGAAAAGTCCAGGAAATTCAAAAGGCTAAAAGTCAAGAGAGAGAATGTTGAGAATGTTATTATGTTACTCTGTTTATATTTTAAATGTTGAGAATAACTTAAAAGGAAGCAGTTTGCAAAGAGTTCTATATTTTTTCATCAGTAGGAAATGGTAAAATCGAAACTGGATATATTTCTGAAAGAAAATGTCTTGCCCACACCCAAGTCTGAAGCTGGAACTAGTGCATGAACATCAGCTAGTGTGAAACAGGAGGTTAGAGTACACAGTTAAAATGGGCTTTTCTAGACTTGAAAGACTGTAATCTGTGAAAGAGAAGCATTGCAATACTTAGCTGTGAACTCAATAAATCAATTCCCTTTGTACAATTTATATAGTAACCAACAGTTCTGGCTTCAGTCTCAAATTATTTTCATGACAATTCTTTTATGTTGGAGTAAGTTATATTGTGAAAGTCTGTGCTTGGAGAAGATACTCAAAATGTAGGTATGTTTAAAAACAAAAAATAGCCCTGAGGGTTTTGACTTTTTATGCTTGATTTGAGGTGGGAATCCAGCTTTTTATTACAGTTGGTACCAAAACAGTGATTTTCTTGTGAAATGAGCTGAATTTCATTACATCAAAATTTGAAATTTCAGATTTGAACTGCAAAATTATTATTTGTAATGGTGCAAGAAGTACAATGAACACAGGATGTCTTTCAGATCTTTGGTGCTCTGTATGGTAAAGATGACATTTTGAAATTTTTTTGCAAGCCCATTGGGTTTGATGTAGAGTCACTGGGAGAGAATAAAACACAGAGACTTATGAGTTAATTTCTGACACAGTGCTTTTCTTAGTTGAAACACACTTTAAAGCTATTGCTTGACTTCATTGTGCTGTTGAAGTACCACTGCTGTTCCAATAATACTAAGATGTTTACTCTGATGTCAGAGCAATAGTCAAAGGCAAAAAGCTGCCAGTGTCTCCAGTATGTGCTTAGATGTTCTTTAGCCTTGGCAGTGCTGAGCAGCTCATGTCTTCTTCATTCCTAAGCAATGCTGATTCTCACTAGGGCATCTTAGTACCCACCTCAGCCACAGAAAACCCTTGCTGGAGTCCACTGGAAAAGCTCTGCTGAAAGCATGTCTGGAAGGCACAGGGGTAAGAGGGATCCTGCTGCATGTGGGAAACTGATTCCCCTTTGACAAAGTGGATTGTTGCCCTTATCTCTATCCAAGCAAGTGACTGTCCTCCCTCTTGCTACACAGGATGTTCTGGTTTTCAGTCTCAGATGGCTTTTCATACCTATTGCTGAACTGGGAATCTGTCTTTACTTATGGAGTAATACAAGGCAATTGCCCTTCCTGGATTTAAGAAAAAGAAAGAAAGCTCACATGAATTTATGAAATAAGTCCTAAAGCTGATTTATGTCCAACATTCATTAACAGCATGAATAGGGCTTCTGGGCATCCTTGCACAGCTGATGAGGTATACTGTCATTACCACACTGAGCTCAAGCCCCTGATTTTGAAGTCCTTGCTGTTTCTGTGCATTGTGTAAGAAGGACTAAATACTTTATTATTTGCTGTGGCTTCCAGTTAGTGTAATGGCAATCTTAGCAGATGAATCCTTCAGTGAACCTGGTCCTTTAACCCGTGTGTGCTTTCATCTGTTCATCTTCTACAGGTTGTAGAATTTCACAGTGGACCATTTGGGAATAAATATCATAAAATACACATTATAATCCAGCAGACCATAGAAATTGCATATAAAACATTATAGTATCTCATTAAAACGTTTTAAACTAATTAGTTTAAAGCAACAGACTACCATAATTATCATCCACAAAATAATTAGTATTAATTACTTTGAGGATTAATTAGTTTGCTTCTGAAGCACTTTGAAGCTGGAAAGCAAAGAATAACTGCCATGTATCATGACCTGTGTTCCCTTACAACTGAATATAACATACTGTCTAAAATGCATCTTTTTGTTTCTACAAAATTGTATTTCATTAGGTCAGTATGTGGCAACATTATTGACTGGATCTGACAGGATTTTGTTGCTATGAAACCCATTCAGACAAGTGGTCCTTTCTCCAATCTAAATGAGTGATTGCAGCTCTCCTGTAGGGAGATCTAAGACTTGGAGGAGAATGCAATTAAGATTCATCATGCATAGGGAGTGAAATTCTTCCCTGTACATTGATCTGCAATATATTTTTATATGCATACTAGCATTAAGAATCTAATTACTGCATACTGAGAGCAAAATTTGCCCCTGCAAAAAATAACTGTAACTAGTTCAAAGGTGCTGTTCAGGAATCTCTGTAGTTCTTGTGCCTCAAAAAGCCCTACATTGAAGTTCCTGATTTTGTAAAATACCAAATGCCAAGATTTTCTAATGATCTTAGTGGGAGCAGTGGCTGCTTTTCAAACCTCTGAATCCAGCATCCTTTGCATAGTCTCTGAATTTATCTAGTATGAAACAGAAATATCTGTGTGTGAGAGATCTATTGGCTTGTCAGTACTTCTTAGCAGGTATGCAAGTCTTTGCAGAACTAAAATAATAGTTTAATTGTGGGGGTTTTTTGTATTCCATAGAGAGTTCTGAATGTTAGGTATCTGTAAAGGTTTGTATGTTGGTCTCTAATCTAAATGCTGCAGTTTTCTGAGAACTGAAAATAATCTGAATTGTCCCTTCCACAAATAGGAAAAAAAAATCTAGTAATTAAATCTCATTGTACATGATGGCAACTTTATTGCATGAACATGAAAGGATAATTAATGGAGTTATAAATATCTAAAACAAAGGAATGATAAGGAAAATCCTGTGATAAATCCCTAACTTCACAGCAACTTCACTGGCAGACATTTATATCTAGATATTGCAACCAGTTTATTGTCAAGAGAAAAAAGCCAGCTTCAGTAGTCGTAAACATGAAGAGTCAGCAAGTGACCTTCAGCTCCTTTAAATATTTTTAGAGCAATTATGTTAATGCTTGATCTTAAGCACCAAAAGCCTTTATGAGTTTCATTTATCTTTTCTAGAATTATGTTGAAGCGTACTAAAAGTATATTAACTACAGACAAATGATGAGATATTCAGCAGGATCTTAAACCTTAGTGAAGAAGAGGTTTAATAAGCTGAATATGATGTTGATATTATAATGCCTACAATCCTTAAATATTTCTTATAATTTCCTTCAGTTTTGGGATGAAGGAGATTAAAAGAACAAGGGCCCCATGTTAGCATAGCATGTTTCTGATATTGATTTCAACTATAAAGCAGTTGCAACTGTATTTATTTTTTCAAGTGAAAGCATACTGCTCATTCAGTGGGAGTTCTGATTTTGCTTATGGACTTTTACAGCTGTGAAGAATTCATTAAAAAATGTTTGTAGCCCTTTGAAATTCCACATATTCTATCATCTATGAGGACTAAACTATAAATGTATTCTTCGCTCTTTCTTAGTTTCAAGAATGGTTGGTTATTTATTCTAGAAGTTTATAAAGACTATGGACTTAGATGGTGATGGATAGGGCCAGGAGTTTGACTCAATGGCTCCCTGATGGCTCCCTTCCAACTCAGCATATTCTCTGATTCTATGATAACATAGTTATCAAAAAATACATACTGGATATCTGTCTAGAGAGTATGTGAACAGTCACACTCTAAGTTCAATGTAGTTAAACCATCTACCACATACTTTTAAAGTAATTAATACTTCTGGGTTTTAAAGGTGAGCTAGTTCCAATATACCTATAATGAGCAGGGGCATCTTCGCCCAGGTCAGGTTGCTCAAATTAACTGACATCTGGTTTGCAGTATTCTCCTCAGTATAAGCATTTCCAGTGCCTTTGTTTGAACCAGATCTCAGAAGCACAGCTGGTTGTGAAAAATAGGCATCTCTACATTTTCCAAGATCAGCCCAGCTTGGCTTCTCCTTCTGGTTAAATAGCCTTGGGTCTAGAAGTCTTGGTCTCCCAGGTGAGGAGAAATAGGAAAAAAAAAATCCCTACCACCAACTTATTCTGACATCTGCCTCATTTTCCTGTATCTCTGCAATCCTCACAATTAGACTTGGGAAATTCCCACTCTGACCCAGAAGATGTAGGACTCTCCTCTTCATCTTTCTTTTTTCCACCCCTCTACTATTCTGGTTTGAACCTGGAAGCTACTAGGTTATTTTTGAAGAGCAGAAGGTCTCCACTCTAAATGCACAGACACCCTAGAGGTCACACCTGAAAGTCCTTACACATCTAGTATAGGTTCTCACATGCAGCTTTCGGAGCATTTTCCATTTTCTTTCAAATGATAGACACTGGTCAAGTCCTGCCTCTGTTCTAAAGGCACCAGTGCCTACAGAATTAGGCTCTCTGTAATTAAAACTTTGTGGCAGTTTCTATTGTCAGATTCAGAACTGAATAGGACTGAAGATGAATACATGCCAAATTTTTCAGAAGAGCTGTTTCTGGCCAAGACTTATTCACTGTTGTGGAAAAGAAAGTTGGACCAGGTTCTGCATCTGGTGCGACAATCCCCTGAGTAAAATAAATATGTCTTCAAGCCTCTCAGTTTGATGTTATTAATAAGCATTTCATTGTTTTTTATAACAGGTCATAAAGAAGGAAGCTACTTCTCATATTAGCAAGTTTCCTGCTATCTGAAGCATTACAGGTGTTTCAGGGAGAATGATAACAAACCTGGTGGACAAAGATTTTTTGGAGACTGCCTGCAGCTTCTGCTGAGGAGGCAAAGGTAATGTATATCATACCTCTGAGTCACACAACTGCTGAATGTAAATCAGCATTTCTACCCCATTTTTCAACATGATGTCCTTAATTGTGAAGCTGGAAGATTAATTTACAGTCTGGAAAGGAGCCCAATTTTCAGGAGAATAATTTGTATTAAATTATCAATGCAACACTGAAAAAGTCAGTGTGCATAACCCATGAATCTTTTTTTGAGCCAAGGAAAAAAAGTAAATGCAGCAAGCCATGGACAGCAACAAATTTTATTCCTTAGGCTCATGGGTACATTGAGATTATGATGTTATTTAAATGTTACATCATTGTACTTGATGTCAAGTTCATTGATATTAATTTTTATTGACTCAACAAACAAAAAGGGGATTGTTTTAAGTATTAAGCTATGTTAAGAGCTCCTTGCCTTGAGCCTTGCAAGCATGCAAGTTTTATTCTTATTTACTTAAATGTTACTAGAATGTTTCCTTTCATTTTGTGAATCCCAACAGGACAAAGTCAAGATAGAGCAACAATTACATATATTTTCTTTTGAGAATTAGCTGCAGTATTCTTTCTGTCCAGTCCTATTCATAACTGTATCTCCTGAATGCAGTTCTTACTGTGATTAAAACACATAAAAATAGTACCTGCATCCACATATGCTAAACATGAGGATGGAAATAGAGAACATAAGTAATAAAACCAAGGAAAATACTTCCTTTTTTTTTTTTTTTTCCCTTTTAGAAAGCAGAACAAATATCAGGATTCACCTGAACGGCTCTTTCATATCACTGCTTCCTTAGTCAACCAAGCCTATATTGTATGCTAAGTATGTTGTTTCAGGAGATCTGGAATATAAACAAACAGCAGCTGAAGAGCAGTAGCTGTTCATGAGACCATCCTTCCAATTATCTGCTGGGTATCTAGATGGTAGTATGGTGTGACATCGTTCCCATGGCACATTAGTACAGCAGTGTTTTAACATATATTCTTCACTTTTAGGCATTCCACTCATAGGAAAGTTCTCAACTACAGTTTGGAAGATATTTCTTAGTAGTTTCAAAAATGCTTTCATCATATCCTGAATAAATGGCACCAAAGATCACACTTGTGTTGCCACCTTCAGGTTGTCATTTAAATGGGTCAAGAACGTTAGCAGTGAGAATAACATGATCCTAATGTGTGGTAGGCAGGACAACATCTATCTGTTTTTCCTGATGCCTTCCCAATGCTGTAAGTTCAAAGGTTTTTTGGTGTTCATTATGGTCGTGAAGCTTACAGAAAAAGGGCTTCCAAAAAGTTTTGATTTCCAGCTTAGGCAACTATTCAAATTGACTTGCTTCTTTGAGTTGTATCAGATTTTCCCACTTTTTGGGCACCAGAAAAGGGCATTATAAATATTTGCAAGGAGTCAGTAATAGATATTTGACACTGCTGAATAATTATTCAAAGCCTTTTATTGTTATTTTTTGAATGGAGGTAAATTGTACAAGTCACACTGCATTGCTGCCTGGGAAATTCTAGGTTCATCTCAGAGGAAAACAGCTTTTCAAACATTAATGTATGTTTGGATCTTAACATTAGACTGCTTATAAGAAGAAAAAAGCACAAAAATAATTAGAAATCTGGATTACATTCTATTTTGTGTTGACATTTTTCTTGATTATTTTTTGCTTTAGACACTTAAACACATATAATTTTCCCAATAGCACCTTTTCTCTTTGTTTGGCCCTTGAAGGCTGCTGGATCAGAGAAAGCTCAAGGTTTCTCAGAATTCCAATTGCAGAGCATGAGGAAAGTAAATTTGTTTTAATTGCTACCTGGTGAGGCCCAGACCTGCACTTCCACTTCAGTATAGACATGCCTTGTGTTTCCATCCCACTAATACTGCTGCAGTCATATCAGACATATTAAATAACATCAGAAATGGCTTGAAAAAAAAATAATTCAAGAGACTTGTTCCCTGTTCTTTGATATTTGTACAGATTAAAAAAAAGTAGTCTGTAGCGCACTCTGTCAGTCAATATGCAACACTGGCTTTTTCTACAAAGAACTCAGTATTAGACATGTCAGACTACTGAAACCCATCACTATTTCTCAAGTGCTTTTATTAGTTTTAGAGTAACTAGCTGGTATTGTAGTGTTATAGACTGTACTTTGGTTTTTTGTACAATGTTAATACTTTTTTTTCTCTACAAGTTCAGGATTTTATAGATCAGTGGTCTTCTCTAATCAATCCTTACTGCATTTTCTCACGTCTTTCAGTTACTCCTCAGTCATGCTTTACATTCTACTTTCTCTCAGTTCCTCTTTGCAATTCAGTCCTCTTAGCTGTAAAAATTCTTGTTGTGCCAACATTCTTTAGTATTTTCATGTATTGGGAAATAACACTTGAAAGTGACAAACTCTAAAACAGTTTATTTTTAACTTGTTAAAAATAATGTTATTTGCTTCCGTTTTACCTTCCAGGTCTGCAGTCTCTCTGAAATTTCTTTGATCACTATGTAAGCAAAGCCCATTTACTACATTGTCAAAAATCTGAAATTATACAGGCCCCATTTAATTTTTTTCTGAATATATCTCTTTTTTTACATATCCTGAATAACAGCTAACAAGGGCTTCATAGTTGTCTTGGTTCTAGAAGACAGGTGTCTGCTAGGGAGAGCAGGAGCCTCCCTTGGGATGAAAGAATGTAGACCCCCTCCCTCCGAATTATTATAATTTTGAAATCAGGGGCTTTCAGGCAGAGATCTGGGGATAGGAATAACAGTTCTTTACTAGTATAACCAGGTAAACAAACAAACAATAACTACAGCAATAACAAGAAAACAGAACCAGGGACCCCGGGACAGCTTTCTCGGCTGAGACGGGATGGAGGAGAGGCTTTGTTTTCACAAACCCCTCGGGCAGTCAGTCCCGGTGCTCCTGCAGGGCTCCGAGGAAACAGTCAGCTGGGACAGCAGGGACGAGCTGCGATCCTGGGCTGGTGGATGAGGTGGATCAGCAGCTCCACGGCGATGCCTGGCAGGACAGCGGGTGCGAGGCCACCAACCAAGAGGGGAGAAGGAGAAGAAGCAGCTCCGCGACCCAGCGCACGAACGTCCTTCTTCCCCGAAGCCGAGGAAAAAAGCCAGCCAAAAACTGTCCCCACCCTCCTTTTTCTGCCCCCTTCCCCGCCACCCTGGGCCCGGCTACTCTTTGTCCTTCGTGAGCACCCTTAAGTACCGGTAGTTAGGTTTCTCAGCACATAATGGGTAAAAATTCCCACCTAACCCTCAACACTATCCACCCCGAATTTTTTCCCATACCGAAATGTTACATCAAATATTAAACCTTTAAATTATACACTAACACATACTACTTTAACTATATACATATGTACATGCAGATACAGATACAAGCACAGTGTCATGGGTAGTTCACCCTAAAACCAGGTCCCCTTGAGGTATGCACCGGGTCTCTCCATCTTTTTGCATCACCCACCAAGTGCAACCCGGTCCTTGAGCAAAGACAACCCCACGGATTGGATTGTCTTTGCTGGAGGCAGAATTAACCCAAACAGTTTTTCCCAGCATACCTCTCATATGTACCACTGGAACCTTATCTCCATCTGTCGTTCTAAAGGGCTCAGATTGGGCAGGGCCTGCTCGGTTAGTGGAACCTCGGGTGTTCACTAACCATGTGGCTTTTGCTAAATTAATCTCCCAGTTCTTGAAAGTTCCCCCACCCAGCGCCTTCAAGCTGGTTTTAAGCAGGCCATTGCACCGTTCAACTTTTCCAGCAGCAGGTGCATGGTAGGGGATATGGTACACCCACTCAATGCCATGTTCCCTAGCCCAGCTGTTTATAAGGCTGTTCTTGAAATGAGTCCCATTGTCTGACTCAATCCTCTCAGGGGTGCCATGCCTCCAAAGGACCTGCTTTTCAAGTCCCAGGATGGTGTTCCGGGCAGTGGCATGAGGCACAGGGTAGGTTTCCAACCATCCAGTGGTGGCTTCTACCATGGTGAGCACATAGCGCTTTCCTTGGCGGGTTTGGGGCAGTGTGATGTAGTCAATCTGCCAGGCCTCCCCATACTTGTATCTGGACCACCGCCCACCGTACCAGAGGGGCTTCAACCGCTTGGCCTGTTTAATCACAGCACATGTCTCACAGTCATGGATAACCTGAGAAATACTGTCCATGGTTAGATCCACCCCTCGGTCTCGTGCCCACTTATAGGTGGCATCTCTACCCTGATGACCTGAGGCGTCATGGGCCCATCGAGCTAGGAACAACTCTCCCTTGTGTTGCCAATCTAAGTCTGTCTTTGACACCTCTATCTTTGCAGCCTGATCCACCTGCTCATTGTTTCGGTGCTCTTCATTAGCCCTACTCTTGGGGACATGGGCATCTACATGACGGACCCTCACAGACAGTTTCTCTACCCTGGTGGCGATGTCTTTCCACTCATCAGCAGCCCAGATTGGCTTTCCTCTGCGTTGCCAGTTGGCCTTTTTCCACCTTTCCAACCATCCCCACAGAGCGTTGGCTACCATCCATGAATCTGTGTAGAGGTAGAGCTTTGGCCACCTCTCTCTTTCAGCAATGTCCAGGGCCAGTTGGACAGCTTTGAGTTCAGCAAGTTGGCTTGATCCACCTTCTCCTTCAGTGGCCTCTGCGACCTGTCGTGTGGGGCTCCATACGGCTGCTTTCCACTTCCAGTTCATCCCTACGATGCGACAGGAACCATCAGTGAACAGAGCGTAGCGTGTTTCTTCTGCTGGCAGCTGGTTATACGGTGGAGCTTCTTCAGCCCGTGTCACTTGTTCCTGCTCCTCTTCATCAGTGAGACCAAAGTTTTCACCTTCAGGCCAGTTTGTAATTATCTCCAAAATCCCAGGGCGATTTGGGTTTCCAATACGGGCGCGCTGCGTGATGAGGGCGATCCACTTGCTCCATGTAGCGTCAGTGGCATGGTGAGTAGCAGGAACTTTTCCTTTAAACATCCACCCCAGCACTGGCAGTCGGGGTGCCAGGAGGAGTTGTGCTTCTGTGCCAATCACTTCTGAGGCGGCTTGGACTCCTTCATAGGCAGCTAAGATTTCCTTCTCTGTAGGAGTGTAGTTGGCTTCGGACCCTCTGTAGCTTCGGCTCCAGAATCCCAGTGGTCGGCCTCGAGTCTCCCCAGGCACTTTCTGCCAAAGGCTCCAGGACAAACCATTGTTCCCAGCTGCAGAGTAGAGCACGTTCTTCATGTCTGGTCCTGTCCTGACTGGGCCAAGGGCTACAGCATGAGCAATCTCCTGTTTGATCTGAGCAAAGGCTTGCTGCTGTTCAGGGCCCCAGTGGAAATCATTCTTTTTTCGGGTAACCAGGTAGAGAGGGCTCACGATCTGGCTGTACTCAGGAATGTGCATCCTCCAAAAACCTATGGCACCTAGGAAAGCTTGTGTTTCCTTCTTGTTGGCTGGTGGAGACATTGCAGTGATCTTATTGACGACCTCAGTGGGAATCTGACGCCGTCCATCTTGCCACTTTACTCCCAGGAACTGGATCTCTCGAGCAGGTCCTTTGACTTTGTTCTTCTTGATGGCAAAGCCGGCTTCTAGCAGAATCTGGATGATCTTTTCTCCTTTCTCAAATACTTCCACTGCTGTGTTCCCCCACACAATGATGTCATCAATGTACTGCAGATGTTCTGGAGCCTCACCCTTTTCCAGGGCAGCCTGGATCAGTCCATGGCAGATGGTGGGGCTGTGCTTCCACCCCTGGGGCAGTCGGTTCCAGGTGTACTGCACTCCCCTCCACGTGAAGGCAAACTGAGGCCTGCATTCTGCTGTCAGGGGAATGGAGAAAAATGCATTAGCAATGTCAATAGTGGCGTACCACTTCGCTGCTTTGGACTCCAGCTCATACTGGAGCTCCAGCATGTCCGGCACGACAGCGCTCAGCGGTGGAGTCACTTCATTCAATGCACGATAGTCCACAGTCAATCTCCATTCTCTGTCAGACTTGCGCACAGGCCAGATGGGGCTGTTGAAGGGTGAGTGGGTTTTGCTGACCACCCCTTGGCTCTCCAGTTCTCGGATCATCTTGTGGATGGGGATCACAGCATCTCGATTTGTCCTATACTGTCGGCGGTGCACCGTCGAGGTGGCAATTGGCACTCGCTGTTCTTCCACCTTCAGGAGTCCTACTGCAGATGGGTTCTCTGATAGTCCAGGCAAGGTGTTCAATTGCTTAATGTCCTCTGCCTCCACAGCAGCTATTCCAAAAGCCCACCTGAGTCCCTTTGGGTCTTTGTAATAGCCATTTCGAAGGAAGTCCATGCCCAGAATACACGGGGCCTCTGGGCCAGTCACAATGGGATGTTTTTGCCACTCTTTCCCAGTCAGGCTCACCTCAGCTTCCAACAGAGTCAATTGCTGCGATCCCCCCGTCACCCCAGCAATGGAAACAGGTTCTGCCCCCACATGTCCTGACGGCATTAGGGTACACTGTGCACCAGTATCAACTAAAGCTTCGTATTTTTGTGGCTCTGATGTGCCAGGCCATCGGATCCACACCGTCCAAAAGACCCGGTTTTCCCGTGCCTCTTCCTGGCTAGAGGCAGGGCCCCTCTAGCACTGGTCATCCTCTCCTCCCTGGGCATACATGCTAGAGGTTCCTTCAAGGGGATCATCCTCTTTTCTGTAATATCTGGCAGTTTCGTCACGGGAGGCTGAGGCTACCTTCACTTTAGTGGAACCTTTCTGGTTACTGGTTCCCTGCCTGAGTTGACGCACTCGTGCTGCCAGGGCAGAAGTGGGTTTCCCATCCCACTTTCCCATGTCTTCCCCATGGTCACGTAGAAAGAACCACAGCTCAGTTCGTGAGGTGTACCCTCTCTCTCTAGCTGGGGGACGTGGGGCTTGGAGTTTTGGGCTTGTGACCCGCACTGGTGCCATATGGGAACTGCTCTTCCTCATCTCTTCCCTCATTTCCCTCATCTCCTCTTTGAGTTCCTTAATCACAGCAGAAATCTTAGCCTGATGTGGGCCATGGACCATACTGTCGTAATTTCTAAGCCTGGTGGCGACAGAACCCACCGTCTCTCGGCCGTTATCGGCATTAATCGTTGCAATATAGGTGGTGTAGTCACGTGGCCCTAGATTTGCCAGACTCCACAACATCTGCCCAGTGCACCTGACTTTGTCGGGGTCATTATCATGCTGTCCACCCCTTCCAAAAAGGACCTCTAATATCGCCACTTCTCTCAGCTGTTGGATCCCTTCCTCAATGGTTTTCCATTCCCTTCTATGATAGTGCTCTTCCATTCTCTCTCTGTGGACAAACCTCTCTCTTACACTCATCAAAAGCCGCTCCCAGAGGGAAAGGGGCCCTTGCTCCCTGACGAATATCTGATTCACACCTGAGTCCTGCGTCAAGGGTCCCACATTCCTTGCCTCACCACCATCCAGCTGCACGCCTGTACCCATAAGGTCCCAGACCCGAAGTAACCAGGTGGTATAAGGCTCACGCCCCCGCCTCACAATGTCTTTTTGTAACTTACGGAGACTGTCATATGTCAGAGACTCAGTAATGATTTCAACTTCTGGCTCCCCTGTGGGTTGTGAGGACCCTCCTTTCTTATCCTTATCAGCAGGGTGCTGTGATTTCATCTTAGACTTCCTTGTTTCCACAGGGGCAACAGCTGCTGGCTGTGACTGCCCTTGTGGTTCAGTTGGAACCTGGACGGTTGTAACATCTGTGGGTTCCACTGCTGCACCATCAGACTCTCCCTCTTTGGGGCAGGGGAAGGGTTTCCCAGCAGCTGAGTAAATGCACTCCTTTAGCATCTGGCCCATCTCATGCATCTCCTTCACCAGCACCCCCACCCACCCTGGGTGGTTCATTTCTGAGGTGGGCTGTGGGGCAGGGGCAGGCTCTGGAGCAGCACTCCCTGTCTCTGCGGCAGAGGCAGGCTCTGGAGCAGCACTCCCTGTCTCTGGGGCAGGGGCAGGCTCTGGAGCAGCACTCCCTATCTCTGGGGCTGTGCCAGGCTCTGGAGCAGCACCTCCGGTCTCTTTCCCTTTGTCTCTGAAGGCTAGGTAGAACAGGCCTATCAGCAACACCAGCCACTGTATGATGTCATTAGCATCCAGAGAAGATTTTAGCCCTTTGAAAACTGGCGGGGTAGGCCCAAGGAACTGGGTGAAAGGTTGGGAGAAAATTTCCCCAGCTGTCTTTTTCTCCCAGTAGGTACCATTATTAAAGTAACCTGAAAACCATCCAGTTAGTGTGTGACAGCTCTGAATCCATGAGCCCGCCGTCCAGAGGACGTTAAACATCCATGAATTCCTCACCTTATCAACCCACAAAACAAGCTGGATAATAGCCACAGTAGCCTTAGTTATAGGACCCATATTTAGGTAAGGTGCAGCAAATGGGAGAAATATAGCTGTGACCACATGGCCCACGAACCTGGGTAAGCTAAACAGCATGGTTCTACCTAACAAGGTTTCTAAATCCAGCACACAAAAGTTAGGTTATTTAAGAACTGTTATTCCTTTTTTGCCCTTTTTCTCTCAGTGCCCCACGATGGGCGGCCAAAATCTGTCTTGGTTCTAGAAGACAGGTGTCTGCTAGGGAGAGCAGGAGCCTCCCTTGGGATGAAAGAATGTAGACCCCCTCCCTCCGAATTATTATAATTTTGAAATCAGGGGCTTTCAGGCAGAGATCTGGGGATAGGAATAACAGTTCTTTACTAGTATAACCAGGTAAACAAACAAACAATAACTACAGCAATAACAAGAAAACAGAACCAGGGACCCCGGGACAGCTTTCTCGGCTGAGACGGGATGGAGGAGAGGCTTTGTTTTCACAAACCCCTCGGGCAGTCAGTCCCGGTGCTCCTGCAGGGCTCCGAGGAAACAGTCAGCTGGGACAGCAGGGACGAGCTGCGATCCTGGGCTGGTGGATGAGGTGGATCAGCAGCTCCACGGCGATGCCTGGCAGGACAGCGGGTGCGAGGCCACCAACCAAGAGGGGAGAAGGAGAAGAAGCAGCTCCGCGACCCAGCGCACGAACGTCCTTCTTCCCCGAAGCCGAGGAAAAAAGCCAGCCAAAAACTGTCCCCACCCTCCTTTTTCTGCCCCCTTCCCCGCCACCCTGGGCCCGGCTACTCTTTGTCCTTCGTGAGCACCCTTAAGTACCGGTAGTTAGGTTTCTCAGCACATAATGGGTAAAAATTCCCACCTAACCCTCAACAATAGTATAAGCTTTTTTGCAGCTGTGTGGCTTGCAGTGCATTCCTGATAAGTGTTTTATTTGTCTTCTTTATCTATGCACATATACTGTGTGTCTTCTCATTTCCAGACTATGAATGTTTGTTCTGTTTGACTTGCTCCGAAGTGTTTTATGGGATTTTTATTTTACCTGGAATGTGTAGGGATTAATAAATGTTTAAATAGTTACAATATAAAGATATGTTTCTCTGTGTCCTCAAATACATTTTTACCTGTAGTTGTCCATTAAGTATATTCTTATGTATCTAAGACCACTAAAATGATATTCTAGATCACATTATGGCAGTAACTGCAAAGAGAGTTACCTGACGAAGTTCAAGAGAATAAATCCTTCATTATTCTTAACCCTAAAATAACATTAAATTTTCTACAGTAATGTGAGTGATGTCCCTGTGAGTTGGGCCTATATGCCTTGTAAGTAATTCCAGCTAGTGGCAACCCTATCAAATGAAATAATGAGGAGTCCTCATTCATATTCTTCTAGGAAGAATGAGTCAGATGTCTGGCCTTTCCTCTAACTGCTTTTCTTAAGCTTTCACAGAAAAAAGATAATGTATATACTGCAAGCCAAACAATTATCACCAGATCATCCTGTTTCGTCAAGGTTCCATATTTTTGTTTGAAATTTTCATTAGAAACGTATCAGATTTCTTCATGATTATGATTAAACTATCTCCAAGTTTTGGACACAGTCACTGTGTACTTTTAATAGTTACAACTATTCTACATAACAAGATTTTGTTACTTGGATATTAATAGAATTGTACTTAGTAACAAAAGAAGCATTAGAGATAATAGGTCTCTAATGGGCAGGAGTGGGACTAACCTTTTCAAATTAGTTTACTGTTTTCTGTAATAAGATAGATTATGATAGCCTTTGACAATTGCAGTAGATTTCCTGAATTTCTAAGAATTCTGCTATCATTTGATAGAAAAACCCTCTTGTCCCTCTGTAAGATATAAATGCAGTTTCCACAGGATCACTGCGAGCTACTGTGGGCTGCCATGGGATGACAAGACCTGGTATAGCCAGTTAGGAAATTTTATTGTCCTCTAGATGTAAGGGTAGCATAAACTCTGATACACAATGACTGCCAAACTTTTGAGGAAAATAGTTAGCTAAAGCCCTGTATGTAAAGGAAAGCTGTAAAGTCTGTCTGCTGCCTGAAATTCACTTGTTTGAAACCAAGTTTACTTTTGTCTTTTCAGACTTTTTATAGTGTGTGGTACACATTGGTGTAAACTTAAACCAAACTGGGATCTAAGGTGTCGTCCCCACTGCTAGGAAAACTGCCCCAAATCATCAAAGTGTGTTTCCTAGCAGAGGTGGCTTAGACCAAGTAGCACTGTCACAAAAAATGCTCAGCCACCACCCAAGACCATTTTTCAGTCTGCAGTTCAGGTGTGATTGCACTGGTTTGGGTAGTAAAGCTCACGTGCATGGACATTGTGGGAGTTGGATGACTGGGGACTGAGAGTGGATTGGCCCTGGCTGACAACAAAGTAAGCATCAATCTAAGACCATGGGAAATGAGATGCTAAGGAGTGAAGTATCTGGACAGGTTATGGAAAGGAGAATAGAATTGTGGGAATGGCTAGGTTAATGTGGTAGCACCAAACAAGGTAATGTTCTTAGTTCTCGTTAATGATTGGTTAGATCTTGTTAATGTATATAAGGTAACATAATTGTTCATTGGTTTACTGCACTCCAGCAGCACAATAACAAAGTCTAAATATTGTCGAGTCTACCCCAGTATGGGGTCTTTGGAGATTGCTCTATATGGTGTATGACTTATCTTTATTTAGCACTTATTAAAATTGTTTTTCTGGTGACCTCTGTTGATCCCGCTTTTTCGGTGGTGACAGAACATGAACCAGAGTCATAACAAAAACCCTCACCTCTTTCCCTATACTAGACCAGAGACAGCCTGGATGTATTCACCTGACATCAAATGGTGAATATTCTGTTTTAAAAAGTTGAGAAGGTGTGAGGGGCACATCTAGCAAGCTTTTTATCTTTGCACACTATAAATACTTGCAGCTTAAATGTGTGTTCTTGAGTGTTTCCATGCTCTCTGGATTTGCAATTTTACCTTGATAAAATCTATCACTTAGAACTGGCAAACATTTGTTCTGCTTTGCATCGTCTATAAACTCCATTAACATATTATAACTGTCCTCCACTTTAGCTGGGACAATTTTACATGCCAAAAGTCAGTGTGGAACTTGTCTTGATGTCTGTCTACAGGCATTGTATTTCCTGCCTGATTATCACCTACAGTACAATTACTTAATCCAGGGCCTCTCAAGATTTACATCTATTAGGCACACAAACATGGATACTGTGTAGTGGAAAGTATATTGGCTGTATGATGTATATGAAGCTTTTCCCCAAACCATTCAGGAAAGCACTGGTTTCTGTGTGATATTGTTTTAAGTTGTTCAGGTCATATGCTAATAAATAATGGTAAATTATTTCTGATTATATCAATAAAATTAGAGTAATAGAATGAATATGATTTCTAATTATAAGTTGATTTAAAAATATATATTTATTTTGTAGTGATTAGTATATATCATCAAGAATCTTTTTATTTCCATTATGTATCTCTGCCATTCTGTTGATTACTTTTTGAATTTCAGCTACTCTGCCCCACATTTATCCATTTTTTCCAGTTCTACCAACACATGTCCAGCAAATGAAAAAAGATCGCTTGTGAAACTATGTGAAAATCTTGTATTTTTGTTTAAGGAAAATTAATTCCTGTATGCCATTTGGAACCATTGCAAAAAACTAATCTACAAGAAAACAAAACCCCTGTATGTTTTATTGAAGTATTTTAGATGTCAAGTGTGCAAATGTATGTTGTAGGTCCATTTATAGTAATGTTAAGTGGAAATCATTCTTTAATCATGTGAATGGGGTAGATTCAGATTCTCTGTACACTCTATCCAGCTCCACAAAGCTGACATCTGGGAACCACTATGGGTGAATCACCGGGTCAACAGAAACTTCTACTGATGTTTTCTCTTGCAGGTTATAGAAACACAGTGGTTTGCAGGTGTGTTTTCGATCACTGCAATTGTCACAACCACCAATAATTTTTTTTTTTATTAAATTAATTTTTTTAAATTAAAAATTTAATATTGTCTGCCATTGAGTAGCAATACATGGTATTTCAAAGAGCTTTCTAGAGAGCCTGCTTAGGATGTAGAAACAATTATTTTTAGTTCAACAGTTACGGATTTGTAACAAGACTACCACCTTTTTACAGTTTATACAAGAAAGTTTTCCAAATTCATATTAAAAAGAGCAAGAGAATTTATTATGTCAGCAAACTAGACTTTATATTATGGCTGTTGCCTGGGTGAAATATTTTCAGCAAATCACCATCTTTATGCTGTCCTTGGATCTTCTGTAGTCTCAGCTGCCACTGCTGTATAATGTACATTGATTTCTATTTCGTATCCAGAAAGAGAGAAAGCTGTTTAATTATTTGGTTTCTGACTTGTTAATAAAAAACTGTCTTCTTTAATAAGTTTATTTTAGATAAATCTACAGTCTCTTCCGCAATTTGACATACTTTATTAAGTTTTTTAAAGTAACAAATGATGCCAAGGATGAGACAATATCACTGTAATTTCTTCTTACCAAGTGAATGCCTTTGTGATTTGCAGTTGTTCAACACTAAGAGAATGAAAGCTATTTAATCATTCTCTGTATGAATTGTAAATAAAGTTTTACAATTGTCCCACATTGAGGGAAATAACAGGGAAGAAAAGGAGAGAGACTTCTTTTCATTGTAAGGACACCATTTCTAATTGTGCCATATCTATACCCAAATGTGAACATCTTTTATATCACAAACAATTTTCCACCCATTACATCTCATTGATATTCTGCTTCATTAAAGTCTCATAATAAAAAAGTTACAGAGGCAGTTTTATATCAGATTGGGGGAAGAAAACTCAACCCAAGTCTAATAATACAATTACTAATGTTGTATGATGGCAAAACACTAATGTGATTAGAAGTGCCTGACAGATTACAGAAAGAGATTTGATAAAGCCGACCCAGGTTTGAAGAAGTCAATTGGTCTAAGTCTTGGCCACTGTAGGGAAAAGGGAATGGAGGCAGCAGCAGGGTTGGACTGCAATCAGAATAACATGTATCAGTTACTTTTAATGGGTATGAAGCTGGTTTGCTCTTTGTAACCAGACTGTTCTGTGCATTAAATATGTTCCTCAAGTTTAGCACTTGGTTCCTGTGTGATTTGATGCAGGCAGGCACCTGAACAATCACAAACCCACGGCTCAAATCCAAAGAGTATTTATTTCATTACCCTGCTAACTGGAGATCCTGAAGCAACACCTGGATGGGGATACACAAGCGGGAATGCTGGCATCACCAAACTCAATCCATCCTGACATACAGCAGGGCTGCTGTTTGCACCCATTTATCAGAGGCCCATGCTGTGAACTCCCCTGAGATTTTTATGATCTCTTAGCTTTGGTTTCTCTTCCAAAACAAGGACCTCAAGTATGCCTGTGAGACCACCTCCAGGTATTTCAAAACACCTACATTATCTCTAAACAGAGATTCTACTTCTCAAAACAGACAATAAACAACAGTGGACATAATTTATGGGGTTTAATATATAATTAAAATGCCTTTTGAAAATGAAAATGCCTTTGTGTGTGAAAACACACAAAAAAAGCCTGCTGAATGCAACTGGCTTTTTGGAACAAAATTTAGCCTTTTGTTTTATAATGATCCGTGAGGGTTTTTTCCTTTCCACCTTGCTGTAAGTATCCAGTAAGTATCACATTGATGTGACCTTGTAACTGTGGACTTTGGATTAGCTATGGAATAGCTCCCAATTTTGTAATAATTTGCATATAGAATACAGAAATAAGAGTATTATACAAATAAATAATCTACAGCAGTGTTCTAGTCATCTGCTTAAGAAATATTTGCCTTTGATAGCACTTTCCTCTGCAGAGAACGAATGTGCTACTCCACTTAAGTCCTGTTTGCACTTCTTACCTACAAAGAAGAGTAGGTTTCATATATCTGATCAAAAAAACCCTCTTTTGTTTCAGAATTCTAAAATATAAAAGATATAATGTGCATTATATTCCTTTATTTAAACATTTGTCTCACCTGATTGTTCTGGTTGCAATTGCAGAAGGTAAGCAAAAATCACTAGATTTTTTTAAACCCAGTCTCTTTGCTTACTATCACATAGCTGTTGTTAAATTCAAAATTATCTCTGAATCACAAAATGCTTTGGGTTTTAGGGGATCTTTAAGAACATCTAGTTCAAATTCCCTGCCATGAGGAGGGACACCTTCCACTAGATCAGGTTTCTCAGGGCTCATCCAACCTGGCCATGAACACTTCCAGGGATGGAGCATCTACAGCTTTTCTGGGTAACCTGTGCCAGTGCCTCACAGAAAATAATTTATTCCTAGTATCACACATAGCAGCAGCCTCAGGGGAGACAAAGAGTTAACACTGTCCCACCCCAAACCCCTTGTGAAGGGCGGCCCAGGTGTTCTGATTGAGTTTGAGTCCCTGGGGGGTTCTCCCTTGGTGTGTTTCTAATGGTCCCTGACCCTGAACTCCACCCTCAAAGGTGTAAACCCTCGGTTCTGTCCCTCAAAAACCCCTGCTGTGCCTCTGTTCGGGGCTCTCTGTTCTGGACCTGAGTTTGTTCCCATGCTGAATAAATGGTTTCATGAACCGGGAGCCCATCTCGTTGGTGTTTCATGCTGGTCCCCAGAATCCTGCTGCTTCCCTGGACGAGATCCTGAGGATGCAGACTGCAACAATCACATATAATCAAACACTCTTTCAGTTTGAAGCCAACCCCCAGTGTTCTATCACTCAATGCCATTGTAAAAAGTCCCTCTCCAGCTCTTTTATAGCCCCTTTATGTACTCGAAGGTGGTGACATGTGGCAGCGGCCCCAGGGAGACGAAGAGTTACATTGTCCCACCCCAAACCCCTTGTGAAGGGCGGCCCAGGAGTTCTGATTGGGTTTGTGTCCCTGGGGGGGTTCTCCCTTGGTGTGTTTCTAATGGTCCCTGACCCTGAACTCCACCCTCAAAGGTGTAAACCCTCAGTTCTGTCCCTCAAAAACCCCTGCTGTGCCCCTGTTCAGGGCTCTCTGTTCTGGACCGGAGTTTGTTCTCATGCTGAATAAATGGTTTCATGAACGGGAGCCCATCTCGTTGCTATTTCGTGCTGGTCCCCAGAATCCTGCTGCTTCCCTGGACGAGATCCTGAGGTTGCTGACTGCAGCAGTGACAGGTCTCTGTGGATACTGGAAGTCTCTGCTTTTGTTTTCCTTCTGATGCTGATTCCACTGTGACTTGATCTCAGATAAGTGGTTCTTTGCACTTAGTGGTCAGAGATTCTTAGAGCTTTAAAGTTATTCTGCTTTCTTCTCAAATGTACAATTTTCATCTTAATCCTCTCAGCTTGGTGGCTAGAGAAGGCAATGCCCTTTCACAGTTGGAAAACGGTTAATATGAGCAAACAAGGGCCCAAACTTGAAAGTGAAAATAATATAATAGTTTGCATTCAAATCCTGGAGACCCCAATGATGCTGCTGTTGCCGCACCAGAGCTCCAGGCTAGCTCTATGGTGCCAGTCCAGCACAGGCAGGCGCCGAGAGTGGGGAACTGCAGGGGAAAGGTGACCCCACTACAGAACCTTCAGAGTGCCAGTTCACTCCGAGTTCTGCTAATTCAGGTGTTGCGGGTAGTGGTAGAAGGATGGAGGAGACTCTCTCAGTTGAAGTTCCCATGAACAGGTTTATTGAGGAGAGGGGAGAAACACGAGGGTCTGGGCTGGAAAAGTTCAGGATCAAAGAGAGCCCTGAGCACTCTGTGCACGTGGTTTTATCTCAGGGGAGGGTATAGTCCAAGGTCCAATGGGAGCTCGCAGGGGGAGGAGTGAGGGGAGGAGTGAGGGGGAGGAGGTTACAATCTCAGGGACCAATGGGGATACAAGGAAGGCGGGAATGTAACATAACAACCAATAAGTATTGAGGAAGGGATGATATACATGGAAGGGTCTGGAAGAAGAGGTGGGGTTTACAATGATGGATGGGGGTACGGGCAGGGTAAAGGTGATTGATAAGGAACATTCAGGAAAACTAGGAGGGGTTTACATAATGGCAACTGGAACATACTAATGTAATCAATGGGGGAACCAGGAACATACCAACAGACCCCTTAACAACTTCAACAGAATTAAATAAACATACTGCAACACCCCAAAGCTTATTTCTTCCCAAAACAGAAAAAGTTAAAAGGAATCAGTCTTTAGGTAAACATCTGTTCTGCTGAGAAAGTGTGTTGATGAGTGATTTCTAAAATGTGATTTTTAAAAATATCATAATGCAGAAATACAACATGACTATGTAAAGCAATTATTTTGCTAAAAATTGGTATTTATACCACGGTGAGATACATGTAATAACTGTGGTTCTTACAGTTACTCTACTAGAGTATTAGAGTATTACTAATATTACTAATCTATTAGTAGTAGAGTATTACTATTACTAATATACTCTATTACTCTACACCTAGAGAAAAACTTTATGCACTGCAGATTACGGGACAAGGAAGAAAAATGGTGGTTCAGACAAACTTAAAAAATTTCTTAATCCTTTGGACATCTTCAGCCTGTGGGAGCTATGTCAGAAATCCCCTGAGTACAGCATTTTGAAATGCATGACAGATTGTAAAGCCATGTTTTTTATCCATTCAATAAAACCTGAGGATAAATTCCTTTCATGTTTCCTGCATGAGCATGTATATAGAATTAATACCATCAGAGGCAGATACCAGTTTCCTTTCATCCTGCTGCCAGGCAGCCCTTCAAACAGCCTGGCTCTGTCTTCTTGAGGACCTCCTCACAGGTATTCAAAAGCTGCTGTTCAATCCTCCAGAAGCTGGCTCTTCTCCAGGCTTCTTCTCTAAGTCCTTCTGAAGGGCAGAATGCCCATGCTGCCCATGATGCCATTAACAGCCTCAGCTGGTCCCTCATTTGTAGTCATCTGCTAATTTGCTGAGCTCCATAATCTCCTCCTCATCGTTGGAGGAGGTGAGTCAACACTGATGAAGATGCTAAACACAAGAAATCACAGTACAGTTTCTAAGGCTCCCCTCTGACACACAGACCCCTGCCAGGTCTTCTGCTCCATCCAGGTGGAAGAATGACCATTAACTGCTACTCTCCAAACCCCTCTATCCAACCAGATTTTTTACTCATCTAACTGTTCACCTATACAGATCATAATGTCCTAACTGGGCTACAAGAGTGTAGTGGGAGATAGTGTCAAAACTCTTGCTAAAGCCAATATTGATGACATCCACATCTTTCCCCTTGTCCACAGATCTAGATATTTTATCATAGAGGGTAGCCAGGTTGTTCAGGCATTATTTACCTATGATAAATCCATGCTGACTGTTCTTGATCACCTCCTTCTTCTTGATGTGCCCAGAACCTTGCTTCAATGGGCCTGCTCCATGGCATCCTGCCAGTGTTCAACACCATCTAGTAAGGAATTCTTTATTACAAGCAAAAATGAGTCAGATGCTTAAAAGTTCTAGGTGTCATGTTATGTGTTTTATAGCATTTTACAGAAAATATATCTATTTTCTTCCCTTTTTTTGATACTTCAATAGTACAGGTGCCTCACGTATGATATTTTCTGGTCCAATAGCAGTAATGAAAGGTAGGTAATCGAAGCTGATATAAAATGCTACTTGTCACTGTAAAAGCTTTATAATTTTGATGTCTGGGAATCTCATACCATGTGGACTCTCATAACAAACAAGCAGAAGCCTTCCTCCTGGAGACAGGGTCAGAGTTTGAATTGCAATCCTGAGGATATGGATATGGATGCCAGCTGTCTTCTGAATGGTATTTACCTAAGATCTCTTTTTTATTTATATTTTCCAGGCAGCAAACATAACTTAAAGTTCTAGCTGTGTGACTCCAAGATACTGTAGATGAATGTCAGTCTGATTCAGAAATTCTCTGTGCCTCACTGTGTTACAGTTTCTGAAGTACAAGAAAGTTCTGTGGTCTTTGGAGCATGTCATTTCATCCTCCACTTTTTAAAAATTAATTTCTGCCATTGGAAGACAAACCAGTAATTTTCTTATTGTCTTCCCCAATAAGAACTGAAACACTGTTTGTGCCATTAAGTTTGTGATTAAGAATCCCTAAAAGCCCAAATGATAAAATGTAATAATCCTTCTTGTGATAAATCAGATGGTAAATCCAGATGGTAATTTAGCACAGTTTCAGGTATGCTTTTAAGTTACAGTGGCTGGAATAGTTCCATGATGCAAGTTTCATGACATGTTCCTTCACTGAAGCTTCCTTTTCCAAATACAATATTTTTTCTTTGCATGGGAGATAGTGAGTTCTAGCATATGGATTTCCTAGTGTTTTCTTTTGGCCAAAGGGCAACCATGAGTCACCACAAGGCTCCATAAAGAATGCAGCCTTCAGCTGCAGAGATTTAGTCTTCGGTATTTCCTTTTGTACTCATGGTGCAAGATGGTGAATGAGTGGTCTAAAATGTACTTCTGAAGCAAGGCAGTCAGGGTGAATGCTTTTTTTATTAAATGTTATCTGGATCCTTGTGCCATTTTTCTATCCATATGCTGTCTAAAATGAGGTGAGAAAAGATGTTGATGTGGGTACTTTGGCAGTTTTTCTTTGTGGAGATAAACACTTTTTAGAGTTATTACTAACTCAGTTGCCTTATCTTTTTTTTAAAATTTAAGTTAAAAATAAAACCTGTGTTTCCCAGATTTACATGTTTTCTACAGTACATAATCTACTGGTATGTCCTGCTGGAATACTTAAGATACACCACTTTTACCTCTTACAGTGGCCTAAATTAATGTCTGCCATATATCCCTTACAAATATTAATTGCTTTTACTCCAGGGATGAATTTGGCTGCCCAGTACTGAAACAAACCATTTCTTCATCTGAATGGATATGCTTCCTTGAATACTGGCCAATGCCTGCTGGCTAAAAGGCAAATGAAACTTTCCCTCATAAAACTGTTCAGTGGTTCATAGGTTGACAGGGAAATAATAATGTATTTTCCTATGCCAATTTGAGTTACTGATGATTTTTTCATATTCAGAATAGAAGTATAAATTGTCAAAGCAAAATACAAGGTGAGGATATTTATTCTGTGTTAAGTCCATTCTGAGAAAACACTGGGAGGATTGGAGGCACCAGTCATGGAGGCAATTGTGAGAGGCAGCCACATGGCCAAAGCCATATATATCAGTTGGACTAGGGGTAAAAAGACTTGAGAAGCCAAAGTACAGCCTTTGAAGACCTTCTCTAGGATGTGCTGAGCATAATCTACAACGAAAAGTAATTTTGTTTATGTGTGTCAAACTCAGGAAGCCATTGTTGTACCCTCTCGCAATAAAATCGCCTCCAAATCTGTGGGTGCACTGCAATTCAGCTATAAAGAGGTGAGATTGTAATTCTTGAACTCTAGCTCTAACCCGAGTCTCAACACAAACCACAGCAGTAGCTTGGTACTGGCAGTTGCCAGTGTTGATGTCATTCTTCCTAATTCTGTAAGCATGTAGCCGCTAACCAAAGTTTTATTTTTGAGATCTGCTCAGTTTTCCAACCAAAATCCTGGCCACAATTACAACTCAGTGCAATTCTCTGAGGAAGAAGGAAAAGCCAAGCATTATTATAATCCCTAAAAGTTTGTATTTTGAAGAACCCAAACATAAACTTCACTCTTGAGCATTTATGTTCCTATAATTCATTATACCCACAGGAAAAAATAACATTAGGAATAGATTACTGCTGATATCACCCTCTTCATAGCTGCATGGACTAAGTTGATTCTAGTCATGTATAGAACTTCTGACATTTCACTTTTTAAAATTCTAATTGTTATCCCAACCTCAATTTTAACCTGAATTATCATCAGACTGCCCTTTTTAGGTTAAAATAGAAAATAAGATATTGGAGCCTTCTGACTTCAGTAGTCTAGCTCTGCTGAGTTTTCAAGATCCCTCTATTACTTAGCCTGACTTTCATCTTCCACTGTCCATAACATATCCACTATTCATTATTTTAGCTTCAGACAGGGAACCAATACTTTGACAAAAATAGATGGTTTAACACCTAGGGAAAAAAAGATTGAAATGTATTAACACCAGACCTCTTCCTAAATTATTAACTGTCTACAGGACAAAATGTTTATCTTTTCCAAACTCCTTCACACATATTTCATCTCGTATTTTACCCTTTACTCTTACCAATCTGAAATTCCAGTATTAAAATGGCCAGGGAAGTACAAGGGGAAAACAATTGAATCTATTAACATCATTCACTTTCCTTATTTTGTGGCACATGTAGAATCTAAGCATTATCTCAGCTACTGAATTGTAGTTTTCCAAACCCTGGCAAACTCTAACCCAAATAATACAAGCTTCTAGTATGCCTCTATGCAAAAGAAATCACAGCTCAATTAAGTTGCCAGTATGTCGCACTATTAGGAACGGCTGGGAAGAGACGACACAGACTCTCTAGGAGTCAATTAGGAGAATTTCTCGTAGTTTATTACTTCAGGTCTGTTTTATAGACCGATACGTGGAAAGTACAGAAAGGAAATTTTTATTGGTTAACAAACTACTACATTACTATCATTGGTCAGTGGGGCACACTACCCCCTGACTTTCTCTTGCAAAGAAAACAAGGGACAGAGAAACAACACCTGCAAGGCTGTTTTCTGTCTGTGAGGATTGTTTTAAATCCTCCTTAAAACTTCCCAGGCCACTTTCTCAGGCTGGACTGAGAAAGCTATGTGGCCTGCAATTCCACAGGCACTTTGCTGCCTGCTTCAGAGTTAGCATCCACACCAGTAGATGGGGATTTATATATAGAATAAAAGCATTACTTTATTAGTTTTGTGGGTTTTAATCATAATGTCTTGCTTCTGATTGGTTATGTGATCACAACTGGATTGACTCCAAGCAAGGACCATCCTAGGACAAAAGAGATTCAATACTTGATTTTCTGGATCATATATGCCTGAGGATGGAACACCTTTGTTCTAGTGAGTGTGACCTCTCGCCAGACTCCAGTGCCTTCCCTGAGGATATATTCACACTGACCAAACCACAGTGTGAGCTCAGGACCATGCCTCAGGTATCTTTCTCATGTATTTTTCTGTTCAGAATTATGATGCAATCAAAGGCACATCATACATGTAGATGATAATATTTTTTTATAATATGGGACTGGTGACTGTTTCTCAGATGAAAATGATGAAAGAATCTCTTTTCAGATCAGTGACAAAATTAGATTTTCAACAAAACAAAAAATATATGAGGAGCTCTCAAGTGGGGAGCTAGTGAGTACCCGAGTTCCCAGCTGATTCCAGTGCTGCCTTCTGTCTAGTCCCAGCCTTTGCTAACAACCTGCCCTTCCATTTCAGCAGAAATTCAAACAGGTGAGCTGAAGTCACTGCCAGGCAATCACTGGATGCAGCAAACTGGATGGAGCTCATCAGCCTGCTATATATCAAAACAAGCTCTAGGATTGTTATTTTGTTCCTGTGGTGCATTCAGCTGTGCTTAGGGCTGCTGATGTTAAGGTGATGAATCAGTCTGTTTGAATAGTTTGCTTGTAAGCATCATGCAGTAATAATCTTGAAGGGCATTATTATCATACCCTCATGTGCTTAAGGAAAATTCAGTGGTATTTTGAGTGCTGTGAACGTGGAGGTATATGAAGGAAAGGATTTCTTCAGGCTCTCTGGTTTTCCACTATGCTTTTGGTGGCAACTGGTTTGCAGAAAGGACCAGAAACAAGTGTGATGTTCTGTGGAAGAAGCCATGAAGAAAAGGTTTACTATTGGTCTCTGAATGTATTTCTGTTGGTTTAACAACTGTTATTATTCTGCTTTACTTAGTAATTGGACAGTTTGCCTCTGAAAATTAGAAATGGGAGTTGTTATAACCACTCTAGGTGAGGCTGTAGCACATTTCTTCTATCTTTGGTATAGAGAGAAGTCATTACTATGTTATTTAATGGAGGCTGAAAAGAGTTTGTGTTCCTAAAATATTTGAGACTAGGAAGATACTAAAAGATACTAACAGTAGTGATTTGATTAAGGACAGAGATCCTTCCCTTTATGTCTATCAGTGCTGACTCACATCTGTCATTTGCATCATAGCATTGCTTTTATAGCTCTTAAGACCCCCTTAGGCATCCAAAGGCAGAGTGTGTCTCAAACAGCCTAAAAATTCAATGATGGGATGAATTCTTTTGGAGAATATTTTTCTCGTTTTTTTCTCTTTTTAGGTTCCTATCTCAAGTGAACAAACTGCTTGATTTACAGCACTGTTGTTTAAGAAGTTCCCTTTTGTAGCTGAAGATTCATGTAAATGCTACCATGCAGCAGATAAAAAAATTCTCCAGTTCAAACTGCAATTTGATTATTTCTGCTGTGTAAAGCCTATTATCAGACCCTTGATGAGGCACAGAACAAATTTGGATGAAAATGATATCATTTGGATGAAATGGCTCTCCATCAGGGCAGGCTACAAAGATCCTCCTCTTTGAGGTATTGGCACTTTTGATGCATAAAATGCATGCAAATTTACTTGAAAATTGCAAGTTGATTAGTAAAAGGAAATTCACAGTAATTGTAGTGAAATGAAAAAAGAAAACAAGGCAAAACCATTGGAAAGAATATGTTTAATTTAATGTAATTACTTGATGTGAGTTTCAATCAAGGAAAGAAGGAGAAAGGAACATGCTAAATAGTGTTGGTGTGGCAATTACTCTATGATGATTTTCTCAAATGACTGAAATTTGTGTATTTTTTTTTAAAAGATGCAACAAAAAAAGAAAAACAGGAAAACCACACACACTACTTTTCTATATCATAAGAACTTCTTTGCTGTATCAGTCAAAATTCTCTGCCTTCTCTTTCATCTTTTGCATGTATAGACAAAATGAACTTTCTTTCCTGGTAATGCTGTGTCAACATACTAGGTAGGATACAAGTTTAATAATTTTAACTGTTAGAGTTTAAGTAAAACATTGCTTGTGTTACATGATAGCATAAGCACTTCAAGATTCAGCTTCTCAGCTGAACAATTTTTTGACACATCAGGTTTGCTGACAAAAAAATTTTAACAAATTGCAATCTGGTGAAATAAAAATATGGCAGAAGGAGAAACAGAAGTCCAATAGAGGTGAGGCTAGGTTAATTAAAATGCTTTTGTCTCTAAACAAGTAATCAGACTATGCTAAATAACTAATAAATTTATGATCACCTCCCATCTGCGACTTTTAATCTATATTCTGAATAGGTGATAAACTTCAGGGATGGAATATCTTATTCCATTACCACTTTTTAGACTGAGAGATTCATATGAACTCTTTCCATTCTGGATTTAGGGCAAATTACCCTTGATGATCTCAATGGTCTCTTCCAAACAAAAGAATTCTATTGTTTGGAGTGGCATAGAAATGCACATTCTGAACTAAGGGTTTGGGTTTTTTTTCTTTCTGATATTAATAATATTAATAATAAGCACGTTATATGTTTTTGTGATGGTGTCATAGTAAAGCCAGATGGTGGAGAGAAATGCACAGTACTACTGCTTGGAGGTGATGGAATCTAAATGTAGCTAGGTGGACAGACGCCTAGGTATGGGTATCAGCAAGTGTGTAATCAGAAGACTTTGCCAGGGACAGCTCCAGGATAGCAAAGCACCTCCCATGGAAGGTAGCAACTCCCAGGGATACCCACAGTGGGTCAGTGGGAGTGGATGCCCATGAAGAAAATGGGCCCAGCCCCACAAGAGGAGGCACCAGGTGAGGGGCAAGGCAGGAAGGAGAGGCCAGTGGTGGGACAGAGCTCACCAGCTCTATGCCAAAGCAGCTGCCTCCATCCTAGGATGCCTCCGCACCCTGACTGCAGGTGACAACTGGCAGTCTCAGGGCAGCCAGAACCAGGCCTTGTCCCCCTATGGGAACAGACTGACATTGTACTCCTGCTCACAGAGCTTCACTGTGAGCATTCTAGCTTGGACAAGGGGTGCAGGGACAAATTCCAAAGTCTTGCACATCTGTCCTGTTCATCCTGGCCAGCAGCACTGCAGCCTGCAGCTAGCACTTGAGACTCCAGAATATGTTTCATTGCCTTAGCCAAAATAGTCAAATTTTAGGAAAAGGAAAATGTGGATGCTAAATGCAAAAGCAAGCAGAGAACAGAGCCTGTGTGAAACTAAGTCACACAGGCTTTTCAGTCTGGCCTGAGAAAGCATGAGAAAGAATCCTAACTGTCCTTGGTAAAGGACAACAATCTGCAGGTGTTGTTTAGTCAAGAGGTAGTGTTCCACTTAACCAATGATGGTGATGTGCACCTTTAATGACCAATAAGACTTTTACCTCTTGGACCTTCTTGAACATGTGTATAAAAGAAGATTAAGAATAATAAACTTTGCTCTCTTGGACAATGCAGCTAAGAGAGTCAGTGTCGTGCTTATTGCTGTTCCTAATATAGTGTGACAGGAAAACATTACCTAACTTTTTTTCGCTGGTGATATATGATATTTTTTTCTTCTTCGGTTCATTTTCTTCTAGGGAAGCCTTATCTCATCTGAGTATGACAGGAAGATCCAGTAGTTAAATCTGGTCTTGTGAAGCACCTGCTGTGCATGTGAGTTTTGAAAATGAACTTCTTTTTTTTCTTCCAGCCTACAAGGAGATTCAGATCTGGAAGAAAACTAAAAATAACAAAACTGTCACAGTGTCATGAAGTATCTTCTTCATCTCTAAAAGGATGAAATATCTCAGAGTGATACAACTCAAAAAGAGCTGGTTGATGTGCTGGCTTTGCATGGGAACTGTGTGGACAAGTATGTCAATGTCATATGGTACCTATGTGGGCTTTTCCTGTAGCATGATGTGTGTAGCTCACACATACTTCAGAGTGACAGTGTGACTACCTGCTGCTCCAGGTCACTGGTTTGGCTGTAGTTAAATGGCTGAGAGTGGGTCACAAGTGAGGGAACTGCAGCAGCATCCTGTAACCCTGAGGAGGAACACGCTCACTGATGGGATCCTGCACTGTCTGGCCATGTTCCTTCCCTCATATTGTCAGGATAGGCTTCACATGGGGCTTTCAGTGTTTAAAACCCATTAAAACTTTTTCAGTTTAAAACCCATTCATCAGCCTTCAGCAGTAAACACAGACTTGAAATGGACATTGGCCAAGGTGATTTTTCACCTTCTAGTCCTGTAATTTTAGTAAAAATTGGTCTATTTTGCACTGTTATGGACAAAGGGTTGCCTTCAGAAACTGAGCCACATTTCTCAAACTCCTCAGTTTGCCTTTTACCTGAGGTTACAGGCTCAAGCTTCAAGATTTAATTAAACTAATACATAAGAGTTAAATTTCAATTTTGCTAAATTACTGCATCTTCACAAGGCTGATTAAGAACAGATCAAATCAGCTTCCTCCCATGGCTTATTTAAATTATTACTGCAAAAGAAAATGTATGGAATTTGACAAAATTTTTCAGTGTGAAAGCTCAGTTTTTTCTTAATTTTGTATAAACATGTGAAAGGAATAGTTATTTTCCTTTTAATCAGTACTCTTACTGATAATCCACCAAAAAGTGGGGTATCAGCCCTGCTAGATAAATAAGTAAGTCATTATCAGGAATTGATGGCTTTTGCTATCTAATGTTACACAGGAATTAAACTACTATTTTAAATTTGTCAGGTCATATTTTCTTCTAACATATCACTACTGTTAAAAGCTATTGTTTACATTTATCTTTTATTATATACAAAGATTTAAGAGATCAGCGATTCCCACATTATAACATCTTCTGATAATGCCTTATCTTCACTGTGCAGGCTTCCAATAAAGAAAGGACAAACGTGGGAGTCTGAAACTTTCTTTCTAAGAAATAGAAAATAATGGAAGATAACTAGATAGGGACAAAGAAAATTGATACTGTCCTTCTGAGAACACAATTCAACTCAGAAATTAATTTAGGACTGTTCTTCAGCATCTTTTAGTAATCTATCAATGCACCTTTGACTGAGACTGGCAGTAATTGCTGTGATGGGCAAGAAAATTAGAAGTGAATTCTAAATGGCAAATATTGAGGAACCAATCCAAGACTTTTTAACATGTGGATACACGATTACTTTCCTACTCTATCAGAATAGTTTCTTTCACTACAATACTTATTAGTGTTTTCCTAGGTACACAAATAAAACTTTATTTCAGTGTGAAGGATTAGTCAAGGTCTAGTTGTGTTTTGCTTGGAAAAAATGTCTCCTTGCTATACCTGTGCCAGAACAGGTTTATTGGTGGAATTCTGTTCTGCAACTGTGATTTTTGGGGGATTGTTTTTGGTCCTAATCTGGATTATTTCTTCTTTTTTTGTGGTAAACTTTCATAGATAGGCAGGTAACTGGTAGTATTTTCCTGGTCTAAGTAGGTTCCTAGAAAAACAGAGTAGCAATAAAAAATAGGCATAGCAAACAGCTGTGGTTCTCAAAAAAAATTAAAAAAAAAAAAAAATCTGTGCTGCATCTTTGTAGCCTTTTTCATTTCACTATAATGGAATACCACTCATCTGAGTAGGAAAATCTTCTCTAGTTCAGACTGTAATTGAGTAGAATCTGACTTATTTGGGCCTGAACACAAAGGTGAATATAAATCAAGGAATTAACAAGACACTTTCCAGATCCCAGAGTGCCAGTGCTGGAAAGTTTATTGTAACAGAATTTCCAGCCATAATTTACAGGCTCAGGAGGTTTAGTTATTTTGGATATGTTTCAGATCAGCAGTATCTGCTTGGCATTCTGTCTGCTTCTGTTACAGCACTTGGTTTTATATGCAACAAATGAGATGGCCTATATCAGAACATCTTGGCAGCTTTAATTTAGCATTTTCAAGAGGAAGTTCCACAACTGTTATTCCTTACATCTGTGGGTCAGTGTCTGTGCTTAAAATGGTTGAAAAGGATATGCAAACTAAAGGCCTATTTCCCAGAGTCTGTAGGTGTCAGCTTAGCTGCTCATCACTCTTAATATGTACAGTGTTACAAACAACAGCTCACAGAGCCCTGGGGAAGGAATGCTATTAGCTGGAAGTTCAGCAATTAGAGTTTACCACAAGACATGGAGTGGTTTTTTTGTGGGGATTATCTTAGCAAGGTGCTAAGGGATCCATAAGCATATGCACTTAAGTGCTTCTAAGGATGATGTTTGCTAGCAGGACCAAAAAGCCCACAGGTTACCAGCATGTGAACACAGTTTTAGAAATGGCAGGATAACCCATTATATATGCATTTCTTCTTGTCTGTAATCAGCAGAACTCATCTGATTGGGTGTTTCCCAGTATTTTGGGTGAGTAGATACACTCTAAGTCCTGCTTCTTCCATATCTGTGCTAGGGCTCATCCAGCACTGAGTACTTGGCACAGAGCTATGGCAAGTGACGCTGCTCTTGGCCACACCGGAGCTCCAGGCTAGCTCTACAGTGCCACTCCGGCACGGGCAGTCGCCAGGAGTGGGGAACTGCAGGGGAAAGGTGATACCACTGCAGAACCTTCAGAGCGCTGAATCCTGCCGGGCTCTGCCAAATCAGGTATTGTGGGTGATGGCAAAAGGAAGGAGGAGACTCACTCGGCTGTACTTCCCAGGAACAGGTTTATTCAGGAGAGGGGATGAGCACAAGGGTCTGGGCTGGGAGAATTCAGGACCGAAGAGAGCCCCGCGCACCTCTGTGCACGGGGTTTTATCTCTGGGGTGGGCACAGTCCAGGGTCCAATGGGAGCTCACGGAGGGAGGGGTAAGGGGAGGAGGTTACAAATGTCAGGGACCAATGGGGATATAAAGAAGGCGGGAATACAACATAACAACCAATAGTGTTTTGAGGAAGCAATGATATACATGGAAGGAGCTGGAAGGAGAGGTGGGATTTACAGTGATGGATGGGGAGATGGGGCAGGGTAAAGGTGATTGACGGGGAACATTCAGGAAAACTGGGAGGGGTTTACATAACAGACAACTGGAACCAACCAAAGCAGTAAATGGGGGAGAAGCAGGAACATACCAAACAGATGAAACACTAACAATTTTAACAGAACTGAATAAGCATACTACAACATCTCCCCCTTTCTTTTTTAGAAAGAGGAGGAAGATATGGTAGGGTTGGGGGGAGCGGAGGGTACAGTTTCCTGGAGAAACCAGTCTTCACTGGCTGGCGGCAGAGGAAGCGAGGAGGAGGAGGGAGGATTCAAATCAATATGATTAACTTGGGGTGGACTGGAGAAAAGACTGGTAACAGATTGAACTAAACATCTACGTAACACTGCAAACATCGGGATCAAAAGGGGAACTCGGGGCTTCTTCTTCTTCTGGGATGATGTTCTGCAACTGCTCCCTGGGACACAACACTAACCTGCTTCTCTTCATCCGGTGGCCTGCTGGAGTGCTTTGGGGCAAAAGGCTTCACCCACCTTTATGGGATCCACCTCAGTCCTTGGGGTGTGGAAATGCAGGCGTAACCCTGCCCCCAGGTCACCAGTTTAAAAGGTCCCGAGATCTTTTGGGACTCTGGATCCCGTACCAGCACTGGCTGATGTTCTTGTAGTCTATAGCTTGTGGACTGAAAGTGGCGTACCACTGGAGGGTTCGGATTGTCAGAAGAGCAGTTTAGAAAGTTGATGGTGAACAAGGCTTTGCACAGCTGATCTTGAGGCGTGCAGCCTTTCATGCTCTCCTTTTGATGGGCCAGGACCATTTTGAGCGATTGATGGGCTCACTCAATGATAGCTTGGCCTGTGGGGGAATGGGGGATGCCTCTTTTATGTTCCACTCCCCACTCCTGCAGGAAATTGTCCAGCTTCCTGGAGACATATGCTGGACCATTATCTGTTTTAATTTCCCTGGGAACCCCCAGCACAGAGAAAGCTTGCATGAGATGTTTGCAGACATGCTCAGCTTTCTCTCCTGCATGGGCAGAGGCGTAGACTGCACCAGAAAAGGTATCAATAGAGAGGTGCACATATTAAACTCTACCAAATTCTGGGATATGGGTAACATCCATCTGCCACACCTCACAGCTACCCAAACCCCTGGGGTTGACTCCCAAGCCTAGGGATGGCATTGCCGATGACTGGCATTGTGGGCATGTGGCCACAATGGCACTGGCCTGATCTCGCCTTAGATGGAACTGACGGACCAAACCAGGCACATTCTGATGGATCATTTGATGACTCAGTTTAGCCTGTTGGAATATATCAGGAAGCTGAACCATTTCAACAGGGGCAGCGAGGGAATCTGCTCTTTCATTCCCCTCAGCCACCGGGCCAGGGAGCTCTGTGTATGATCTCACATGCATAACAAAAAAGGCTGCTTTCGGTGAGAAACGGCATATATCAGTTTCGAAAGCAGCTTAAAAAGCTGAGGATTTGAGACCTATTTCAATGCTGCATTTTCTGCTCTTGCTACTACCCCTGCTACATAGGCCAAATCAGTCACCAAATTAAATGGTTCGGGGAACCTCTCAAATGCCCTGATAACAGCAGCCAACTCAGCAACTTGTGGAGATCCCTCCACATACTTAACATCTGTTTCCCACTGCTGAGTCTGAGGATCCTTCCAAGTCATCACTGACTTGTGGGATGCTCCGGACGCGTCAGTGAAAACTGTCACTGCTTTGAGAGGTTTTCTGCTCCTGATCTCTTTAGGAATCACATTGAACTTTGAGTTAAACAAGTTGTGAGCAGGGGCATGGGCTGAAACCTGTCCACTGTAGCTATCCAAAGCAATTTGGAGAGTCTCATTTTCCTGCAGCAACTGGTTGAACATTTCCTTGGTCAGTTTATCTGGGGACGCTCTGTCCCGAGACAGACTGACCGGTACCCGTATGCATGCAAAGTCACAACTGGACCCGAAGCCTTGCCCTAGCTTTCCTGATAAGCTGAGCCATCAACTCCTGCAGCCTTGTCATACTTTTTGACCTCTGATGACTTAGGAAAACCCACTCTATGATCAAGAGTGGGTCCCTTGAGTCCTGGTCCCATTCATAAATAAGCCCAACCAGGTGTGGCAGATTTCCCAGTACAATAAATTCAAAAGGTAGGTTTGGTTCATACCTGTGTGCTTGCCTCTCCACTAAGGCACTCTGTACCCTTTCCAGAGCCTTCCGCGCCTCTGGGGTCAGGGACCTGGAAGAACTCAGCTCCTTCTCCCCCTTCAGTAATATGAAGAGGGGGGCTAGGTCCTCAGTAGTGAGGCCCAGCCAAGGCCTGACCCAGTTCAAAGTCCAACACAGGGAGTGGAGATCTGCCAGGTTTTTTGGATAGCTGTTAATAGCCAGCTTTTGAGGAACAATGGTCCTCTCAGTGATCTGTAGGCCCTGATACTTCCAGGGTGGCATCCTTTGAACTTTCTCTTGCTGGAGTTGAAATCCTGCAAAGGTTAGAATTTCAACCACCGGGTCAAGTGCTCGTTCTAGTAGATCGTCTTGCGGGGCACACACAAGGACATCATCCATATAGTGGTGGATGATGACCTCCCCCACTCTGGTGCGAACGGGAGACAGCAATGAGGAAACATACCACTGGCAAATGGTGGGCGAGTTCTTCATACCTTGTGGCAACACTCGCCAGTGGAATCTCCTCATTGGGGCTTCTTGGTTAAGGGTGGGCACTGAGAAGGCAAACCATGGTGCGTCATCAGGGTGTAAAGGAATTTGAAAGAAACAATCTTTTATGTCAGTAACAGCTAATTTCCAATTTAGGGGGAGCATGGTTGGGGTAGGGGTCCCTGGCTGAAGAGGTCTCATGTCCACAATGACTTCGTTGATTTCTCGAAGGCCGTGAAGGAGCCACCACTTGTCTTTCCCCGGCTTATGGATTACAAAGACCGGGGAATTCCAGGGGCTGGTGGTCTCGACTATATTTCCTTTTACTAATTGTTCCTCCACGAGCTCATTGAGTGCCTTTAATTTATCTTTTCTTAGTGGCCACTGATCAATCCAGACCGCTGTATCAGTTGTCCAATCTAATTTCTGGAAAGGGCGCTCTACAGTGGCTGCCTTTAAAAATCCTGAGGGTTTTTCGGGATCTCTATTTTCATCCCCCATTGGGACATGAGATCTCTCCCCCACAGGGGAGCCTGATAGTCAGCAACAAATGGGCATAAATTCACCAATTGCCCATCTGGCCCCGCAATTTGTACCATGCTCTTGGATACTCGTGCCAATTGTGTGTCCCCTATACCCTGAATCTTGCCAGCCACAGACTGCAACTCCCAACGTGACGGCCACCTCCTTTCAGGGATGATCGTCACATCCTCTCCCATGTCAAGCAGGCCTTTCATATTTACCATTTCTGCCCCCTGCTTAACGCTGCAATCTATGATTGGTTTACTTTCACCCACCACTTCTGCCCAGTAGACAGCCGGTGTGTAGTCATCTACTGGGACATCTTCTGGTATGGGAATGGCTTGTGCGATGACTTGCCTTTTTGGTAAAAAGAAGAGTGGGTAAGTGCAGCACGCTAGGAGACTGAGATTTTATGGACCACCTGGAAAGGTGATCAGGGAAATCTCAATCTCTGGGGGTGTGTATTTGGTGTCCCCGATGATGATAGTGTTTAGCCATGATAATACTTCTATTCACTTCATGTCCAAAGAAGTAAGTGTTGGTCCAGCACAGTGGTAGTGCTGAAGCTGTTGATTGTGCTACTATTAGATGACCCCTGGCATTCATCAACCAACTGAGAAGTTGGAGACCATAAATTTCCCATATGTCTTGAAATCACTTTCAGGAACTGCTGCACAGTCTTTCACAAAATCAATTACTTAAAGGCAGAGATGAAAATCTAGGGAGTGGGGACTGATTTCCAGCTGAGATAATTTTGCGAGGCTACTGTTAGGGAAGAAGCAAGAGTTCAACCTCCTGAATTAATTGAAAGCAGACTTACTGTGAGCAGCTACTGAACCTGGAGAGAACATCTAAATGCTTGTAAAGCTTGTGGATCTGACAGCTTCTCCTCATGTGCATGGAAACATAGAAAGCACACAGTCCTGAGAAATGGACAGTTGAATGTTAATTGGTTCTAAGTGACTTCTAGTGCCAAAAATGCTCAATGTGAGATGACACTGGGATATAAATGGCAGGAGAGAATTATCTGTATATTGTGAAAGAGAAAGGACTATAGTGTTCAAAAATTAGTTTAGTTTGTTTTGCAGGTTGTCTGTTAAGCTTTCTGCTTTGGGTTAGTTTTGCAGTGGTAGCACCTAAATATTTTTTTCAAGTCTGAAACTAGTACTGTGGTTATCTGTTGCAAAAGTTCTGGTTAATTAGTTAAAAGTTCTTATCAGGTTAATTTTAACATATATCCTTACCCTTGATCTTTTATCCCTAGGAGGAGCTGGTGATTCTACTAAAAAAAATCAAAATCAATCTCATACTATGTTCTCTTTTTTATTAATTTTTTTTACCTGATAATATGAAGTTTCTTTTTGTTTCCTTTGGTCTTCAGTAGCATAAGGGAGACAAATCTTTAAAAATAAATAGACCTGGGCTAAGCCTTTATGTCTGTCCTTTTTCTGTTGGACTCAATCCCTTTCATACATACTTTTACAATCTTTTCATGAAGAAGAACTGAAGTCATAAAATGTGTCCCTTCTCCTAAGATTCTCATCACTGAGGAATTATATTAAAGTAATGAGGCAGAAATTAGCTGGAATTGTAGAGTTATAAAAGGGAAATTGCAAAAATGAGAAGATGTTCTCTAAGCACAAGTATCTCAATACAATGTTCATATAATAGCAATAAAATATGATCTAGTGATGATGAATCTGCAGAAGAGAATGTTTTGGATTTATTTCCCATTTCCTTACTGTGATAGAGGAAATGGCAAGAAATTAATTGCTGTCATCACAAAATTATTCTTTCTGTTTATAATTACTCTGCTTAGTATTACTAAAAATTGGTTCACTGAAAAAGCCTGCTATGAACCAGTCACAGCTCACTCATCTCCAAAATAGCACTATTATGTATCTGAATCTTAGGAATGTGTGTGAGAAGGTGAGAGGAGGGTAAAGCAGTTCAGTTAGAATATCTGCTACATGGCTACTCCATCTTTCCATTTTACCATGGAATAATACAAGGGAGTGTTCCTTGCTCTTTCCTTTTCTATGTAAATGAGTCAGATATTCACAGAGTATCAACATAGCATCAAAGCATAGTCTTCATAACAACTGGCTCTGTGGAGATTTAAAATGCATGAGTTAGCTCTGTCTTTTTACAGAGGAAGCAGAGAGGGGACATTTATCCAGCCATTCTTGCTCTTTTTCCTATTCTATTGCTGAAAAAAAGAGGTTAATGAATAGCTCAAAAATCAGCTACTAAAATTTCTGTTTTGCAAACTGAATGATCGTATTTCTACCTCCCTTGTGTTATCTACAGCAGATGCTTGCCTTGCTGTATGTTGCAGGCACTAATGCACATCAAAATAGGTTTCAAGCTTTCATCATTAATATTTATTAATACGACATTTTATTATGTGAATGTTTTCTGGTAGTAAGTATGAATCTTCCATTATAAAAGAAAAGCATAACTGTGACTTATCTGCCCAATTGTAGTTATCCAGCAAAGAAGGAAGGGTGTACATTTAAGCACCAGAACAAAATGTGAAATATCAAAGTTGAAGACAACTCCAAATATTGTCCTTGTGAGAAGGTAAAAAGTACACTTTCCTGCATTTTTTACCATACATAAACTGTATGCTTTCTGTGATTATAGCTATGGTTCTCAGATGTGCACCTACCCCTATGGCAAGATGTGACTGTGGCTCTTGCTGTCTGTGCTGTCTGGTTTTCCTTGGTATTAGACAAAGATACTTAAGGAGGGAGAAATGCTTAGTGAAGTCTTACAGATATCTTGATCATGATTATTATAAAATGGTGCCTGCATCTGCTGGATACCTCAAGAATGAACGGCATTATCAATTTTCACAACTACAAGGCAATTTCTTTTTCTTGCATGTTATGATCAGGCAACACTCTCATTTTGAGCTCATTAAATTAGAGCTATATATACTAAATAAAGAAGTTCTGTAATTTGCATATACATGGAATTGGAGCAATTAATAATTCTTGGGTTTTTGATTGACTGAAGAGCTATTGTAATGAAAAATTAATAAGATGGGTAAAAGGAGTTAAACTACCTATTTCTGTTCCTGCTTTTTCTGTGTCTAAATTAGAGTGTCTGAGTTAGTGTAAAGTTACATATCTGTGTGCCCACCTAGTAAGTTTAACAAAAACTCTGTACACCATTTCCAAAAAGTTTATAATGAATTTTACAGGTAAAATGATGGATGTCTTTGGAACAGGGCTGCACTCCTGATTCTATTCAAATATGCCACATTTTATTTTGTACTTCCAAATTGTTTTGTTAAAATATGGTATCACAGCATGAATGCTAGTTTCACATCTGTATTATTTTGAACTTATTTTGTTTCTTTTGCTTACATTGAATTCTGGTTTATTGTGTACACACTCACCTGTCCCTGTACCCTCACAGAGAATACATGTACATGTAGATGAGTGTTTATACACACATAGGTATAAAATATACTTATGGACTTTGGAAAATATTTTAATTGCTTTAATCTGCATCAGTCTCTGTGAATCTGAATATACAGAGGCAGTATGTGGCTCTACGACAAATGTGTTTATTCCTACACATGTGATATACTTAAGGCTCTCTAAAAATTAGTTGTAGTGGGGTGCAAATGTCACAGTACTCAAAGGAGTGCATTCTCAGTCGCACTATTTGCACTGCCATGTTTAATATCTTCTTTGATAATTTAAAGTAGAAAAAACTGAGTCCTGTGTGTTTCCACATGACATAGCCATGCCCTACCTCAGGGAGTGAGTCTGGAAAGTGAAACACAGGTGTAAGAAGCATCCTTTCTGCCCTGAAGGGTCAAGGAGGAAGAAGGATTGAGCATCTGCTCTCATTGTCCCTCTGACAGGGTTTAGCAGCAGGACCAAGGCACATGTAACTGGACCATGCTCCCCTACCCGAGGCAGCCTCCTTGAACATCTGTGAGGAGGGTTCAGGTGTGTTAGCCTCAGAACTGGCTGGGATATTAAAGAATTTGATGTGAAGATGTCTAGGTAAGATGCTACCAAACAGTCTTTACCACTTTCCCACTGCTGAAACCTTATGTTATAAGTAAACATTCCCTAATATTGCCTTGTACAAAATCTGATTGTGATTATTTAGGGAAATGGAACAGATCCTTGAGATAACTAATTTTTGCAGCTTCATGGTGAACCACGTTTTTTCAGACCTCACAATCCTAATGTTAGCATGGTTTGTTTCTATGTAAAGATGTCTGACTTCTAGATTCATTACACAGTAAAATAGGTATCTAGGTATCTAGAAATCATCAGTGGACAGAAAATTCACATAGAAAGCAGCAAAATACTGCAGAGGGCACTTAAAAATAAATGCAGGCCTGAAGCAGCTTGTAGTAGTACTGTTATTTGTACCTTTAAAAATACCAGCAGTAGCTGAAAGATATAAGCACGCAGTCAGTAGGCAGAAATAGTACAGCTTTGTAAGATTTTATTTTATGTGAATAAGCATAATTGCAAAATACATTTGCCTATGCATATATAGATTAATTTTAAGGCTAAAATAATTTCTGAAAGTAAAAAGTAAAGTGACACTTCTATTAAATTGACTGACATTTTGTTACTATGGGGTTAAATTAGTTTCTGAAAATGTTTCTTAAAATCTTGTAGAAGTAGGCCTCAAGAATGCTTGGTATTAGGGATGGTCTAGCAAGCTGAAATTTTTACGGTAAAGGGAGTTGGTACTTGGGGTCTCCAAGATACCCACCCAGAGATAAGATTCGTACATGTTCGTACAAGGATGAGCTAACTCTCATGTAGCAATATCGATAAAGTTAATGAAGAATTTATTAATGAAGCAATATTGATAAGGTTGTTATAGTGATTACTGCTACAGCTGAAATTGTATAAATATGTGCACTTTGGACAGAGACGATGGAGCTAGATTTGGGTTGCTGATACCCCTAGTTCCTGCGCGCTTCAATAAAGCACCTGCATATAATCAGTCCATGATTATGTGTGCTCCTGAATGCTAACAAGTTCATTATTTGAATGCCTGATGTGCATTTAGCTTTTGGATAATTAGTTGTCAGTTTGCAAAAGCAAGTACCTTCTAAAGGTTACTAGTGTTTTTCTAACCAGTGTTCTTCCAAAGGATAACTTGGACTTTTTATCTGGTGGCTGAATTGGTGTTCAGATCTAAGTAGAGAGTTACACAAAGTACATTTTTTTCCAGAGGTATATTTATGGGCACACAACATGGGAAGGATTCATATGTTTCACAAGAAAAAAAAATAAAAGAAGAATTTATTATAAAGTTAGCACATCCTGCCATGCCATATTATTCACCCCATATTACCTGAACACATTGTTTCCTGCGTGCCTGCAGAATTTCCCTCTGTACTATATGGAGTGAATTGCTTTGCACAGTAGCTTCTCTCATGAGGCTTAATATTTCTCCATATTCCCACCAACCCCATCAGTTCCTTAAATTATTCTTTTTTGTTGTGCTACATTCTTAGGGAAGTGTTCGTGAGGGTGAAACAGGGAAACCTTATGAATGTGATTGTTTGGCAGAAGATTCTGAAAATATGAAGCCTAGAATCGAAGTAGAAATGAAAGCCTGCTTTGAGTCATGATACTGAGAACTAGTTACTATATAATCAAATAACAATAGCCTAGCCAGATAAAGGAGAACCCCTGGTTAATAAAACAATGTCCTTCTGCTGATAGAAAGTCCAAAGTTCAAGAAGCAAGGAAAGAACTTGTAAAGCTTTTAGAGTTTAAAATGCAACACTGTATGTTAATATGGGGATGCTCATAGGCTGTATGTAAATTCTCTAGTGGGTGTATCTTATAGTGATTGGTTACTGGGAATTAGAATATTCACTATAGGAAAGCATATAATATATTGTAAAAAGAACTTTGCACTCTTACTTCTTACCCCTTTACCCCCCTCTTAGTTCCTACCCCTTTACCCCCCTCTTAGCCCTTACCCCTTTCCCCACCTCATAGCTTTTCCCTACTCACAGCTCTTGGCCATTCCCTACCCTGCTCTCCTAGCCCTTCCCTTTCCCTACCCCTCTCTTAGCTCTTATTTCTTACCCCTCTCTCAGCTCTTAGCCTTTCCCCCTCTCTTAGCCCTTCCCTGCTCTTACCCCTCTCTAGTTTTCCCTGCTCTCTCCCTCTTGTTTTTCCCTCTTTCCCCCTCTTACCCCTCTCTTGTCCTCCCCCTCTCTCCTAAACCTGCCTAGTTCTCCCCGCTCTCCCTCTGTTGCTCTTGGTCCCTCCCTCCCCATTTCCAACCTCTCCTCTCCTGCTCTCCCCGCTCTCTCTCCCCTCCCGGACCACGTGGACGCCAAGGCTGGTGGCAGACACGGGTCTCTCCCTCTCTTTACCCTTATAATAAATTGCTTATACCTGAACAGCTTGACCCAGGAGAAGTCTCTCACCGTGAGTGAGCATTTCAAACAGCAATAGGGAAGGTTCTTCTTTATCCTTCAGTACAGATTTATACATTCAGCTGAAAGATATAAGCATAAATGAGGAAACTAAAAGCGAACAATAGCTAACAATAAGCATTTTTGCTTTATACCTTGTAAATATAGCTACCATGGGGTATGTGAGCCAAATCAACACATAGCAGAGCTAAAGACCCAGTTGTAAGTGTAGGAAACTTCCTACATTTATGAGAATAATAAATTATGAGAATTTATTATTCATAATAGTCTTGGAAAGGCACAAAGGTGAAATAGTACGACAATCTTTTTGCAGAAGTGCTTTCCAATTATATGCAGAAGTAACTACACCTTGATTTCTACCTGAGTGTAGTAGTTTAGATTTGCTAATTTCATTTCTCAGCCAACGCACCAAATAAATGTCGTGGTTTTAAAGCAGAAACTAAAAAAATCACTAAAAAACTTATTTATTTCTTGCTGTGAGATATGGATTAAAACAACAGCAAAACAGGCTTAAAACTTAAAAGGAACAAAGAAAGTTTATTAACAAAACTACAAGAGTAAGAAACTAGGAAAAAACTTCCAGAAACTCTTTTTTCCCCTAACTACCCAACTATTCCCTTGTTCACAAGACAACATAGAGACAAGAAAAACTTTGGCAGTTAAAACAGTCTCAATTCTTGCTATAGTCCTTTTATCAGTCTTTGTAGAGAAAAAGAAGTCTTCTTCTGCTAATCTATGGCGTTTTTCACAAGAAAATTATTTTCTTCATAGCTTTCTATTTCTTTGATATCAGCTGCCCAGAAATTCTGCCATCAGTTCTCTCCTTCCATTTCACATCACTCTGAGCTGTGTTATGGGTCAATGAGCTTAGGGATGTCATTTTTAAGGATGAGTTATTTAATGCAAAAGTTCTCTTCATCTGTTTTTGTGAGCCTCTCTGGAAACAGAAGTTTCTTCTTTGCCTCTTAAAGGCCACAAATCTTCAACTATTACTTCTCCCCCTCTGTTCTAGCATCTCACAGGATCACAACTACTTCACTATTTGCTCAAAATCCACACTTTGAAACACTCCATTCCTCCCAATATACTCTGTCATGAATTAAAGGAGTTTATTTCAGAACACTACTGTCTATCTCCATAGCTTTAACAGAAAAATATTTCAGCTTATTAAAGCATCTCCTTATTTTCTCTTCCCCCTCTAAATTTAATTCTTTTCTTCACTGTCTTCGCTAGTTTCTGATGTCTCCTTACATGCTGATCACTCTCTCTCTCTCTCTTCCCTTTCTCTCTGGGAAAAAAGGATTAATTTGCAACTCTCATCTGGGTAGTAAAAGAGTTAAAGTCTAAAGATCTGCTCAAGCTGCAGATCCTCATGGTGTCAGGTTTCAGTTCAGCGGCAGAAACTGCAACCAAGCCAGGCCGGCCCTGCTTTTCTCCCCCCACCCTCCACGGTCTTGTCTGGCCTGGTGGGGGTGGGGAGGGGGGAAGAGACTGAGCTGGAGCCTGTTACTTCTTCAGAAGCTGGAAACCAAAGACAGCAAGAAATTCCCGGGCTTACATCTTAAGGTATGTGTTCACAGGTTGATCTTACTTTTCAATGGTCAAAACTACTGTCAGTTCTCAGAAATGACCAGTTATTGGCCAGGAGAAAAAACTCCCATCAGCCTTCAGCAGTTTAAACTTTCCTAGCTCTCAAAGCTAATCTTAAAGGTGCAGAACTTAATATATATAAAGCAAGCGATTGGGAATACCAGTATCATAAAGTCACCCCAGGACACTGAGGAATGCTTGGTGTGTTGCTGGAGGAGAGCTCAGAGCTCAGACATGCACAGCCAGAAAGCATGGAAAAAGATGCCAAGACAGAGTGGCAGGATATGCAAATGCAGCTTTCAATCCAGCATCTGACACAGTTGTGTACAGCAACTCTCTTCCACACCAGGCATTTTTTTTCCTGAGATTTCAGAAGTGATTCTGTACTACAGTGGGATAAACCCAAGCCTTTTCAAAGCTTTCTGTGACAAACAAGGTGGAAAGAATATCCAGAGGTAAAGATATTCACCTGTGATATCAGGTCTCAAAGTCACATTCTGATTGGTCTTGAATTTGGCATTTTTTGATACATTTATGTTTTTATTTGTTCTGGAGATTTTCTATTTGCTGCAAATTGATATTCCTTGAGAGACCCCATGTGAGATTGGTAACAGCACTTACAGAAGTCTGATGAAAACATTCAAATCCTTCAATCTCCCAGGTCTGGAAGATGTTGGAACTGTCCTAATAACTGTATGGATTTTATAGTATTTCAAAAAGGCATTGGTTAAATATGAATAGTACCTATCAAACTCTTTTTGCTTATCATCAAAGTGGAGTTGGAGCCAGTAGCTTTTAAATATCCTGTGATGCCTCAGACCAGAAGAGAGAAGTTTGCCAGTAAAGGTTGTTTTGGTTTTAATGAATAAACTCCCTGACAGTGCTGAGACAGAGCTGATGATGGCTGTCATGTGACTGGGCAAAGAGCAGTGACATTCATAGTGTCTGGATTTGTTAGGACTTTGCGTTTCTTTTTCATTGGAAAGGTGACAGCTTTAGCACTATGTACACAACTGGCTTAGTGTTGAAGGTGAATAGCTGTTGTGTTGCTCTTAGATTTTGCTTGGAAACATGCTCCCTAAGGACTTGGTTATGCAGATTAATCTTTCTGGGCTGATTTCTGTGCTTCCTGAAGAAGTGTGTGCCTGAAATCTTAAATGTAGCTTCTTGCTTAGATTTTATTGCAGGTTTTAGGTTCCTCACCTCCTGTTTCCTTATGACATCTATATGGAAAGACTATAGGAAAGCAGGCAAACATTCAAACTGTCTTAATTACTATGAATACTGCCTCTGCAAATGATTATCTTAGCTATATTCCCACTTCATAAATTATTTATGTAGTTGGGTTAAACAGATTCACTCACAATATTTGTTGGTCAATTACCTCTTAAATTACATACATTTCTGTAATTAGAAAATGTAATTTTGGTTATGCACATAAAGCTTTTTTGTCTAAATCTGCACTTAATATACCTGGAATGATGACTTTTATTTGTACACTACAGAAGCTAAATTGAAAAGAGTTTTCCTATTAAAAGTGTATAATTCTGTAATCAGCAAGACAACTTTATTTCCATATGTGTGAGGTGTTCCCTGAATTATGGACTGAAGAGTCAATGGACATCTAGAAATGTAGACAGGGAACTCTTGAAAGCCAAATGTGTTCATTCAGCCAACAAAGAAATCTGTATATTTATTAAAAGAGCAAAGAATGGATGTTATAGTGTTAGTATTATACTAAGGCTCAATTACTTGTGAATTTACTACAGCTCCAGTGGGAATGTTGAACTGTCAGGAAAAGGAATTTTTGCATGACACCTTAAAATAACCATAACATGAAATCTCATTTTACAAAAACAATTTAACTTTGCCATGAAAATATTGACTAAATGTTGCAGTATGTTTCTTGTTAATGGTATGTTCTGTTATTGCCTAAGTTCACGGTTTGGTCCAAATTATACTCTCATACTCCATGTTGTCAATCTACCCTGAGTCCCCTGTCAATCTTACCTTAGGCCCACCACATGCTTGGAATTCCACTTCAGAAATCCCCTAAATTTCGACATTTGATTAGTCCACGTGACCCAATTTCCCCCCCCCACCTCCCTCATTGGATGATGATTTTGTGAACCCTGCCTTTTACCTTCCCCAGGATATCTCTGATTAGGTGATGCTCCATACTGTCCCTTTGAACCACCTCCATATTTCAGCTGTTGCATGCTTGCATTTTCTGTCTTTTGCCCCAAGATTTCCCAGAGCAATAAATCCTCTGTTATCCCATAAAAAAGACCTCCGTCTCATCCTTGCCTCCTCAGAGCACAGACTGACAGCCAAAAAACCATAGAGCAAGTGCTCTAGTTGCACCTTGAGTCATCCTGTGGTTTTCCCAACAAGACAAGGTGAAAATTAATCTGACAACAATGTGCATGATGTGTGTGATCACTGTCATGGCCATGATTTTCTCTTTGGAGATGTCCTTGAAAAATTCACAAGGTGAAGATTTGGCTTCTCAAGTTGTGCAAAAGCTGACATTTCTCCGTTAACACCGATGTGCTCACACTGATAGGTTAGTATTTTATTCTTATTGAGAACAGCACTGAAACAAGTGAAAAATTAATCTCTGCTGTGAACAGCATTTAAACATGGGCTCAACCACATTCACATTTGAATATTTTGTCCCAGATTCACATTCAGACACAAATCATGGCCAATAGTATTTTTACTTCTTAAACATTAAAATTTTTCCCCATAATTTCCTTTTATAACTATATTTGAGTTGGAAACGTCAATATCTAAACCAGTTGTTAGAAGCTCAATCTTATCAAGTATTTTAAGGTGTCATGCAAGAAGTCCTCTTCCTGACAATTCAGCATTCTTACTGGAATTGTAGTAAATTATTGTGTGGTTTCATTATCACACTTCTGAAGTGCGATAGAAAAGAAAGGAAACTTCCAGCTGTTAAAGGAATTAGTCAGTAGGACTCCTTGAGGACCTGCCCTCAGGGTAATAATACAGGCTGGAGGGTGGAGGAATTCAGAGAGGCCCTGCTAAGAAGGATTTGGGGGTACTGGTGGATGACAAGCTGGACATGACATGGCAACATGTGCTTGCAGCAGACAATGCCAAGAGCTGTATTTTGCTGTATCAAAAGAAATGTGACCAGCAGGGAGATGATTCTCCCTCTCTCTTCCACTCTGATAAGACCCCAGCTGCAGTTCTGCATGTTGCCTTGTAGCCCCCAACAAAAGAAGGATATGGATGTGTTGGTGCAAGTCTAGAGCAGATTCTCTGAGGGCTGGAGCACCTGTGTAATGAAGGCAGGCTGAGAATGCTGAGTTCATTCAGCCTGGAGAAGAGAAGGGCTTGGGAGACCTTAGAGCACCTTCTGGTACCTAAAGGGATCTTACAGGGAAGATGGGTCTAAACTATTCAGCAGGGCTTGTTGAGATGTGACAAGCGGTAACAGTTTTAAACAAAGAGGATAGAGTTAGACTAGCTACAAAGACGAAATTAGTTTCAGTGAGATTTGTGAAGCATTGGCACAGGTTTCCCAGAGAGCAATATCCCAACCCTGGAAACATTTAAGGCCAAGTTGGACAGGGCTCTGAGCAGCATATCTAGCTGAAGATGTCTATGCTCACTCCAGGGGGATTGCTCTAGGTGATCCTTAAAGGTCCTTTCCAACCCAAAATATTCTGTGATTCTGTGAAATAATATCCTGACAGGTATTTCACTGAAACTAATATCTGAGTCCCTTAAATTTCATTACATTTTCACTGGAGAAACATGTTTAACTCACAAAGAGTTGCCAGCAAGTTTAATGTGGATCTGAAAAGCTTTTACAGAAATATAAAGTATTGAATTGATTTTATTTTTCTCTCTCCTTTGGATTTCCCACTGATTTCCTTGCTGTGGGAAGTTTTTCCCTGAAAGTAGGTGATCTGGTCATTCCACCAAGGCTATGTATTTCTCTTGAGGGATGGAAGATTGTGATGCTAAAACTTCCCTTCAGCTTACTCCTACTCTCCTGACAGGGTCTCCCATATCCCTTTCTGCTGGAAGGCTATGTCATCTATTGACACCAACAATGAAACTTACAAAACTAATTCTGATGTCTTGTTGAATTTTATATTTATTTTTAGTTCTGTATCTGTTTACATTTGTATTGATAGAAACATTTTTAAGAAAGTAAAGATATTCTCAGTAATACTATTACTGAAAAATATACTTCTCATTAATATCAAGCTATACTAGCCTCAATTTTCATTGACTAATCAGATCAGTCTTTTTTAGCTTCTGCTCCAAAGTTGAATTTCAATTACCATCAAAATCTAAAAATGCCCTTGTACTTGTTTCAGTCCAGATTATCTATTTGTGAAACAGTACTCTAAGTGAAATCTCAGCATTGCTTGAGCTGTAATAATGTTTCCAATTCTATTGTAAAGTATCTTTACTGTAGGAATACAAGTGATATAAAAGTAATAAGTAGAACATGCTTTTCTAAATGGACATTACATTATGTTCAGTCTTTATAACCACTTCTGGATTTCTTGGTATTTTTTTGTTATTTAACAGTCATTCTCCTCCTTAGTTATTTGATTGATGAGTTCTGAGCTTATAAAAATCTTGGAGTGTTTGCTCAGAGGTTGATCTTACACATTGCATGTTTGAACTTGATTTCTATTTCAGGGTTTTGCAGCATGAGATATTTATTCTCTTGAAGAGTGGAAATACCTACTAACTGCTTATTGCCTGCATATTATTTCAGGACATTTTTGTTTCAAGGATTGGGAATGAAAATTTACAGTTTGATAAAGGTCTTCAGTTGCAGATACATATTCCTCTTTCAGCTCTACCCACCATATTTCCTCATGTTTATTTTTAGTTCTAATCATGTCCAACTTTGTGTGACACCTTAAAATAGTGATCTGGACAACTATAGAGTCATTGGTATGACCTCAGCATAATGCAAGGATTTAAAAGAGATCTTGAAGGAAGAGATAATGAAGGCAGTTATAGGCTTGTTATAATTGCTGTGGGTGAAGGATATGCACCAGACAAGTTGTAATTAAAGAAACACAGATAAGGAAAAAAGGGTAGAAAATTAACTAAGGATTTGCCAAAGATAGATTGTGTCTGAATAATCAGCCAGCTTTCAGTGTGCTGACTGATTTTCTAAGAAATGCAGAAGATTAAATCTATCTGGGCTTCAAAAGTTTTACGAATCCTCTGTCTAGAAAATCAATTCTCATTTCGGAATCTGCTGCCATGAAATCCCCAAAGCAATAAGGTTAGATCCACTTTCTGCTCCTACCCTGGCTTCAGAGTGGTGGAAGAAGAAAATTATTCCAATTTTTGGCCTCCTTCCAGAGAGGAAGGTTATTTCACTTGTCAATGCCACTTGGGGTGTACAGAGTGCGCAGAATAATTTACTTCTGCTTATGAGTGCAGTTTCTCTTTACTAGGCAGCCTACTGCATTTTGGGGTAACAAATATATCAGATAATTTGAAGAAATAACAAAGTAAATAGCTTCTTGTTGCAAGACATACTCGCAACAGGACATTCTTTTTACTGGAAAGCAACCCAACCAGCTGCTGTGCACCCATGCACTCTTGTCCCCATCTTTTCTTATTTGTGTTAGTCCCCTTTGCTTCCCTCAACAGAAGAAAGAGTTGTGTAGCCAACGTCCCAAGTCCACCTTTGCTGATGAATCTCATTTTAGAAGTTCACATTGCTGAAGCATAATCAAAAAGTGACTGAGAAAGGACTGCAGGAAGCTATGTAGTCTTTACTCAGCTGCTCATGGCAATGTGGTTCTCTAGTACGGTTTTTCAAAGCATTTGGTAGTGGCATCCATCTCCCTTCTCTGTGAAACATTTAGATTTTATCTATGTTTATGGCTAGGAAAATTTTATTTTAACATGTCATCCAAGTTTCCACATTCATTCTTCTGCATTGATTTTTGGCCTCATCCAGATGAATGTATATAACAGTGTTATAAATGAAATTAGAATTTTGACAACTAGGTCCCTTGGGTTAATGGCAGTTTAATTAAAAATAAATACCATTTAGTAAATTGAATAGTAATTTGGTATAAAAGAATACAGTTTAGTAAAAGAATATCATTTAGAAAAAAATTACAATTTATGTATATGATCTGCCAGGAATTAATAAAGCATAAGCAAAACTGACTGGGGTACAGGAAGGGCTTATCACCCCATCTCACATACAAAACCAACTGGGGTACAGAGGCTTGCCACCCTGCCTCATGTACCAAACAAAGCACTTCAAGCTAAACTTACATACTGTATGCTTATACATATTCATTAATGTTTCCCGTAAGTTTCCTCCTATTTCCGATTTTTCTGACTTTATGTCACTATTCTTCATCGGATACGCTTCACTTGTTTTTAGGGGGTCTCCAGTCTTCTTTTGGGGGTCTTTTGGTGAAGGCTTCTCCTCTTCCTCACTGTCCTTTGGACAATCTTACAGGTTTGCGTGTGTGTACTAAGCGTTGTGTTATGTAAGTCTACTAATTAGTCTTATATTTACTGGGTTTTAGGCCCAATGCCTAAAGTCATTCTAATTTTGTCCATTTCAAGGCTGCTTTAGTCTTGAGAAACCACTTATCTTCCGAACTATGCCCTGTACCTCAGTTTTAACATGTAACATCTGTAAAGAGGTGCATCTGCCTTGTAACACTGATTCTTTTGATTGCTTCTAATAATTACTTTAATAATGGTTAGAATTTAGTTAGCACTAATCAATTTCATTTATTACAACTGTTTATTCCCTTCCTCTTTGTGGCAACCTTTTAATAGTTGCAGCTATCTCAATTGTCTATAGTCTAGACTAGACTGAGAGGTTTTCTTGTTTTCACTGTGTGTATTTCATCTCTTCTAGAACTTTGTTTAAGAAAATCCATAGAAGAGCACCAAAAAATAATCAGAGTCACAAATTTCTTAAGGTGAGATGTCCCAGTCCTGACCCAGGATCTCAGGTGAGGCCTTATTTGGATTGTGTAGAGTAGAAGGGCTACTTTATTTATTTCTGATGCTACTTTTGTGCCTGTCAGAAGAATTACGCTTTTTTCAAGCACAATACTACTGAAAATAAGTAAATAAAATATAGCTTGCTTATGATACGACTTTTTCCAAGCTTTCACAGAAATTTACAAATACCACACTAGCAAAAATGGCTAACATGAAATTGCATCTCTTAAATTCTTCATATTTACCAAGGACCCTAAGCCCTGTTGACGAATGCTATTTACAGAGTCCCAGCAATTTGTTACTGAAGTGTTATCCCTAACATAAACAGAGAAAGACATAATGTAGTGTCAGACCTCACTAGACTGAAGTAAGATTAGTTGGTTCAACAACTCCCTGCCACTTCCTTGATCAGCATTGCTATCTATTGATAGCAATTCATTCTGTTTACTGGCATTAAAATTTGAAAAGGATTCCCACAAGAAATCATAGCAATTTGGCATAACTTCCCACTAGCAAATACAATTAAAAGATTTTATTAAAATAAAATAAACCAATACAGAAGGTGTGATGAGAGAGTGAAAAATGGTGTGATGGGGTTGTGTGTCCTTACTTTTGTTCTGTCTTACCTATGGAACATTTTTCCCATTAGTTGCAGGGAAATGTGATTGCTAGTACTTGTTGGGGGCTTGAGAAACACAAAGAGTTCGGCTGGGCCCGGGGGGAAGGGGGGCAGGGGAGGGGGAGGGAGGGGGCAGCTGAGGGCTGGCTGGTTTCTTGGGCTGGAGAGGGAGACACTCTGTTGTGGCTTGGAGAAGGGAATTCACCATCACCCAGATGGAGTTGCTGCTGCTTCTTCCCCTTCTTTCTTCTTTGTTGGTGGGCCTCGCATCCCCTGTCCTACTGGGACATGTCAGTGTCAGGCACTGCCGTGGAGCTGCTGATCCACCTCAGCCACTGGCCTGGGATCTCAGCTCATCCCTGCTGTTCCAGCTGAGTGTTCCTCAGAGCCCTGCAGGAGCACCGGGACTGACTGCCCGAGGGGGTTTGTGAAGCAAAGCCTCTCCTCCATCCCTTCCTGTCTCAGCCAAGAAGGCTGTCATGGGGTCCCTGGTTCTGTTTTCTTGCTAATGCTGTAGTTATTGTGGTTTGTTTGCCTTGTTATACACACTAGTAAAGACCTGTTATTCCTATCCCCACACCAGTGCCTGAGAGACCCTTGATTTAAAAATTACAGTAATTTGGAGGGAGGGGGTCTATGTTTTCATTCCAAGGGAGGCTCCTGCCCTCCCTACCAGACACCTGTCTTCCAAACCAAGACACAGTGCTTTACAGGTCTTAACTAAATATGTTTACTGTGGTCCCTTCCTGTTCATGTACATGTTCCTGTTGTGGTGGCTGAAGATGTCAAGGTTGTGTTCATGGACCATTTATAATGAGAAACAAAGAAAGAAAATTTAAAAAGTCCGGGTTTATTTTTTTTGAGAAATTGCACCAGAGGCTTTGAAAATCTTGTACTTTTATCCAGAAGCCAAAATAAAAAAAATTATCTAGGGGAAATGGTAGATTTTTTTCAGTATTGCCAGGTGCTGCACTGGCCTAAGAAGACAGTTTCTCCCAATCCAAGTTGTAATATAACAAACTCTGTATTTTACTAGCTACAAAATTCTTGAAGCTTAGAATTTCTTCCTTCCTGTTTTATCTTTGCACAAATTCTCAATGAACTGTCAGATGCATAGCAGTTTGTATAGCTCTCCGGTTCTTTTGTTGGCAATCCCCATCTTTGCTCTGAGAAGCAGTATTAGCTTTCCAAAAGAAGCCAGTACAAGCAGTTAAGTCAAGGACTGTTGAGTGCAATATGACAGATGATTTTCTTCTCATGAATTTTCCTCTGGGAATTGGAGTGGATAAAGTTTGAGCAAGAAGAAAGCAGGCTGGAGTATCTGGGTCTGCAGCATACAGACATCTCTCTCTAGAACCCATTTCTTAAGCTCTTGGGACTTAGTAATTTTATTGTCCTCGCAAATACAATGTTAATGTGAAGGAATTTAGCAGAGTTGCTGAGAAATGGCATCTAGATGGTACACCAAAATGTCTGAGTCACCCTTGTGACCTTTCCAAAAAGTTCTCCATCTGCAGATTGCCCATTTCAGCAGCCAGAACCCTTGACACAGAGGACTTTGCAGGATCATTTAACTCTGGCACCTCTCCCCCACCACAATTCCCTGGAATGTTAAGTGGCACTAGGGACAGAAGTTCTTTACAGAGGAGAAAACAATAATTTTTAGCCTCATCCTTTGAGATTAACTGCAATACAGAGACTGACTTCCATGAGCTCAGTATGCTATAAAGGATCAGGGAATGATGTCAGCTACTTCTAGGGCTATTGAAGTAATGAAACTACAGTTTTTAAATAACCTAGTACATCAAACCACACTTCAAAACTGAAAAGAGAACAAACTTTTTAAACAGTGTTTCAGTGGGAACCAGGCTTGGAAATATATATATTAAATTGCATATGAAATTTGCTTAGCATATATATTAACGACTAAAGTATGTCTCTCTTAGAAGCAGGAATTAGGCTATTTATAAATGTGCACATTTAACTGAGAGTTTCTTTTTACTTCTTACTGGTATTCTTTGCAGACCGTAATATTTTTGTTGCTTCAAGAACATTGATTTAAAGGGTCTCCTTTGCCAGCTATGCACCTGTTTTCTTCAGGAATACTATGTAAGAAATAAAGCTGTCGTCTTCGTAAAAACATCCATCCCAGAGGTGCACAGAGGGTGTGCCAACCCTGTCCATGGAGCCCCTGCACCACAAAGCTAGGTTAAATTCTTGGACAGTAGTTGTATCAGGTAGCTATGGCACACTGAGTTCCATTTTGCGACTAGGTTTTTAATCATCTTCAAACAAGGAAAAATATAATCTGAGAGTGAACCTGTTGTATTCTATTGTTTAATTTTGCTCCCCATGACCTTATGTTAATGGTTTGTTCCCCTCTCCCCTTTGTTTTTGTTACTAGTTTAACCCAAATTGTACCCTCCTACCCCAGTTGTCGATCCACCCTTGTAACTACCCCTTGTTCTTGAATGTTCCCTGTTCCTCCCCTCTGGGCCCTGTCTGTCACTCAGCTACTCCTCCCAGCTTCTAGAAAGTTCAGGGAGGATTGTCAAGTGATAGGGCAGAGACAGAGGAAGTCCCCCCCTGAACCTTTCTCATTGGTTCTTTCCAATGTCCCTCTGATCCTTTCACACACCCCCCCCCCCCTTGTTTCCCATTGGTTTGCAATCTGTTCCCTCCCCTGGTTCCTCCCCCATATTTAAGTTGCTGTCATGTTTGGTTTGGGGGCTGTCCTGGAGCTGTTTACCTGCAGTTAGGGGTTCGTGTGAGGACTCAATAACCCTTAGACTTCGCTCTTAAAGAGAGCCTGACTCCTGCCTCCTTTATTGTGGCTGCAGTCTCTTCCGTCAAGCTGCTCCTCTGATTCCCAGGATTCGGGGGGGTGTGCCCCCGCAGGTTGACAGTGTCGAGCTAGTCTGGGTGGGTGAAGTGCTAAGTCCAAAGGGGACACCGTGACATTAACCTATTAAGTAAAGTCTATTCTGTAGTACAGTTGTACCAAAAAATGACAGGTGCAGTTTTACAAGGAGCTCACTTCTGCCCTAGTCAGTGGCTTTCTCTTCCCACTGTAATCTAAATTGAATATATTGATGAATTTATTAGTATTACACAGAAGAGCTGGGCTCCACTGAAATGCAGTTTTAATCTCAGCTCACTTTTGGTGAATGGGTTTTGTTTGTGAATAGTTGTATTTATTATTCCAAGTCCTTATAAATGCTGCATCTCCATTCACGGCCTCTTAACCTTCCATGAGATTGCATCTTAATGTAATTCTTCAGCCTTGTCTCTTACTATGTTGTATTATATCTGTGGGATTGTATGTTTAATGGAAATAAAGGTGGTGAGAAAGTTTCAGATAATCCTTTGCTATCCAATCTACAAGTTTGGATGGTAGCTTGAAATGCATAAGATCTTACTGTATTCTTAAGTTCAGTTCTTATACCTGAGTTAAGGTAAATCCTTAACGTGAAAATGCGGAAAATTACTACCAGACAGATAGAGCAATATAACCTTAGAAATTAGAATTTGTTTCTGAGTTCACTGTCTAGCAGCTACAAGAATTTTTCACATGGAAAAAGCATTTATTCTGTGTTACTTTAATAACTTGGAAGACCCTCAGCAGGGACTTCATATACTCACTTCATATTAGAATTCTCAAAACTTGCTGTATAGTAATATGCTCATATTCTTCCCCCAAACTAGATTAAGTAAATAAAACTAAAGACTTATTTCTTATATATTTCTTTGGCAAAACATAATGCTGGCATTCTTGTTTGTTTTGTCTGTATTAATGCAATCTGCCCTTGCTGCGTAATGCTGATGAATAAATTGCTAAACGTGTAATAGCATCTATTTACTCTGAATGGCAACGCTTTAGTCCAGACAGAAAATTACTATTCATGTTTATTAGTTTCTTTTTCCCTGCTCCTACTGTCTGAAAATACATTAATTGTATTGTATGTAGCCATTATAGAAATATGTAAAATTATACCTCACATTAAAGTAGTGGTGTTTTCCAGTCTTTATGTGAAGATATTTAGTTTCTAGTTTGCAAGTAAATTGCTTTTCTCGCTTTTGTTGCATGGTGCCAGAATTGTAATAATTTTGTGAAAACAAGGCCTTTAATTATTACACCTTTGTGATGACAAGTTATTCATGTCCAGAAAATTCTTGAGAGATTATATGAAAAATTCAATAGAATAAAAAGTTTGATCATCACTAAAAAGTGAATGAAATGGATTCCAAATCTGATGGATCTGTCATAGGCAAAAAGTTATTAACTTGATTTTTCTAGCCTTTGTTGGTCCTTAATGTACCAGTGACGAATGTATCTGGCTTACACTGTACTATTCTACAGGAATACAAAGAGGAGGATAAGGTCTGTTTGATACAGCTTTCAAATCTATTTGATTTATAGCTTTATAGTTTAAGTGAATTCAGTGAGTGCTGAGCAACTCACTGTTTTGTAAATCTGTGCAAGTTTCTATTAAGTATGGCTGGTTTAATTCCTTACAGTGAAGAACCATCATTGTTAATTTTTGAATAAGAATATTGAACAGGACGTGATGCCAAATACTAAATTAATAACAATGTTAATGAATTTTCCTCTTTTTTTCTCTGTTTATGAATTGGCCAGAAAGAGATACGGAACTGAACTGGTTGTACTCTATGATGTTAAAGGTTTTTCCCAACCTAGGTGAGGAATCTATAATTCTATGGTTTTGTTACATGAAATTACTGTTCACAACACTTTAATAATTCTTGAATTGTATGAAAATGGTCTTTTGTGAATATTTGCTACTCATTTTTCATTTATATTCTAGAATTAAATTCTGATCATGGATTTGTATGAGTATTAGATATTTCAACAACGAAGTTTACAATTTTTAATTTCCTGTAATCATAAACATCTGTTCTGCAATGCATTAAAATACCCCCCAAATCGCTGATTTTTTTGTGAGCAACAAGAAATACTATTCTTCCTTTTTCAGAAGGACCATTCTGGTTTAATAGCATCTGTAAGAAAGTCATCTGTAAGATCATTTTCTCCCTGTCTTTCACTTGTCATTTAGTTTTGATTTATAGTAAAAAGACCAAAAAGGTAGAACAGTTGCAGTTTGTAGTAAGTGAATTGTCCATGTTAAAATTCTGGTCTGTGTTGAGTAAGCTAGTTTATTCTCATACTGTATGTATGTTTCTTTCTTGACACTGGTTCTAGTAAAACTTTTCATCTGGAAGTTTTAGAGGAAATTTCTTTAAGGGAACTGGCAGGAAAGCAATGACAGAACAAATGGCCATTATATTTTCAGAGTGTGTTGCTGTACAAATATAAAGCAATACAGAACAAAGGCATGTAACTCTACTAAGTCAAGATGCCCAAAGAACCTCATCTGAAAACATGGAAAAACCCCAAAACTTTCATGACATTTGTTGCCTGTGTTACCTGCCTCATGTTATCTTCTGGGAGCATATAGGGAGCATACATGAACTGGCATTATCCAAAATCTCATGCCATTTGTGGACTGGGAAAAGAGCTGGATGATCTTGTGCTTACACTGACAGGAACTTGTTCATAATCATAGTTGACCATAAGCAGGTGGGGTTGTTTGTGTTTTTTCTTAGCTTCAAAGCACTGATTTTTCCTTTGCTTTCAGGCTGTTTTTCAAACAGAAGTCAGAATTAAGAAAAGTTGCAGTCTGGTGAAAAGTTGTGAGGTAAGTTGCTATGCCACTGATGTATATACAGAGGAAAATTTTAGGGACCTGGGGACAGAACTGACTATTAGAAGAGAGAAGGGTCTAATGGGACCTACGAGATACTTTGATAGACTGACTAGGGTTCCTGCTACATGAAAAATTTACAAGCATTGTTTTCCAGGACTACAGAAAAATTGGGAAAACTTGAATGAAATGCTGAAATAAGCAGAGGGTGATTGATATCCAGAGACTATAAATAAAAGCAAGTGCATTCCCACAGCTCATTCACAAATTGCAGGTTATTTGCAGAGAGTCATGCTTATAAGACGGATGACCCCAGAATTACTGATAATGGTAAAGCCAATATTCTGAAACCAGCCAGGCTGATTTTCTTTATTCCTCCTCCCACATATAGTTTTGAACACCTGATAGGTTGGAGAGTTGGGTTTAGCAGGGGGACATGGCAGAGAAGGAGAAGTATATTAAATACCTTTAGCTGAAACTGAACCTGCTTGCAGGAATGTAATGAACACATTAATGATGAATTCATTTCATATAAACCAGGAAATTCCCCTCTCTCCAACTCATAACTTCCTAAGCAGTGTGCAGAGCTTCCTGTGCTTCACTCATGCCTGTAGATTTTGGGGCCAGGCCAGCACAGAGGCATTTCAGGGAATGCAGCAGATCTTTGCAGGGTGTTTCTGTTGATGTCAGCTGGAGAAGGACAGGCATTATCCACACCAATGCTTCTTTTAAAGGCGTTTCTCACTATGTATCTTGGTCAGGATCACAATAAAAGGAGGGGTCTTTTCGAGTCATTTGTGTCTGTGTAGTGTTCTGGAGTTGACCTCTGCCTGCTGACTCTCTGAATCTCCATTTCTGAACAACTTCTTACTGTTCTTAATTTTGCCATGCTGTTTCTGAGGTATTTGATCTGCTCCTGAAATTGAAATTGGATGTCCTGGATGTCTGTGCCAAAATAATTTTGTAATAGTATGTGCTTTTATAAGTGTGTTCCCAGCCCCTCTGTTACCACTGTCCACCCCGCAGCAGGCAGGGAGGCTGGGGAGGTAGTTTTAGCTTGCCAGAGAAGGCCCTAAAAACAAGGCTCTTTCCCTTTGGTGAGATGGCAGTTGCAGTTTTATTTCTTGGGATCCTTCAGGGTGAGATGGCAGGAGGGAAAGAGGAAGAGGTATCGATGAGCAGCTCTTTTTCAAGGCAGGGGAACAGGGTGTGGGGGAATTTACACAACCAATGAGGAGAACTGAGAGAACAAGATAAGGGAAAGAACTTACAAGTCTGCATTTTCAGGAGTACATTCTTTGGGTCATACCATTTTTCCTAACTGCATTACAAGAAATATGTATTATTTTTTTTCCATCAAAGATGAAATCCTGGGAATTCCATGCTGTTGAGGATTAGGTGTCCTTTTTTTTGTTGTTGTTGTTTTGTCGTTCTGGCCTGCCCGTGGAATTTTTACCCATTAGCTGCGGAGACAACCTAACTGTGGGTATTTAGTGGGTGATTGATAAAGGACAAAGAGTGGCCGGGCCCAGGGGGGGAAGGGGGCAGGAAAGGAGGGTGGGGACAGTTTTTGGCTGGTTTTCTTCAGCTTCGGGGAAAGACATTCGTTTTGCTGGGTCGCGGAGCTGCTGCGGTGGGGAGAAGGGAATTTTGCCATCACCCAGACGGAGCTGCTGCTTCTTCTCCTTCTTCTCTCTTCGTTGGTGGCCTCACACCCCCTGTCCTGCTGGGACGTGTGGCAGTGCCAGGCACCTCCGCGGAGCTGCTGATACATCTCAGCCACCAGCCCAGGATCTCAGCTCATCCCTGCTGTTCCAGCTGACTGTTTCCTCAGAGCCCTGCAGGAGCACCGGGACTGACTGCCCGAGGGGTTTGTGAAAACAAAGCCTCTCCTCCATCCCGTCTCAGCCGAGAAAGCTGTCCCGGAGCCCTTGGTTCTGTTTTCTTGTTGATGCTGTAGTTATTGTTGTTTGTTTGCCTGGTTATACTAGTAAAGTACGGTTATTCCTATCCCCAAATCTCTGCCTGAAAGCCCCTTGATTTCAAAATTATAATAATTCGGAGGGAGGGAGTTTACATTCTTTCATCCCAAGAGAGGCTCCTGCTCTCCCTAGCAGACACCTGTCTTCTAGAACCAAGACACATGCATATATAAAGCTCTCTGACTTCTTTTGTTACGATTTAGTAACGGGAAAGACTCAAAACTGAGGTTAGCAGTGCATAGATATTATAAGTAGGCAAATGATGATTGATCATGACTAGGCAAAAAACTGATGAATGTAGCACAAAATGAAAAATATAGGGAGTAGAGAGGAAAGGTAAATAAGTCAGTGGTAGTATGTGAAGGATAAATAATCTCTGATGGAAAGGCTTATTGTGGTTCACTGGACTAATTCAATGCAGCAAAATTTCATGTACTGGTCCTTTATGAGTGTTAATATCTTTAGGACAAAAGCATTTATCTTACTGAAAACAGCACTAGCTGGTCCAAGTAGGACTGTTCACATAAGCACATTGATTATCCACCAATCATCTTCTTTCCTTGAATAGTAGTATTATACAGTCCTAAGCCTGAGTAAGTGTCAGCTGGTGATACTTTTGTGGCTTCTTTAGGTAAATATTTTATGATGTATTCTAGATTCTGTTCTTCTTGTAGGCTTCAGACAATTTTTTATTTTGCTTTGTTGCTGCTGTTAGCTCCTGTATTCTCTTTTTAAAATTATGCTCAAAGAAAATAGTAATTCGTTAAGAAAATTACCTGTAGAAGCAGACTTTGATGGCAATAGCTTAAAAATAGTGACATTCATAGGAAGAAACACTTGGCAAGCTGACAGACTATTTCAATAAAGCCCACATAGCTTCTCAGTGAGGAAAATGATAGGGTTTGTTTTTTTCCCTGTTTGCAGTGCTAAAGCATTTAGATTACCTAATCTGAAGCTTCAGATAATTAGGAACAGCTTTGTATCATTGATTATATGCATGTTTAAGTGGTATTTTATCTTTTGAAACTGTTGGTCATCTTTTATTGATACAGGGACAGCTGAGAGCACTTTGATGACATTTGACTAATCTACACAGAGCTGCATTCCAGGTAAACTACATCTTCAAGGCTGTAGAGTTCATATTTGGACATATTAGTACTTGCTAACAATTGATGACCGAGTTTTGATCTCTGGTATCTATGTTATAGGAGTTTGGAAGACAGGATTGCTCTTCTCTTTAATAGTGGGTTTTGGGATCTTGGGATTTAGTATTTAAACTAGATTTGGGATTTAGTATTAAAGTACTTTTCTTTCTTCACTGAATTAGCAGCAATTTAGTGCAGATTTTTGATGATGGTAACCAGCTGACTCAAAAAGGTATTTGATTTGTAACTAAATGTTGATCGGTCTGTGATCAAGTTTTATATTTTATCTCAGGCACAGAGGTATTTTTAAGGAACATATGGTATAAACAGAACCATGACAAATCTTTATTTATTTGACAAAACTTCGGTGTCCATTTGTTGCTTCATTTTTGCTGGGTTAAGAAGTTGAGAGAGAAATGTTCAAGTAACTCTGCTAGTTTAGTCTTCTTCATAAAACTTTCAACTTCCTTAATTGTGACCAGTATGTTGGATTTCCCCTTGTTGAAGACTGTGGGGGCCAAAGAATCAGACAGCAAAGGAGTTGTGGTATTCCCCTGGAGAGCGAACCCTTGAGCAAGGTACTTTTGCTCAGGGTGAGAAAGTCTCCCACCCAGAGGCCTTTGCAGGTTGTATGTTGATTTGTTGTAACTCATTGGTTCTCTCCCTGTCACCCCCTCCAAGTTACTTGTATTCTATTTGTTACTAGTTTCTACCGACCCCCTCTTTCCCTATATAAACCCCAGTTTTTCCCCTGTTCAGGGGGAGACTGTCCCTGGCTCCCTACTCAGAGGGCCCTGCTTTCAATAAAGGCTTCTCTCTCTCTGTACTGCCATACAGTGCTCCAGTCCCTTTTCTGTGTTGCCTAAAAGAGCTGCTGAGCTAGCCACTGAGGTAAGAAATCACTCTTCGGGGAAAGAGAAGGATGTGCCAGTGCCCCTGAGCAATCCTTCTCAGGACGCTTCTTTGGGAAGGTTGCGACACCCTCTCCACCATCGCCCCTGCTGCAGCAGAAGACTAATAGAAAAATCCAGCCTTCTATTCTTTCTATTTTTCCTCAAAGGTATCAGAAAAATTAAGTAGACTCGGCTCAGCTGAAACCACTGGAATTACTGCCACAACTCTTTTTAATGGCTTGTGGACCTCATCCTACAGACTCACCTTCCGGAGTAATTCTATGGAATGCAATATGTCATTGGTGTTTTACACTACCAGTTTCTTATTAAAATACATTTTAAGAGTGATCCACACTTGGAGAACTTACCCTTTTCTTTGCAACATAATTATACATAGAATGTGGGAGTGGGCCTGACTAGGACTCAAAATCAGCTAGATTTCACCTTGAAAGAACCAGGCATCAGCCTCAAGCCCTGGGAAACATTTGTTAAGCTTAGGGCAAGCCTGAGAGTTCCTCCCATAGTCCCTAATGTGGTTATGTTAAGCAGTCCAAGTTATTCTTCCCTATTGGTTACCTATTCTCCCTATATGATTATATTTCCAGAAGGTTCCACCCCCAGGTATATATATATTGTTACTCCCCCCTTGTTTCTGGTCTTTGGAGTTTGACCCGATACTGTGTTCAGTTTCTGGGCTTCATCCCTATTTTTATTTCTTGTTAAAGTGTTTCTTTTTTGGGCAACTCTCCTGCTGCTAATTATTTTCACCACCCTCAGCCCTGAAGTCAGGGGACCTAAAGGTTTGTCACAGCCGCTCTCACTGTGACAATAAAGTACTTAGTACAGAAGAGAACTTACTTTTTTCCATCTGGAGCAGAGGTGCTGAGAGTGCTATAGTATTGCTTATAGGGCTTTATGCTTATAAAGCAAATCCAAAGTAAGCTAGTGCATTTTTCAAAATTTATTCTGGTTAAATTAAAAATAAGCAACCTAATACTTAATTTAACATTATGCTTTCAATTAAATTATTTGTTGTCTTTGACTTCCAGATTTATGTCCCTACTATGCATGACTAAGCCAAATTCTATTAGCTAGTGTCTTCAATTAATTTTAGGCTTTTGTAGCTTTGCATAGTGGTATTTTAAAGCTAGGCTATTTGAAAAAACACCAGGGAATTTAAAATTTAAAGTTCTTGGTTTTGTCCCCTTTCAAAAGATGATCATGCTTCAAACATTCGACATAAAACAAGGATTTGTGTGTATGAAGATTTGGACTACTTGCCACAAACAAAAAAAAATTAGTTTATGATGGTATCTAGTTCATTTATCAGTTGTACAGGTTTTAATCTTCCTCAGCCTGAGCAATACATGTCATTAACTGTTAGAGCAGTGATGGTTGTTGCTCCCTGTCCCTCTTGAGATAGGAAAAAGCTGTGCTTTCCTTTTCTGTTAAACTTTCCTCCTCTCTACAGTTACAGTAGAATGTAAAAGGAACTGTGTTGCTCTCTGTTAAATACCTTTATTGCTGGTTTCCTGGGCTTTTGAACTGGCAAAGGCCAGCTGTGTTCTCTCAGAGGTTCAGTGGTTGCCAGTCAGATGGGCTCAATGCTGGAAGGCTCATTTGCCACACAACCCTTCTTGCCTGATTGTAACATAGTTTGGAAACAAGGTCTGCAAATTCTGCTATCCTATTACATCTCTACAAAATCAATAAACAGAGATAACCAAGTAAAACAAATTAATTTATCATCTGAACACAGGGCAAGTCCATACTAATATTTAGTTTAAGCAGGAGGTCAGCCTTGAGGTTTCCATGCCAAGTACTGCAGCAGTTTCCATTGCAGATTTTGGCTTTGGAGCAAAGCTATCCATACTATGACAGCCTGGCAAGGCCAGCCTATGCAAACACAAAGCAATTGCTGCTCTCCTCTTCAGACACCCTGTAGGGCTGGAAGATGGAAGTGGCAATTTGGGTTCATTCTGTACCAATCTTGTGTGAGAGGTGTACAATATAACCACGATTCAGAGGAAAGAACCTGTTTCAAAAGTTGACCTCCTGTCTAATATGAAATAGTTTTACAGCCTTAAGAGTCCAGTGCCTATGGGTAAAAGTTGGGGATTTATAGTACTTACAGGAGGGCAGATAGGAGCTGAATAAGGTTTCCTGATGAGACTTAAGGTCAACACAGTCAATGGTCATCCTTCCTTACAAGTATTGAATCTCATATTAGCTCCTTCTTTCCATGTTGTCTATTTTTGGCTCCATATCCAGACATATGGAAGATACAGTTGGCTATGGTTCTTCTGGAACAGAGTAACATTGAAATAAAAAGGTAGATTTTTCTCAAAAAAAAATTCTCTTCTATGATTACTGCATTCATTTAAACCATTTCAGTGAAAACTAATGGTGTGCAAATTTCACAGAAAGTATTTAAGAGTTTAGAAGAATAATTAATACGTTTCAATTAAATGGAGTTTTGGTGGAGCTTTTGTCCATATGACTTGAATTATCAGATCCATGTTCATAAGTGTAAAAACTGTATGCTTACAACATAAAGATCTGTGGATTTTGGTTGCTTTAATTGTCCTTTCATTATTCAAGAATCTTAGATTCTTCCATTCTCTTAAATTCTGTTCACTAATTTTGACCTGGATTAATGCTATAAGGTTCTTAACTTTGTTAATTAAAGGTACAATCCAATTATGATGCTTAAGAATGATGCTGCCTATGACATTCTTTATTCTATAGAGCCAGACCAAGATATTTAACCAACTGCTCTCTAAATTCTGTGGCAAATTACTAGGTACTGAGTTGTAACAGGGTAGAAGACACAGACCTTGCCTGAACAGTAGCAGTGCATAAAAAGCCTTATCGAGAAGGGAGCTTGCTTATTAAACTGTTGTCTAAGCAGTGTATGTTATATTTTGCCCTGTCTATTATTTCTTTGAAATCCTTTTGAATTACATGTCCCTCAACTTCTAAAATCATTTTCTTTATCTGAGTTGATACTTCTGCCTCCAAATTATTTCACTGGCTTCTTTTGGGTAGGTCCTACATGATGGTAGATTTACTGCCAGATTCAGTTCCTTATCCCTATGTCTGAAGGCCCAGAACAGCTTGATGAGTTTTCACCTTGAACCTTTTTCATTTTTTATTCCTTTGCCATGTATGCCTTATACCTGGAAGTGATTTGCTGTCTTATTGCACCAGTCTCTTAACATTCATCTAATTTAATCTCCTCAAGAGTCAGTTCTGCCACCTGCCCCAGAATGGACCCAGGTGTAATCTTCTGTTCAGGTTAGTGACAGTAATGTGATCTCATTTCATGTTTTACAGATCCAAGCACAATTAGGTTTCAATCTTGACTGGTGCCTTTGGACACCACAGAACACATGGCACACAGTAAGTGAGAGGATGGATATTTCTTCTTTTTTTTCCTCAATAACTCTTCTGTTACAGTGGGATCATAAACTAATGAGAACCCAGATTACAAAATCCAAAATTAATTTTCTCCAAGTGAAAAAGGATGCTAGTTTTATCAAAGCTCCATAATTACCTTTAAATCCCAGTACTTTTTATAAGAGAGCTATGAGTGGCCCACTACACTACCTATGCATACAGCAGTATACAATACAAAATATCTATGACTTCACTCCATATGGCTAAAAATGAATGTTGCAGCACAGGATTCTATTAGAGAATGAATTGAAAACACTTACTCTGCGCTCTAGCGTATCTCAATGATTTCTTTCCAAAGTAAATTGTTTGGCAAACTTGATTTCATGTTGCTGCAAAATATAATAGATCTTTTTGCAAAATGAAGAGCTTAACATCGCTTTTGTGTGTGTATGCACATTTGTTTTCTGTTGTTTTTCTGGGGGGGTTGTGGCAGGGAGTTGTGGGGGTTTTTGGGTTTGTGTATGTGGTTTTGTTTGGGTTTTTTTGAGGGACAGAGTCATGGTGTGGTTTGGATTTTTTTGCTAAACCCTTTCAGTTCTCCTTCTGCCTTTCTAAAGTTCTTAAAATTTCTTGTCTTCAGTTGCTTAACTTTTTTTTTTTTTTTTTTAAGTTACATCGCCTTGCCATGATAGTCTTCTGGGATGATTGCTCTGCTTGCAAATATAAGCCATCTATTGTCTGTGGACTGAATTATTTACAAGGGGGCCTACAGACTCCTTATGAGGGTTGAGTTCTATAATAAAAGCTATGTGAGTAAAGTAACTGTCATGCATCTTTCAACAGGTCAGCTGTTCTCTGTTGATTAATGTATCTCTCTTGGTAACTTCTAAAATGCTGGTACCCTGTAGGGCTCTTCAAACACCTCACAAATCAGCCTTGCAGTTTTTAATGCTTTTTCTTTTCCCCACAAATGAGAACTTTCCTATAATCTTTCTCTAAAATTTTTCTAAAGTCACATTTGCATGCAGGCTAGTATGAGACTGTTTTCAGTATAAGGTAAACTTATTTTTCTGTGGAGCTGTGTTGCGGAAATGGTGCAATGAAGAATAGGCTTTCAGAAAGGAGGAAATGCTTAAAAACAGTATGTGCATATTACATAGACAGATAGATGCACAGTGGTATGTTTAATGAACTCTCTAATTGTTCGTGGGCTGCCAAATCAAGATTTCATGATACTTTGAAATGTAATGCATGAAAGTCAGGTGTTGTGGGTTTTTTCTATTTTTTTTTAAAGTTTCTTTTGGGGGAGAGGGATTGGGTGTTTGTTTGTTTGTTTGTTTATGGCAGGCCATATGATCAGTTAACCTAGTGATGTAGTAAGTTTTAATATATCCTCAAAATAATGATCTCTCCTGAGCTGCAGTTAGTGCTGCTTAGGGAAATTACCGGTTATCATCGCCACATGAAGAAACAGAAGCTTTTAGGAAGTGCCTACCTCCTAAGCGTAAAAGGATAAAAATACTCATTAAGCTCATCAGAGTACCACTCAGAAGCTCCAGTTTAAGGCAGCTTGAAATTATGTCCTTGTGACACAGCAGAAAAAGAAGAGGGAGTGCCATTTTGGAGGGAATATAGGTAGGCACAAAGGACCTCATCTGCTCTATCAGCACATATCCACAGATGCTGATGGTGCTTAGAGCTACTGTTTACAGAAACATTCCGGTTTAAACCAGATTTCAGGTACTTGACAGATGTCTAGGATTCTATTTAAACCATGTGCATTTCTTAAAGAAGGAAGCTTGCCAAGGTATGAGACTATTTCAGATGACTCTCGGCATGTCTGATGTCAAGGGGTGATTTAAACAATAGAAATATGATGGCCTACACTATTCATACAGGTTGTGGGGTTGAAGGGATGTCAGTTTGGGGTTTTTTTGTTCTTGGCAGGGTGGTTTATATATCTTCCAAAGTTTCCATTTATTTTCTAAAATCGGTTCTGGAGATATAGAGACAGTGCTAAATAATATGGTTTATTGCTCTTAAAAAAAGAGCACAGTAAGACATTTCTGTACCATTTTTGTGATTTCTGTATTTCAGGCATGCACTCTATTACAAACAGTGCACTTTATTTGTGCCATGTTGCAAACTGTTTCAGGTATTAACCAGTACAGGATTCAGGCTGTGCTTGTTTTGTTACAAAGACATATTCCCTATTCCTTTGTGGACCAGTGCCTTATCTGATGAAAAATAATGGCTTATTTATTTTTAATTATTATTCCAATTTGCTTCTGGAATAATCCAACTGTAAAAGAGAAGTACATCACTCTTGTGTTAACTAATATTTTCTACCTTGATCTCTTTCATTGCATTCTATCCTTTTTCCTTTTGATTTATATAAACACCTGTTTTGTTAAAGTACTACAGTCTCCAAAGATCTTAGCATTTGATATGGTTGATTATAACGTTCTAATGGTTAAATTGTCTCCAAGGGTTTGATGGTTAAACTGAAATACATCACTACATATACAAATCTAATATGCTAAAGAGAAAATAGAACAATTATATCCGGGACTTTTCTCTTTATATTCTTTTATAAAAACAGAACTGATGAAACTACTTCATGTTATTTTGTCTAGGCCTGAATTTGTATAGTTTTTAGTCTTAATTTTTTTGTCATGACATCCATCTGTTTGTTAATTGCATAAATGACAGTGTGCTGGTAATTCTGTTAAGAGAAAGGGGGCAAGATGGAAATACCTATGTCTTGGTTTGGAAGACAGGTGTCTGGTAGGGAGGGCAGGAGCCTCCCTTAGAATGAAAATATAGACCCCCTCCTTCCAAATTGCTGTAATTTTTAAATCAATGGGCTCTCAGGCACAGATCTGGGGATAGGAATAACAGGTCTTTACTAGTGTGTATAACAAGGCAAACAAACCACAATAACTACAGCATTAGCAAGAAAACAGAACCAGGGACCCCATGACCTTCTCAGCTGAGACGGGAAGGGATGGAGGAGAGGCTTTGCTTCACAAAACCCCTCGGGCAGTCAGTCCTGGTGCTCCTGCAGGGCTATGAGGAATATGTAGCTGGAACAGCAGGGATGAGCAGAGATCCCAGGCCAGTGGCTGAGATGTATCATCAGCTCCACTGCGGTGGCTGGCACTGCCACACGTCCCAGCAGGACAGGGGGTGCGAGGCCCACCAATGAAGAAGGAAGAAGCAGCAGCAGCAGCGCCATCTGGGTGATGGCAAAATTCTCTTCAAGCCACAACAGCTCCGAAAGAGAGTGTCTCCTTCTCCAGCCCAAGAAACCAGCCAGCCCCCAGCTGCCCCCTCCCACCCCCTCCCCTGCCCCCCTTCCTCCCGGGCCCAGCCGAACTCTTTGTGTTTCTCAAGCCCCCAACAAATACTAGCAATAAGATTTCCCTGCAACCAATGGACAACATATTCCATCGGTGAGACAGTACAAAAGATCACCAAACCCCCAGCAACCCATTAAAATGTAGTCAAGGAATTCCCTGTTTATTTCTTCTATACTAAAAATGCAGGTTTTTTTGGAAGTGTGACTGTTTAACATTGCTTAAAAATGCTTAAGTTGAAAGATTTTCAGACTGAAATTCTCTCTCTCTCCATGAAACCAGTAAGGTCATTGTCAGCAATGCTTGTTTCACTCAAGCTGTTCTGCTGATACACCTTAATCTGTCTGGGAGGACCTGAGCTAATCAGAGCTTTTCTGTCAAAGCTGCTGGCGTGGCTTTGGGTTGCAGCTATTGCTCTCTTGGTTTCCTGATTTGGACAGTCTCTTGCTATAATAAAGTCATTAATACTCATTAAGTTTCTTCATAAATACTTACTACTATAGACCATTGTGAAGTTGATCCATGTCTTGGTTTATGTTGCAAGATATTGGTGGCAGGAGACATGTTGAGTTACTGAGTTCAGCAGGTTTAGGGCTTCTTTGTTTTATGCTGTCCTTTCAGGCCTCAACCTGTTGAGAACATGCAGTATCTTTATTATCATGCATAATCTTTATTTGCTCTGCTGCTGATTTGCCCTCATCCTGAAGGTGAAGGACTTAGATCTAGGAGGAGTTTATCTAGAGAATTCCTCATGTAATACGATTTTTCACTGTAATATAGTAACCCTGTAGTGGTTTAACACTAGCCAAACACCAGGCACCCAGGAAGGCTGCTTAGTCACCCTCCCCTGCCTCAGCTGGACAGAGGAAAATTAAAGGAAGGGTTCATTAGTAGATATAAGGACCAGGACAAAACACTCCAAGGGCAAAACAGTCTCATCTTAGAGATTGTCTTGGTTTGAAAGACAGGTAGGAAAGTCTTCTGCTAAGGAAGGCAGGACCCTCCATTGGAATGGAAAGTGTAAATCCCCTTCCTCCAAATTATAATTTTGAAATTAAGGAGCTCTCAGGTGAAGACATGAGAATAGGAATAACAGTTCTTTACTGGTATGTATAATAAAGCAAACTAACAACTACAGCATCAACAGCACACAGAACAGGAACCCTCTGGCGGCCTTCTTGGCCGCAGGTGCTTTCCCCTTCAGTGCAGTTCCAGGCACAGGCGGCAGGGGCGCTGGTGCTCCCGGTGGGTGGAGCAGATGCGGTGATTCCCCCACAGCTGCAGGGGGTGCTGTGGCACGAGCCCGGGGAGCACGCGGTTGTGGCGGATTTGTCCGAGATGGGCAAGGGATGGAAGAGAGGCTTTGCTTCACAAACCTCTGCTGGGGTAGCTGGTCCCAGTGCTCCAGCAGGGAAACAGCAAGCTGGGCTGGCAGGAATGAGCAAAAATCCTGGGGTGGTAGATGAGATGTGTCAGAAGCTCCAGAGCTGTGGCTGGAACCGCGAGACGTCTCAGCAGGCAGGAGGTGCTGGGCTACAGTGCAGCATAAACTCGGAACTGTGACAAAGAAAGAACAGGTCTGGGACAGTGGCAGCCCGGCTCCCAGCAGGGCAGAAAGGGGAGAGCCCAAGATCCCGGGCATGTGAACAGACAGGGATGTGTCCTTCTTTTAATGAGGTTAGGGTGTTTGTTGTCCCAGTCCAATAGCTGCTCTTATGAGCAAAGGGTTGTTATAGATACATCTATTGTTGGCTTTTCGCAAATATTAAAATGAATGTTATGTGTATAAGAATGGAAATTTTTGTTGTATTAATATAGTTTTCTTTATTTCTCTTATTGATGAAACTTAGAAATAGTGGTATAATACATATATGTTAAGCTATGACATAGCATTAAAACAAAAACTACTTTTGTCTGTATAACCCAAAGACTGAAAAAGATAGCTGGAGACCCTTTTTTTTTCCTTTTGTAAACTATCTTATCCAGATGAAGACAGCAGTGACCAGAACTCTGGGGGGAGGAATTTATTGCAATTCTGGTATCAGGGAATGTAAATCTCAATGGCGCCAAGAAGATTGATCTATTGGGAAGGGGGCAAGAGAAAACTAAACAGAATAACACCAAAGGTCCTAAGAAGAATGTATGAATATGTATGAGAATTTATGGATATGTAGTAGGGTTCTGTTTTTAAGGGACAATCCTTTGTTAGTAAGGTGTGCTCTCTTGGCTGAATGCAGAGACACCCGGCCATATCTGTATACTTTATTTTTTTTCTCCTAATTGTCTTTTTTATTAAACTTTTAAATTCTATAAAAATTATGTGAACCTTGTTTTTCACAGGGTCAGCCACAGAAAGGATGAGGCAGTACAGGACTGGGCTCTGGCAGTGACAGGGAATTGTCTTTGCAGTAAGCAACAGCTTGCCTGTCCTCCTCCGAAACTGAGAGTGAGACCTCTAGCAGCTCCCCAGCCCCTGACTTTTTTCCTGCTCAAATCTCCAGGTATCCCCTCTCTTCTCCCCCGAGTTTGGCCACTACTTTGTTTTTCTTAAGTTCTCATAATTACCCCATAGTTAGTTTCCTAGCAATTTACGGGAAAAAATTCCGTAAGTATGAAAGAAAGAAATCCAACCCCCAACAGAGATAAAAAGTGAATTTATTACTAACAAAATCATAGGAGTATAAGCACAATAAGCCTTTAAAGCTTTTTTTTTTTCACCAGCCCCTCCCTCCTTTCCATCGACAGCACACGGAGACAGAGCATGGGGTTTTGGGTCAGTTTGTCACTTGAGATCTTATGTTCGCTAAGGGAGAGGAGTCCTTCCCTGTGAGACTGTGGCGTCCCTACCACAGGAGATGGCTCTCTGTGAACATCTCCAGCATGGTTCCAATCTCCCCAGCAGCAGTCCTCCTAAAACTGCTGCAATCCAATGGGTTGCAGCGGGGGCCCCTCTCTCCACCGGGTCTCCCACTGAATCACAGCCTCCTCCAGGCATCCGCCCACTATGGCATGGACACTTCCCCCACAGGTTGCAGGTGGATCTTTGCATCCCCTGTGGATCTCCATGGACTGCAGGGGCACAGCTGCTTGACCATGGTCATCACCACGGACTACAGGGGAATCTTTGTTCTTCCGTTGTATAGTTTTATATATTTTATCTTTTAGTATTGAAGTGAGACAGTACCACATTTAATAAGCCTAAACTTAATCCCTAATGTTTGAGGAATCATAGCGGGTCTGATTATTTCCATGAGCATCATCAGTAGCAAGTTAACCTCAAGGAATAGGATAAATCCTTGTATGCTAAGGTACCTGCTTGTGACTTCATTTTATTGCTGGGAATCAGGAGTCAGGATACTTTAATACTGGGTCTGACAGTGACTCTGGGTCCTAATAATAAGTCAAGATCACTAATACAAGTGCCCTTGCTAGACAATGTACTCTGACAGTTTCTACCCTGAGTCATTTTCATCTGCAGTTGGATGAAATACAGCTTAACTTCAAACAAGAAAGAAGCTGATCTACAGCAGACAGAAGTGTCAACACTAAAGTTTTCATAACTAAATGCCTATCTTTTTTTTCAGGCCTCCTTGAATGTACAGAGTCTACAAAAATTCATATCATACAAATTACAGTACCAAAGAAAATTGTTCCAGCTGCCTGCTCGCTCATTCATTCATTCATTCATTCATCCATCCATCCATCCATCCATCCATTCAACTTAGTCATCCAAAACACATAAAGAAGACTGTATAGATGCCGTAAGTATCCTTATTTTTCAAGGCTATATCCTGCCTAGTTTTTGACAGAGTTTTTGTGACTGTTGCTTGTACTGTCCATCAATACAGAAAACAGTAGTTCCTGATTTCTCTTCTGGGCCTTTGTGGGACTGTGTGTGCATCACTGCCCCTGGAAGAATGGCTGTCTCCCAGTGCATCTCAGTTTTTCTCCTTTAAGTTATTACAAGGGTATCTTTTCAGGGAATTATGTGGAGATCTGGAAAAAGAAAAAAAAAAGGAGAGAATATTCTCTGGTACATGTTGTACTTACAATCTGCTTAAACTTTGTGCTACAATGAGCTAGCTAGATTAGAAACTAAAAAAAAAAATGATAGGAGAAAAAAATGAGAGAGAGGAGGAACAAAAAGATAATTAATACAAGCCAGAACCAGTGCAGGAGTAAACCTAAAAATAAAAAGATGACTGTTTTGAGGAAAAGCAAAAAAAAAAAAAAGGAGATAATACCTGTAATGACTGAGACATGACCCAGAGCAGCAGGGAATCTGAGTTGTTTATTCAAAGAAATAAGCTGGTTTTCTACACTTTTTCAAGGCACAGAATTTCGTTATATGCTAATTCTCACTACATGACCTATCACACATTGCCATGTCAGCAACACTTTCTTAATGTCCTTCTATGGGATGATCACACACTGCTCACCTGCTTATCTGTCAGCTTCTGGCAGGCTCCTTTCCATAGGGCTGTGCTGTGTGACACCTCCTCCTGCCAAGGTCAGGCAGAGACAAGCTGCTCTGTGCTGCCATGTGGTGCCATGTGCTGCCTGTTATGAACAAAAACTATTTTCAAGCAAGATGTGTTACGATGTAATATTGGTGTTACACTGTAATCCCCTTTTGGTTGGGTCACTGCCACTGCTCCCCAACATGGCGCACCACCAACCTCGGTATGTAAATGAGGCAAAAAGGGTTATGGGGGCAGAGAGAGCCCCTAGATCAAGTGAACCAGATGCAAGAGAGACAAAAGAGCCTCATAACCTAACTGACAGAGAGACCAGGGTGTTCCTAGCCTTGACTCAGAATCCTCACCATCACCAGGAGAGTGCTTGACTGGGATGACACCGCTACACAAATGAGCCACAAGAGGTCTTCCACGGTATTCTTGTGAGGATGGAAGCCCAGGCCTGCTGAGGAGACTATCGACTGGACTGAAACTCCTCCTTCCTGGCGACCTCGTGGGAGTGGCAGCGGCGTGCACAGCCTCCTGAGCCCCCACCTCAGAGCTGATATCTCAGTAAAGGCACAAAAAAGGACTCAGGTGTCCTGCCCATTCATTTTACTGCCTGTGCTGCTTGTGCTGCCATGTGCTCCCATGTGCTCTCATGTGCTGCCTGTGCTGGCATATGCTGCAGGTGTGTCCCACAGCCCACAGCTTAATTCCATCCCATCTCTTCCCACAAATACAAGTCAGAAAGAAAGGAAAGACAAGACTTGTATAGTAGCTGAATTTCCAATAAACTTCTATTGAGATCAGACTAGCTCTGCTGGGAGCAATAGAAGTGGGAAAGCATTAGATGTAACTGAACTTGTGATAAATCCTCCTTCAGCCGAGCCTTAGTCAGACATATACTGATCTAATAACAAGACATGATTACAGTTTAATTGTGACTAGTACTTTCAGAATTATGGATAAAATTGATCGTTTAGTGTTGACTTTTACAATTCCCCAAGGTAACAGTATGGGGTTCTCTTTAACTAAAGGAATTATTCAATTTGAGGCTGAAGCCATATAACTGCACACTTTTGACACAACTAGGATCATTAATATTGTCACAGAAGTGTATGTGAACAACTTATAAATCGGGTACTAGTCACATCCCATGTTAGTAAATTCCATAGCAACTTACTTAACATTTTAAAATCTAAGATACTAAGTTTTAAAACTTCAGCTGGCTTTCTGATTTTCAGTTTGGAAGAATCCTTTTTGCCCCACTTTTCCAGATGTGATAGGCATTGCTCAAAGGCTTCATTCCTCTGCTGCCTGAGAGTGGAAGTGCAATATAAGAACATCTCTGATGTTCTTCATGATGTTGGGTGTGATGAATAAGAGAAAGTAATAATTTATATTTGTGGTTGTTATTACACCTTAAAAAATGTGCTGCTGGTTGTTAGAGATAAGATTGTTTCCTTTCCTGTGATATCTAGACTACATCTCTGTGATTCATTATGGTTAGGATCTGTCATTTTTCATGGGTCAGCAAAATAGAAAATTGGGGAGCCTGTTTTCTTGAAAATGGAGATTTAATTGTCTCTCACCTAAAGTATTTTTTTAATCAAAATTCACAGTTTTCTATAAAGCTCTTGATTTTCATTTCTTTTAACCAAAAATTTAGCACTTTTTAAAAAATATAGGATACATTAATTCTTCTTGAGTGACTTCACATGCTTTTAAGCTTTAAGATTGAACTGAAATTATTTTGTACTCTAAACAGTCACTATTGTTGAACACTTCTTGTGCATATGTGTTTGATTTCTACAAGTCACATGCAGTTTATATGCTTACTTGCTTAATACCTGTGTAGGTAGTGATGTATCTTAAATGGTATATAACTAGGATCATTACAGATACATGTTTCTTTTTCCAAATTTTAGTGTCTTTTCTTTGTCATTACCATGATTCTTAAGTAATTTTCATAATATATATAATGCCAAATCATATAACCCTAGTGAGTATCTAGCTTGGCCTTGAACACTTCTAGGGATGGGGCATCCACAACTTCTCTGCACCACCTGTTCTACTGCCTTATGGCCCTCAGAGTAAAGATTTTCTTCCTAATTCCTAATATGTAAACTAAACCTTCTGTCTTTTAGTCTGAATCCATTCCCCCTTGTCCTTTGTAAAAAGTCTCTCTCCATCTTTCTTGAAGGCTTCCTTCAAGTTCTGGAAGGCCACTATGAGGTCACTCCAAAGCTTCTTCTCCAGCTGAACAAATCCAACTCTCTCAGCCTTTTCTTGTAGGAGAGGTGCTTCATCCTTCTGATCATTGTGGTGGCCTCCTCTGGACTCACTCCAACAGGTCCATGTTACTCCTGTGCTGAAACCCCAGACCTGACTGCCCACTCAAGGTATGCTCTCAGTTCCTTAGAAAGTTTGGGTTATAATGAGGTAGGTGTTATAAAGGAAAACCAGTTGCAATATTCGCAGAGTCTTCATAGAGGTAAAAGTGAATTTTGCTTTATTTCTATCTTTAGCACACTCTTATTGGGTCCTACAGGGTTCATGCAGCTTCACAAGTTACTATTGGCAAATACATTTTGTTTATCATTCTTTTTCTTGTACACAACATCATTTTTTTTCTTCATTCTCACTGCTTCAGGAAAGTTCCAAGGACACTATCTTTGGAATTGTCGTCTGGGTTGAAAGCTGCGTTGTACAGACAGGCTTTGACTAAAATATCATGCCCTTGCTCTGTTAAAATGTTCTCTACAGTGTCTGACTTATTTTTTAAAATCTAATGATTTCTTGGGCAAAGAGAAATTTCTCTGTCTGCAGCTAATAATTTCCATTAGTTTCAGAAGACAAAGAACCAACATGGAAAAGAAGTGGTTAGGAGATTTGCTGATAGATGGACTAGGTTGTTCCCTTGGCAGCTCTGTTTTGGGTTGAGAAAAAGATGCTAGTGAGTATCTTGGGGAAGGAAACTATAAGTGATGAATCTAAGATGTAAAAGATGAGTGAGGAAGAGGAATATGATCTGGTGTGCGCACTGAAAGTGCAGAGAGAAAAGCCTTGAATAGTCTGTCCATTAGAGTTTGGCACTTGGTTATTGTTACATAAAGGCAATAAAAATATCTTATATATGTTATATAAATAAACATATTTTACATATATTATATAAAAGCAATAAAAATATCTTACCAACTCATCCCTGCAAAAGTACAGACAGCCTGTTAACCTGATTTGTATTGCAAGAACCTCTTGTATGATCCTAGAAAAGAGGTGAAAATCCTAGAAAAGAGCTTGATGCACATTACTGGCCAGGCTGGGGGAGAGGAGGTCCAGCCACAGTGGTGCAGTAACTATCCTATATAAATAACCAAAGCCTCATAGCCTGGAAGGAGACCTGAGGTCACCCATCTGGATGACCCGGTTACCTGGAGGGGGAATATCTGGTACATACAATCATGCCATCTTCACCCAGGATGTGCCACGTCTCCATAACCCCAGTAGGTTGACTGATTTCTTTGCTCCTACTTGGCACCAGGAAGATAACTGCATGCACGCAATGAATCTGACCCATGGGAGCCAGACCTGTTGAGAAATCAGCTGAACTCCTCTTTCAGGTCACTTTTTCAGCAGAATTACACTGGCTTTAGAAAAGTAAATTCTAATTTAAAATTGTGTAGATGCAAATTGAACTGCACACACTGCTGTGATGAACGTAGATGGGTTTTTTCCAACAGGTATGAAAATTGGTGTTTATCTCTAATGGTAAGTGTACAGGCTATTTATTTATTTAATTTAATTTCCAAGTGTGGTGGCTTTCCTGCTGTCACCTAAGGTAGTGTGTTTTCTACATAAACATTGTTTAATAACAGAATAACAGACTATCACCCCAGATTCTGTACTTTTGTGTTAACCAGCTAAGTGTTTTTTAATATGTACATGACAACAATTGTATTGCTACAAATGTGAGTACATAGAGAGCATAAGGCAATATTTAAGGTATACATTTTTCTTAAAATCCCTTTGGTGAATACAAACAAAGCAAAAGGACCTTGAACTTCCCTTGTATTGATCTGTATGTTGCATCCTTTGAGACATTTGTCACTGTCAGGTGAAATGACCTTGTATATCAAAGAAAATATTTCTTTTCAGTCATTTTTTCACTGCCATAATTTTGAAAGATGGAAAAAATTGAAGTGTTGTGTTGATGTATTTTATATATTAATAAGGGCCTGTCTGCACAAACTAGTCTTTGAAGTAAGTCGTGATATTAAAGACTAAAGTCCTTGAAACCTTCATGCAGAAGAGAGAGTAAAGTAAAACAATATCCTTGTGTATAAGAGACAGAATGTAAACCTGTGTGTATTAGCCAATAGTAACTTGCTTAGCCCGCAGACGCTGTAGAACCCTATAAAAGGTGTGCTAAAGATAGAAATAAACGGCGTTCACTGTTACTTCTGTGAAGAGTGGTGAAAAGCTGGCGGACTCTCAATAGCGTTGAGAATTATAACATGTTAACCTAACTGTTGAGCAAAATTATTTCATTTATTCTAGTGTGAAGTAACTAGGATTCTGATTTTGTATGATGATTTTACAGTCAGATGTAATGTGGCTTGTTGCAAAATTGTTGTGAAAGAGTTGCAAGTATCTATCAAGGAGAAGAGAGTAATTAGAAATAAAAGCCTATGTAGGAAAACCCAATGCTGTGTATAAATATGTAGATCCTAGAGTGCCAATAAGCTGCACCTGTGTCACGATCCACAAGGTGGGATTCATGATGTGGTTCTTTTATTTGATCTTGGAGTACAAAAGATTATCAGCAAACCAGGGACTTGAACAGCAAAACACACTTTATTGAGTGTTTATCAGCAATAATATGCGATAGAGGGAAAAGAGGAGAAAGCAAAGCATAAGAAAAAGAGAGTGAGGGGATTATAGCTACCAACGTCGAAGTCCACTCAGCCGTCCAACCGATGCAGTCTTCTTTCTGTTGGGGAGATCTCAAATGAAAGTAAGTTTTGGGGCGTATTTTATAGTTTTTTACAAAGCGAGGGGCACAAGGCCAAAACCAGAGGAGATTGATGACCATTGTGAAGAGGCCCATTGCTCAGGGGGGCAGGTGTGGGGTACAAGTCTCTACTCGCCAGCAGGAACGAGGACAGTGTACCGTGGTAGCACAGCAAGCACACCTGCAAACAATCACTTGGCAAGCATCTACCTCAACCAGGACAGAGCCCCTGTACCAAGTCCCTTGTGATATTCAGTGTCTTTCCTTGCGGTGGTTGTGAGACAGATGGGAGAATCTTCAGACCGTCTCTTACAACCTGGACAGCTTATTGGACAGCTTAAGCTGCATCTCCTGAATGTTCCACAAAGTTCAAGGGCTCAATTAAATGGTAGAAGATGATATCATATTTCTGGGAAGCCACCTGTTCTATAGCATTACTCAAGGGAGCCCATTTAGGTGTGAATGTATTATAAACATTACTCCATCAGTGGGCTTCTAGTGATAAAATTTCACCTTTACTAACCAAGGGTAATCTTCCTTTCAAAGGAAAGCTGATGTTAGATATTTCTTTTAGCAACAAGATAAATTATAATTATATGTGTTTTGTCTGAACTTTATCCTTCTGATAAACCAGTGGTTTATCCTATAGTTTTTTGAGCAGTATTTTAAGGAATGTTTTAGTAGGTGTCTCGGTTTTGGGAGACAGGTGTCTGCTAGGGAGGGCAGGAGCCTCCCTTAGAATGAAAAATGTAGACTCCTCTCTGAATTATGATAATCTTGAAATCAAGGGACTCTCAGGCACAGATCTGGGGATAGGAATAAGAGTTCTTTACTAATATTTAGAACAAGGCAAACAAACCACAATAACTACAGCATTAGCAAGAAAACAGAACCACGGACCCCATGACAGCTTTCTCAGCTGAGACGGGAAGGGATGGAGGAGAGGCTTTGCTTCACAAACCCCTCGGGCAGTCAGTCCCGGTGCTCCTGCGGAGCTCTGAGGAACACTTAGGTGGAACAGCAGGGATGAGCTGAGATCCTGGGCCAGTGGCTGAGATGTATCAGAAGCTCCGTGGCGGTGGCTGGCGCTGCCACATGTCCCGGCAGGACAGGGGGTGTGAGGCCACCAACAAAGAGGGAAGAAGAAGCAGCAGCAGTTCCATCTGGGTGATGGTGAGATTCTCTTCTCCCCACCGCAACAGCTCTGCACCCAAAGTGTCCTTCTCCGAAGCTGAAGAAGCCTGCCAAACTGTTCCCACCCTCTCCTTGTCCTGTCCCCTTCCCTCCCTGGGCCCGGCCAAACTCTTTGTCTTTTCTCAAGCACCCACCAAGTACCCACAGTTAGGTTGTCTCCGCAACTAATGGGTAAAAATTCCACAGGCAAGCCAGAACTAAAAAAAGGACACCTAACCCCCAACAGTAGGATACAATTTTGTTATTTTCTTATATATTTTAGGAATTTAGAAATTATTTTAGGTAATCAAACTTTTCTTTATTTCAATTAATGAAATAAATAGCAAAAGAGAACAGATATCTTGTGTTAATTTTCTAGGCACTCGAAGAAAACATCTATCATAGGAATGATTTGACTGGAAGGATTTGACTGAAGGATTTGTCATCTGGAGCAAGTTGCCTTGCTATGTATCCTTATCTATAGATATAGCATAAAGAAATGATAGTAATTTAGATTAGGCATGTAACTTTTAGACAGCTAAAGCTGAGCCTGACTTGTAATTGTTGCTTTAAACGAGTCATTCTTGTTGTTCAGAACCCTTGATTTCTTTCAATTGCATGTGATAGAAATCTATTTAAATCAACCTCTTTTCATGTTCTTGTTTCAGCTGCTTAGGAGCTGCTATTTGTCAATCCCTTTCACTAGTTGTGTCAGTATAAATTCTTTTATGCCTCTATTGATGCTGTCAGATGGTAGGTGGCAGGCTTATTGGTTTGGGGATGCTAAAACTTCATGTGGGAACAAAAGGAAATGGGTATTTTCGGGGAAGAGAAATCCACCAAGGGTTTCTATATGTGTGCAGAGATGATCTGTTGATCTGGAAATAGTGAATGTCCTTGAAATACAGTATAATTTCCTTGTTTTAAAGTCCTTCCCTAGCATCCTCTTTTGGCATTTGGATCCAGGGGTAGAGGATCTTTTGTTATGTAGCAATGTGGCATATTGATGTTTTTTTAAGAAATCAGACCTTTTTCAACATAAGAATTAACAGCTCTAGACATGACTATTGGTCCAGAAAGGACAAAAATTGAAGGCCTGGATTTTTTACGTGAGAGAACTGATTCCCAGGGGATTTGGGGAGACAAATTCTTGACAGATTCATGGGGAAATAAATCATAAGGGGAGTGTTTGTTCCTTTTGCATAGGCTGCAAGCCCCACAAGCCATCTGGTGATAAACTGCCTGCTGAGGAGTGCTCTTCATAATTCAGTCTCCTGCAACCTATGTATCCCATTCCAAAGGACTGACCTCACTGGGGCTTTTGTGGAAAGCATGGTATGGGAAATGCCTGGGTAGGTAATAAGCTTGTTCCCCCTTTGCTTGGAATCATAGACTCCAAAGGCGTCTGTAATTTTCCCAGTTAGAAATAGTTTGTTAACACAGAGATCCATCTAATTGAATTAGGTAGGTGCTTCACAGTGTGCAAGCACTCCTACAGACCTACCCCTGAGTCCAGCATGCAGGCATGGATTTTTGTCCTTTCCTGTTGTTTTCTCTTAAGTGTTTATAGGCTGAAATTATATATAGCAGGGGGGTTGTCTTTTTTGATTAAAGAGGCTAAACTCTTCAATGGACCTCTGTGTTTTGTAGACTCGTTTTTGAAACATTATGTAAAAAAACTTAGTGCATATTGTTGAAATGACAGAGTTTCAAAACTGTTTTTCTATGTGCATGCAGTTCACAAGCATAAAATAGAAACAAGTTTAACAAATATGACTTTATGTATCAGCTATGAACATTAATGTGTTTAAATACTCTTGGTGACTTAATAGACAAATATAAGGGGTTCTCAAATCCATCAGTCTCCTTTCAAAATCCTTGCTGTTACAATCTTATTACTAAAAGTTGTGCCTGCATCCCTGATATGGATTTTAAATACCCATAGCATTTACTTAGAGGTTATTAATGCACTTACCTTTAAGCTTCTGATTTTTCTAGCTCTCACCAGGTTCAGATGGGTTTTCATTACCTCCACAGAGCAAGACTGTGTCGCCCTGAAAACTCAGCTTCTGAGCTTGCTGACATGGTTTTCTAAAGACTTTCCCAGGACAGTATCTATAAACATAGATATGTGTACATTCTTTCTGTTACACGTCTTGTGATGGGCATCTCTCATGGCCAGTGCAGTGAGAAAGTGTTATCCTGACCATCCAATCCCTGGCCGTGGTCAGAAGCCTATAAATCCTGGGGGGAAAAATAAACTTTCTCTCACCACACCTCGACCTGTGTCCGTGTGATCTGTTCATCATCAGCGGCAACAAGACTGTTCAGGTCAGGTGTTTTGGGTGATCTGGTTTCAAGTGTTGTACACAAGGTATTCATGTGCCTCTCAGAGAGAGGTCAACAACAGTGAAAAAGCAGAGAGAGATATGAAAAGAATGTATCCTGCTCTCAGCCTGCCACCATCACCTCATTTGAAATTGTTGCTATGAGGGACACTTTTAGCAGGGTTTTTGTGGACAAATTTCTGCTTAAAGGGATTCATTAGGTGCCTTAATTAAAAAAATCTTAAGAAAAAGACAGATAAATGCATGGAGATCTGCTACTCAATGTCAAATATGTTGGAGGAACAATGAAGTGATGTACTCAAAACTAATCTTAGAATTGGTAGCTAAGATACCTCAAGCATCCAACAGTAGTTCTCACTGCAGATAAAACACTGCAATGGGTGGTGCTGGTGATTTGTTAGGTTTTTTGTAATGTTATGTACTTTTGCTTGTATTGTACAACATTTGTCATAGGTAGCTTTTAGCTAAAGAGCTCATATCATCATCTTGGTCATCATCAAAGAGGGAGCTGAATTTGTGGGGGGGGGGGGGGGGGCGGGTTCAAAGAAGAAAGTACTGGCCACTGTCAACTGATGCACACTATTCCAGTATTACATATTTTTTGTCTTGTCCACAACAGAGAATATTCATCCTAAACCTCAACCCTTTCCTAGTAGCCAGTTTCCCTGGTAACAAAGGCATTGATTCACTGAATTAGACCAGGGTTACTATGGAGCCATACTACTGACTTAATTTGAGGCTAAATTCTGATGTACCTGGAAATAGAACTGGTGTTAGTAGCATTACATGATCTCTTATTGGAATATTTTTTTCACTTAAAGGTAACTAATCCATGACCAGTGAGCCAAATAAAGCCCCACCCCACACTTTGCCTCCTCCTGGGTGCAGACCCCTGGCTGTCATCTCTGTCAAGTGATTAAAATGCAAGGTATATCCAGTGATATGAAAAGATTTGTCTGTGTTCCTGAGTCATTGCCATGTTGCCCCAGGATAAAACCTTTTAGCATGTCTGAAAGAGGGCATGTGTCTCTTCTGCTAACTAGGACACGTTCTATGAAAATTTCTCTTAGAAGTATATTAATTCCCCTCCATATCTTTTCTAGAGATCCAATCCCCTTATAATCCTATTGAAATTAGAGTTACATTAAACTAAAATTAAATTAAGGCATATCTCCTAGTGATACTTTAAAAAGTTTCAGTGAGCATTACAGCACCAAAATTTGAGTGGCTAACAAATCATGTCCTCCTGCTGTGTTACCACCTGGATGCTTACCCAGGCTTCAGGCATGCCTTGCAACTGCCCTTGCCATATGCCCATATAGTGCCTTTATTTAGTTCCCTATCCCTCACATGTACAGAAGGTATTATTTCATTTTTTACCCTCCATTTTCTCAGCTCTGAATTAGAGGAACATTGGTTCATCTGTTCATTTTATGATTCTTTGCTTGCTTTTTCACCTGCTTTTTGTACCATTGCAATGCTATTCAGCTTCATGTCAGCCATGGCTGAATTAAAGTTGCTCTATTCAATTCAGGATGCTCAAGAGGGAACAGCCAAATAATAAAGCAGCACATGGTCTATGTTTAGCAACTGAGTTTGTTCACTTCAGTTTGTAATCTGTAGCTGCTTTTTCATGATGCTGGTAATTCAAACATCAGCACTATCTGAGCATCATTTCATGTGGGTCTTTGATAGGCCAACTATTTGGAGTTTACAGTACTGTTTAAGTCAATTTTGTTGTACAAAAGTTCATGTTCTATCTTGACTCAACACTGCACTCAATAAAAGGCAAAATTAGAAATACTTGTAATTAAAACATCATCATTGTCATCTAAATTGCTGCCCATCTGAATCAGGCTTAAGTGCACAATGAATTGATATGCAGAGGTAGAGTTTCAGACTCTGCAAGTTCAAACATTTCTACATATTTCTGTATCAGATACACTCATTTGGTTGCTTAAAATTTGCCTCTCCACACTATAACAGCTGGAGACTTGCTTTGATTTAAAGGACATAAAATAACTGGGAGAAGCATCTGGAGCTGACACACACACAGTAAGTTCTGCCATGCTCTCAAGGCACCAAGCCAACACCAGAATGGCTGCCATGGCATCTCAATGCCCTGACTCTTCCCCTGCTTGCCAAAATTAGGCTTGCATGAGTGCCTACATCTGGTGCAAGCCACACTGTACTTTGGATCTGTGCCTTGCCACCACCTGGAAGAAAGACTATAAATTAAAGGCTGGAACTGAAAGGCATTTGATTTTGTGAGCTGTAGGGAACATAACATTTCTGTTTGTGTCTGCTGCTCTGAGTATTTCACAGTAGATAATAAACTGAGAGGACTGCATGTATCTAAATCTAAACTAACTACTTAATGATGGAACTTTTTATAAATCAACAGTCAACAGTAGCTAGCAGTCATACCTAATGACAGCAGATGGACTTCACAGTGTCTATTCCAAACCCTTTGTTACTCTGCTAGTCCCTCCAAATTCCACTCTTGTTGCAACCTCTTTGTTTTAAACAAGCACAGTTGTCTTATTTTTCCTAATATTTGCTCAGCTGCTTTACCCAGACTGTTCTATTGCAAGGGATTGCAAAGGCTTAGTCTGTGGCTGGACCACTGAGTCCTCAATGTCCTTGTAGTCCTAGAATACTGGCTTTTGAAGTAAACATCCAGCTTCTCATCTATATTCTCAAATTTAATGAAGGATTTTCTCAGTACTGCATTTCTTCTTTGGGAGGTTTCTCATTTGTCCTCCTTAGTTGCATCTACATTGCCATCTGCCCTAGAATGCAAGTCCTCTCATCATGGTCTGGAATCTTCCTTTTCTCTGAGTTGTGTCCTTTACAACAGAGTAGGTAATAATAGAAAACAGGCCCTGACATGCAATCATTATTTAGCCTGCCTGCAAGTGTAAAGCACTGACTCCACAGCTTCTCTTTATAACACTGTCTATTGGGCTTGGTTTGGGGATTTTTGGTCAGTGTGGTTTCTTTGTTTTGATCACTTGACAGCTAGAATTTTTGTACACTAGCTTGCTATGTCTCTGTCCATGTGTTAGTTGTCTGTCCCTTGGCAGCAGCGTTCAGGTATGGTTGGTACATGCATCTCCCTGAACATGACAGTCACTCAGCTGCTGTCTCTGAGCTGCTGTTCTACACCTGCCTCTGGCCATAATGCTGCCTGCTGTGTTTAGGGCTCTGTTTCAGCTACTTGTTTGTGAATCTATTTCATAGACTGGATTCCCTGTACATTTATGGATTGGTGTCTACTAGCAATGACTTCTGTAATGCGCTGTGTCATGCTACCATACTCTTCTTGACATCTGGCAATGTGCCTTTGTGTACTCCTGCTCCCAAGGAGGAAAGTTTATGCATCATGAAGCTTGGTTGCTTATGTTTTTGGAATAGTGTACTGAAATCCCTCCAGGATGCTGGCAGGAGACTTTGGATTGTCCTTAATACCAACCCCAAACTGAGAGTACCCCCTGTTGCTTCGTGGGTGAATAAGGGAAGGTATCAGTGAGAACCTCTCACATTTGTTCTTACCATTTGAATTCTGCTGCTGAGACACTGGCTTATTGCTTGAACCCAGTCTAGTGATTCTCCTGTATCTTAAAAATGGGATTTAGGGTTATTCTATGACATTTGTTGCCCAATTCTAATTCAGGTGCTCTACATGGCTCTTCATCTCTGTGTTCTATGACATTTGTTGACAAGGTGGTGTTAGTAACAAACATAAATCACATGACATCAGACAGTAATATATGAACTTGAGTGCTAATTTCCCATGTTAAAAAATAGACTAATACCATGTAGTTTCTGTCAAACTATCCTCTGAGCTTTTTAGGAGCATTCTGGGCATGAAGAAACTGTACATGATCTGCGGCTCTTTCCATGTACCAGGAGAAATCAGACATTATTCCAGAATATCCAGAAGAAAGTATTGAAGTCCAATATTAGACTGCAGCTGTGAACATTTTCCTGTGGCACTCTGAAAAATAGGGTATGCCACTTACAATCTTGGTGTGCCTCAGGGACAAGAATGATCAAACCAAAAGACATACCCATGCAAGACTCTTCTTATTCTGTAGGGATGCTTCTCTACCTCATAAGCAGCTAGTGAGAAGCTATCTGTCAAGCAGGTCACTTCAGTTACTGCTATACTGTGGACAGCTCCAAACTAGATTAAATACTGGGTGAGATATTTAATTTGTTTAGTGATTCATTTTACAAGGCTCTGAAGAAAATGAGTACATTAAAATTGCTTTTATAAAATAAAAAAATATTATCACAAATTATTATAAAATATAAAAAATGTAAAATATAAATATCAAATATAAAAATATTATCACACAGTATTATCATAAATCTGATTTTGCTAAAATAAATCAAACCATAACAAAATTCAGATAGGATTAAGCATGAAAAAGGTGCTATGCCATTTTAAAATTATTTGGTACAACAAAGAAAAAAATTAAACAGATTATTTCTCTGGTTCTTACAAAAAAATAGAACCACTTCTGTGACCATGAGACATGAAACATTTCTAGAGTATCAGATATAATCAAATGGATGGGGATGCTTTACTGGCATTCAACAAGTAGATGTTGTACTCTCCTAATTTACAAAATCCTCTTAGATGTTGTACTTCGAGCCCTCTCTGGGTATTTGATTCTGTGAACAGCTGCTGATCATTCAGATTTATTGCTTTTTTTTCACATACTAATGAAGAGCTCATTTATGCCTTTGCAATCTGGTGGGATTTATATTCGAGTACCATCCTGAGCTTGTGTTCTAGCCCAAAGCTCTTCTATAGATTCAAAGTGCATCCACACTGCTCAGACAAAGCCCTGTGCTCAACAGAAGGCCTTAGGAGACCTCAGGGATCCAGAAGAGGCATATGCTAAGAGCTCTAAATGAAAATCTATGTAGCGCAGAGAGTCTGGACAGGTCTATTCCAGTTTGGTAGCAGCACTAGATGGTCAGTGTTGGGCTCCATCATCCATCAGCATAGCACATAGACGATAAAGCACCGAAATGCAAGGTGTACTTGTCCCAACAGAAGGGACAAACTAGGCCCAACCAAGGATGTTGCTGTCCGTTACTACTCAGTCAGAGTACTAGTACTCAGTTACAACCCTTGCTGAGCCTCTGGGTGCAGGCTAAATATTGATGCCTTAAAGACCTAGAAATGAAAGAACACACTTTTGAGACATTATTCATATAGGAGGTAATATAAAGGCTGGTTTTTATCGGAGGTTTCCAAGGGGCAGATATAGAAAGTGCACACTCCTGCATGGGGTGAACACAGTTTTGTAAGTTTAGCAAATTAATATAATTGACAAAAATCCCCAATCAGAGATATAAGTGGTGAGGTAATAACCCCTTTTGTTTCCACCTCTTACTGTAGCCTCCATTTAGATTGGAACTAAACTTTGTGAAATGTGTGTAAAGAGCTGGTTTCAACCTTGGCTGCCAGGAAGAACCAAGATAGGATAGGGGTCTTGGACCCCCTGGAATGTGTTTTGTCTTTCTGCCTATCAGGATAAGGAGAAGTACTGAAGCTAGCTAGGAACTATACAACTACACAACAATAGAGCTATGAATATATATGAAGGAAACACAAAAGCAAAAATCATTCTGGCATCAATATGTTTGTTGGGGCAGCAAGCTCAGCAGCTCATGTGTGTACAAAACACGTGCATTCATTACCCCCCTCAGAGGCAGCATGAAACAGGCATGTTTCTACTTGCTGAGTTCACCAGGACCAGGTCTTCATAGAACCGTGGTATGGTTTGGGTTGGAAGATCATCTTGTTCCAAGTCCCCGGCATAGACAGGGACACCTTATACTAGACCAGGTTGCTCAGTGCCCTGTCCCAACTGACCTTGAAGATTTCCAAAGACAGAGCATTCACAGCCCCTCTGGGCAACCTATTCCTGTCTTCACATTGCTTCAATAATTGCTATCTTCACAGTGGCTCAATAATTTTAAAACTGGGAAACAGTATTCACTACTTTTCCAAGATTTTCATGTCAGCATGAGGATTTCTTTTAAAAGTAATTCTAAAATAATTAATCACCATTTCCTTTTTCTTTTACATTTATTTTTCCTTAGTCTTAAAGAAGTCAATGACGCAACATTTAAGACAAAGGGTGTTAGGCAATATACATTAAAGTACTTCTTCAGCCCCGTCCAGTTGGTGCTTGGCTGTAAAAAGCAATGCTGCATTTCATTTCAATTTAGAGCTGAACAGAAGCCCCTGTAACTTTCCTAGGCACTGGTTCAACTCTGGCTTGTATCTCTAGAGCAGTCATGGAAAGGTGCCAGTCTAGATATAAAAATACATTGCAGCAGACCTCATGTTAGGGATAGAAATGAGCTGAGACACACCCTCTAGTTAATCAATGTGAAAAAGGTCCCGATTTATTCTCTGTCATCTGACTCCAACTACTCACTGATTCTTACTACAGCAAACTCTCACTGTAGGCTTCTCTGCAGACTCTAACTTCAGGTATTTCCTTGCAGACTCTGATTGCAGGTATTTCCTTGCAGACTCTGCCTACAGGATTTTCCTGCTAGGCTCTGCAGGCTCCAACAACAGGCTCCAACTGCAGACCCAGACTGACATCCCTGCAGGTCCTTCACAGCAGCAGTTCTCTCTCCTGTTTGACCATTTCCCTCAGTCCTTCTGAATTGTTCCTTCAGTTCCTCCTTCCTCAGGATCCTCCCCTGACCAGGTAACTCATTCTTTTACACACTTATCCTTATTAGCTGGGACTCATCAGGGGTGAGGTCACCTGTAATCCCTTCTCCTACAAAAATATATAAAAAATGAGGCAGCTGCAATAATTACATAGCATTTCCCTTTTATTGTGACAAAGTTTCACATTAGATGAAGGAAGAAACTGAATTTTCTACCAAGATGAATTGAAGTGCAGCAAGACCTCAGTGTCAGTAATGCCCAACTGCAGGAAGGGCTCAGCTGCCCTGGCTGGTGCTGGACATCCTCTTCTCAGGAGAGGAGCATGATTTGCGCTTTGCACCAGTGCCCCCCTGACCAGAAAGAGGCCATCTCTTGGGGATGACTGCCCCCCCATATAAAGGAAAAGGTCCGTTTGGTTGGAGCTTCTCTGGTGGAATAGTTGTGGTAACAGGAGTGTGGGCTATAGGCTATAAAAATGATTCTACAAGCCCAGTAAAAACTAGGAATGCCTCTGTGAAATTAATTTCATCAATCTAAATTTCAGTTAGTTTCAAATTACTTATTATTCATTAGTCTAGTTCTAAATTACAACAGTTTAAAGATGACTCAGAGATCCTACTCCCACACAATTTCACATTTTGACTTTTTTATTATTACTTTATTTGAAAGGAATAAAGAAATTTATTTGAAGCTGCAAAATTTTTTATTATTATTAATTTTTTCATTATTTAATTGTATTAAAAATATGCCAGATTAATGGAAATATTTGGAAACAGATCTACCCCTTTTCCCAACACCTTCTAGGTAGTAATTCTTTCACATCCTTTCTAAAAAAAATTAGAATCAAATCAAGACTGTCATTAGAACACTTCTTTCATTTCCTTTTGGAAAGCCATAAAGCCTATTATTTTTAGGCAAAATATATTTTTTTTCTTAAATAATTGTGGTAAAAAGCACTGGTTTCTGTGGTTATTTTAACTGTTGTGATGCTTTGGTGCATTGTGAGGCTCTTAGGCTTAGTCATCAGCATTGCCACACTAGTTAAGTACTTCTGGCAGCTACCACAATACTACACTTTTGAAGTCCTTCCTACACTTTTTCCTATGTTACTTTGTTAGCATTCAGGAACACACATAATCACGAATGATTATATGAAGGTACTTTATTGAAGAGCTCTGGGTGTCAGGGGTACACATACCCAAATCTGACCCGATTTGGTTTTGAGCTGAACATATTTTATACTCTATTTATTTATATATAACTCTTTATACATATTTATATATAACTCTTCTGAATCCTTTTGTGCATTTAGCAAATGTCCCAATTTCTCATCTTCTATTGAATATTTCAGTTTTGGAGGCAAATTAAATTGAGGTGCATTAGTCTTTAAAGGTATCAATGTCATTGTTGTTTGCACTTCTCAAGCAATCTGCCAGGCTTTCCAGTCTGCTTTTCGATTTCCCTTTACTCAGTTCTAGTGTTCTGGCTAAGGCAACCAGTTCTGCCCTCTGGGCAGATGTATTTTAGTGATAATGCTTATGTCTCCACTACTGTACTGACTGTTGTTACCGCACATCCAGTGTATCTGGTCCCATTCTCCGTGAAGCTGCTTCCATCTGTGAATAGCTCCCATTCTGGCTGTTCTAGTGGGATGTCTTTCAGGTCTTCTCTTGCTGAATAGGTGTACTCTATTACTTCTACACAGCAATGCTCTAATGGGCCTTCTTCTGTTGTGGTACCTAGGAACAAAGCTAGATTCAAGAGGTTAGTTGTCTTTAGTGTGACATCATCCTGCTCAGTCAGGATTACCTGGAATTTCATCATCCTGCTTGGAGATAGCCAATGGCCCCCCTTTTGTTCTAAAACAGTGGTTACTATATGTGGCATGTAGACATTTATGTGTCTACTCATCGTGAGTTTTCTAGCTTCTTGGATCAGCATCACAGTGGCTGCAACTGCCCACAGGCATGAAGGCCATCCAGCACTCACGTGGTCAAGTTGTTTGGAAAAGCAGCCTACCAGCCTTTTCCAGCTTCCCAAACGTTGGGTCAGTACTCCCAGTGCTAGGTGTAGTCTTTCATGCACAAACAGGTGAAAATCCTTGGATGAATCAGGCAGTCTTAAAGCCGGAGCAGTTGCCAATGACTCCTTTAGTTTGGGGAAGGCCTCCTTCTGTGGTTTGCTCCAAGTAAACAGCTGTGTTTTCTGGGCTTCATACAGGGGTTTTGCGATTAGTCCATAGTCCATGATCCATGGCACCACTCTGTCATTCCAAGGAAAACTTGTAGGTTCTGGGGTTCTGGAATGGCACAAATAGCTTGAATACGATTAGTACCCAGCTTACGTTGCCCTTGTGAGATTTCACACCCCAGGTAAATCACAGTCTGTTGGGCAATTTGTACCTTTTCTTTAGACACCTTATATCCTCCCATTCCCAGTTGATTTAAAATTTCAATTGTTACCTTTCTGCAGGTTGTTTTCTCTTCTGCAGCTATCAGTATATCATCAGCATACTGTAACGGCAGGTATTGTTCTCAGTACTTGCCCATTCTCAGCTCCTTTGCCACCTGACTTACAAATAGGGTTGGACTGTTGCTGTATCCTTGTGGGAGTTGTGTTCAGGTGAGCTGAGTTTTCCTTCCATTTTCTGGATTTTCCCACTCAAAGGCAAACAGTTTCCTAGTTTCTTTGTCAAGGGGTATGCAGAAAAAGGCATCTTTTAAATCAATTACCTTAAGCCATTTATATTTCTCTTTTACGGATGTTAACAGTGTGCAAGGATTAGCTACCACTGGGTAAATATCTTTAGTTATTCTATTATTCTATTATTGCTCTCAAATCCTGTACTAGTCTGTATTGGTCAACACAGAAATTTGGGCTCTACTGTTAACTACAGAAGCAATGGGTGGACATTTAGGACTTACTATTACTGTAATCAGTATGTCTCCAGTTTTGTTATTTCTAGTGAGCATTTTAAATACAACTAACTTCCTCCTCTCTGCTCACCCATGAGAGGCAGAGTTACCAGTTTCCCTGATTCTAAAGCTGTTTGGGCTCCACTCCCAGAAGCTGAGAAGGAGACTGCTTTGGCTCACAGCCCAGAGCCTGTGGAGGTGTGCTGGGTTATACAATGGGGCATTTGATACAATGAACCTGGGACAGTGCCAATTAGAGTCTACTTTACTCAACTTTTAAGTGATAAGCCACCCATTATGTTTTGGAGACCCCTTTCTTTATTTCTAGTGACCACTAATACTGGCAATTAGACATTTGTTTTCTCGCTCTTTTTTTTGGGTTTTCATTAAGAGAACCAATGTATCTAACACCCTTTACTTTCTCTGATTTTTCCTTCTGGGATTTTTTACAGGTCCATAATTTCACAGGTAACAACATTGGTGATTCATAACCAACAATTAATTTTCTTTTGTGTATCATTTGTAAGCAGGCAGCTTTCTGAATATTTTTCAATAGTTGGTTGGGGGTACAAACTATAGCAATAAAATCCCCCCTTTCCAAGGGGTTAAGCCCCTCTGCCCAATAAGCTGCGTGCTGAGTTAGGGACCATGGGTTATGTATGTCTCTTGTTGTTAAAAATACTTCATGTCCCCAGTACCCACTGGATTCCTGTTCTCTCAATCGAATTTGATCACTTCCAGTGAGACACTCGGAGTACATATTCTGTCTCTGACTCTTGAGGGAGACGCCTGTACTCCCTTTTTTCTTTTCTCTTTCTTTCCATTTTTTTCCTCTTTTTTTTCTTTTTTTTTTTCCCTTTTTCTATTTTTAGTGGTTATGTACAGATCTAGATCCTTATCATTGATATAGTTATATTCTGTTTTAATTAAAGGTTTCAAACTAGGACAGCAGTGTTCCCACAATTTTATCCAAGTTAGCTCTTTTGGAGGGTAAATTTGATTAATGAGAGGGGTTTCCCTCTCTTGTTTCTTTTAGCAAGTCAGCATTTTATGAATTTTATTATGGAGGGCTGCTCGCAACAGATTGATCGTACTTCTTTCTTCATCCAATTGTTTTTGCAAAATTTTAACTAGGTTTTGGAGGGAGTTTATTGTAGTTTTTTCCTCACTTCCTTACTTACACTGAATTTCTATAGCTGCTGTAAGACAAGCTCCCAGTTTAAATTTTGTTTCATGTTGTAAAGAACATACTCTATCAATCACATTTTCCAAATTAAACCAATTATTGAGCACCAACTTTTCCCTCCTGGAGAAGGTCTGGCATTGTGTTTTGCTAACAGAGCATAACATGCATAAAATGCAGTTTTAACTTTTGCACTGCTGTTTTCAGTCATTTTTACAAAGGAAAAACCACTACAGGGAGGTATAAACTTAAATTATACACACACACACACACACACAACTTTTTGCTTCCCTGTATGGGTAAAAAGACCAAATCTGCTTGGGAGGCACTCCTTCAGTTTAAAATTCTGGTTGTCTCTTTGCTACACAAAGCAGTCAAAATTCATACACACAACAACAAAAAACAGTCCCTCCCTTTTGCACTAAGAGATCTTTTGCTCTGCAGACAGAGCCCTCAAGTGAGTGTGGGGCGCTTTTCACCTCAGCATGTGCAGTTTGTGGGAAATTCGAGTCGCCCCCCTTGCTTTCTAGACACCGCTCACTCTTTTGCGAGTGTTGGGCTAGCTGCGGCTGGCGCAAAACGTCTTTCCCCTAGTACAGACTGCACAACAAACCTGCAGCCCCTTCTGTCTGTCAGAAATCCTGTCCGTGATTCCAATTCAAACGTCATGATTCGCTAACGCGAGTGGGACTCGTGAGAGGTTAGTTTGATCTCAGAGTGCAAAAAGGACACAAAGGGATTTCAGTTTAAATAATAACAACAATAATGTACCCTTATTTTAGTACCAACAAGGGTTATGCGTTAGAGGAGAGAGAGAGAGAGAGAGATAAGGAAAACAAAGTAAAGAAAGAGAGAAGAGGTTATAGCTACCAACAGACGAGACGGGGTTGCTGCGGTATTTTTCTGTGGGAGATCTGGCCGAAATTATCTTAGTCTTTCGTAATTCTTCCCCAAAGTTACCTTGTTTCCAATGTGCTAATAAGCACCCCAAAGGAGAAGTACCCGGTATGGGAACATAGCAGCCCAAAACCCTTCTCGATGTTGCAACTACAATACACCAAATGCCGAACCTGCGACACTTTCGCAGTCGTCTTTTGGATGGCGCCTAGGCATTACCAAGAGGAATTCCTTTAGCCCAACCACACACAGCTTTCGCCGCGTCTAACTGGCAGGCACCCAAACCAAAATAAAGCACCTTACCTTTCTCTCCCGGGGACGTTGTGAGCAGCGGAGACGGTCGCAGCCAGATGGGCTCCCCGAGAATCCCTCGGTGCCAGCTGGAGCATGATCGGGTCGTGAGTGAGCTCAGCAGCACTCACAAGGTCCCATCTGGGTTGCCAAAATGTTAGCATTCAGGAACACACTTAATCACGAATGATTATATGAAGGTACTTTATTGAAGAGCTCTGGGTGTCAGGGGTACACATACCCAAATCTGACCCAATCTGGTTTTGAGTTGAACATATTTTATACTCTATCGTTATGCAACTTACATATTAATTATTAAACTTACATTGTTCTATTGTAAGCATTGTTTTTACCCAAGCATGGATTTCTCGTGATCCTCCCTAGCCCCCAAACATTGTTCCTCATGTTCTTTAAATAATAATTATATCTGATCACATCTAACAATTGTATCATTTATCATATACTGACTACACAGGTGCAGTTTGACCTGATCTTTAGCAAGCACAAGGCCTAACATTTCTCGGGGCCTACTTTTCCCAGGGCTTTCCAAACCTAACTTTCTTTCTAAGTCTCCGAACTTTCTAAGATTTTAGAACCTTTTACTATGAACTTCATAGGGAGGCTTTTTCAAATTCGCAAATTAGCCAGAATGTTTGCTAACCAGATAATAATTTGGAAATTAATTTTATGTTATGTAAAATGTAATAAAAAATGTAAATCAATAAAATGCAATTGTGGCTGGCCATGTTATACTTTAAAAGCCAACTAATCAGTGTCAAATTGAAGGAGCAATTTTTAATGCATTCAATATTACTGCAGATGCTCTCAGGCAGGGCACATTAATTTTCATACTAAGGATAGGCAACTGGAGAAGATATAACATATTAAACATAGCAGTGCTTTCTTTCAAGGAAGGAAAAGTTCACAATTTTTACTTGACACAATGTTAGGATACTTTGAATACTGTACTTTCTGCCAGCATATTTTAATAGAGAAAAACTTAAGGATGTAATTCTTGGGTTTGTTATGAGATTTTGAAAGTTGTAATGAGCTGTTGTGTAGAGACTTCTGCAGACTACAATACTGAAATTAATGGACGTATTTTAAACACAACAACCAACTCAACTGTGAGAGTGAGAGCCTGTTTTTTAATTTTAGCAGAGGGACAGAATGTAGTATATGTGGTAAGAAGGAAAGCCAGCTGTAGTGATGACTCAGCTTGGCTCCAGCATATGCTGTTGTGCATATCACCTCCCTGGATATATATTGTACAGATGCCAGCCAGCTGCTTTCTCTGTCCAGGTTGGTCCTGTGCACCCTGGGGCTTTGATGTTTAAAGGTATGCTCTCTTCACCTGCTTATGGAACTCTCCTGTTCATACCTACATATAGCCAACCTATATTCTTTTGTCTAAAGCTGTCTTCCTTTACTAAATTGGCATATCTTAAGGCAGATATTCTAGAAAGGCTTTCAGCATGTCTTTCAGGTTTATCTTCTACAAAATGTTCTGCATTTTACTGTGAGTCCTCAGTGCCTCTTTTTGGCCATTCACTTGCCTCTTTTTACATCATTTTGCTTAAACTTCAGACTCTTCTTTCAGTTGTGTGATACTGGCAGCAACTTAAATTCCACCCTTTTAATTGCGTCATTTTTTGACTGTCAGCATACCAATTTGTTCTGAGATGTAGGTGTGTAAAAGCACAAAGAAAAAAAATCTAAAATTCCAAATTCATGTGTCTTTTCTCTGTAGGCAACTAACTTTACTGACAGTTCTCTCTGAAGATTTTTAGTTATTAGTTCCAGTCCAGTAACATCAATGGATCTGAAGGAACTCCAATGTATCACATACCAAACAAATAAAAATACATATTTTTGGTCCCCAAAATACATAGTATAAAGGCATTCTCCATAAGGAAGTGATGTAGGACTAGGCTGTTATCCTGATGGATTTTTCCTGTGCAATTCCAGTAAGGTGAAATGTGCCTTTTCTTGTTAGAGAGCGGTGTGAAATGATCTCCCTACATGCGTATTTAGGAATGTAACATGCAGAAGAAGCTTAGAAGCTGATGTCAATGCCAGTCTGGAAATCCACATCCAGCTGTTTGAGATAAGAATAAGCAATGGATCTACATTTTCCTTTTTCATGTCTGTTTCTGAAAATATCTAATCTTAAGTCTTGGAATCATAGAATCCTAGAATGATTTCAGTTGAAGGGACCATAAAGGTCATCTAGTTCCAACCTCACTGCCATGTGCAGGAATTCCTTTGACTCTACCAGGTTGCTGAATTCCCTGTGCAGCCTGGGATACTTGAATACTTGAATACTGACAGGGATGGGTAGAAAGCTTGTCAGTAGTGAGTTAATGCATTGCTATGCTTCAAACTCTGATGACCATTCAAGCAGTCAAGTTAGAACAGGATGTGCATGGAAAGCTGGTGTGTTGGAAAGGTAGAATCAGAAAGGAATTATAAATATGACTCCTTAGCCAGAAAGGCTAAGGAAGAAATACAAATGAAAGCACGGTTTGAATAATTCAAAGAAACCAGTCTGGTATGCTGGAACACATTCTTTCCTCCAATAAAACCAAGCTGAGACCCCTCTCCCCAGCTTTATAAGGAAAAGTCTGAAGTACCCCTGAGATAACTAAAAATATGCAAAAGCAGTGATTTCCATAGGTTGCACACAAATGTTACTGTATTAGTATACTTATAAAGATTGGTTAGTAAAGGAATAGAATATTCAAATGTATAGGTTATATAAGTAATTGTAAAGGAGAGCTCGCCTCTTTTTCCAGCTCTCTCACTTCTGTTCTGTTACTCTCTTTCTTAGCTATATTAAGTCTTAAACTCATGTATTCATATTCTACCCCCTTTTGTATTGTTCCCTCTGAGCCTGCTTTGAGCTTCATCTGCTGGCTCGTAGCAGGGCTCTCTCTCCCACGCCCTGAAATAAACTACTAACATCTAACTCAATAGAGGTCTCTGCCATATCCCAGACCATCCGCACCGCGAAGTATCACTTACACTGACGGCTTTTACCCATGAAGGTAGGGCAGCACCTCTCTGGAGCCAATTTTCCTGTTCAGGTCCATGATGACCACACAGCTGTGCAGTTGCAAGAAGCAGGGGCAACAGCAGTCATATTCCCAGAGGGGCTGTGGACCAACCAAGGACCCCACAACCATTTTCAGAGACTCTCTATCAGAGCACTACACATGCCCCATAGTATTGCATCAGACAAATGAATCCACTCCCTAGAGGAAGATCTAGGCATTCCCAATGCCAGCTTGAACATATACAACTCAATGAACTTTTTGTTTTGGGGACCCCCACCCTGAACAGATCAGGACTGTGACCATCACTCTGACCATAGATACCAAAACTGCAATGATCAGGTCTTGTTGCCAGATCCACAGATATCTTTCCTCCCCACTATCTACTATCCACTATCCTTTCCTTCACTTTCGTTGCTTTTCCTTATTTTCTTCACGAATTTTCATACTTCTATAGAAAATAACCAAAATGGCCACATACATTCTTTTCACTGCAATTACACGGTTTTAAAATGAATTCTCTTCATATATACACTGGTCATTCAGTGTTCTTTCACTCAAATTGACCCTAAGGGATTTATTAACAGGAACCTTAGTTACCCTGTCTTAGATGTGTATTGTAACAGATAAGGCATAGATGACTTTTCTGGGAAACCTGTTTCAGTCCCTCACCACCTTCACAGTAAAGAATTTCTTCTGTATATCTAACCTAAATTTCCCATCTTTCAGTTTGAAAATGTCTCACTGGTTTTATGATAACTTCCAAAATTCTACTACTACCCTTTATTAACAAGAGAGAAGATTGTACTATTATTTCTCTGGTATAATTGTTCTTCCCAATGAAGCCTGAATAAAGCCTGAATTCTGTATAATGTTGATACATTGGCTCATTTAGAAAAACATTGTTAGCAACTGATTGCTTATATAATCTTCTTGGCAATTTTTTACATTTAGATTGTCCTTATTTTGTTACAAGAAAAGAACATAGAGGTTTTTACTTCAACTGGGTCCATTAATTTTCTGAAGTCATTTGGGCAGCAAGGTGTTTAATCAATCTCTTATGTGGTTACAATGAGACACTTATTTCTAAAGAACATAAATTGAGTGCTTTTTTTCTAATGTTTAAGGCATTCATTAGAAACAGGCCACATTATCTGTGAAAGATTAATATGTGTATGAACAAGGAGTAATGTAATCAGGAATGGTAGTTTTATAGCATCATAAAAATGGGGCTAACTAAAAATCATTGTAAAAGAGATGCAGCGTTTTAAACAAACTCTCATTGCTGGTTCTTTTATCATTAACAACAAATTAGAAGTAATTACTTTCTAATGACAGCACTGTCTGATCTTCAAATCATACTTTGTAGTGATTATCAAGGCAGGTGTGGAGCAATGGGAATGCTTAACTAACATGCATGAAAGACATGAGTGATTAGAATTAGTTCTATATGTTGACCTAATTTTCTTTCAGGTTTTCAATTCTGTATGGAAGCAGGACTCACAAATCTCTTTCTCCCCAAGGATGTTCTGTTCAGACAAATACACTTTGGTGATTTGTAGCCACACAGCTTCTGCCACGTAATCTGAGGATGTATTCAAGCTGGATACATTTCTCTGAAATTCTAGGAATAATGATAGAGAAGGTGAAGAGCAGCACCAAAATTTTGGATGCCCATTCAGCTTCCTTTTGTTAAATTTTCTAATATTATGTTAGAGAATCAAGAAGCCTTTGAACCAGCCAAAGAAGCTGAAAATTCAAATCAAAACTTTGATTACAGTTTGCTGAAGTCTCTTTCTAATCAGTGGGCTTTTGATTTTTCTCTAAATAATATGTAGAATATTTATATTTACTGAATATTTATTTTTCTGTTTTTTCTGTATGAGTGCTGAATGCTCTTGCTGTCATACATGAATACAATGGAATTCAATTCTCAATTATATTGGTTAGTAATCACATCAGTTTCAGTGTTGTTTTCTTTTTCACTGAGACCAAAAAATGGTCAACTTTGCTGTTCAAGCAGGATCTTCTTGAGTCCTGAGTATATGTGGGGAAAACGGCTCCTAGGGAGAAAAATATTTCAAGTAAGAGATTTTTAAAAAGCTACTTTACTGAACTCATCATTAAATATAACAAAATAATAGCTGTAGAAATGGTCTTAAAGAAATATGAAAGAGAATTTTATACACTTAACGGAATGTGAAAAGTCCTAATGCTGAATATTTTATGAGGTTAAGGCTGATATGTAGTAAGCTGAAAGGAGCGAAGTGTGTTAGTGCATCATTGCACCTGCAGGTGGGAACCTCAGCATGGATCTCAGTTCAGTGTCAAAGGAACTCTGTTCCAGGACAGAATGCATCTCTGATTACGCAATCACCAATATAAGCTATTTTATTTCAACTACAGTAAAAGGATGTAATAATGGGTGTGTTTATTTTCTCCTGGCTGCTTCTAAGCATGAAGGTAAAGAGTTAATCCTTCTTTCAACCTTGCTAAGGTTTTCTTTACATTCTCCATGTCCTTATTTTTCTTTCTGATTTAAACTAAAATATTTTATTCATAAATCAACACATTACAAACTAAACAAACTACAAGTGAATTTCCTCCAGTGTTATCTGTGTCTATTTCTAATTTATTTTTAGAATACCAAAAATCTTTTGGTTTTATATTTGCATAGATTCTAGCTTAAGAGAATTGTGGTATGTGATTTGGGTTTCTAGATATTTCTGAAGATCCACACTCTTTTTATAGATACTCCTAATAGATCATCTGACATTTTTTTGTGAGTCAAGCTCTAACTTTAGATCAAAGTGTGATTGTGCTAGTCATGCAATGCCAAAGATCAAAGCTGAACACAGACTTGGTTCCTGCCAGGATCTTTCCAAATAACGTACCAGGAAGATGCCGTAGTGTAGGATCTCTTCTCATCTCGGTACAGGAGACGTGTTGGGAGTTGGTTTAGTTGGCTAAACTGTACTGTGATCCACTGGTCCTCCAACATCATCTCCACAAACAAGACTAAGCTTCGTTGTGAAGCAATTAGGTTTAAGTAATTAAAACTACCATCCATTTTAATTAAAGTTCTAAAAGTTCTCATATAATTGATGTTCGTCTTGTCCAGAGGATAACTTTTGTGACCACTGGAAAAGAATATAATTCCCAGATTTGAAAATTAAATGCCTGACATTCACTGCTTCCTCTTCCCGCCTCAGCACTGCTTCTCCCCCCGCAGAAACAAGTAACCAATGCTAAATGACTTGAAAATAAATTCTGTGCTTTTAAACAAATTTAAGTTGAAACGTAGCTAAGCATTTTCAGGTCCTTCCCTCTGGAATATTATAAGGAATACAATGATATAATTTTCTTGAAAATGTTAGCAGTGGAATGAGAATTTTCATGAACAAATGAAAGTAACTGGGTTGAATGTCAGAATATAAATGCAAATTTTGATCAGGAAATCAGTTTCTTATTTGTATTCATATGTTACTTCATATGAAACTTATGAAAAGTAGAAAGCTGCTAAAAACCAGTTGTGAATATAAAAACATTGATAGTAAAATTAGTCCTATATGTGTAGCAGTGAGCTGTGAGACATTGAAATGCTCCGTTCTGTCACGGGTTTAGAAATACCACCTGGGTTGGAACCTGTATTCACATTGACTCTTCAGCAACTCTTTCAGAGGTGCACTAAAAAGTTTTATTAATTGGTGTTATTAATATACTATCTTCCTGCCTTCCTTGCCTGACTGAGGAGATATACTAGTCTCCAATCTACTTTATGTGGCAAAGTGCTGATTTAATCATGCTGTATTTAATCGTGGTATGTGTCTTGGTTTGAAAGACAGGTGTCTACTAGGGAAGGCAGGACCCTCCCTTGGAATGGAAAGTGTAAATACCTTCCCTCCAAATTATTATAGTTTTGAAATTAAGTAGCTCTCAGGTGAAGACATGGGAGTAGGAATAACAGTTCTTTACTGGTATGTATAATAAAGCAAACTAACAACTACAGCATCAACAGCACACAGAACAGGAACCCTGTGGCAGCCTTCTTGGCCGCAGGTGCTTTCCCCTTCAGTGCAGTTCCAGGCACAGGTGGCAGGGGCGCTGGTGCTCCCGGTGGGTGGAGCAGATGCGGTGATTCCCCCACAGCTGCAGGGGGTGCTGTGGCACAAGCCCGGGGAGCACGCGGTTGTGGCGGATTTGTCCGAGATGGGCAAGGGATGGAAGAGAGGCTTTGCTTCACAAACCTCTGCTGGGGTAGCTGGTCCCAGTGCTCCAGCAGGGAAACAGCAAGCGGGGCTGGCAGGAATGAGCAAAAATCCTGGGGTGGTAGATGAGATGTGTCAGAAGCTCCAGAGCTGTGGCTGGAACCGCGAGACGTCTCAGCAGGCAGGAGGTGCTGGGCTACAGTGCAGCATAAACTCGGAACTGTGACAAAGAAAGAACAGGTCTGGGACAGTGGCAGCCCGGCTCCCAGCAGGGCAGAAAGGGGAGAGCCCAAGATCCCGGGCACGTGAACAGACAGGGATCTGTCCTTCTTTTAATGAGGTAGGGTGTTTGTTGTCCCAGTCCAATAGCTGCTCTTATGAGCAAAGGGTCACCCACAGAAAGGATGAGGCAATAAAGGACTGGGCTCTGGTCGCAACGGGGAATTGTCTTTGCAGTAAGCAACAGCTTGCCTGTCCTCCTCCGAAACTGAGAGTCGGAGCCCTAGCAGTTCCCCAGCCCCTGACTTTTTTCCTGCTCAAATCTCCAGGTATCCCCTCTCTTCTCCCCCGAGTTTGGCCACTTCTTTGTTTTTCTTAAGTACTCCTAAGTACCCAATAGTTAGTTTCCTAGCAACTTATGGGAAAAAATTCCATAAGTATGAAAGAAAGAAGTCCAACCCCCAATAGTCAGAAATGCAGAATCCAAACATGAGTGAGTAGTGAAACCCCCAAAGGTGTGAAATGTTTCAGAGGATAGTCAATTAGTAGCAAATTGTGCCTATCTTGCGCTCTCTAGTTGCTAATCCAAGCAGATGCCATTGTGCTTGCAGGATCTAACGTGGGTGAAGATTTCATGTCCATATTGTGAAGAAGCCTACTTGGATGTCCTTCCATGAAGTCAGTAACTAATATGAGTAGAGCTATACAAGTGTTAATAAAGTGGTTATGCTCCTTGAGCTATTATTATTATTATTATTTAATTCCTTTTTTTTCAAAAGTGAGTAAAAATTTAGAAAACTAATGGAACCATGTAAAATACTTTCTAGTGAGAAGATGTTTGTTGAATATGTAAATAAAACTATGGTTTCCTGTAGCTTTTGGTTTTCTGTGAAGGACAAAAAAAATTAGTTAATTGAAATTTCCCCTATTTCTCTATACTAAAAATCAGTAAAAATTTGGATTTCCATGGGATTTCATTTGATGTTTTGTGAGAGAGCTATATCTGAATATTAAGGTAGTGTACTGAAATACAAATAAAGCATGCTACTACTTGTCGTGGTTTTAAACCAGTAACTTAAAAAAAGATTACTTATTTCTTGCTGTGAGATATGGATTAGAACAAGAGCAAAACAGGCATAAAACTTAAAAGGAATAAAGAAAGTTTATTGACAAACTACAATAATAAGAACACCAGAATAAACTTCCAGAAAAGGCTTTTCATCTCTTATCTACCCACTATTCCCTTGTTCACATGACAACAGAGACAAAAACTTTGGAACTTTGGTGGTTAAAACAGTCCCAATTCCTTCTACAGTCTTTTCACCAGTCTTTGTAGAGAAACAGAAGTCTCCTTCTGTTAATTTATGGAGTTTCTCACAAGAAAACTACTTCTGTTATAGTTTCTTATTGCCCTGATATCAGCTGCCCAGAACTGCTGTTATCAGAGCTCACTCCTCTCATTCCACATCACTCTGAGGTGTGTATGGGCCGTGAGTCTAGGGATGGCATTTTAAGGATGAGTTATTCAAAAGCAAAAGTCTTCTTCATCAGTTTCTGTGAGCTTCACTAGAAAACAGTTTTCTCATTGCCTCTCAAGGCTTCAAATCTTCCAGCACTTCACTGTATCACAATTATTCTACTTTTTACTCAAATTTTACATCTTGAACACTATTCCTCCCCATACTCTGTCATGAATTAAAGGAGTTATTTTCAGGACTTCATTGTCCATCTCCATAGTTTTAACAGAAAGATATTTCAGCTTAATTAAAGCATCTCCTTATTCTGTACCTTTTCTGAAGCTTCTTTTCTTTCCTGTCACTGGTAGTTTATAAAGTCTCTTTTCATGTTGATCACTCTCTTTTTCTCTCTCTGGATAAAAAGATTAATCCGCAAGTCTCATCTGGGTAATGAAAGAGTTAAAATCTTGCCTAGGCTTTTGTAGATAGTTCTGTAGCCTCGGCTGGTGCAGGAGCTGGAGCCGTCTGCGATGGAAAGTTCCTCATGGCTGCTCTGGAGAGTGTAGTCACCACCCCAGCCCGCTGCAGGTCCAGAGCCTCTCTCCTTCTTCACTCGGCAGTCTCTAATTAATTTAGTCACAGCAAAACCTGCAGCCGAGCCAGAGATCAGCCTGGCCCGGCCCAGCCAGAGCCCGGAGAAAACCTTCCGCAGGCCCCCATCTCCCGGCCGGGAGACGCGGCAGGCCCAGCCCAGCCCCCGCCTGGCCGCATGGCCGGGCAGAGAGCCAGAGGCCGGAGCTCTGTTACTTTTCACAGCCAAGAAACAAAGAGAACAAGAAAGCTCTGGTTTTACACTTTAAGGTAGGGTTCACAAGTTGATCCCACTTTTCAATGGCCAAAACTGCTGTCAATTCTCAGCAATGACTGATAATTGGTCAGGAGAAAAGACTCCAGGCAGTCCCCAGCAACTTCAACTTCCTTAAAAGTAAAGTAACCCAACTACTCTACTACCAGCAAGGGACCATCATTATAATTTAATCAATTTTCAATACATTTGACAAAATTTCAACTTTTCTGTTTATAGCTTTGTTTAAATTAACATTAAGGGAATGGTCTCCCTTTTAAATAGCACAATAAGTGGATAACTTAATATTATAATTTCTTCTCTTTAAAAAATAGTGGTAAAATAACCTTGCTGTTTTGCTGTAGATACATATCCCATTAGCTGTAATATATTTATGTATTTAAAACTGCTAATAGCTTACAATGTGATCGTTATGGGTAATGCTCTTGAACAGTTCCCATCTGATGTTTCATTACCTTTTCCATAAACTGCTGCAACCACTCAACTGGATATCAGCCCCCATACACAGAAGTACATGAATGAAATTAAAATTTACATTTTCTAGTATTTTTTTTTCCAAGGTGTTTGCTTTTCTAACTCATCTATGCTGCATTCAATGGAATTGTAGCAGAGTTTAAACAGCCTGTAAGTAGCCCTTATCTGCCTGGAGTCTGAATGGCTGAGTAATCTGACGCTGCTCCTTAGCCGCACCGGAGCTTAGGGCTAGCTCTACAGTGCCACTCCGGCACGGGCAGCTGCCAGGAGTGGGGAACGGCAGGGGAAATGTAACACCACTACCAAACCTACAGAGCTCCGACCCCTGCCGGGCTCTGCTGATCCAGGTGTCATGGGTTCTGGTAAAAGGACGGAGGAGGCTCAATCCACTGTACTTCCCAGGAACAAGTTTATTAGGGTGAAGGGAACGGAGGCAAGAGTCCAGGCTGGGACTACAGAACAGGAGAGAGACCCCCAAGCACCTCTGTGCATTGGGTTTTATTCAGGGGTGGGCACAATCCAGGGTCCAATCAGGGATCATGATGGGAGGAGTTTACAGCATCAGGGACCAATGGGAATATAGGGAAGGCGGGAACATAACACATTGACCAATGACACATCGAGGAAGGGATGAGGTACATAGAAGGAGCTGGAAGGAGAGGTGGGGTTTACAAAGATGCATGGGGAGAAGGGGCAGGGTAAAGGTGATTGATAGGGAACTTTCAGGAAAAAGGGGAGGGGTTAACAATATTGACAGCTAGGGCTAAACCATTACACAACAACAGGGGAGGAACAAGAATGTACCAACAAGTCTTAACAAAATCAAATAAATGAACTGAAACAGTAATCCACCTGGACAGTTAAGGATTTTCTGTCTAAGCTGATTGATGTTAATTTTAATAATCCTAATTTTTTTCCCCTTAATGTTCCAGAGAGTCATTAGCAGAGTTCTGCCTTTTTTTACCTTGATTAGGAATAACTTTTTGTGCCTGCTGTTCCTTATGGTAAGGAGCTGCCTTGCTTGAAAAAAAAAAAGTGATGACAGTAGTGTAAATGTACAGGGATGATTTCACACAAGGGTGTTTGCTTTTGATGGCACATCTTCAGTATTTTCTGTGTCTTAGCTGATCAAGTGTTCTTCAAATTCCTGGAAAATAAAAAAAAAATCAACAAAACAACAAACAGAAACCAACAAATAATCCACAACATTTTATTTACCAGATTTGGAAGCTTTTATGGACTGCTCACTGCTGTGAAACACAAAATCCAGAATCAACATTTCTTAAGTATTAAGAATACATTAATTTTACATTAATTTGTACATTAATTTGTAGTCACTTTAAGTTTTGATTCATCTGCCTAAGAAAAAGTACTTTCATTTTCTTCAGGCTAACACACAAAAGTACATCTGATAGAATTAATTTTTATAAAGTTGATTGATATACCTTGGGATCTTTGTAGGATGTCATTCACTTTTTTTAGATTCTAGGAACTGACCCAGGTTTCAGCCCAACACTCTCAAACTCTAGAATAATTAAGGTAAAGATTTGTACTTTGTTTCCTTGCAGGCAATAGTACATGTCTCTCTTAGGACAGTGTAGTTCATCCCACTTCTGCGGTCACAGGCTTCAGAATAGAATTAGGTGCGAATTTCTCAAAGGCAATTTCTCATTTGCCTTTTTTTTTTTTTTCTTTTAATATAGGCCTATGCTTAAGATTGAAAAAGAGTTTACAGAAAAAATGGCATATCCCAAAAAGTATACGCCTTCAGAGTAATTATTTGTTTCTGAACCATACGTGGCCTGTTCATTCAGACTTTGATATTTTCCTATTTGTATAAGATACTGTTAGATCTATATTAACCAGTCAACCTTCAAACACAGAAACAGCTGATTTTGGAAGACCAAATTTGGTTGTAGATTGGCTCACAGATCAAAATTGGTACTTGAATTTAAATTTCAGCCTTCGGTAATACTTACACACACACATATATATATAATATATATTTATAATATTTTTAGAATGTACTCAGCAGGACAATAGGCTCTGAGTGTGTAAACTTACAGAGAATTAACTTGGTGTAAGACATGAAGGGAAAAAATCAAGTATAAATTGTCATATCCACACACAATAAATTTTTCTCCAAGTTCAACCCTTGTCCTGGAGTGACTTTATGATACTGGTATCCCCAATGGTCTGGTTTATGTTATATATTAAGTTCTGCACCTTTAAGACTGGCTCTGAGAGCGAAGGGGGGGAAGAAGAAGCGCGCAGTTTGTGTTAAAGAAAAACATCACTCCCACACATCCCGCTCCTGGACTGTGGTGTCTGCAGAATGGATACACTGCAGGACAGAGCTTCTCTCTGGCTTTTAGTTAGTTTTTGCTAGCTGAGGCAGAGGAGTTCCCTGGACCTTTTTTTTCTTTTTTTTTCCTGAATCTGTGCAAACCTGCTCTGGACTGAACACCCAGCCAAACCCCGGGAGCTCACACCTGGGGCCCACTGGGTCCTGGACCTCGGCACTTTCCAGCGCTGAAAAGACTAATAAAAACCTGAGCGAGCCGAGCTACACCACATGAAAAAGACTTTTCTTCCTAAATTTGCCATCCCATTGAACAGCGAGAGGTTTTATTATTTAATATTATTCAATTTCTGTTAAATAAACAGCTTTTTCCACTTCTCTTCAAGGAAATTATTTTCCTTTCCCAGACCAGTTGCAGGGGAGGGGTCATTGGTCATTTGAATTTTTTTTCCCCTGAGAAAACCCCCATTTAGAGTTTTTCTCCCAAATTTGCCCTAAACTAGGACAACCCTAAATATATAGATTTAGGGATTTGTCCTGCACATAAAAATTGCTAGCTTTGATCCACAATATATTATCATTTATGTAATGAGATTCTAAAGGTTTGTGCTTAACAATATATAACCCTGTGATGTTACCTTTTATCATTCATTTTTTGTTTCTCTTTGGTTGGTTTCAAGCCTGAAATTATGTTTATATGGAGATATCCTTACTAGTTATACAGCAGTCATGAACAAGAGGTGTACGTGATCCAGTTGTAGAACTGTGGGATTTAATAGCAATAAGGGTCACTAGTATTAGTACCAAAAACTTCTCTCCACCATGTTTTAACCTTGACATTCAATGAGTGCAAATGACTGTGATGCATCACACCATTTTCTTCTGCCTTCTATCTCTTCCAAACCTAGAGCTGAAATTACACTTTTTTTTTTGGTATCAATTTTTTTTGCCACAAATGGAACTCATTTGATTGTAATTTTTATTTACTTTGTAGAAGGTGGTTGCACTTCCTAATCATATATAGTAAAAACTAATTAAGTGAGAATGGGATTTTGGCTAAGGAATTACCTAAGAATCTGCTTTATTCTATCACTGAGAAAGAACATGTTCTTTGTGTCTTTCACACCTGTAAATGTATTTTTCTAAGTCCTCATTTCTCTCTAATTACGTCTTATTTGTGGGGTAAATTCTCTAAGCTTCATTGGAAGGAAAACCATTGTCTTTTTATCCTCCCTGTGGGGAATTCATTCCACTTGTTTACTGATATGTGTGGCAGACTGAATAAAATTATTCCTAATTAGCATATATGAAATAATCATTGGTCTATCTGGAGTCATAATTAATACATTAGGAAGAATTTACTGTCAAGGAGATAGACATTAGCATACATGAGCTTATTTTAGATGGGCTGCAATTGAGACACTATTTCCCGTAAGAATGTTTACCAAAATTAAGCAATAAAAACATATCAATTTACTAAGAACCATTAGCATGTATGGTCTCAGCTATTAACTTCAGTCCTGCTTTGAGCATCTTGATAGCTGAAAGAAGTTGTTGGCATCCCATAAAGTCACAGTAGCAAGCAAGACTGTGGGGATGAGGAGTTGAGAGGGTCCATGGAGGCATGCAGAGGCTTTCTGCAATATGGACCTTGAAAAACGCAGAAAAAAGCTGTAGAATCTTATCACACTGCCTGGTAATGCTGAGGTTTTATTGATTAAAACATGTCCCTCCTGAGAGCATAGTCTGTAGACAATAGTAAAACAAAGATTATCCTTACACAAAGGTAGTTAAATAACTAATTTCTGTATTGACGCTCTGTTCAAACTGCACAGTTCAAATTATTTTCATACCTTTTTTCCCTCAGTCAGTCACCAGGCATCTATTACTCTGAGAGTAGATTTAAATTTTTAGAGGACTCTGGACAATGAAGAATGAAGGCTTTACCCAGGGAAGAGGTGAGATTCAGGAGAATTAAAAATAGGCTGTATCTCCTAGCAATTAGGTTATAGAACATACATCTAATATATTTAAGCATAGTCATCATTGTACTTAATCTTGAAAAGAAGTGACTACAAATAGAGCCTGACAGTGGGTCCATAAATACTTGAGTCTGGCCTAATTTCAGACATGAGGAATGACTGAAACTGGTTAAACCTCCCATATCTGACTCCAGTGAGAGTCGCTCTGGTGTCAAGTTAGTAGAAGTAGATTCTAGTATTGCACTCACTTCAAGAAATGGTAATCAATTGCAGAATGATAAAATTACAGTAACCCAACAAGTTGGTATAAAATATTTTAAGAGCAATTATAACCCCTCATTAATTCTCATTGGGAGAACAGCAGTCTGGTAGATATCTCCTTCCTTGTCCCTTCTGTACCTCTTCTGTAGCTTCTGTACCTCTTTCCTTTTATTTTTTCCTGTGAGACAAACTCTGTTACTTGCTTTAAATCTTTGCAGCAATCTTTGCTTAAAATTCTTTTCTGTTGACTTATAAATGAAACACCATATTATCGGTATATTGACAAGGCTACTGACTGTGATAAAACATAATTACTATATATATATGTATGTATGTATGTATGTATGTATAGCATAGTCTTTTTACAATTCAATTAGAATAGATAAGTGTTTTGCTGGTCATAATATAGGTGTGTCATTAAGAGGTATGCAAGATGACTGGTAACATGGGAAATGCTGCTTGGTTGATGAAATCTGTGTTGCTATCATCAGAACACCCAGTAAATTGATTCATTTTGGTACTGACTTCAGACAATTAATTAAAAAACAGAATTAGTGGGGGGACCCAAGAAAAAACCAAGGCAGTCTTGACAATGCACCATAGTTTAGATGAAAGCAGCCATTCAGATTATTGAACAAATCAGTATAAAGTCTAAGAAAAACCAATAGGTAGGGAAGCTGTCAGAATGACAGTACTGGTAAAGAAAACCTATATAGGCTAACTTGCTGCTACGTCTATTGCCTTCACAGGCATAATACATTTAGCAATAGAAACCTTCCAATACCTTTTTTCTAATCAAGTTGTGTCTTTGGACTGGGGAAAAGTGATCGTGATATTTCATTCTGTTTGTGTCCCTTGAGAAGGAGATAACCATATCCACCAGTATATCAGCAGCTCGATTTCCAGAATTGCATGCAATCCATTGTTACAAGTGCTGTTAAAAAACAGCACTGACAGTGCTGACATTTTGGCCCAGTGATAAATGTTGGAGCAAAATAAGACTATTTCCTTCAGAAAGGTCAAAGCCAAGGGAACAAATCAGCATAGCTCCTGCTTATGGAATAAAGGTGGGGAGTTAGAATAAAGATTTGTCTTTGTTTTCTTTTGTCCTTCTGAATAAGAGGATTATTGTTTTGTGCTTCCAGAAAGTAATCTAAAATGGAAGGATGGGAAGAAATCTTCGGGTTTTATATCCTGTCTGTCACTGTAAATGTTCAGTCAAACACAATGGGCTATATTCCTTCATATTAGTTGGTCTTAGTCCTCTTCTGCAACAAGGCCAACACTCTTCTTCATTTTCTGTATCTACTCAAGCTGCTTCCTTAAGATGTCTCTAAGAGATTAATATATATAGAAGAAGGATTAAAGAGTCTTAACTACCAAAAAGTGGTAGTGGCCCTCAAAAGATATTTATTTGACCTTCCTCTCCCATGTCCTCTTGTCATCTTGGCCAAACATCTCTTTTCTGTTGTTCTCAATTCTGATGGAAGCTACTAAAAAGGTTGGAATTACTCCTCTGATTTTGCTCACCTGGAAGTTTTGTAAGCTGTAAATAACATCAAGTTATGAATTTTTAGGCACAATCTTCTGATAGATTGATACAACTGAGCTCCAGGTACTTAGCATGGGAATCAAGATGTGCCTTCGTATGTTTCTGTTTCACACTGACTTTCTTTTTAATTGTTGCTTTCAAACACTGCAGTTGTTGAGCATCTTTTAAATAGTATTTCCTTCCTTTAATGTATTCTGAAGCATTATTCTGAGAATTTTTGATTTTGCTGTCAGAAGCTAGGATGAGAGGTGTGGAGAATTATCCTTGGAAAATGTAAGACTTGTACAAAAAAATATAAGCATTTTATTCCAAGCTGTGAAGATGTTACACCTCACTAGTGGGAGACTTAGGGATTCTCTGTGTGAGATTTTCCTGTTCCAAGAGAAGTTTTAATAGATCTTGACATTACTGCTGTTCTGCATTCAGAATAAAACCCTTGTCCTCCCTGCACCATTTCTTTGATGACTAGCAGGAGAATACCCCTCCTTTCAGTGGCCAGAACATTGCTTTGGTAATTCTGCCCAGTCTTCATCTCTGCTCTTGCCTCACCTCTGTTGATCAGATGTCACAAAAAGGGCAGCAAACTTTTTTTCAGGAGAGAACTAGGACAGGATGTTTTTTAGTCTGTGCATGAAAAAAATGGAGAATGAAGGATTTTTGGTGATGTAAAGAAGCAGCCATACAGGCAGCCACAAACCTTTCTCTACCAGACACGAAACAAATTAATTCCTGTTCAGACAGTGGCTGAATTTACTACTGACATTAAATTAACTTCAAGGAGTTGCACCTATTTGCAGCTTTTGGCCCTGGCTGTGGTATCTCTCTTAGAGATGTCTGTAGTTCTTCTAATCTGACTTCAAACCTCAACATTCTGATTTGATTTCACATTTGCTATGTTATTGTAATTTAAGAATCGAAATGCTTTTATAATATAATTCATAAAGCAGCTTATGGTCTTGCATAATCAAAACAGTAAAACAGAAACAGCTCACTGCACTTTGAAATGTGTACTGAGCTGATGAAAAATTATAGCATCATAGAATGAATGTTAAGGGGTTGGAATGGGCCTTAAAGATCATCTAATCGCAGCCCCTCCTTGCATGAGAGGCAACCTGTTCCAGAGTCTCACCACCCTCACAGTACAGTATTTCTTCCTAATACCTGGCCTAAATCTCCTCTTTTTCAGTTTATACGCATTACTCCTTGTTCTGTCACTACAGTTCCTGGTGAAGGGTCTCTGTCTGGTTTCCCAGCAGGCCCCTTCAGATACTAGAGCATTTCTGTGAGGTCCCCACACAACCTTCTCTTTTCCAAGCAGGACAACCACAACTTTCATCAGGGAGTGTAACTTCTAGGAGACTGGGGAAACTTTGAAATTCTTGATAACAGTGCAACCCAAATTATTCTGGACAGTGCATAAAACTAGCAGTAATTCATACATGTGTCTTGTATCGTCATAAATTATGTGTCATCATAAATGTCATATTAGATCTGGCAAAAAAGCATTTCAGTTTTAAGTAAAATGTATTGGTTCTGCATGTACTGCATCCCTGATTCAAAACTGCTTCTAGTTTTATGCATGGGATCCTGCACTTCCAGGCAGGAAGTTTATTTTTAAAATGTTTATTTTAAAATGTGTTTATTTTTAAAATAAATTCCACATTGATTGGGCCGAAATATCTTATTTTTAAGTCAGATTTAACTATATATGCAAGGCTTTGTGAGAAAATTTGCACAGTTGATCAGAGCTTCCTCCAGCCCATCAAATTCACTTCAGTCTATCTAGACAGACAAGAGTAGATGCAAAAGCTTTTCTACCCTGAATAATTGTCCAGATTCCAGCCAGAACAGGATTAACTTTTGCAGTAACCAGGAAGGGGCACGGCTAGGATCCAGAGGTTATTCTATACCACTTCACATCGTTTGGAGGATATTTTCAATGTACAGTGCAGCATTAAGTAACACAATTAGCTGTGTAATTAATCACTTAAAATCATTATTTTTCCTACTCAAGATATGAAACTGGACAAACTGAGGCATTGATTTAATCAAGTTCTAATGTATCTAGAAACCAAGACCTGTTGTTTCTTAGTCCGGTCTTCCTGAAATGCTGTGTGCCATTCTGCCCCCTTCTCATCCCAACAGGATGCCTCACAGGACCTCCTGTAGCTTTACACATCACTCTGAGGTTAACCAGTGCCACAAAATACAGGTATCTATGGTCTGCCACTGCCTCAAGGCTCTCCATGAGGCTCTCCAGCCTCGTCAGAGGCTACCAATGGTAAATTCATATCTGTGGGTTATTCCCAATCCAGTTTTTACAGGCAGCTGCTTTAGCCTTTTTGGAGACATGAAGATCCACAGAGCAGCTGTATTATTAAATCCCAACTAGTGTGATTCTGAAGACACAGTTTTCTGGCTTTTTAAAATTAAGCACATTTTCATGGAAATAGGAGGGTTTGTTCTATGGAAAACAAAAAAGTGGTGTATTCTTCTTCTTTACCTTCCCCAATGTGTTGTGACAATTAATGAAAATTATTCTTCTTCTGTCCCCCTCCCACTTAATGGACTCTAATTCTTAAGCATGTGAAAAATGTGAACGTGCAGCATAAGTGAGTGGATACTGTCAATAAAAATCCTGCTCTGCTTTCAGTAGCTGTGCATGTGTCTTCCCCCATCATTAATTTTCAAGCACTGAGATTGCAGTAATTTCTGCTTGTAAGTGGCACGTTCATGTGTTTATTACTCTGCAGTGGAGTTCAGGACTATTTCTTATCTCTTTTTGCCAGTGTTCATTACCACTTCAATAGCTACAAGCAAAAGCTGCTCTAAGACCTGAAGAAGTTGATGCCTTCAAACAAAGGCATTTTGAGAAACAAACTTTCTCTGTTAATAATTCTTCAAGCAGCAACAATATTTCAGGCTTTAAGATGAGAGTTGTGTGGATTTTTGTTCCAAAGGAAGCATTTTTAAGGATTATTCTGTTTCAAACAGTGATTGCTGATTATGTTTTAATTGCTGTCTTTGGGAAATAGTACAGTTGTATTCCTGACTACCTGAGAGCTTTAAGTGTTCTCATATGATGGAGAAGATACTAATCCTAAAAAACAATGCACTGTAACCCTTCCTTGGTTTACTGCCTGTTTGATGCATCATCCATTTTAATTTCCCAGTAAGTATTAGCCACTTCTGAGCCAATATGAGCTCTGTGCTCGCCCTGAATGTGCAGAACTTCGTAATTGCTGCAATTGTTGTCTGCTGGAGGCTTTTTGTGGCAGAGAACTTTCTACTGGCATTGGTAGAAGAGCCACACCTGGCTCCATTGCCAAAATATGGCAACTGGTTGATACACAGATGCCTCTTATTCCATGCTACAGTAGGATGTAGACTCCTCTTTCATTCTGCACTACCACAGTAAAAATCTGCCTTAAAACCTTTATTTATAAAGGTGCTTAACCTTGAGTTTTGAGGGCTGTCCCTTAGTCAAAACTGCTGTCTGGAGAAGCAGGGACCCTCTAAAGCTCTGGTATGGAGATTCTTTGTGGATGGCAGCATGAGGTCCATGCCCCTGACATCTGTGGCAGCCACTTGACTCTGCCATTGGAACAAAAGAGTGCAGGCTGCTCACAGGCACCCATCTGGAAGGCTGATGGACAGATCATGGAGCGTGTTGTGCCCATAAACAGACCCTGAGCTTTTGCTGTATGTAGTCATTGATTTCCAAGGTGATGTGTTACACTGCTCTGCCTTGTTAATGGTCAACATGAAAAGAGCTACCGTGTGACACTGAGAACTCTGAACAGACACCTACACAGCACATCACATTTTAGACAAAACTTCATGCTGTGGCTTTCATTGGGGATTTATTGGAATTTGAATTGCTATTAAAAGGGGAATCACAAATGGGAAGTGAAGTAAGACACTGGAGGTGGAGCACAGTTCTCACAAATTAATTTTATGGCTAGATGTTCAAACAGGACTGATCTGAATAGTGCCAGAAGATCATTACGTTCACAGATTATTGATAACATCTTGGGTTTAGGAACCTTCCTGAATGACCCTTCCTGAGTAAATAGCATGGAACTGATTTTACTGCTCCAGAAAGCCACAGGGAAGAGGCAGGACTGCCAGGACTTGAAGCAGAATTTTGCAGGGGCCCAGGTAATGCAAGCCTCAGGGCTGTGCCATTAAAGCCATAATGACATAATGACACCCTGCAGTATTGTACGCCTCTAGTGACTAACTCTTGACCTGATGGTTTTAATGGGATAAAATCATTTTGATGCTAACTGATGGCATGGGACTCTTTAAAAGCAGCGTATCCTATCTCAGTGCTGGTAGAAGTTTAAGGTTTCCTGGAACAATAGACAATATTAAGAGTTTATAATTTTCACCTATTATTGCCGTTCAATGATTTACACAAATGGAAAATTATTGCATCCAGTTAAAAAAAGCTAAAAGAAAACCCAAAATAAGAAATAACTAATATTTGGATAATTTTTAAAGCCAAATTAAATAATTTACATACATGAGCAAACATATATACACCTTTACAATACATAGAGCATCAAAAGGGGGGCCACAAGGATGGTGAAGGGTCTGGAGGAGAAGCCTTAGGAGAGGTCGAGGTCACTTGGTCTCTTCTTTCTTTGTAAAGAAACTACCCATCTAATCTGAACAGAAATAAATGTTATCTAATTCAAATCCAAATTTAGGACGTTGGAAACTTGTCTCCATTAGTATTTTGTGTATGAATTTGTGTTTTGTAGCTTTAAATGATCTATTGTTATGGTGGCCTCTTACTTATCCTTCTTATATAATTAATATGTAATCATCCACAATGAAAACATTACTCATATCCTTCTGTGGTTTGAAAAGAATGGGAATGATCCTTCCTTTTCATTCTTATTTTCAGAAGGTTGTTTAAATCTGAGGAGTGAGAGCAAGAGGATTTGAATGCTGTTCTTGATTTTGTCACTTCTTCAGAAGCTTACTCCATTTTATGCCTTAGTTTTACAATTATGAGGGGATTCAGTGATTCTGTACTTCATACTGCAGATAGTTTATTCATATTTACTATGAGGTTGTGATCCTTAAGTAGCAGGTTGTATCCAGATTAAAAAATATTACTTCTTTACAATTACTGTTTCCATGTCAAAACTCTACATAGAAGCTTTGCCAAGCCACGCACAGTGTTATTGGCCCAGCTTTAGTTAGTACTGCATGTAACTGTACACAAAATCTGTACTTCTTGTTCTTCCAACTACAGAACTTGTGATAAATATTTCAAATGGCAATGGTGTAATTATCTTTGATTAGCAACTGTGCTAACTTTAAAATTTAAAAAAAAGTAAAGCAGATGTTGATTACCAAGCACTAATGTAGTGCTTTCATGCACAGCTATAATTCTGCTCATGAATATACATTAATCTTATGCACTGGTTGTTATCATTATCTACAATCGAAAGACACTAACCAATACTGTTTCATTCTGGAGATACTTATGAAATGTAAAGGAAGTACAGCAGTGACCACAGGTGAGGATAGTTCTGGATTATATAAAATCCTGCCCTGCCTTTTGAGCTTTGCTAGTCAAAAAAATATTTTTTTTTGCCACAATCAAAATGTTCTGAAATAAACTCTTACAGAGAAAGTAGTAACCAGAATAATAGAGATTAATAACATTTCTATTTCTATTTCTATTTCTATTTCTATTTCTATTTCTATTTCTATTTATATTTATATTTATATTTATATTTATATTTATATTTATATTTATATTTATAATTATTTTCTGGTAGTAACAAGAATAATAATTAGAAAGAGATGAGAGTGCAAGGGCATGTGGAAAGTGGCACTGTCACATGGAAAGGGAAGATTTCCTCAAGCCCTTACTGTTTGATTAGTCTGTCAGCACCCAGGAGAGCTGAGACCCTTATACCCAACCAATCTGTCAGTGTCCCATTTTGGGGACTCTTTACTGAGCAATCCTGCTGGATTCAGAGGGCAGTTTGACTGACTTGTGCAGGTTCACACACCAACAGAGGCACCTCGTCCTGTGTCTCCACACCCTTCTTTGAGTGTGTTACCTGCTGCCAACAGCTGCCAGCACCCTTGCAAGACTCATACTAACAGTTTATGGAATAAAATTACTAATAAAATTGTGACAGGTTAAGGTTCAAGGATTGCCTGTGATAGTATCTGACTGCAAAAACTTATTAAAAGCAATAATTCAAAGCTAGCCTGAGACAGTCATTCAGCACAATTCTTATCCAATGCATCCTAATTGGGAAGAAGACAGGTTTAGCCTGTTGACTGATCCCAGAAGTTACAATGGAGTGTTCCCTGACTTCTCCCTATTCTTCACTTACTTTTATACTATTTCTTTACATTTAGGTGGAGTTTGAGTGACTTTACTCATACTTCGTGCTCTGTGAGGGGTTGTCGTGCCTTGGAGTTTGTATTACCTCTGTGATAAGCTTGGGATGGAGATATATGTCAATATTACACCTGAGGACAGGAATTTCACCATGGTTGCTGGCTCAGCAGCAAGATGTCCTGTTTTATGGCCCTTGGTTTCCAGTTGCTGCGCTGTTATCAGCTAAAAGTACCACTGAGTTTCCTTCTCTGCAGTGGTTTTGGCAGAGCCTGGCTCTGGTTTTTCCACTCTGCTCTATCCTCCTTTTAGTCCTCTCTAGAATTTTTTGTGTGGGGAAAGTTGAGCATGCTGACTGCATTCCATCCAGGGAGTAGCAGCCACATTTCCCCTATATTTTCCATGCTGTTATAACTGTGTCTGTAACTTTCCACTTTTCTTTCATTATATTCCCAGTCTTTTTCCCATGGGTACAGTCCCATATAGTGCCTGAATACTTAACAGGAAAAACCTTCTGGAGTAGTCTAGGAAGGGATGGAGAAAGTGACCTACTTGCAAAAAGGTGTGAAAATAAAGTGCTTTTAAATAATGTTATATCATTTTTATATATCATGATATGTCCTTGTTATTAGCATCTGAACTAATTGTCTACTTTTGTATTCTAAAGAAAAAAAAAGTTGCTTATGGAACAAAATTAATTTCTTCTTGGAGTCGATATGTAAATACCAGCAGAGAACTGCTACAGAAATGCTCATTTCTCTCTACTGGCTCTCACGTGAATTTACTTGGCTAGCAAAAATGTGAATGGCTAAAAGTGGGAACATCCAAAATGAAATGAAATTAAATGAATCTCATTATTGGGAACCTCCCCAGCTCCAACACTATCACAGTAGTTGTTGTAAAGTTAAAAAATAGCAATGAAAAGCTGATTAAAATCAATATGTCTCAGATAAAACCTTGAGTGACAACAGGTTCTTGAGAGCTTCTGCTCTGCTGCACTTCCACAGATTTTTCCTGCATGCCGACTCAGCATTGTGCAGGCTAAAATGCTGGGCTTGGCATTGTGTGTGCTGTTCCTTGCTGCTTGTTTCCTAATCAGCTCTAATTGTTGCATCCAATATGCTGGGGGCTGCCAAAGAACACGAGTGCTGCAGGGCTCATAAACCAAGAACAGTTTGTAGCCATAGTAGCCTCCCATGGAACTTTTCCTTCTTTGGCTGCTTTTTAGATTCATCTCAATCTTGTGGTCTTGTGGTCTTTTAAAGAGTACATGTCTTTACTCTGTACTAGGCCATATCACACTTGATTGAACCTGACAGATCTCTCTAATAATTTATTAAATAGGAGTTTCCTTATGCAATTTTTAGGGCAATGTAAATGCATGAATTTTGTTGGAAAGGCCTTTCCCTTTCCCTTTCCCTTTCCCTTTCCCTTTCCCTTTCCCTTTCCCTTTCCCTTTCCCTTTCCCTTTCCCTTTCCCTTTCCCTTTCCCTTTCCTTTTTTTCTCCTTCAAATTATCACAGAAGGTGACAAAAACTGACTGAAAACCAATCTGGGAAGAGCACAGTCAGTAGATTAAGGCCTGCTCTGAGTCTTCGTTTTCCTGTCTCGTTATTCTGACTGACCTTTGGCAGAGCAAGGCTGTATTTCTGTATGGGCTGTATTTCTAACCCACGTTTTTTTTCAACAGCCGTGCAGCAGACTCTAGGATAGCAATTGATTGTAGCACTGTACAACTTAAACATGTCTGTGAAACACAGGAACTCTGTGATTACTCTCCTGGGTTTTCTAAAACAGATCTCAAAGTTTCTTACATACGTTCTGTGTTTTCTTGCAGAGCTGAATCTGAAAAAATGTTCTCAAAATGCAGTGAGTATTCTTGTAGTGCTCACCATTGTTGTAGAGAGGCACTGAGATCCTCTCTCCTCCAAAGTACAGTGAAGGAAGATGTTTGCATTTCACAGTATAGTGCTTCACCACACAATTCAGTCACATCAAGTTGCTATATACAAAATAATTATAATTTCCATCACTCTGAAGGAGTAAATCCAACTGCCTAATCTCTTCATATGGATGTTCCTTGTATCTATCAAATAGAAGTGCAAAATGTCATGGTTTTCCTTCCCCCAAAAGGTACTGTAAGTACCTGTATCACTGTAAGTGATTCTTACTGGAAGCAGAGGGAGGAGGAAATACTGTTTCAAAGCAAGTTCTGCTGCCTATTTTTTGACAGCATAGATTTAAAGGCATTCACAAGAAAAGCAGCGTGATTTCCTCTACTGGCAGGATTTGGCATTATGGTTTTAAATGGACTCAGTGTTTTGCCCTTGCAAAAAGGGCAGAAAGAAAAAGGAAAGAAAGAAAATTGTTTTGTACTTGTCTTTGAAAAAGACTAGACCAAGAAAATAATGAAGAACTGATAGAACTGGGAAGCACAGTGGCTCAGTTGCTGACTGTGCATATATACTCTGTCAAGATAAGGCCGCAAAACATTTGGTTCTGATTTGCCTTTCAATAATTTAATATAAATTTGAAAACTCAAATTCAGTGGTAATCGAGTTTAAATGGGGATTCTGATAATATTTCCAGGTCTCAAAGAGACATGAGCAGTTGATGTTTGGTAAAAAGGTTTTTATTGTATAAAAGCATCAATTTTAAAGGCAAAGAGTTCAAAGAGTTAAAGTGTTTGCTAAAAGCTTTTGGCATAAAGTCCCGAGTTCTGAGCAGCAGCTCTCTGGTATAAGATCCCAATGTTCAGGGTAGCAGCTTCTTGGCATGGTGTTCCATTGTCTTGGGCTGCAAAAGCAGTTGGTGATGATGATGGTGCTGCTGTTCTTCGGATGTTTTTTTTCCTTCTGTCGGTCGTTCTTCTCCGATCCCCAATACAGGGGATTAAATTCATAAATCACCCAATCAGCTAAAAACACGCTTCTAATACTTTTTACACCAATCCAAGCTTAATTCTAACATGTGAAAACAATGCTCTCTTTACCTAAATCTTACGTATAGGGTATTATCTTTTTACGTGAATAATTCTATCTGTTCTTATCTAAGAATGCAAACTATATTTTCATTTGTTTAGAGCTAAGTTGAATCTGTGTAGGGTATTATCACTGAACTTAAACTGGGTGATAAGTCTTTTCACTAGCTAACACAGACTCTTAGGACACTTAAGCTATATTTTTACCTACTTAGAACTAAAACTTACACTTTTACTCTGTATCTATGGTTTAATATATTTTATTTCTTTTCTCTCTCTCTGAGGAGCTCAGAGAGGCTTTTAGTTTGGATTCCAACAGTGGTAAGACTCCTATTTTAACTGCATATGATATGCATTTCAGGTCTTACTCACATTTCTGGCTTTACAGCTCAGTCCTGTCACTACTAAAATATTGAAAAAATGTACAGGAATGCATAGTTCCTAGGAATAAAAGCTCACAATGAAAACCCAAGCCAGCAGGTCTGTAGGATGCTTGAACCTGCCTAGCACACAAGGGTTTTTTTGAACTAAGCAAAATTACCTTTCTTTTTCCCAGGTGACATCCAGGACACAGTTTTTCAAGGTCAAAAAGCTGCTAAAACTCATCCAGCCATTCATTTTTTAAAAACATTCTAGGAGAAGGGAGGGAGCAAAGGTAAGCTGTTGCCTTTGTGATGTTCTCAGTTTGTTAAACTGGATTCACCATTGTATCTGGCCCCCTTTTCAGACTTCTTTATTCTCCTTAGGCTCCCCCTTTTTAGACTTCTTTATTCTCCTTTGGCTTTCAATTTAAGTCCGTGACTGAAGGCAGCAAAATGCTGGTTTCACAGCACTGACAAGAGAGATTAGTTCAGTAAATTTGTCTTGCTCCTAAACTTGGGGCTTGAATCCAGTCTGAATAAGATTCTTGAACTTTCTGAGGTTATCATGCTGTAGGATGTAGGGGTTTTCACAATTCATTGAATTATACATGTAAGAAGAATGAGGTACAGGTGCTTTGTTGGAGTTACTCTTTCTGGGAATGTACTCCTTATCTGATTCATTTGGACGGTATATTTCCTCTGCCTGCAAAATAGAGTTGTATCCAGGCAGCTAATTTGATTTCTAATTATCTTGTAAAACTAAGCAGTACTTTTCTCTCTCTCTCATTAACTGAACTTGATATATAATTGTTGATGTTTTCTACATGATGGCTGCATGCCCATAATGATGGGGTTATGACACTAGCTCACCTGAATTTAATGTAATACTTCACAGACAGTGGCTTTCACTTTTTCATCAGGACCACAGCAGAAAAAAAAAAAAAGAGATGTTCCCCCATTTGGCACAATAAAACATTGTGCATTATGCACATTGCAGTCACTGACAGAGAGCACTGCAAAGCCTGACCTCTTGATCTCACTGCTGTAGGTACAGAGAATTTTTGGACTCAAGAAAATGGTGTACATTTGCTCCACTGTGTCAAACAGATTTATCCCCTGGGGCTCCACAAGAACACCTGCTTTTTTCTAGTCCATAACCGGATCAGAATTATGTGTCCTCTGGTATGCAGAATCAGAGAAGGAGGTTGGAAAAAACATCTAAGATCATCAAGTTCTACCATTAACCCACTGTGAGGTGCCCCCCACCCAAGGAGGCAAAGATTTAGTTTCAGATAAGCATTGTTAAAGTGAGAGGCATGGCTTTAAAACCTGGCAAGGGTGGATTCCATTCCTTTGCCGAGGGGAATGTGCCCTTTGAGCCCAGGAAGAGTGGCTCCACCCCAGACCCCTCTTGGGGTGGCAGCCCAGGGTGTTTTGATTGGGTTTGAGCCCCTCGGATTTCTCCATTGTTGTGTTCCCATTAATCCCTGACCTTAAACTCCACCTTGGTTCTGTCCCACAAAACCCATCATCCTGCCTCAGTTCGGTGTTCTCTGTCTCTGGATCTAAGCTGAGTTTGTTCCTGTGGTGAATAAATGGTTTCCTGAGCAGAAGCCTGTCTTGTTGGAGTCCCATGTCGGTCAATGGAAACTGCAGCCTCCCTGGACATCATCCTGCAGCCCAAGAACACAACAATCCACCACCACCAATGTTCAGCACTAAACCATGTCCCCAGTTGCCACAACCATGCATCATTGAACGCTTCCAGGGATGGTGATTCTACGAGTTCTTTGGGCACCCTGTTACAGTACCTGATCCCTCTTCCAATGAGGAATTTTTTTTAATAACCAATCTAAACCTTTCTTGGCACAACTTGAGGCCATTTTTTCTCAACCTACCACTTATTACTTGGAAGAAGAAGGCTGACTCCCACCTGTCAGGGAATTTGTAGGGAGAGAGAAAGCCCCCCTGACCCTTCTTTTCTCCAGCCTGATCTCCCACAGCTCCCTCAGCCTCAACTTGTGTTCCACTCCCTTCCCCACCTCTGTTGCCCTTCTCTGGACATTCTCCATCACCTAACCCAACACATGGATTGTCAAGTTTTCTCACATAACAATTTGTTAAAAAAAGGGGATAAAAATATAAAAGCAAAGGCTGAATTTTAAAATTTCTCAGTTAATATTATGTTCAGCATTAGACCAAGAATATATATATATGAATGTAATTTGATTTGTAACATTGAACAAAGCCTGGCTAATAAATCAGAGGCAAAATTCATAACATAATTGCACTTGCAAAACAAATGTGCTATTATTTGCTGTTCATTTAGAGCAACCCTTCCTGAATAAACAAGTAGAATATTTACACATTGAAGTCTCTATATCTAATTGTGTTTGTGCATGTAGTTACATATTGCAATTACTGTTCATTGATGCTATGCATGCATTTTTAAAGATCTAACTTCATAAATTTATATTTAGCTTTATTGCTTCACAGATATATCTGAGGCTTGTGAGTGTGTGTGTGTGTATATATATATATATATATATATATATATATAAAATTTTTTCTCAAACAATTACTTTTAACTAAAGGTGTCACAGTCAGACCCACCAGGTATGTATTGGTTTCTCTTCTAGAAAGGATCATATGGTGAATGACTAAACCAAGAGAAAATTCAGACTGTCCATTTCACAAGGAAATGAAGGCTATTCACATGGAAAATGAGAAAGAGGCTGAACCTTAAAGTTTGAGTTAGGTTTAGTAGTAGCTGGGATTTTTCCTTAACTAATGGCAATTCATTAAATTCTGATCTTTAAATGACCCTGAGTCCTTCTACACAAAACTATATGCTCAGGCCTTTCATGAGGGAGTAAAAAAATAGTACCGTTTTGCCCTTTAAAAGTTAGGTCATAATGGAGTTGTAAGCAGTACTAATCTAATCCTTATCCTAAAACCTGACCTTTTCTCCCCAAGTGAATAGCATTGGATTTTGATTTTAAAATGCAGACAACTTTAGAATTACAGTTAAGGACTGTACAGAATGATATCTGGAGTACAAAATACAAAATATGAATTAAAATACAATCTGATAAGGTAGAATAAGGCACAGCACTCTTTAATTTAGTCAGAATACCTTAAATTGTAGAAAATGCTTTAATTCCACTACTTTAAAAAGTAATCAAGTCCATAAATTACAGGTAAAGGAGGGGATAACTGATTTGAAATCTGAAAGTCTGCAAAGTGTCCACAACCAGAACAAGACATGGAATTCTTAAGTAAAAAAAGAGCAATTAAAATGTGGAAAGTGCAGACTCTGGACAGGCCAAAAGAAAAAAAAGTTGTAGCAGATGAAAATGACGTCACCAAAAATCTTAAAGCTTCTTTTCTCATGTATGACTATATTATATATAAGTATCCAAGAAACGTCAGTATTTGTGGACTCTTAGGTAAGTTATCAGTCCTTGGTGGCAGATCTACATGAATAAAAATCTGAATTTCTGCTCACATTTTTTGTATGGTTAAAGAAGGAAAATTTCAAGGGAAAAGAGTTAATTTCTTGCACCTATCACTTCCCCTTTAGCGACTGAAGATCCTTAATTTTGGCTTGGAAATTTTCATTCAGTCATATTTTGCTCATGAAAAGATCTCTTTTTTTTAACTTTTAAACTTTCCAAACAAAACAAAAACAACACAAAAAAACCCCAAAAACCAAAACAAAACAAAAAAAAAAACAAAACCACTTTATTTTTCCTGAGCATGAGCATGCCAGTGGGGCTATTTGGGCTGCTATATGAAAATTCCTCAACTTCTTTCCAGAATCAAGTTGTAAAGAATAGTGAGAAAGATACTTGTTTAGAGCTAGTTCAGGGAAGAGTTTCTGTGAAGTACTTTGTGGTACTAGGGTGAAACCAGCTAACATGACAAAATTATTGATAAAAACATTAGCAAGTAATTTCTTTGATCCCTTTCCATCAGGATATGTGCAATCTAGACTACTATAACTACATACAGTGACTGTTCTAAAGCACCTATTACCATAATATTGGGGTAGATGTTATATTCTTTATCAAAACATATGATATATGAAATAAATTTCAGAAATGCATCTCACTCCGCAGGATTCCAAAACACTCTATGGAATAATTTTAAATGAGTCCAGAAATACAGAGGAAGCCTGTTGGTGCATGGGAAACCACCTTATCAGCTTTTAGCAACACACAGATCCCAATTACTAGAGAAACCACCCTTTAGATTCCTCTACAGATGCCTGAAGACAAGGTATCTCAGAGGAAATCAGGAAAGGAAAACTATGGAGGAAACTCTGATGGGGAAATGTGTAACTCAGGGACAGACAGACACCTTTGCTATGTTAACCCTTGATGACTCCTTTTGGTGTCCACAGGCAAAGGAAAGTGAAGCACTGCAGCAACCGCTGCCTGTAACTGTGCCTGGAGAATACTTTTCTGACCAGCAAATGCACAAAGCTCAACCAATTTTTTTTATTTAAATCGCTAAATCCAAAATATATGTTCCCAACAGCCTTCCCAGTGACTTAGCAAGCCTGCAGATACCTACTTGTCCACTAACTAGGATTCCTCAGTAGCTGTCCACTGAGCCAATACAGAAGTCTTTTCTTATTGAGCAGATTGGTGTATAATCTCCAGCAGATTCAGAAATCAGACTTTTCCTTTCCCATAATACCTGAAAAGACAGGTCAAATGAATAAACTTATAAGAGAAAGACAGGTAAGATTTTGCAAGAGCTCATGCTTTTCCCCTGAACACAGGGGAAAAGAAGAAAAAATGTGTTGTGCATTTTCCTTATTTTTTTTCTTGGAACCTGGTGTGTATGGGTTCCACTTAGAGGATGAGAAACTGAGTTTCAAATCCTCCTATTCTTTGTTTAAAGCAGGAGTTTGTTTCTAGGAGCATGTGCTTCTACAGTCTGAGATAAACTTCTTACCATTTCTGCTATCAAAGCTTTCCTGCAGCCCTTTTCTTCTTAGAAGGTGAAACTTAAGCCCATCTCTTTAGGATTCCCTGCCAAGGGTTTAGATAATTGAGACTGCAAGCATCTCTCGATTAATACAATTTTAACACTTGTATCAAGAAGATTATGGTGTGGATAATAGCAGGGCACTTAGGGTTAGGTGTGGTGAAGCTGTGCCTAACTCTTTGACATGGATCAAGACACTGAGATGATTGCTTTAGTCCTCCCTTGTTAAAATTCCAACTGGTGTCTCAAAAATTTTTAGTTATACAACAGTTCATAGTAGGAAATATAGAAAAATATTTCCAATATGAATTAGAGGTTGGAGAGGAAATACAAAATAAAACTACTTAGGACATGGTAGTGAACACAAGTATTCACGCTTAAGTTTTTTGTCTTGATGATTGTGAGAACTGGGCTGTCATCTCCTCTAAAAAGACAGAGCTGTCACAGTAGCCTAAGACCTGATTTTCTTCTATTTAAGATGGAGAATGCAGTCAGAGAATGCAGGCATGGCCCACTTCTGCTTAGCTCTGGGTTTGGAGTGTCCTCAGAGAACAGCAGTCTGGCAAGGCAGTGAATTCTGTAGCCTAGATAGGAATGCTGCCTAGGGTGGACAGCAATTGCAGTGGAATTTTGTGATAGATATTCTACTGGAAATGTCTCTGTGTTGCAAGACACACTAAAATCCAGTAATGTAAGATCACAAGTTTCTGGTTACCAGCATCACTCTGCATTGAAGCTAGAGTCCTACAGATGAGATGCTTTGTCTCTACCCATCACCTCACTGTCTCAAAGGGAAATCTTTGGGTGAAGAAATAGACAGAAATAATAACAGATTACATTGTTCTGGTCTTAATATGTCAAGAAAATAAGATTGTCAAGGATGTTTAGACAGAAGAGTTTCTGTTGCTGAAATATTGTCAGGGCAAATTGCATAATTAGCGACTAATTAACAATGGAATATTGACAGTTCAGTAAATGGAAGTACTGTGTGACCCATACCTATCATTCTGTAAGGCTGCCTTTGGCAAGCAGAGTCAGATAGAAGTTAATACTATGCACAGGTAATGAAAAGAAAAAAAATCACAAACAGGAAATACTATCATGTTTCTTTATGACAGCTCATTTTGTGTACTTAAAAAGGTGGTCTGTAACTTTTTTTTAAGTTCCTGTTTCTTTTTCTGATTCTGCTGCTGTGCTGCTTCTGCACTTCTCTTCACTCTTGGATTTCTCAGCTTCTCTGAGCTGAGCTCCTTGGGGATATTCCCTCATGGGGAGTCCCGCTTATTTCAGTTCTCCGGGTCAGGACAAAAACTCCAAAGCCTGTTAGGATCTTGGGTCTCATGTTTATTAGGATGTTATCACAAAACTTGGCAGGTCTCTCCAGACTTTCTGCACAAGTTTAATGCAGCACAACCTGGCACATTTCATTCTGATGGTACAAAATGGCCTTGTGGCTCACTTTGGGCTTTGAAGGCACAAAATGGCCCTGAACTACGCAGTTCTTTTATCTTTATACTTATTCTTATGCAATTAACAGTAGACATGTATATTATTTTTCTTAATGACCCAATGACCTATCACCTGTGTCACTGTGGCATTTCCTATCCAATCAGTTACTATTACCCAAAAACCTGTAGAATAAGAACATGAAGAAGAAAGAAGAAGGAAAAGAAATGAGTTTAAATCCTCCATCTTGTGTTCTGCTTTCTGAACTATTTTAAACTCTAAACTAATTTTTTGAACCAGTGACTTAAGAAAACTCACTAATTTACACACTCACACTTTTAGCTTTTCTATCTAACTTTAACAGTTGTTTTCATGTAACACCATGAAAACATGCCCATAAATTTCATGTTGTATGAAATTCAGTGTTCTCTTGGATCTCAGAGCTAAGCATCAAAAACAAGGACACTCACTCTGTGCTTCAGACTCCAGGAGAGGTCCTTTAGAAAAGAAAGTGCATCAACGTGCACAGATTCTGATTCTGCCATACAACAGTTTTCTTGGTATAAAAGGGCTGACATCTACTTGGACTGGTGCTTTGAAATTCATTATTTTAGTAGTCATAATCCCAGAAAGAAAATGAACGTTCTTTTGAATCTCAACATAGTGAGAGATTACACGTTTCCCTTTTTAAATTTTGTAATAAAAAAGGCAAGGAAAATATATCACAGTATCCCATTTGATACTTTTGCATTATACTTTTTTCCTCATATATTCATATATATAGCAGGCACATGTGTAGAGAGAGCCAGGAACATAAGGGGGAATGTGAAAGGGGACTGGTGCTCTCAAACATCATTTAAACACTTTGTACTTTATCTGGTCTTCATCAAACCCACCATATTATAATCTAAAATCTTCATAATCTTCTCAAAGAATATGTAGTGTCAGAAGATGAAATTTTTCCCAGTTCGTGTCTACATTCTCCACCAGAATACCGATGGATGGTTTGCACTGTGAAGGTAAGGAATGTACCCAAGCTGAAACTGTGAACAATGCTTGCTTGCATTTATAGTGGTAAGGTGGAACTTATGGTGACCACTGAGTTGAATGTGAACAGTCCATTGAAATAACCTAAACTGTCAAGCTATTCCTTCTTAAAAAGCACTCTATGCACCATACAATTCAAACAAATTGAAGGTAGCCTTCACATTATTGAATCAGTTTGAATTGCCTTACATTGTGAGCTATGCTGGCCTGACAGGGTTCGACAGAGTATAAAATGCTTCATTTTGGTAGCTATGGATGCTCCAAAGCCAGGGAAAATCTCTCAGAAGTTAGCAAAAATCTATAACCATTCTACTCTGACTCATTTTGTTGTAAAGGAACTTCTTGGTAGACATCTAATGAGATTAACAAGATTAACAAAAACATCATGTCTTCAGTTTTAAGCCCAAGGACAGGCTGTTCTTATCAATAGGCTTCAAGACAAGGCAGTAAACCAGATCAAATAAGTTCCATCAAAAATATTGTTTTCCACTTAATTGTTAACATAATGCATTGACACTCAGCATTTTAAAAGCAGCTCCTGAACGTTTTTTTTAGGCATGCTGGGCAGAATGAGATTAGACTGTTTGGTTTTTGTGTGACAGATTAAGCTTTCAGCACCTCTGTGCAATACTGTAGAAGCACAGGAGGCACTGATGGCTGCACACCTCTGTGTAAGGGACATGGACTCTCCTATTCACAACAAGAATGGTACTTGCCAGACAAATGCACACGATAAAAACCCAAATTTCATTGAGCAGAGATATCTGAGAGCCCTTAAAGATCTTAAAGAGAGGCTGCAGTTTAAATCCTACCCAGGAAAGCAAGGAGTGCTTTGAGGTAGAAGGAGTTACTGGGAGCTAACTTGCTGCTGATGTACCAAAGGAGCTGCTTTTGTGATTAATTCTATGTGCATGCTCTTTCCCTGTGATAAAGTTGATGAATGAAAGGTAGTTTATTTCATTTTCATGCCATTCTGATCAGGGATATGAACATTTAATTTTTCTGTATCCCACAATAGTTATTTCTGTGCCTGTGCTATTTTACTTAGTGTCCTCTCCTGAACACAGTTAGGTGTATCAGTGGCTCCTATCCCTCCTAATAAATGAGATTGGAGTGGAGGAGCCAGCCAGTGTTACTCCTCCACCCACATGGCACAGTACTTATCTGATCTTTTGATATCCCTTTCTTACCTGGTCAGGAGCAGAGATGGGAACCAAGTGGACCAATACTTAAAGTGAATATCTCAATTGTGACATTACATATGATCTTGACCAGAGGTCCTTTTGAGCATCTCTTTTAGAAATTACTCTATTGAGTATTAAATCAAGTAGCCACTGGAAGCTCACAACAACTTCCAGAGCCAGTGAAGTAACTCCTGTTTTCACCTGCAAATTGTTTGCAAACAGATAAAAAATCTCAAGTGCTTCTTTAATCCCTCTTTTACTAGGAATTGTGCATCTCTTTCTTGCTTGTAGGACTGAGAATTTATAGATGAAAAAAAGGGATGAGTTGGCAATTGCTCTGTTGGAGCTTTTCTTTCCTATATTTCTAAGGGAGTGCTGAATATGTGCAAAAATACACTAAGGTTTTAATTAAGGTGGAAAACTTCTCCTAAATTACTGTTTAAAAGTAATGAACAAGCATGTTGGCATATTCAGCTATTTACTAATCACAGATAATTAATCCTTCATAAATGGCTAGCAAACTCTAACAAAGTCTAACAAAGTCTCTGGAAAAAATGTATAGCATATTCTTAAGGAACTATAAGGACATATAAATATTGCATGCTGCATTCATTGAGCCAATTAAATTGCATTTAGCAGTGGGCAAAAGCAGAAATGCAGCATTTTCCATATAGTGAATCTACTACTCTTGGCTCTTTTGACTCCAAGTTAAATGGAAGCAAGAGCAAGCCTCAGGTAAGTAGTCAACTGTTTAGTACTGTGTGCTTAAAAAAAGACTGAAATTCAGTCCACTGTTGACATTCATAGTTGGTCTGTCTAGTCAATGCCACAAAGATTACCTGTTAACAACCCTTGTCTGAGCCTAAGCAGTTAGAAAGGAAAACATTCCTATATTTTGCATATAAATATATGTGTGCATGTAAGTATGTGTAAATAAAATTATCTTCAGTCACTTTTATAATCTTGAATATGGAAATGACTGTGTTGCTCAACAGATAACATAAAATGCTCTTATAAAATTCCCACACAGATGTTTTGATAAGGCTGTCTCTCAAAAATAAACATATCTCTTTGACCACTGGATTTAATAAACGTAGGGAATACAGCAGTTTGCTAGCTTGTAGCATATTCTAAGACTGCATAAAGAAAAGGAAGCTTAATTTATCATCCTAATTGCAGTTTCTTGGCATAAAAAAGTACTGTGAGATGTAACACCAGGGCTTGTTATGAAGACTTTCTTCATTTAGAAGAAAACCCTTCTGATGAGTGTCATTTGTTGTAAATGCTTTTTTGTCATTTGAAGAGCTCTTCTATAGACAATGCAGACATGGTTCCCCTGAAAAACCCACTGTGTTGGTTTGAAAGATAAGTGTCTGCTAGGGAAGAAAACAGCCTCCCTTGGAAAGAAAATGTAGACCCCCTCCCTCGCAATTATTATGATTTTGAAATCAAGGAGCTCTCAGGCAGAGATCTGGGGACAGGAATAACATTTCTTTACTAGTATGTATAACAAGGCAAACAAACAACAGTAACTGTGTTAACAACAAAACAGAACGAGGGACCCCATGACAGCCTTCTCGGATGAGACAGGAAGGGATGGAGGAGAGGCTTTGCTTCACAAACCCCTTTGGGCAGTCAGTCCCGGTGCTCCTGCAGGGCTCTGAGGAACACTCAGCTGGAAAGGCAGGAATGAGCTCAGTTCCTGGGCCTGTGGCCGTGGTGTATCAGCAGCTCCACTGCGGTGCCTGGCACTGGCCAGGACAGGGGATGTGAGGCCCAAAGACAAAGACTAAGACTAAGACAAAGATGAAGACGAAGACGAAGAAGAAGAACAAGAAGAAGAACAAGAAGAAGAAGAAGAAGAAGAAGAAGAAGAAGAAGATGAAGAATGAAGAACAAAGAACAAGACCAAGAAGAACAAGAACAACAAGAAGAAGAACAAAAAGAACAAGAAGAAAAAGAAGAAAAAGAAGAAAAAGAAGAAAAAGAAGAAAAAGAAGAAAAAGAAGAAAAAGAAGAAAAAGAAGAAAAAGAAGAAGCAGCAGCTCTGCCTGGGTTATGGCGAATTCCTTTCCCCAGGCAACAACAGCTCCAAGTGTGTGCTGCTCTGAGGTCGAAGAAGAGAGCCAGCTAGCCGCTGCCCCCGCCCTCCCTTTTTACCTGCCCCCCTTCCCCCCTGGGCCCAGCCAAACTCTTTGTCTTCACAAACACCCACTACCATCAGTCAGGTTTCCCCACAACTAGTGGGGAAAATTCTATAGGTGAGAAGAAACAAAAGAAAGGACACCTAACCCCCAACATCCACCAAGCTCTGTTTTTTAAAGGCAAGAAGCAAACAAGACATGCTTTCAGGTACCTTTGTGTTTTGGTGCTGTTACACTGTGTATAACAATAGCGGAAGAATTTTAACATAAGTGAGAACAAAGAACATAAAATAAAAATGAAAATTAAATAAAAACAATATTGTATCTATTTAATAAGTGCAAAGCCTGGGTCCCTTCAATCCCAGGAGCCAAAGAAAGGATAGAGTAAGCCAAGTCCTTCAATTATTCATTGATATAATTCAGCAGCAAGCAATTATTGCCTTTGGTTATAAGGATTCAGTTGGCATTGAGCAATTAAACCAGATGTCTTCTTGAAAAAGAAACTGTATAACTTTGACAAGACTTTAGCACTTATCCCCAGTTGTCTTATTGCATCCAAGCTGTCATCCAGGAGAACATTTGTAGTAGACTTGTGATAAAATAAAATATAGTGAGTTATAGTTGTGTTTATGTAGAATATGGGTCCCTATACACATGTATCTCCACTCTGCTATGGTCTGATCATGATTTCATTTCAATAAGATTCAACAAGGCATCATTTTAGGATAAAATTCCCTTTTTTTCCTACTCTGGAGGCCTTATTCAATTTTCCTTTATTTTGTAAACTGGATAAATGTAAAGAGACCAGTGATTCCAACTTCTCAGAAGAATGTCAAAGTGTCTTTAAATTGCCACAAAGTGTATTCCATAAAGACATGAAGGGAGAGGAAAACAAACGAAACAATCTCTCTGCTTACTGAGAGTGATAACAAAAGAAATTAGATTCAGTTAGTCATTTAAATTCTCTACTATGCTTCTTTCAAACGTATTTGCAGGATGCTTCCATTTTTTTCATATCTTGGAGTAGGTTATCTAATCTTATGTAAACTTTTGTTTTCACCCTCAGTTTTCTCTATATCCAGTTTTAGTGGGCTTTGACACTCCTTTTCAAATAAAAATGTAAAACATTGGATTAATGTATTAAATGAAGTGTTCAGCTTCTATGTATTCCTGTCTGTTGTGATTTATAACTCTATTGGGACTGCAAAATTAAATAGAAATCTTAATTATTAATTTTAACTTTTCACAAAATCAACCTTCGTTCTTCCAAAACTGGTTCTGCAAAGTCCAGCAAGGTAAGTCTGCCATGGGATGCAAGAAAGATGCTCCCAAAGACAGGACTAATTTAAGACTGTGCTGGTGACAGACATCACACACTTTTTATCTTGAGCTTATATGTTAAATTAGTGCTTTGTAGAATAGGTGAATGCATCTTCCAGAACCAAAAAGCTTGCATATTTTCAGGCATGTAAAGCTTACATGTCTGATCCAAAATGATAAGATTATAAACAAGTGCCAGTGACAGTATTTATGCAGCTGTCGAAAAATCAGTCTTGACAATTGGATCATTTGGCACAATGATTTTTCTTTTGATCCTTCTTAGGACCATCAGAAACACAGTATCAGCCAGCCATTGCAGATATCCAAGCACCTTCAGAGCATCTGATGGTTTGTGTCATGCTGAGCAAAATGGAAAATTGTTACTGCAAAGCTAGAGATCTATAATTCTGTCTAGAGTGTTTAGATTGACTAATGAAAGGGATCACAAGTCACAAGGGGTCACAAGTACATTCTACTGTTGGTTAAATGACACCCAAAATAGGCCAGGTATGTCAGAGGGATGTTGTACCTGGTTCTAATGTAATCCTTGAGGACTTTTTCATGGAAGTTTAATTAATACCCCTGGTAAACACAGGGCCTGGAAAAGGTAATTTGAAATATCTACTTCTTTTAGCAACTATATTGCAAGGGATACACATTCAATACATTCTTGCCTGAACTATTTTAGAAAAATGTCCTTTGGGCTTTGGGGATAGACTGCTGCCTCATTAAGGCTAGTGAAATGAGAAAGGTTGGTTCTCCTGGACACTGAAGCAAAACAATGCACATTTTTAACTTTTCGTCCAAAATAGCAGATCTTTAAACTGTAAGTTGAATCCACTGTATTAACAAGGATCTTCCTGAAGTTTGATTAGTAACTCTTACAAAAATACCCCAACAAACCAACCAAGAAATTAAGACGAGTTCAATAAACAAGATCAAAACCGATTCAGAGTGATAAAAATCTAAAAATGTAACTGAGAAAAGTGTTGGGTTGCAAAAGATGGTGCTATGCTAATAAACACTTAAGGATCCAAATTAATTTCTGACTGTGACACTTGGGTGACTCACAGCAGCTGTAATTGAAAGGCTATGACCTGGCTCCCTGTTTTGGGTTGCAATGCAAGATGTAACCAGAAGCATGTATTCTATTGTTGTACTATACTAAGAATGGCAAAGCAGTACAACACAGACTCTTAGCTAGGTTGCCCAAGACAGCAAGTTTTAATATTCCATATCTTCTTTGATAGATAGTTCTGAGAAAGTCTGAGAAATAAAACTCTCATTGGTCATTAAACCAACACATCACCATCATTGGACAATTGGAACCACCCCTTGACTGTTTCTTGCAAGTAAACAAGGATCTAAACAGCACCTGCAAAGGTTGTTGTCTTTCTCCAAGGACTGTTTGGATTCCTCCTTATGATTTCTCAGGCCAGAGTGAGAACTTTGTGTGACTTAGTTTCACACAGGCTCTGTGCTCCCTGCCTGCTTTCAACATCCAAATTCTATTACTATCTGTTGAAACCAGGTGGGGCAGTTTTCTTGATCTCTTTCATGGCCCATCCCTCATAACTGGGGGATATCTTCTGTTGATGGGCCAGCTGTTAACACCAGGTGGGGCAGTGTTCTTTGTCTCTTCCACAACCCATCCTCCCTCCAGGGGGATATCTTCTGTTAATAGGCCATTGAGTCTCACATGACTGATAAAATTACATCATCCCATTGTGAGACACTCCACCCAGGGGGAGGAGCCAAGCATCTAAACCTGTACATCTTTAAAAACTCAGAACACCACAGCAGCCTTTCTCCATTGAATTCCCAGAGGAGAGAGACTGGACCCATCTACACCACTGGACCTGCAGAGGGAAAGTATGCCCTTCTGTAGGATCATTACTTCAACAGAACTGTATCTGTCACTCCAGGAGGACAGCAGCCACCATTAAATCAGACTGCTACCAACACCTGATGAATAGGGTGTCACGTTGTATTCTGACTCTGTCAGTGGGTTGTTGTTTTTTGTTTGCTTTCTATTTTTGTACTATTGCATTTTTAATTTTCCTAGTAAAGAGCTGTTATTCCTATTTCCATATCTTTGCCTGAAAGCCCCTTGATTTCAAGATTATAATAATATGGAAGGGGTGGTGGAGTGATTTACATTTTTCCATTTCAGGTTAGGTTTCTGCCTTCCTTAGCAGACACCTGTCTTTGCAAACCAAGACACTCATTAAGAAAAGGTGTAGTTAATGTGTTTGGAGTTCTACTTCTCAGAGAAAATAAATCTATTTTCCATATATCTATATATATATATATATATATATGGATTGACAATTTCAAATCAAGGAATACAATAGCATGGCAAGAGTATAGACCTGTCCTGGAAGTCCACATGCCCAGACAGCCAAGTAATCAAACACAATAGGCTTCTACCTCAAGACATTTTTTGTTACCTTGGGGAGAATCAGCCCAAAGATCTGTTCTGCCTGTGCAGAACATCCTCTTTTTAAACAGCTTATTTCTACTCTATTTCCTGGGACAACAAGGGTTAAAAAGAAAAAGTTAAAAGTTTTGTAAATCTAATTTAATTTAGTTTTCCTTTTGGAGCATATCCTTTCAAGAAACAACTGAGACTTCAAGAAAGCAACACTTTGCATTTAAACTACAGCTCTGGAGGGGGAAAAAAGCAACAAATTAAATACTCCCCTTTTCTAGCAGAGAATACAGCTTTGGCTTACTGAACATCTTTTATCATTCAGATATGCTGTTGTAGTACTCAGCCATGCTAAATATTTATTCAAAGGGAATTATTTTTGATTTTACTTTTATTCTCATAAAATGTTCCAATGTAGTAATCATTATCTAAATTATTATTCAGATGGATAGTGCCACTATTATCTTAATTGTACATCCAACCTTGCTGCAATCCTTGCAACTACACTGCTTATTTCAAAAGTCCATTTTCAGCTATTGCACAGAAATAAAAAACTTTAACCTTGGGAGAGAAGTAGAAAAGGAAAAATCTTAGGTTAAAGATTTAAATGGCATTTAAAAGAGTGAAGGGCAGGGGGAGGAGGAAATTATGTTTTTACTAGAAACCACCTTAAATCAATCTTAATGTTGAATGAACAAATAGTGTAAGATGCTAATAGATATGCATATTACCAAGCTAAAGATTTAGAATCTTTTGAGATCTTTCCTAACTTGTGTAGGAAAGGATATTTCTAATATACATGCATATTTTATATGTATTTGGTATATATTGGGTATTAATTGGGTATTTATTTATTGGGCATTGCTGATGGTTTTAAATGTATATTTCATGAAAGGATCCTCTATTAAAAATGATATATTGCCCCTAAAAATGTTTCAGTTTAGTGAAAAATTCTTCTGCAAAAATAGAAAATAAATATGAAGCAAAGGAAAAATATACAGTCTGGACAACATGAAGAAAATTGGAACCAAAGAAATTTTGATTAGCTGATTAAAAAAATATTACTGCTGTAACTGTATCATATGAGGGTATTAGGTGTGCTGTTTCTCATAGAATCATAATGCACCAACACTATTACATTCTTCTAAATGTTGCCCTTTAAACTTCCAGTTTATAGAGTACCTTTATGAAGGAGCACATGGGACATAACAGCAGGGTGGGTTTTTCCTTCCCTGATAACAAACAAGCAGTCTGTGGAACTTCACCTACTTGCTCCTCTGGTGTCAGGCCCTGATGTTTTCCCCTGCATGGGCATCCCAGCCATCCTAGCAGAACTGCAAGAGTGAAACTGGGAGAGTGCAGCATTCCTGGGGGAGTGTAAGGGATCTATCACAGAAGTACAGCACCAGGCCATTTGCTATAATTTCATGTCCCCTGCTTCTCTGTTACCACTGTCTGCTCAGCTGCAGCCAGGGAAACAGGAAAAATAGTATAGCATGGAACAGAAGAACTAAAAACGAGGCACTTTCCCTTTGCTGAGATGGAAGTGCAGCTTTATTTCTTGGGGTCCTGCAAAGAAGAGCAGGAGCAAAAGAGGAAGAATACTGATAAGTGCCTCTTTTTGAAGGCAGGCGGAAGAGGGTGGATTACTTTCACACAACAAATAAGGGAAACTGGGGAGAAAGAGATAAGGGAAAGAAGCTTACAATTCTACATTTTCGGAGGTACATTCTTTTGGTCATACCATTTTTCCTAATGCATTACAACTGCCATTCTTACTGGTGAAGGTACCCAGAAACAGGAGTGTGCATCTTCCCACCAAGATGAATGGCACCTCAGGAAGCAAAGAACAGGGAATCTCTGAAGCTGTTTACTGTCACAACAGATGATGGTTTACTCTTGAAAAAGGAATGTTTATAGAGTAGAATAAATCACCTTTGCATCCCACTCAGGTCATGCTAAATGAAACTGATGTTTGGTATTTTCATCAGTGTGATCTGTTTGCAAAATGGTTACATAGTACTGAACAATATTTTGCTTACACGATTCTGTTTCTCTTACCCAATTTGTTTCAATTATTTAGCTGGTTGAAGACAGATATGTGAGGAGCAAAACAGTGACAATGAGAGGGTGACTAAAACCTACAGATCGCAGAAATTTTTCTGGGGGAAAAAAAAAAAAAGACAAATACTAATTAGTGATGTACCCTTTTTTTCTGAATGTTAAGCAACTTGAGACAGTAGTTTCAACTGAGTATTGCAGGGAAATACTATCACCTGAACCCAGGTGAGCTGCCAAAATCCCTTAGCTCCCAGTCCCGGGAAATCTTCTGCCTAGCTCCAGTCCACTGGGGTTGGGAGGGGGTTCAGCACGGACAAAGGTAAAAGACAAAGGAGGCTCTCTCTTCCTGGGACACTGTCCCTCAGTTTATTCCAAATGAACTCCAGGGAAAAAAGAGATGGAGCAGGAAATGGTGAGGACTTTTATACTGAGGGGAAGGGGGTGTGGGAGAGTAGAGTAGAATTACAACCAATGGGATGAGACTGAAGGGGTGGGGCGAGGGGAAGAAACCAAGATCACAAAACTGAGAGGGGAGCACAGGGAAGAACCATTAAGATTAACATTTTAGTGCAACATGACATCTCCCCCTTTTTAAGTATATAAAGTTAAAAGAAGAGTTTAACTATTGAAGTCCCCCACCCTGTGAGTCCCCAGCCTTTAACCAATTCACTGAACCAGTCCACGTGAACAGGATGACAACTGGGATAGGGCTCATCATGAGGCTGAGTGGGATGTAGGTGTTCACTGAAAGGAAAAACAAACATTTCTAAAGCATATTAACAGTCAGTATGTGTGTCTGCCAGAGAGTAACCAGATGTCAGGAAGGTTTCTTCTCTCTTTCCAGCAGCATCTTCTTTTGGAAGAGACTGCTACTTGCCTTTCATCCCCTTCTGCTGAAGATGGGATTTTGTGAGCAAAAGGTTTTATCCACCTTTGGGGTATCCAACACAGGTCTGCAAGGTTGGACACACACGTAGCCACGCCCCCAGGTAACAAGTTCATAGGGGCCCTTGGTCTGCCAGGTTCCTGGGTCCCTGATTAAGACCAGTGGACACTATGACAACTTAAATTGATCACCGCTGTTAAAATGCCAAACCACCGGGGGAGTCATCTTATCAAATGAACAATTCAGGAAATTGATAGTAAACAGCTTTGCAGAGCTTTTGTCGTGGTGACACCCACACTCTCCCACTGCCCTGCCTGGCCAGGACTTGTTTGAGTGTCTGGTGGGTGTGTTCAATCACAGGTTGACCTGTGGGGGAATGGGGGATGCCAGTTTTATGTTCCACTCGCCACTGCTGGAAAAACCCATGGAACATCTTGGATTTATATGCTGGGCCATTATCAGTTTTAGGGATCCCCAGCACTGAAAACACCTGTACCAGGTGCTGTTTGGCATGCACAGCCTTTTCTCTTGTTTGGACAGAGGCATAAACCTCACCTGAGTATGTGCCAATGTTCACATGGACATATTTAAGGCTACCAAAACTGGGAATGTGTGTCATGACTGTCTGCCACACTTCACAGCTCCCAAGGCCTTGAGGGTTAATCTCAATACCCAGCAATGGCACTGCCTGGAGCTGACAACTGGGACAGGTGGCTACAATGACTTTAGCCAGATCCCATATCAGCTGGAACTGACAGATCAGTCCTGGCACATTTTGATGGTATTGCTGGTGGCTCGGCTTGGCCTGCTGGAATACATCTGGAAGACATACCCTTTTGACTGGGGCGGCAAGAGAATCTGCTTTATGGTGCCCTTCTGTGATCTTGCCTGGCAAATCAGTATGTGACCTCACATGAATCACATGGAATGGATACTCTCGAGTTGAAACTAAATAAATTGGTTTTGAGAGCAACCTAAAGAGATGTTCATTCTCGATGTATTTGAGAACTGCCTGCTCTGCCTTGGACACTACCCCTACCACTTAGGCTGAGTCAGTAACCAAACTGATCAGCTGAAAACTTCTCAAAGGCTCTCACAGCCACAGCCAGTTCATCTACCTGGGGTGACCCCTCCACAAACTCAACATCAGCTTCCCAATGCTGAGTCTGTCCAAGTCATCATCAACTTGTGGGACATCCCAGATGCATCAGTGAACACTGTAAGAGCTTTGAGTGGTCTATGGCTCCGTTTCTCACGAGGAATGAGGTGGAATTCCTCATGAAACAATTTTCACGACAGGGCATGAACTGATATTTGTCCACTGTAGCTGTCCAGAGCTAACTGGAGGTTAGCATTGCTCTGCAGCAGGTGCTCAAACATCTCTTTGGTCAGTTTCTCAGGAGAGTGCTTTCCCTCCTCAGAAAGCCTGACTGGGAGGTGAATACACACAAAGTCCCCACCTGCCAGTTCCTGCAGCCTCACCCTGGCCTTTTGGATCAGCTGAGCTCTTATGGCTTGGTAATGGTTTTGGGTCATTGATGGCAGAGGAAGACCCACTCTGATTAAGAGTGAATCTCTCTGCTCTTCAACGTATGCAAGTGTTGTAGCTTCCCCAGGACAATGAATTTGAAAGGCAGCTCAAACTTATAGTGATGAGCCTCTCTCTCAGTCAGAGCCCTTTATGCTTTTTCAATTACCGTTTTCACCTCTGGGGTCAGTTCCCTGGGAGAAAGCAGCTCTCTCTCCCCTTTCAATACATTGAGCAGAAGCTCCAGGTCCTCATTAGTGAGATCTAGCCAGGGTCTGACCCAATTCAAGGACCTGCACAAGGAATGGAGATCCGCTAGGGTTTTGGGATCACTAACAACTTCCAATTTCTGCAGAACAACGGTCCTTGCAGTGATCTCTATGCCCAGGTATTTCCAAGGTGGCATCCTCTGAACTTTATCTTCCTGTAGTTGGAATCCAGCAGAGGTTAAAACTTTAACCACTAGGTCAAATGTGTTGCAGTATAGTGTCATTGGTGGCGTACACAATCACATCATCCATGTAGTGTAAGATGATGGCTTCTCTTTTGTCGGCGCACACTGGGGACAGCAATGAGGCCAAGTACCACTGGCAGATTGAAGGACTACATTTCATTCCCTGTGGCAGAACCCTCCAGTGGTACTGTTTCATTGGGGCCTCCTGGTTGATTGTAGGAACCAAGAAAGCAAACTGTGGTGCATCTGCTGGGTGTAGGGGAATTTGGAAGAAACAGTCTTTGATGTCTAGGATTGCCAATTGCCAGTTTTGTGGGAGCATTGTCGGGGAGGGAATCCCAGGTTGGAGTGACCCCATGTCCTCAATTACTTTATTTCCCTGAGATCCTGAAGGAGGCACCACTTATCTGTCCCTGGCTTCTTTATTACAAAGACCAGGGAATTCCAAGGGCTAATTGTTTCTTCTATGTGGCCTTTGGCTAATTGTTCCTCCATGAGCTCTTTGAGTGCCTTGAGCTTTTTCTTACTGAGTGGTCACTGATCTACCCAGACTGGATTATCATCCAGCCATGCTAACTTTTGGGTAGGGTGCTCCACAGTGGCCACTTCTAAAAATCCTAGGGAGTCTCAGGGATAATTAGTTTGACTCCCTACTGGGACATGGTGTTTCTCCCCCACAAGGGACACTCGTAGTCATTGACAAATGGACAAACACTGGCCAATTTGCCCTCCGGCCCCTCCATTTGAACAATGCTCTTAGAAACTTTTGCCAGTTTCACTCCTCCTACACCTTGGATTTTGCCAGCCACAGGTTGCAAGTCCCAGTGTGAAGGCCACACCCTTTCAGGTATGATCGTCACATCTGCCCCGTGTCAATCAACCCTTCCACATGGAGATGATCTGATCCAAGGGTTAGGTTGCATCCCATGATGGGTTTATCCTCACCAACCACTTCTGCCCAGTAGACACCAGGTGTTTTGTCACCTACTGGGACCTCTGCTGGAACAGAAATGGCCTGGGTGATGATTTACAGTTTGGTCAAATAGAATCGTGGCTGAGGGCAACACACCAGGAGAGCGAGGTGCGTTAAGCCTCTCTTGATTGTCATGGGAACCACCTTAATCTCCATGGGGGTGTGTGCTGTGTCCCCAGTAACAAAATACTCACTATCCAGTCCTGCCATGTTCCGTGAATTGTCCTGCAAGTCCACTCCAATGACTGTCCAACGAGTAGACCTGAAAAGAAAAGCTTTGGCAGTTACAGGTCTGGATCTCTTGTGAGGCTGCCAGATTTTGTTATGCAGAGGTTCCCCGAAATTATTTTTCTGCAGTCCCACACCCCACTTCCCTTCCTCCCCCTTATCAATTAAGAGAGAGGCTTTCCCCACTCTGGAGCCTGCTACATTTATATCATTGCGATAGGCGGGGCTGTTCTCTAGTTTCAGTTTTTTTGTTGGTTGGCTACTGTTTCCTTTTGGTATTTCTTTTGGTGCTGGCTTTGAGGACAGCCTCTGGTGAAGTGTCCTGGCCTTTTGCACTGGAAGCAGATGATATTCTGGAGCTGCTCTGATGACATCTGTGGCTTCTTCATTCCTGGTGTTACCACTGCTACAGTTTGTCAGTCCTGGCCTCCTGTTTTGTGCACCAAACAGCTCTGCTTTCTTAGTACATGCCTCAATCATCTGTTCTATGGTCGGTGGAGGATAAATGGGCAGTCCCAGGATCACTCTGCGGCAGGCCCTGTTGGCATTCCTCTGAGCCATCTCCTTAATCAGCTCTGCCTGCGCCACTGGTCCTTCCACTTGCCTCTCTATTTGTGCTCATAGCCAGTCACCAAACTGCAAAAAACTTTCTGAGGGAAACTGCCTAATATTAACACAGCCACCTTGGGCTTCTGGTGGAAGCCCAAACTGCTGGAAACTGGTTAAAAATCTTTTCTGCCACAGCACAGATCTTATCTAAAATAGATTTTGTTAGCACCTGAGCCTGGTCCACAGGTTTAGCCCACATCCCCCTGCCACATAGATGTTCAAATGTGATCTCATTATCATCTGCATCTTTTGCATACTGGGTGCTTTGCTTGAGTTCAACTAAGAGACTTTTTAAGGATCTCTTCCATGTGCTTTCCTAAAGATTGAACTCTGAGGGCAATGGAAATACCAGAAGAAGTCTCTGAGATTAGCTGGAACTAACTCATTAGATGTTAAAGTAGCTCTCACCATTCCCTAAAGGATTTCACTATTTCTACCAAACTCTCTTTGGCTTTACAGATTTCTTTTATATTTTGTTAAGAGAAGGGCTGATAGTGTCTATTTATCCTTTTACCAATATATATGACAGGAGTGGCTTAAGGTATAGCTTTTTCATCATCCCCAGGGTACCATCCCCTGGTACCTTGCCCCTGCAGGGGCCGGGAGGTCCAGCCCCCCCACCGGGTCTGTAGAGAGACCCAGGACTACCCCTGTGAGAGCCAGGCAGGGGTTCACCCCCCTCCATTGTGGGAACAGGGGGCTGACGCACCCTCCCCACTGTGGGAACAGGATGAGGACCTGCCCCCCCACCCTGTGGGAACTGGGGGTGGAGCCACCCAGGAACAGGGTGAGGGGGTATGGGAACCAGGCACTGGAAAGGGGGCAGGGTCACTGTGGGAACCAGGATCACAACACCTGGGGGCAGGCTTGCAAAGTGATGTCAGGCAGGGTAGGAACATGGTGGAGTGGGGAGGGATGTCCAAGGGAAGGAAGGGGTTGTGGGCAGGGTAAGAGTTGTGGGCGGGAACAGGTTGGTGAAAGGGATTATGGGAAGGAGAAGGAAGGTAAGATGGAGGTTCCACCATGTGGCCAGCCAGCATATGGCCAGCACCATCTTGGACCTTGGCCATGTGGGGATGTGGGGGTCATCACTTTTAGAACTAACAAAACACTGTAACCGAGGAGTAACAATCGGGGTAAAAGGGTGCAGGGAGAGATCTCTGCTAGTCTGTGCACAACCAAGAGAGACAGGGGGCTGAAAGGGAGCCAGGACAGCAATGGCTGAACCGGTGATCCTGCATTTCTTGGGCTGCTCCATGCATCCCCTTCAGCTCAGGGGCAGAGGGTTTGGGAGGAGAAACTGGGGGAATCTTCTGTAACTGTCCCTTCACTTCCCTTTTAACCAGCTTTTTCCAAATTAAAAGGAACAACTGGAGAAACTTTGAAGCAACTTTGTCTTCCTGTTCTACTTTAAGATTTAACAAGTTTCCAATTCTGTCCCAGGAAGAGACAGAATCCACATCTAGCAGGGTGAGCTGGGGAAAGTGGACAGAAAGCCAACACACAAATTGTTTCAGCCAAGTTCTAGAAATCTTAACATTCCCAATGTTCTAAAATTTCCCAAACTTAGGAAAACAAACTCCTTTGGTGTGCAGATAGCTGTGAGCCCACCTTGATGTTAAAAGTGACTTGCACACTTCAGTATACCTTCCTTCACAGCAAAAACAACACAGCCAGCCTGGGAAAGCTTTTTCTCAGATACTCTCCCTCCACACACTGGGGTAAGAGACAAAACTGCTTTGCAGAGAACCACTGTTTCTTTAAACTCAGCTGGCAGCCGCGCAGTAGCAGAGGTGCCGCCCCACCCCCTAAAAGCCGAGACACTAGAAGCCACATGGCCAGTGCCGCACAGGACCGCCACTGCCCCTCCCATTCTGAGCTGAGCCGCCAAAAACCATATGGCCAGAACTGCGTGGGAGTGCCGCTACTGCTCCCTGCACCGAGCTGAGTGCACGTAGATGCCTGAACCCACTTGTGCTGGGGTCCACCTGCGCCACTCTTGCCACGCTGCCGAGAAACTGCATGCCACTGGGCATGCCACATGGCCACCTGAGAAAACCACAGGTCCATCCACAACTGTGCTGCCCGCTGAGCCGCATGCCAAAAAAAGCAGCAGAGCCAGAAAACACATGGCTGCTGCGCCTCACGACTTTGTGGCGAACACACTCTGCGTCCGCCCGCACGCCTCCACAGCTGAACTCACATGGCGAATACACTCACCCCTTCCTGGGTCCTCAGCTGGCTCAGGGCTGTGAAGGAAGTCCTTTATGTCCTAGGAATCAACCCTCCCGGGCTTAGGAGGGCTGCTGATTCCCCCCTTGTATGCTCAGCTGTGCAAAAAATACTCACAGTCCCAAGGTAGTTGACAATCCAAAGCTTGTACAATCCACATGTGGATTTCCATCTGCTCATGGGGTCTCTGTCCTTAAGACAAGCTCCCATGTTGGACTCCAAACTGCCAAAATCCCTTTCCTCCCAGCCCCAGGAAGTCTTCCGACTATCTGTAGTCCACCAGGGGTGGGAGGGGGTTTAGCAAGGACAAAGGTAAAAGACAAAGGAGGCTCTCTCTTCCTGGGACACTGTCTCCAGTTTATTCCACAACGACTCCAGGGAAAAAAGAGACTGAGCAGGAAGTGGTGGGAACTTTTATAATGAGGGGAAGGGGGTGGGGGAGAGTAGAATTACAACCAATGGGATAACACTGAACGGGTGGGGTGAGGGGAAGGAACCAACATCACAAAACCGAGAGGGGAGCACAGGGAAGAACTATTTAGGGTAAACATTTTAGTGCAACATGACAGTGAGCTGCACCTCTAAAACATCAGATTTTGGCTGTAATATATGCACACTGAAATGTTCACTGGCACATTTGTGGCCAGCTGCCTTTCTCCACCTTGTTGCTAATTCCAGTGCCTGGGACCTGTTAACATTGGTGATGCACATGCACAGCTCTTGGGCACACCATGGTGAGTGCCTGCAATGCCATCCAACTTCTGACAGATAAAGAAAACAAAAAGGAGAATAAAAAAAAAAAGAGGGGGTAACTCCTCTGCTTTCTCAGGGTCTGCTGAGGGACTGTCACCTTCTGTCATTCTGACAGAATGCCTTTAGGTGGACTTTCCACCTCCACCCATATTGGAGCAGACCTTTGAATATTTATATTTATATATATGTACATATATGCATCACTAATATCTCTGTCACTTCTGTCTCAATACACAGTAACACTCTGCAAGTTAGTGCATTTTTCACCTGAATCCAAATTCTGTAATCCTGAATCTCTTTTCCCATTGCCTGAATAAACCATCGGATTTGTGAAAGCTCTCATTTACTCAGCCAGACCGAGAGTACTGGACTGGTATAATGCACTATTTGTAAATCTGTGATCACGCAAATTCTTATTGAATTCCACCAGACTGACTACAATCAGAAATTAAGTGCAGCCACACCTAGCCCCTCAGATTACTAAGGACCAGCTGGGACACAAGAGGGTTTATTTCCTGCCAGATTTCCATACCTTTAATGCAGCAGAAAAATCGCTGAGAAACAGTGCAGAGTACATTGTGCACCCCTGCCCCAGAAGAAACCATTAATCCACAGGTGATTTGCTCTTCATTAGAGGAAGATTGCCTCTGCAATGATGTGGTCTCATTTCTTCACACCAACTTCTACTTTTCATACAACTTCACAGAAAACTCTGACTTTAAAGAAAGCAATATCTATACATAACATTTTGTCATTTTCTCTAATGTTCTGTCTTTTCTAATCACTGCCAATGCTGTCTTTGTCTCAATTGCTTTATTTTTTATCTAAGCTTACACAAGTGTTTTTTATGGTAGTGTTCTGTTCATTTCTCCATCATTTCTCAGCTAAAACTTCCCAATTATTTTGTCTTTAGTGAAAAGACTTCACTTCTTCAAACTCACCCCAGGCAACTTCATTATTTTGCTTTCCAGTTATCTGTCCACTGTCAATTATGGGACCATTTTTTCTGCGTTACAGAAGCAATGATAGTCCAGTTATCTAACAGAGTCAAACAATGTTTGATTCACAGTTTATTTTTTTTTAAATTGCTCATGGATTTCAATCTAATTTGTGAAATTCATTTCTATTTTAAACACAATGAAGTAGAAATGTGATTAGCTTTTAAATGAGTGGAGGCCAGGAATATAGACATCATTGCCCCTCTGTTCACTTTGACCTTATTTTGCAGGCAACCAGAGCTACTCACTATAAAAAGGATTCAAAACAAATGGCTTATTTTTATTGATAAATGTGTCTAACTAGAAACATTTTGAAGGCACTTGACACCACTGAATTAAAGAACTGACCTTGATATAATATTATACCTCATTACACTGAAAGGGATACTGAGAATGGACACCTATTTTATAACTTCTTATTTCTCATGCTATTTTGTAATCTTTAAAATGTATAAATTGCTATTAGAAGCATACCTTAACCAAAATAACAGCTTTGGATATTTTGGAGATACTGAGGCCTAGAGCTGAAAACAATATTTGCATGTAATAATTGACTAATTATTTAAACCTGAACTTAAGGCCTTATTTTCTTTGAAATTTCAAGAATCCTTTTAATCTAGACTGTCACTTTTTGGATTTCCCATGTGGTTTTCATTTTGAGGTGCTGTGCTGCAACAGGATGAATGATGATGGTTCATGTTCCTTAGCCTGTGTCATCACATCAAATTCTAATCACATCAAATCATCAAATGATGGTGTGTCATCACATCAAATTCTGCCATCCTAATCAAATTCTCATTCTTTTTGTAGGAGCCATTTATGGCAGTTAACAAAGAGCAAAGTGAAATCTTTGGGGAAGGGAAAACTGGGAGAGACTCAGCCTGGGTTTCCTCGAGTTCTGAAGCCTTCCTGTGAAAAAGGAGGCAGAGTCATGTCAATCATGGGATGATGTGACCTTCCACATGCCCATACATAGAGATGCTTTCTGAACTACTCTGGGGCTCATACAGTTGAAAGTCTATATGAAATAAACTGTTCAAAATATTTCTTTTTTATTATTGTTCTTTAGATTTTCAGAGACTTCCTTAAAATGCTGCCAAAACTTAAAGCAAGGATTGTATTTTCATATAATACTTGGGGTGTTTTACATTTTGAAGGATATATCACCAATTCCACAAATACTATACTATAAATACTATACTAAGATAGCATGAAATTTCCACAGTTGATAGTTTCACCTTGAGTTTTTTTTTAGAACAAATGCCATTTGGAAGATGTGTTATCTCATGGTAGAAGGGAAAACAAGTTATGGGTAATTAACTGTATTTTGGTCCCTGTGACCCTGTTGTGGTGAAAGATGGACAACACAGCAGAAGTGTGGCCCTCAGCTTTCCCTGATGGCTCCAGCAACATTGCCAGCTCTTGGTCCTCTGTCAGAAATTTCACAGCCTGCTTTGAAAGTGCAAAAACCTCTTTTACTGTCAATAAATCCACAAAAGTTATTTCAAACTGTTGGAGATTTGGATTTCTGCAGAAAACATAAATAGCTCTATGTCCTTCAGTAGTGCATGCTGTTGAGATTGTTTTAGAGATCATTAGGGTGAGTGAGGGTGGTGAGGCATGGGTTGCCAAGAGAAGCTGTGGATGTTCTATTGCTGGAACTGTTCAAGGCCAGGCGGGATGGGGCTTGGAGTGATTTGTTCTGGTGGAAGATGTCCCTGCCCATGGCTGTGGAATTGGAGACAGATAAGCTTTAAGGGGCCTTCAACTTCCAAAATATTCTATGATTCTATGATAATTAGAAAACATCAAGCAGTCTGTTAATTAAATTCTAGCAGAGTATAACCCAGCCTTACCTGTCTCACACCCTGTTTCCTCTGGAGCAGCTCTCTGTGAGATGGTACATGGCATGAGTCTGCAACATTTCAGTGTTATTAAACTTCCTGAGCTGATTAGGGACCGGCTTTTTTTCCCTCCTCCTTACCTTATCTTACATTAAATGTCTTGCAGGATGTTTTGTAGCTGCATCAAATAAATGCTTTGCTGGTATGTTCCATAGTAACATACAGGTATAGGTTTTGTGTTTCCTACAAGCCACAGCTATTAATTTATATCAGGTAATTAATATGTTTCATAAATTTACAATAAGAGAAAGTCATTGCTCAAAGTCAGTGCATCCTGAGTAGTAATAAGAACTACCTAACAGAGTGGTCTCTGGAAAATAAGGAATTTGTTGTAAATTTTCTTATCCTTTTGATGCTAGTGACTAATCAAAGAATAGTATATTTTGGTTAAGTGTAGATACTGGTGATAGAGTCAGACATCCTTGAAAAATTATGTCTAGTCAGGACAATGTGCTGTTTTAAATGTCAGAGGAATACAAACAACAGCTCTCTGCTCATGGCTGCAATGTGTTACTGCAGCCAGACCATTAACCCAAGAAGTGGTTCTTCATTAACTTCTGAGGTGTTTATAAAGATATAAATATATGTATTTATACATATTTTACAGTGCTTAGAGTCTTCTGAACATATTGAAGCTTTATGAAAGTCTTTCTGTTGCTGATTACTTCACTGAGCTACTTTTCTCTCTCTTTCATTATAAAACAGTCTGAAGAAAGTTTAGCTCAGAATCTACCCAAGTTGCTCTCTTATTATTCTAAATGGAGAAAACTAGCTCATTCTAAAATTATCTTTCACTGAGAAACTTGGAATAATTTAGGAGAGAGTTGAAGGCTGTGTCATTACTCATGTCTGGAGGAGTTTGTATTTGAATATTGCCAATTAAAAATGCCCTTAGAAATAGCTGAAATAGGAACAACTTCTGAGGCTTGTGTAGCTTTTTAATTATATCTTGCTCAGAACTCCAGGTCCCCCAACACCCAGCACTAACAGAAATTAGAAATGGCATGCACTTCTTAGAGGACTTTGGCTGAACAATTTTTCTGGTTTTCACTGAATTTCTAGTGATTCCATAAATTTGACTATTCCATCAATGCTTCCAGCATTTTGTGTAGACAACAGCTTTTGTAAACTTACACTGGTATTTTTGTCAGAAAGGTTTTCTGCTCCAAAACCAATCCTTCATTGTTTTTTAATATCATTGAGTTGTTTCAAGTCTTCTCTCTTTGATTGTATTTTCAGGTGTCTGAGCTCTCTTTTAGGCCTTTTACTTAGACACACTCATTCTGTTATTTTTAAGTAATTCCTAGCTCCCCATAAGTTTTGCTGCTCTTTGAATAAACACCAAAGTATCTTTATTGATGCAGGAGTGGAAGAGAAGAACTACCAGCTGTTTTTGTGTTGGAGATACCATGGTTTGACTGAATTTTCCATATATTGAAATGTTATATCTGAAAGGCATCCCACACCTATAACAAAATTCCTCTGAAGTCATATCCAGGCAGGAGAGGAGATAGGTGTTTGTGTTGCTGGAGTTTTCATCACCAATTCTCATCCTCTGAGATCTTTTACCAGACATTAGAGCCTAGGGCAGCCTTTGAGGTGCTCTGAGAGCATGGCAAGGGGAGGAACCAGCTGGATCCACTCTCCTGCAAAGCATTCTATTCAAGTAGCTGGTACTTGTGTAATAGGAGAAAAAGATGCTTTGAATATTCCCACTTCAGTCAACCAATACATTTAAATGGAAGAGAGTTCCATTCCACTTCTTCAGTGAATATTCTTTCATATGGATGAGTAGCTACAACTTCCCTACAAGTAACCCACTGAATATGCTTTTCCATGTATCTTCCATCACTGCTATTTCTTTTGGCTTGGCAATATTATGGCATTTCCTTTGAGGAACTTGTTTTAGGCCTCAGCTCCTGCAGGCTGAGATATCAACACAGACATAGGCCAGAGTTCCAAAGGAGTACCTAGGATTACCAAAACATTAAATTTCTATAAGAAATTCTATAACCAGAGTGTCGCACTATATTAGAAACAGTGATAAGCATGACACTAACTCCCTTAGCTTCATTGTCCAAGAGAGCAAAATTTATTATTCTTAATCTTCTTTTATACACATGTTTGAGAATGTCTGAGAGGTAAAACTCTCATTGGTCACCAAAACAACATATCACCATAAGTGAAACACCACCCTTTGACTAAACAACACCTGCAGATTGTTGTCCTTTACCAAGGACTGTTTGGATTCTTTCTTATGCTTTCCCAGGCCAGACTGAGAAGCCTGTGTGACTTAGTTTCACACAGGCTCTGTTCCCTGCTTGCTTTTTGCATTTAGCATCCATACCAGAGTATATAGGTCACATCTTCTCCTTGGCTCTATCTATTGCATAAACACAAACCAGTAGGGAACATTGTGTGTTTAAGGTGATTTCTTGTCTTCTCATTTAATTTGCAGCTTATATGGTATCTGTGAAGACATGGAGACAGTAGCACTCCTAAGCCCCCGAAGGAAAGGGACTGTTTTATTGTGTGGTGTTGCTGAGTCAATGGGACAATTCTAAATTGCATTTATTCATGGATGCTTGTTCTTCAACCAACAGGAAACTGCAGTATTTCGGGTATTTCCACCCAGTGCAAACTCCTTACACATATGAATTTTATCTGGCTGGAGGCTTTGCTGTGAATGCAAGTGCATGGTTCTCTTGGGTATTTTATTACTGAGTTCTAGAAGGGAAAAAAAAAAAAGTCATGCCAGTACATAATAAAGTTATTGGAGGGTAAAAAAACCATGAAAGTTATTACATATGGTGGTAATGTCTATTTAAAATGGTAGTGAAAATCAGTCTGCTCTGAAAGAAAACAATTAAATAAAAACCCAAATAACATTTTCAATCAGACTGACACCACTGCTATTACCTAACTTGCCCAGAGTTTACCTGAGGACTTGGTATTTTGCCTTCTGGCATTCTGGCAGACTCAAACTTCATGGACACCATCTGAAGCTCTGCTCTGACCATTGGTTTTGACAGTCACACCAGAACAAAATAAAATCCATTAAACACAGAGTGGGGACTGAAACTGGGAGCTGTTGGTGTTTTATAAAATGGTCTGTACTGACTGCAGTAGGTTTGGTACTTGTTTTAGCACTGATTTGAAGGAAGCAGGATCTGGTCTTTTGCCCTGGATTCTGTTTCAGGGCAGCACCAAGTATGAGTTTACTCATCCTCTAAGAGACCTCAAAGAAATGCAGCACCACTATTTGTTGTCTTTAGCATGGTTGTGCCTCTTCTACTGCATGGTTGGTGTGGGATAGTGCCTTGCCTCATTAGTGCCCTGTCCTGCCCCAGTTCTTTGCCATGTGGGACCACCCCTAGGAATTCCTGGGGGTTTGCTGGTGCTTATGGTCTCCTTCAGGTTTTTCAACAGGTTCAAGCCAAGTGAAAGCATCTTTATACATGTATTGGTACCTGGACAGAAGCTGGGTCATCTTGGACTTCTGCATTTTGTTGTCTCCATGTTCTGAGTAACTCTATCAGGATGTAGGTTACTGTCCTAGTTTAGGGCAAATTAGGGAGGAAAACTTCAAATGGGGATTTCCCCAGGGAAATGCCCCTCCCTACCAACTGGTCTGGGAAAGGGAAAAAAAAAAAATAAAATTCCTTGGAGAGAAGTGGAAAAAGCTGTTTATTTAACAGAAATTTGAATAATATTAAATAATAAAACCTCTTGCTGTTCGATGGGATGGGAAGTTTAGGAAGAAAAGTCCTTTTCATGTGGTGTAGCTCGGCTCGCTCAGGTTCTTATCAGTCCCTCCGGCGCTGGAGAGTGCCGAGGCCCAGGCCCCGGTGGGCCCCAGGCGTGAGCTCCTGGGGTTTGGCTGGGTGTTCAGTCCAGAGCAGGCCTGCACAGATCTAAGAAAAGGAGAAAACAAAGGTCCAGGGAACTCTTCTGCCTCAGCTAGCTAAAACTAACTAAAAGCCAGAGAGAAGCTCTGTCCTGCTGTCTGTCTGTGCTGCAGACACCACAGTCCAGGGAGTGGGAGTGATGTTTTTCTTTAACACAAACTGCGCGCTACTTCTTCTCCTTCTCTTGCTTTCAGAGCCAGTCTTAAAGGTGCAGAATTTAATATATAACATAAACCAGACGATTGGGGATATCAGTATCATAAAGTCACCTCAGGACAGTTACAAAAGGGAAAGGAGGGAAAAGGTGTACAGAGAGCTCTTTTGGCTTCAGCTAGTGCTGGGAATTTGGAACTGCACATTTGGACTTTGTACTGTCTGATTTTCTCCCTGTAAACTAGTCTCCCTCTTCTCTTATGTTGTAATATGTTTATTTAATTCTGTTGAAATTGTTGGTATTTTGTCTGTTGATATGTTCCTGGTTTTCCCCCACTGATTACTTTGGTAGGTTCCAGTTGTCCATCATATAAACCCCTCCTAGTTTTCTTGATTGTTCCTCATCAATCACCTTAACCCTGCCCCAACTCCACATCCATCATTGTAAACCCCACTGCTCCTTCCAGATCCTTCCATGTATGTCATCCCTTCTTCTATACTTTATTGGTTGATATGTTACATTCCTGCTTTCTTTGTATCCCCATTAGTCCCTGACATTGTAACCTCCTCCCCTCACCCCTCCTACTGCGAGCTCCCATTGGACCTTGGGCTGTACCCTCCTCTTGGATAAAACCCAGTGCACAGAGGGGCTCAGGGCTCCCTTCGGTCCTGAACTCTCACAGCCCAGACCCTCATGTTCCTCCCCTCTCCTTAATAAACCTGTTCCTGGGAGCTTCTACCAAGAGAGTCTCCTCCATCCTTTTACCACCACCCATGACGACTGAGTTGGCAGAGCTCGGTGTGAATTGGTGTGAAGGTTCTGTAGTGGGATCGTCTTTCCCCTGCAGTTCCCCACTCCTGGCGACTGCCCGTGCTGGAGTGGCACCGTAGAGCTAGCCCGGAGCTCTGGTGAGGCCAATAGCAGCGTCATTCTTGGAATAATTTGGATTATGGTCTTTTTTCCCCATCCAATCCCCACACTGTTTTGGTTTTTGTTTTTCATGCATTTTGATTGTTTGTTTCTTTGTTTTGGTGGGGATTTTTAATTGATTTTTTTCCCCTTATGAAAGCTGAGACAATCTCAAAATACTTGAAGCAAAGGTGAATCCAGTTTTTAAGAGCTTGCAGGGGTCTGCCACTGCGGGCCAATGTGTTTGCACAGGGCAGAAAGTTTCCAAGCAGATGTTGCTGCTGCTCCAGAAATGTGCATGAATATCAAGTGTATTCTCTTTGTAGTTTCTTTGTAAAAGACAACTGCTAAGTAAGATGCCTTTAACTGGTTTTAGTAGCCAAAATCATGAAGTGAACAATGGGGAGCTGAAGGATCTCAGGCAATGGGTTCCAAGAGGCCCAGAGAAAGAGGGCACTGTGGTGAGAGGTGATGGATGACAGCAGGGTCCTGTTGGGGCCGAGACTCTGCTAAAACTCCCTGTGATGTAAAGAGATGGAAGACACTTTCTAATAATTTTGTAACAGTTTTCTAAGGAAAAGCAACTGCCTCTTACCCTTCCTTCCTGAGATAAAACAGGGCTGCTCCTCATTCTCCATTCTTGACATTATGGTTTTGTTAAACAGTGCTGTCTGTTGGGGGAAGTAGAGGGGGAGATGCACTGGGGTCACCATTATTAGTGACTTCATGTGCTCCTCTCAGAGGATACTGCCTAAAAGCTGCACTCAGGGTAAGTATGTAATGCAAATCTTCTAGTGGGTTCATTCCACTCCAACTCCTTCCAATTGACACTGGATTTGGAGAGCCTCTGAAAGCAGCCAGGATGTTACAGTTCAGCAGAAACTGACCTTGGGTCACCCCAAGGAATATAACTGATACCTCTGTAACCTCAAATGATCCCAAGAAGCCAAGTGAGGGATGACAAATTATAGTGGGGCATAATACTTGAGCCCTAGGGGAGCCCAAAGGTATTTTTGGGTGTGAGGATGATCTCAGTTGATGTCCTGATGCGGATTTAGTCCCCAGGTAACTTTAAGGGACACTGTGGGCTCATAGGGACATCTCAGGGGACTTCTGAGAAAGAAATACAGGACAGGATGGGCCTGAGCTGATCTGCAGTTAGATTTGGTGCATGGGCATCTGGAACTGACCTCTAGGAGCTAATGTGGTGACCCCAAAATCACATGCACTGCATGCATGTCTGGGCACAGAGGAAGTCAACAGTTAGAACATGGGGATCATCTGTGGTTGCTAATTAGCACAGACAGTTACTTGAGATCACCAATTAATAGATGGAGTTACTAGAGGTCACCCTTACAATTGTGGCTCATGGTCATCCAAAGTCACTAATTATCACGCCGTTACCCCTATACCCAAAATTTCAGCCTGGGGTCATCTGAGATTTATCAAACGGGGTTATTAGACATAATCTGTATCCCAAAATTTTGGTTTATGGTCATTTGAGATCACGAATTATCACATAAAGTTACTAGAGAGCAACGTTATCCCAAAATTTCAGCTTGTGGTCATCTGAGACCAACCAGTCACCGGCTCTTTGTTTGGGCTATCTGCTGAAGTCACCAAATTAGCAGTTCATTTATAACAGCAAGAATCTGTGCTGAGTGTTGTACAAAGACATAAAGCAGAGTTACTGCTGAGGACTGTGTCAAACACATGATTATAAATCCACAAATTTTTTGAGCCATGGTTTTTATACCATGGTTATTAATTTCAAAAATCACAGACATGTTCACTATCACTCCAGCTGCTCCTATCTATCATTTCCATTAGGCTATCCCTTCCAGTCATCCAGCACTATTTTAACACTGTATTTTCAACTGCAATATGATGTGAAAGCAAATGCCTGATTTTTTTTCTAAAAAAATGAGAGAAAGGGCAGGAAAAACAGATAGGAATTAATACTTAGAATCTTAAGAAGAATTAGTTTTCCCAACCATCTACCTCCTTACCTATGCTCTGTGTAACAAAATGTGCTTCCTAACCTACATTGTCTACTTTGCACTAAGAACACAAGACACTATGCAGGTGTCATAGGTGGCTGTATTCTAAGCAGGGGAAAACATGGCAGATATTTGCAATCTATGCAATACTATATACAGAGATTTTCTCCGTAGCACAGAATTCAAACCACATTTTTTCCACCATAAAAAAAGAAAGCCAAACCTTGCTGCATTCAGACCTTCTTGTCTTTAGCCAGAGTTTAGCAGATACATTGGAGATTACTCAACTGCAATGAAACTGCACAGGGATGCAGAGCAAACAGGAGTCCACTGCCTCAAGGCAGAAATGGATGCAGCAATGAGAATAAAGGTCTGTTTGGAAGGATAAAATTGTTTGATCAGATCAAAAATATTTTTCAGGAGAAAACTCAGAAACCAGGGAACAAAAATTAAAATTCCTTTTAATCATTCAAAATGAGCTGAGTGTGGCTTGGATTTTAAAAGAAACAAGTTACTTGTCAACACTGCAGCCAAGACGCTAGTTATGATTCTTCCCACTTCAGTTAACTACAGCATGTTCATTTGTGTCAGTGTAAGAGATGGTCTGAAGTTTCCCTCATCTGCCTCATGACCATCGCAAGAACAGAGACTAAGACCCTGAAGACCCCAGGGGACTTTGTGCAGGGGTTCTGGCCTGGTGGAGGTGGATGCCTGCTAAGTGATTGTTTGAAGGTGTGTTCGACCTTCTTCCCAGAGCAACGGGTCTCACCACAATAGTGATTGTTTGCAGGTGTGTTTGCTGTGCTGCCATGGTACATTGCCTTAATTCCTGCTGGTGAGCAGGGACTTGTGAAGAGTGGCGTGCTCTGTACCTTGCACCTGCTTCTCAGAGCAACAGGTCACACGACAATGGTTGATAAATCTCATCACCTTTTGGTCAACTGCCCCTCTCTTTGAAACAGACCATAAAAGTGACTTTTCTAAGTTACTTTCAGAGAGAGATCTCCCCATGGAAGAAGACACCAGCGACCCTGTCTCGTCTACTGGTAGCTATAACTCCCCTTTTCTCACTCTTTACTTTGCCTCTCTCTCTACTCCCCCCCCCCCCCCCTTTCTCTCCCTCTCATCTATTGCATAACCCATGATGCTGACACTAAAATAAAGATACATTATTGCTGTTGTGATTTAAACTGAAATCCCTTGGCGTTCTTTTTGCACTCTGAGATCAAACAAACCTCTCATGACTCCCACTTGTGTTAGTGGATCATGACAGCCAGCTGAGACACAGATGGACCTCCAGCCTACAAACTACAAACCCAAATGGAACTGCTGCTTAAGCTAGTTTAGTGCTGAATTAATTAATTGCAGAGTGTAAATAACTAATGAAATAATGCAATTATTTATATCACATTTAAAGTCACACCTGCAGTCATATTGGGCAGATTGGAGTATACACCAATTCAGTGATTCTGGATTTGTATCTTTGACATCCTCAGTCATTAGGATAACTTGACCCTTTAGATGATGATATACTCTACTTTCCAACCCACAGCCCTTCCAGTAAAATCTTGCTGCAGAGTGGCAAAATCTGACATCCCAGTGAGAACACAGCTGCTCACAGAAACAAGCTTTAACACTCATCCAATAAATAGATTCTACCTTCCACTTGCTCTCTGTTTCATTCATGAATTCCTTCTTTCTGCACTGTTCTCCAGCTTCTTTCTTGGAAACCAAGCTCCTCCACTTCCTCTTTTACTTTGGGCCATCACATTCCTGCAGTGGAACAAGGAGTTATCTGCTGATGCTGTGCTAATTAAGGGCTATAGCTGATATAATTGTAATGCTTAAATAAAAGCAGAAAAGGCATGAAACCATGTACCATGGGGAACTGGGTTACTTTATAGAAATAAAGGAAGGGAGGAGATGAATAGCTAAGACAGTCTCTCATCACTAGACATGACTTTACCTATAAGCCTTCTTCTTGCCTCATAGCAATGACACTGGCTTTCTTTCATACCAATTCATGCATTTCAAAGGGCCAATAGCATAAAAAGATTCTAAAAATAGGTTGAAGCCTGAAACCAGAAAGCAGCTGTTTCATTAGCAACAAGAGAAGCAGAAGGGGAAAAAATTGTAGGACAGAACTCCCTAAGTGTGCCAAATTACTTGCATTTCATGTATTTTAAGCTATCTAGCAGACATTCTTCTAGAATCAGGACACATTTCAGATGTACAGTAACTGATATAGCTAGAACCTGCTGTGTGTGCTCTTTTCTCTTTACAGCAAGCAGGATTATTGAGAATCAGAGTCCTGGGACATGACACCTATCAGCACTCCATATTATAGGACATCCTACAGGATCATCTTGCACTGGAACAGGAAGCTTTTATCATTGCTATATTCTGATATAACAGCTGGACACATATTCTGAACTTGTGCTTATAAAGTATTAGTGTCACAAGGTGGATTCTCTGCATCCCACACATCCTTGGACATCTTCACTTCTCCCATAGAGAAGAAATCCTATCCATGAAGATCAACATTCACCCTTTATCCAAAGCCTCTGCAGTTTATCACAGGCCAAGTTCATCATCTGTCTTGGAATGACAGCCTGGAAACAAAAAGCAAATGGTGAGAAGAATGAAGAGTGATTCAGTGTCCTCAGTCCATCCAGGATTCACTGTGTTAGCTGTCAAGAGAGAATATGGAAACCCATACTATGTGCGTGAGTACACAGATATTCAAGATTAGAACAGGTGCTGGATTCAGACTGAGTTTAGGGATGGCAGATCTGCAGAGCTCATGACATCATTAGACTGCTGGTATGCATGCTCAGAACTGAGATTAAAATAAATATCCAGCAGATTTGTACACCACTGACAACTAAATGGTGTGAAAAGGGATGAAACAAGTTGAAGATAAACCCTTCAGATTGAAAAGCAAGGGCAGGAAAAGATGCATCAATATTCAAGCTACAAGTAAGGCTTGGAAATGAGAAATTCAATCCTAGTTCTATTAGACAGCTGAATTGATCACAAATGCCTCATTCCTCAGTCTCCATATAACCCACCCCTAGGGCAAACTCACCCTGAGACCGTCATAGCAGGCACCCCTCCTGTAAGAGCCTTCAGTGGTGGGACAGTTGACCTTATGAGAATTTTTCCAGGCAGGGTGTGGGCAGCCATCAGCCACTGATGGCCCATGGCCTGTGGTGTCCTCAAGGAGTGCAGCTCCTCGAGTACCAGAGGCTCAGAGTTGTACTACGCATGAGATCTGTTCCCATGGAAAACATCATGAGCCCATGTCAGCTGTGGGAAAATGCTGTGTGAGACAAAACAGTCCCTCATCATTCTTGTACTTCATCCCTACTGACATGCTTTGCTACCTACACCTGGTCCCTGCACATGGACCATGACTGGGGAATTCCCACTCCTTTCATCAGCTTAGAAATGCTTGGTAGGACCCAGCCTTCCCTGCTGCTGCCTCTTCCAATCCACAACAAGCTCTGGGAACAATGTGGAAGGCAGAGGTGTATGGGTCACATGCAGGGATCTGTTATTCCAGGTTCCACAGTAGTGGCTGTTGATGTATAGCTTATATTCCTGCCTCTGTGTCAGGTAGCTTAGTTTCAGCTAAAGGTAAAGAGGTTGAGCAGCCTCAGAGGAGTTACAGCGAATTGCCAGGTCTGACTGCATCAAGAAGGGGTCCAGACAGAAAGCCATATGGAAAAAGAGGGTAGGGATAGGGCAAGGGAGGGGAAGGAATTTGTGAATAAAACAGCAGATACTTGAGAGGGAAGGCAGCTAAAACTTCTTTTTCTGGCTAGATGGAGCTTTTACAGATGGAGACCATACTGCTTCTAGACAAGGACCAATGATACTTTTGACAGTATGAAATGACCACAGCAAATTCAAGTGTTCAGGTGCAAGTCACACCTGAAAATGTGCTGCTGTCTGGGCAAAGAAAGGAAAAGTGCTTTCTGCACTGCCTCTCTCACTGTTTGCCTCAGTTTTAGCCTTGGGAGATACCCAGTGCTTTAATGACCTAGGCAGATGGGGTAGAACTGATCCAAATAAATCAATTAAGAGGTCCACATCTGAGCTACTTGGATTAGACTTTCTCCTGAATTGTTAATGGACATCATACAATTCATCATGCACTAAAATAGAGATCTAAAATAGAACAGGTGAGTCATGCCTAAAAATAGATAAATCACTTCCATTAACTAATAAGGGAAGCCTGGAGTGCTCAGTTCAGCTGCAAATGTAAATACATCACAGGTGTCTGAGGTGGAGAGAAGTGAATTCCATCCCAAGTTATTGTCAGTATCAGGAATGACTCCTTTTCCAACAGTGCCTGCAGATCTACTGGGAGAAACCCTTGTGCTGTGTTTTGCTGCCTTTCTCTGGCTGCCTCCCCCTACTTGAACGTAAAGGCCAAGAATATGACAATCAAGGCTGAGAAACACAGGACAACTCCTTTCTCTGTATGCCCCTTCTTGAGATCAGAGCTACTGAAACGGAGACTTTCAGCCCTTGCTCCACACATACAACACTGCAGAAAAGCTAAGTGTCATGTGTCAGATGAGTGGCTGTGGAACACAGTGCTCCTGTCAGCCCCCTCCTGCCATAATTAAGGGTCAATCCCTCAGTCAGCTCCCAAGGCTACTAACACTTCATTGTGGTCCTGTGAAGCAAGGGAGAGGAGCTGTGGGAATAGAGATGGTTGCCTTGTGATTGTCTTCAAGGTAGGATGCTATTTATTATATATGCTCCCCGGCCTCTCTGTAGCCATGGTCCTCCCTGCTGCAGCTCAGAAAGGGGGAAAGATATTATAGCATGAACTAAAGGGACTAAAACGAGGTATTCCAGCTTTATTCTGGGGATTGAGTGGAGAAAGAGAAAGAAAATTGATAATGCACTCATTTTGAAGTCAGGGAAAGGGGGGAGGGTTACAATCTTACAGCCAATGAGGAAAACTGGGGAGGAAGAGATAAGGGGGAGAAGCTAACATTCTATATTTCAGGGGTACATTCTTTGGTCATACTGATAGTAAAAGGTTTTAAAATCGTAGAAAATTCGGGGACTTATAAAGAAAGTTAAGCTTGGAAAGCCCTGGGAAAAGTAGGCCCTGGGAAATGTAAGACCTTGTGCTTGCTAAAGATCAGGTCAAACTGCACCTGTGTAATCAGTATATTATAAATAATACAATTGTTAGATGTGATTAGATATAATTATTGTTTAAAGAACATGAGGAACAATGTTAGGGGGTTGAGTGGGATCACGAGAAATCCATGTTTGGGTAAAAACAATGCATACAATAGAATAATGTAAGTTTAATAATTAATATGTAAGTTATATAACGATAGAGTATAAACACATGTTCAACTCAAAACCAAGTCAGGTCAGATTTGGGTATGTGTACCCCTGACACCCAGAGCTCTTCAATAAAGTACCTTCATATAATTATTCCGTGATTATGTGTGTTCCTGAACACTAACAATACCATTTTTCTAAATGCATTACAACAGTAGGAGGGGAAGAAGAGAGAGGGTCTCAGTGTGCCAGGCCAGGTGGTTTAAGGACAAAACAGCCTGGTGACCAGGAGGGATATTTATGGGCAGGAAAGTCACCTTTGGGGCTGAGAAGCAAATTGTGCTCTTGGAAAGAAATTCTCTTAAATAGAGAAGACTTAACCTTGCAAGGCTTGAAAAAATCATTGGGAAGACTTGCATAAATTTGAAAGCTTCACTCATCCATGTCACCATGTCACCTCCAGAGAGGCTGTGGTGGGGGAACCAAGCTGCCAAGCAACCAAGGGGGAAAAGAATGTGAAAATGGTTTGGACTGCACAGCCTAATCCAAAAACCATTCCTGACTTCTGTGTCAATTCCAAAATTAGCAGGATTTCTACATCAAATTTTCTTATATCCCTCTAATATCACAGCATTTTTCTCATGATCACTGTTCCTCCATGACCACATTGGTACCTAATATTTATTTTCACCATGGCAGACAGGGATTCCCCTGGTGAAGACAGTGAGTGCTATTGAAAAAGCCCTTGGTTCACTTCTGGGTTTGCCCAGCCAGAATCCAAGAAGGAGATACATTATATTCTCATTGTGTATCAAGATTTTTATCTGGAGCTACTATGAAGAATTAGCTTTCCTCCTCAGAATGCCTTGACAACAAGTTGTCAGAAAAGATGCATGGCTACTGTGTGTCCTCTTTGCCCGTGTTTCCCAGCTCCCAGCCCCTGGACCCTCCTATCACCCAAGATAACCAGTCCTTCACTGACAATGTCTCAGAGCAGTGCTGCACTCATCCTAGTAAATTCTGATGCTGGCCAGCAGTGCTCTGCTACCATGCAGGAATGAGGGAACAACTGTTTAAAGTCACTGTTAATGTATCCAAAGGACCTGTGGGCATGATCACAGGTCCACTTTTAAGTACCTGTTCTTACAGATACAGAATATAAAGAATTTAGTCAAAGATACTTTGGAGTCATCAATAACTTAACATTGCAAAAATGTAAGCCTTTTGGGTGACTATCCCAATAAGTGCTGTGCAGTTTCTTGGTAATTAGTCCTACAAACACCATCATTAAACTTTAAACTAATACAAAGAAAATGTGCAACTGAGCATGCTAATAATAACACAAGCCAGTTTGTTATACTGAATGTCTCCATAAAGATATTCTTTATAACACCTTTGGCATAGCTGGGACCTTGCACAATTAAATTTGATTTCACTTTCTTACAACTCTAAGCATAACTGGAAACTTCTAATTAGCTTCTAATTAGTTACAATTATGCTTTTAGAAATGTGTTTCTATTTAGGATAATCTTGTATTCTTCTAGCCAAATGCCGTATGTATTTATTATTATTGTCTCCTGCTAACAGCTTTTTAACTGAGACACTTTGACCAAGATAAATAACTACATGCCTCCCAACTACAGCTCTTTGTGTGGCATTTTCTTTGGGCAGTAAAATAATTTACTAAGTGAAAAATAGCAGTTTATGGAGATAAGATAATTTTCCATTCTACTATTTTAGGTAGAGATAAAAATGCATGCTGATTATCTTCTAAATCTAACATTTCCACACCTCACCCCACCAACAGCTGCTAATAAAGTAGCCTCATTAAGGAGACTTCCTCACCTAATTGTGTTTCCCTTCTGCCTAAAACAGCAGACAAGTGAGCTACAGTTTCCTCTCAATGTCTACAATGCCTGCCTAGCTGGCATGCCCAGGAGCACTCCTCATGCCACTCAGTGGGAGATGCAGGACCAGGAACATCCATGCCCAAGAAACCCACCCCAGAACCAATAAAATATGGTCTTGAAAAAGGACAGTCCCTACTGGTCTCTGTTGGTGCAATACAGCCCATGATTGTGTGCTACCTGTGCTCTGAAGCCATGAGGTGCCAACTACAAGAGCAATTAAGCAAAAAATACCTGCTTACTGCACAGTTCTGCCCCAAACTGAAAAAGGTCATATGTGTTCACTCACAGAGTTCATTCAATCAAGAGGGAGAGGTTGAATTATCAGCTAAAATGGAAACAGACAAAAAGTGTTAAACTGGAGAACAAACCACTGGAACTTATTTACTTCTTGAGAAATTAATGAACCCCATGAGCTCAAACGTTGCAAAGCAAATTAAATACATGTCTTTCCCTTTTAAAATCTTGAGAATTACAGCAAGTGGGATTGACTTTATGCTTGTCTTCCTTCTAATTCATTACAGGTAGCAATCTGGTGAAAGCCAGAAGGGAAATGGCAAGACAAATCTATATGAAAATGAAAAGAACATTAAATGAAGGAGCTGGAGCAGGTGAAGGAATAATACATAACTTTAAACATTATATAAGTTATTTTGTCATACTTACCATTTCCTTACTTTAAAATCACAGATGTAGGCCACAGTGCACCTTAGGAGCTGATTCTATCACACAAGATTTTGAAAAGATCGACCAGCAAGTGAAAAGTAAGTAAAGTTAGAAAGATTTGTACTTATACTGCAGGGTCTGAATGCTTTCTAGGTCAGTGCTCTATCTGACTAAGTTTGCAGTTTTCTCATCACCAAGCATTCAGAAATTATATATATAATACATACATCATGTTACTAGAATAAGTCATGAGTTCATTTTATTTACTTGTCTATTTTGATGCATACAGGTTGTTTATTCTCCATGCTTTCCACATTCCTTTTTCTGGACAGGAGCCTTAGAAATTTACCTTGGAGGTAGGGGAGAAAGAAGCTAAAGTTTTGAGACTGCAGTGTTTCAAGAAACATACCAAGCCCTTTCTCACAGCTTTTTTAGGTTAATGATACAATTGTAGCAACTGGCAAAAATTTGAATATTAACAAAAAATGGGTTTTTGTAGACTAAGTCTCAGACTCAATCTCTTTTCTCCAGAAACATACCTGACAACATTGTTTAAACAATTCAAACAGTTAAAATATTGAAATTTTGTGTCTACCATGATACTTCTGTATGTTGACACCTGAAAGACAACCTGTATTAAAATTAGGACTGTATTAAAATCTGTAAAATCTTAATTTAAAATTTTGGTTTTTTAATTTATAAAGCTATTTTGGTACCAAAAATGACTTGTTTATGGAATTTAACAGAATCCAGCTCACACAATTGAAATATGCCAACATCACTTATGATAGATTAAACAGGAGGCTTCACTTTTGGCATATAAGGCTGTCTGTTCTAGGTCACTGACAGTAACCCTCTGCCATGAAGCAGTAATGAGCTTTATAGTTTCATTAAAATATTACTTTTCCTTTTGTGTGTTAACGATGATTTCTTTTCCTGTTCTCTTTATCTGTTTGTATTTGGCACAACTATTTCATTATTGATGTAAAGCAGCAATTCAAAATTTAATGATTAATTTTCATGTAAATCTTTCTTGTCTAAATAATTGATAGGAAAGATGAGCAGAGGCATTTGAAGCCAGCAGTTGTTATTCCTTCTGCCTCTTCACATCTCTGCAGTAGTAGCCTCTGTCAAGCCTCCTAGAAAACACACCTTCTGGGGGAGATGGCTTGAATTCCCCAGCCTTTTATCAGTCCAGATGGGGAATTATCTGAATACAAATCTCTGCTCTGTCCTCCAAAAGCTGTACCTCCATCCTGCCTTGCATATGGCTAAGTATCTGATTTTGCATAAACTCCACAATCTTCTGCATCATGAAGAGGCTGCAGAGCTGCAGATAGCTTACCCTGCAGAAGCCTCATTTGTCCAAATGCCTATGAAAAAATGTTCAAATTTAGGAAGAAGGCCAGGCAGCAAAATGCTACTGCCCTACAGCATAAATTGTTCTTGACAGTCAGGACTCAGTTGTGCTCTGTTCCTTTGCAAGGATATTTATTTGCTGGATTCACAGATGTTACTTCTGGTTATCCCAAACTACTCCCATAGCACTAAAAATATTCCATCTTCATCCAAACTCTCCCAACCCTGATGTTCATTATTCAGTAATTCCTATTTACATATATGGCCCAAGCCTGTAATTAAATCCCTGGTAGTCCTTTAAACCCCAAGGGAGAAGCTATCTGGATTTACCCAGGCATCTCCTGAGGGAAACACCAAGTCTTTTCAATGGTTTTAATATGGCTTGTATTATGTAATTTTCACAGCAATTAATATATTAAATAAAATAATAGAATTACCTCCTTCCATAATATTTACGTTTCAAATTTCATTACAATCTAAAGAAAATAGTCTGGAGTATAAAACAGGTTATTCTGAGAAAGAAATGTCAATGGCTTCCTCCTGCTCTGCCCTGCTAACATTTTAATAAAAGAGTATTCTCTTTAAAAGTTAAATAGAATTGCAAACTGTAAGAGAGAATAAATATTACAAAGATAAAAATCTCTATTGCCGTTTATGTGGTAAGTTATAAAAAACAACCCTCTTTGCATGCTTGGGGGTATTTTTCCTTCAGAAGTCACTTTTTAATCTGATTTAAATCCAATTAAGTCTGAACATCTAAAATGAAGAACAAGTCTTTGAATTTATATACAACTGATTTAACTACTTACTGATTTAACTTACTGCAGAGCTACTAAGCAAACAAACTATGAAAAATAAATGTGAAATTAGATCCAAATTGCAGAGAGCCTTGATTTTGTTTTTAAAATAATCATCCTGCACAAAGCATGGGCCTCTGTTTTCTACCAGCCAGTCAAAGCTGCAGTTACGAGATTTAAAAAGTAACTATGAAAAATTATTTTATAGTTAAAAGAAAATGACTGCCTTTATTTATTTGTTTATTTATTTTACCCTCACGTTTTGGACAGAAAGCACTCGTGTTCCTTGAGAAACCCTTCTCCAGCCAAACAGAGGACACGGAACAACTGGAGCAGTCCAACTACTTCAACAGCACTGTCCTGATTTTGCCTGGCTCTGCATTTACTACTTGGCTTCTGCAGTGTCCTACATCCTCTTTAGCCAAGCATGCCAGCTGGCTGCTCCCATGGAAGGTGTCCTTCCATTCCTCAGACTGTCCTTACCCCCCCTGAAGGAGGTGATGGTTATCGGAGCCCGCTGGACATGTGGGTCTGGCACAGTGGGCACCCCCAGTCCCGCCTGCACCCTGGGGTCAGCCGGCACTGGGTCCCATCCTCATCCGGGATGGGTTGCAGGCACTGCAGGGGGGCTCACTGTGAAGAGAGCCCGAAGGACACCCAGGAAACACAACCCTTTCATCTTCCTCCTCCATGAGCTCCTTCTTCATTTGCCAGCGCTGATTGTGAATGCTAATCAGCTCAGGCTTCAGCAGCCTCAGGCTGCCTTCTTCAGGTAATTAGTCCAGGTATCCCGTGCTTTACGCTGGCTTTCTCATAAATCAACAACTTTGGTAACCCACTGATATTTCAGAAGCATGTCTGAGTCCTGGAAATCTCAGTTCCTGCCACATCTTATCGGTAAGCTGAAGCAAGATTACGTTACTGTCATTGTACTGTAGCACGGTGCATGCTACAGAATTCATAATTGTATAATTACAGGGAAAAGGAGTAACTTTAGAGCTCCCTGTCATACAATATCTTCCTTTAAAGTTGCCTTCTGCTTCTTATGTGGAAGCCCCTGTTTCATCAGTGAAATGCCTCTGGAATACTGCCAGAGACCGTGTGGCTCAGTGCCTGATAAGGCAGTTTCTCTGTAGCTGTGGATCACAGGCTCCATAGCTACAGGCAGAACTCCTCCCAGACATATTAGTACAAATTAATGTGTGCATCCAGCAATCTTGCTGACATTTTTCCTTCCCCTCTCACTTGCATCCTCCCAAACATTGGAACTGGGCTCACAGAGATTGCAGCTAGAAAAGCACTACGCAGGAGCAGCTAATTTCTGAAATACCTATCAGTTGTCTATCATAGCTCATATCCAGCTGCAAATGCTGTTTGCAACAGCTCAGAAACCCTGCAGCTATTCAGCCTGGGCAGTAAGAGCAAAGACTACAAGCACAGAATGACAGCTCTTAACTCATTGCCTCATTCCTTTCCATGAAATAAAGCTTTTCCTTCTCCCCTTGTGAACTATGTAACAGATTGCAAAGTTTCCAGAGAGCAAAAAGTGAGAAATCTCACGTATGTGCCTTGGAGATATGTCTTAGGTGTGCATTTGAGAAAAGAAACTCAGACTATTTCTTAAACCCCAGCACAGTTCTGTGCATCCAGCTCAGTGCTGTAGCAATAGGCAGCAGTCAGCTTCTGCTGTCATTTGTCTGTGCTTTTTCTCAAGGTTTAAGTGAAAGGATTGCTCAGTTATAGGTCATCTTCAATTTTTATAATACTTGTTTTGATAATCCAAATTTTACCACAGGTTTAAAGAAAAACTAGTAATTTTTAAGCCATTTGAGGATTCTTCCATTCATTCCATAATATATAATTTTACCACAGGTTTAAAGAAAAACTAATAATTTTTAAGCCACTTGAGGATTCTTCCATTCATTCCATAATATATAAACATTCCAATTTCTCATCTTGTTTGCAGTCCCTTCCTAATAACTCTTGGCACTGAAGAGGATTAAATGCAACAGATGGTTTTTGCAAATCACATCACACTTGCCAAGCATTAACTGAATGCCATTAAAGGTCCAAGCACCTCAGTTGGACTTGCAGGTATTTATCTTTCTGCACAAAAAGCACTGAATAGCTCAGAGGAAAAAGCAGAAATGCAAGAGATTGCTATGCAAACAAACTCCAGGTTAGCTTCCGGCATTTTGTCAGGGTTGTTTTTTAGTCCTGCACCTCTCCATCCCAGGAATCAGCCAGCTGTAAGAAGCTGGTTTCCTAAATCACCGTGGTGCACTGTAAGCTGCCCCAGTATTGCCCCATTACTTGGTATCTTTAGATATATTACAGTCCAGTTAGCCAAGGTGTCATGAGGGAACACATTTCTGTCCTTTCTTTTAAGAGGGATATACTAGGTAATTGTTTCCTCCTAAACATTTACAACCAGAAAAACTGAAAGAAAAAACATGCCATCAAGAGATTTGAACTGTTTCCTCTCTGCTGTGGAAAAGGGTGAATTAGTTAAAAGGTATTAAAAAGTGGTGGATTTGTGGGAGAGCAAAATTAGCTATGATATATTTTAAAGTACTTTTGATATGTTTATTAAAAGTCAAGATGTACTTCAAAAGAAATCCCAGTACCCTTTCAAAAAACTGCATGGCTTAAAAAAGATGCACTTAAGAAATGAATCAACACTTTTTCTTAAAATTTGCACTGGGATTTATCAGTGTAGTACCAGTAGTAGGGAAGATTTTGCTGCAGCATTCTAATTAGCACAGATCTTATCTTAGGTTGAGCACTCTAAATTCACAACAATAGGAAGAGGTGGGTTTATGCACAAGGTGTTTTTACAGTATTTAGAATGGAATAATTTTCCCCTCCCCTGCCTATACTGCATTCCCTGTAGGAAATGCAAAGAAAAGAAAATAGGGTGGACATTGCTGATGGCAATGCATCAGCAAGGTGGCATTCATTATCTTCTGCATAATTAGATTTAGGTATGTCACCATTTTAAATAGAGCATAAGCAGTCAATTAACTTCTACTTCCTACTTATAAGTCCATAAACAGACTAAAGGAAAACAAATGGAGGAGGGAGGAGTGCTGAGGGAGTGAGGCAAGGAAGAAGGAAGGCAATTTAAGAATTGCTTGAGACTGCAATTGATTAGGAAAACAAGTTATGGAAACTCATACACACACAAATACACTCTTATTATTCAAGGCTCAGCACATCTTCCAGAGGACAGTTTAATGGCCACTATCTACCTTTACCAGATGAAATCCTTTTTCTTAATCCCCAGTCCTACTGAACTTGAAACCACTGCTATTTAAATTTGTCATAAAATATTTAACTTTCTCTGCCATGCTATTACCTAATCAATGAGTATATTATATTCTAATAACTTGTATGTGTTCCCTTTGGCACAGGAGCAGAGGACAGGTAACTCTGCCTTCCTGAGCTAGCTCTAAACCACCCTATTTAAACACTAACGAAGAAATCATACAAGACAAGAGACCCTGGTTCCCATTCTGGATTAATACCAAGAAAAAACCAGATAATTTCTTCTTTAGCAAACCCAATTTTTTTTCTCTTCTCCCCACTATTTACTCAGTGCCTCATTAATTTTTGCAATGCCTGAACCAGGCAGAACAAGCTCAGACACAGGAGCCAGATCTGGGGATGCCCTGTGGGTGCTCCCCAGGCTGGGGCAAGAGGGGAAGCTGGGCATAGGCACTGCCAGACCAGTTCTCTGGCTCCAGAATTGCACCACTCACCAGACTACTGGCTCATGGACCACACCACAGCCTCCAGGAATGGCCACTGAGATAACATCATGCAACAACTCACAGGCTGGATCAGCATCTGTTTAAGAGTCTAACCTGCAAAAGAGGCAATGATCAAAATCTGAATTAAATTGACAGTGAAAAACCTATTAGATTTCCCATGCCTGCCACACTATGGGTGCATAAATCATGGCAGGTGTGTGTCACTGACCTGTAAGAATTCTGTTTTCTTCAAAGAATGACAACTTGATTGAAAATCACCTTGTCAAGATATAATGATTTCCCTTTCCCCAGCCTGAACTGTGGAAAGCTATTAAAACCTACTAGAATATAAAAGGCAAAATATTTATTGCATGGTTATTTATACTCGCTACATAGTCACTGAATAATAATATTAGTCATGGTCATTGAATTATAATATTGCTCCTGCCTTTAGCTGCATTTTTAACCTTCTAGAGTTTTCTTCAAGGCAAAAGAGAAAAATAAAGAAGATAGTATCACATTGTATGCTCAGTGACTGCTAAAGATCCTGTGATTTCGAATTCTGCTAACATAGAACATATTCAGTATTTTGCTATTATGTATTAGAAGTATTAAAAGAAAATGGTAAAGCAACAGGGCTCTGTCTATCTCTGGTATTAAGAGAATTGTGAACTTTTGGAAGTTTTTAGAGAGACAGAAATTATCAGTGAATATTCTTCGGTGCTTCACTGATGCTCTCCCTGCACAATTTGTTTACTGCATCAGGATATTAGACAGCCATATTTTTTACTTTTCCTGGTAATAGCCAATTTGGAAGAAAGCAAGTAATATAAAAATAGCTATTTACTCAGTAACAAGCAGTACAGTACATTATCACTCAACATTGATATTGTTGGAGGATAGCAGATCGAGTCAGTTCTTATTCTGTGACTTTGTAAACCATTTGTTTTTATCATTGCAAAGCATGTTTGTCTGCAGCAAAGCCTTTACTACCATACTAACAAACAATTTGCTTTATAATGTCTAAAGACAATGTTGTATCAAAAGCTTTCTAATTGCCTCACCATTTAAATAAGTGGAATGTTATACAGAGATTCTGCAGAGAAGGATAAATTATATTTTTTGTATTTTGTTTACCTTTCATACTTAGAGTTTGTGACTATGGTCTATTATGTTATTAGATCCTACATGGCAATTTTATTACCATTTATCAAGAATCTGGAGCAGGCTCAAGATGGTTAGCTGAGAGCAGTGTGCTCCAGCCTCACTCCAAGGAGCTCCTGTTCTGCTCAGCTCTGTCCAGAGGTGAGAGGTCAGCTCAACTGTGCCTCAATTCATGCATCCAAGATTCCCTGTAGAGGCCTCAAAGGTGCCTACTGCTATTCACAAGACATCTAGAGATCTCAGCACCGTTTAAGGTACAGTTTCATTAAATACCTAACATCTGAGAACAACTTGGGAAGAACTATGCTGTCATTATAAAGTCTCATGTATCTTGTAGAATGCTGAAGAAACATTCTACTAGTGATGAAAGTGGGGATGTGGGGTGGAAAAGGCAGAGCTGCAAGCAGTTCACAAAGCTCCAAGCCTCCAGGGATCATTTTTAAGCTGCCTCTAGAGTCATTGGTTTCTTCATCGAGTTGGCTGCTCGTTAGAAAGAAATGGGCCGTGTAGACTTGGGATCCTAGTCCTGCTTCCGTTTGATCCACAGCCCTTTGGTTCTACAATAAATCTTGTCTTTACAGCTCCAGCCAGGAAATACCACGCTGCTGTCTGGCTGCCCTGCCTTCCTGGGCCCCTCCCCTGGCACAGCCCCACTCTCATGGGCAGTCACAGATCCAAGACCCAAGCTCCTGCTCTTGGACATTCTCCCAGTGGCCAGGGTCATGTTTTCTAAATGAAATCAAAAGGTGGAAGTTTCCAACCTTGTGTGTCCACATTCTAAAGACAAATAAAAATAATATCTAATTGTATTTTAGTAACTGACTTCTTTAGACTCCTTTCCTTTGCTTCCTTGGCTTAGGAGCCTTTCCTAAAAATCACTTCCACATTTAGTGTCACCAGCTTCACAAATTCATTTTTCTTTGCTAAAAGCATCATTTCCTGTGTTGGTATCGCCTGGCTCTTCCACCCATGTGTTTCTCTTGTATGCTTCTCTTCTAATTTAAACTGTCCAGTGACATAATATTTTCAATATTAGTAATACTAGTTTTATTTGCTTGATTTCAGGACCACTTTTCTCTCATGCAGAAAGCCAAAGGAATGTTTATAACCTAGATAACTCAGTGATGTTTCATTCCATTCTTGACAATGGCTTTCCAGTTCCTGAACTGTTGTTAACACTTTGCATAGCTCAGGCCGGTACCAGCCTGAGCTAAGTAAGCCATTTATTTTTGCTGTAGGCAGTACTCTCATGTCATAAAAAATGCAGAAATCTCATTCTGAAGTTCCTGCTTACTTGGCATAATGCTTTATTTTTCTTTTGGTTCTCTCCCTTCCATTTGCAAGTTTGACTTAATGATTTCTTTTGCCTTGATTACCAAACATCACTTCATATATATATAAAATTTCATTAACCAGGATCTTTTTAAAAATTCTACAATTGTAAAGCTGCAATTTTTGACCACCTCTGAACTGAGAGGCTTCATCGAAGCTCCTATCCCTCTCCTTATTTTTAAGCAATCACAAATCATTTTATCTGTTTTAAAGTACAATATGATAAGCACACAGGCCAGTCACACATCACAAGTTTTTAAGTTTACCATTTCCCTGATCAGTTTCTTCCATTTGATTACACTGCTTAAAAGATAAATTTTAGATAGGATGTATTTTCTGCATTAAAATGTGTCTGCATGCACTGTTATGATGGACCATGGTGCAGTTTGACCCTACTGTGACTTAATGGCACAAGTGCTAGATGAGTAGCTTTTCTGCATTAGAGCTAGTGCTATAAATTTGGCACTGCTCCTACACTATGGCATTCTCATTATGAACTAGAATCACTAAATACACACTTTTGTATTTTTTTGCTCAGTGCTAAAGACTTAACGTGTCTCTCTTTAGGGTCTCTTCCTTATTATTAGGTAGAATCCACTCTTCTGGGTGCTGTGGGCAGGGTTCTCACAGGTTCTTTTTTTTCCTGCTTACAGTTAGGCACCAGGGTTGGTTGGCACCTGGTTTATGCCGCCTTGGCATAAACTCAGGGCAAAAAACAGACAGGAAAATAGGTCAGTACAAGCACCACTGCTTTCCAAACACAGACTGATCTCCAGCATCAGCAGCCTCCCAAAAGCTGTCTAACTCCCATGAAAGGAGTTTATGGATGGTAACTCTGAAATAGAGAGCATGGTGCCTGTGGAAATTGCAGGCCACATAGCTTTCTCAGTCTTGCCTGGGAAAGTAGCCTTGGAATTCATAAGGAGGAATTAAAACAATCCTCAGAGATAAAGAACAGCCTTGCAGGAGCTGTTTGTCTGTTCCTTGTTTTCTTGCAAGAGAAGGTCCAGGGGTGGTGAACCCCACTGACCAATGATGGTGATGTGTTAGTTTACTAGCCAATAAGAGTTTCTTTTCTGTACTTTTCACATATCGGTCTATAAAAAAGACCTGAGGTAATAAACCAGAGAGAAATTCTCCTGATCTACTCCCAAGAGAGTCTGTGTCATTCTTCTCGCCGTTCCTAATAGAGCGACACGAGTTAGGTATCTCTAGCCCATTATTTTCGATGAAAGCACTGAGCTTGGCCTGGACCAGAAACATCAATGTTTTAGACCAGCAATGTACCCTCCTTAAGTGGCTCAAACACTGCCTACCTGGGGGGCAGCTGGGCTCCCCCGGTTCAGCCCACCCCTGGAACCCAGGCTCTCCTCAGCTATTCTGCTGACATGAAGATAGAGGCACACACCAAAGAAATCCTCAGAAAAATGACAGAAAGATCTGCTCAGACTGAAAGAGACCAGGGATGCCACCTACTTGGCCGGGTTGCTCAAAACCCCATCCAGCCTAGCCCTAAACACTTCTAGGGATGGGGCAGCCACAGGTTCTCTGTGCAAGCTGTTCCAGTGCCTTGGTACCTACTGAGTAAAGATTTTTTTCCTAACATCTAGTACAAATCTCTCCTCTTTTAATTTCATACCATTCTGCTTGCCCTGTCATGACCTCCCAGTGCAATAAGAACATCAGCTTGTTCCACCAGCCATCCCCTCACGATGCTGGGCCTGACTGCTTAGGCATCTGCCCATGGCACTGGCAGGTAGAATCTTACAGACAGGAATAATCTAAGTTCAGCACTGACAATCCTGAATCACTGAAAAATGTCCATTTTCGAACACACACATTTTCCTTAAACTTGGCTCTTAATTTTAGAACAGCTGGGGTATAATTTTTGAACATGTAGAACTGACATTTCTCATTGCTATTCTTGTACTGGATCAACTAATTTGAAATAGATGACATCCATCTATTTTCACTTGAAATAGTATTACACACACTAGAAAAACTCCTCTGTACATAGTACCTTAAATATTGACAATTGACTTAGAATGAGTTGGCTACTCAGAGAGGTGAAAAAGTCATCCGGGATAATTTCTTTTTTCCTTTGTAGAGGAATTGTAGAGTATATATACATGCACACCATAATCCCACCTATTTTAAAATAATGCTTTAATTCAGGAAGAGAAATAGCTTTGAACTTTCATGCTGAGCAATACTTAGGCATAGGAAACCTTTAGCTTAGCTCCTCTGAACTTCACAGCCATAAAGAACTGCAGCCAGCATTTGTGATTTACATCATCCTGCTTGTCCCAAAATACTTCCTGGTGATGCCTGAGGCTTTGCTAAGGATTGATGTCAGACTGCTCTCAGGCTCATCTCCTCCTCCCTTCTACCATCTAGGTAGAATCTACCATCTCCCCTACTTTCTCCTATCTAGGGCTGTCAACTTGTCTTAAGATACAACTATGTTCTTGGTTTACTAAATGAATTTTTGGATACTGCTGAACCAGCTCTGAGAACTCTAGGCAGAAAGAACATGGAACTGACAGTCAGTCTGGAGTCACTCTTTCAAATTCCAGAGATACAGTTTCTTTGCTCCCTGAGACAGTAAATGCTTAAGCAAGATATAATTAAAAGAAAGGATGCCTGACAAGTAGGTAACTGTTTTGGTCTGCCTTCCTTTAATAATAAAATCAGGTTTTTTGAGACTGAGACCCAGATTATGCCTTAATTCTAGCCATGGTTAGTTTCAATGACATTTAAATGAAAAGAAAAAGCTAGTTGTGGTTCCAAATTTCCTTTTACTGTAGGCATAAAAACATACTTTTATAGGCATAAAAGTATTTCTTTTGCTCAGTCTGCACTGAGCAGTTATCTGCTCAGTCACTGCTCAGGATGTAAGACTGCAGTGACAGGACAGCAACAGAGATCAGCAAAATAATCAAGGAAAGTAAAGAATAAACTGTAAAGAAGGGAACAATCACTTTTTGTTGTAAGTAGAATTAAAATACTTCCAAATTCAAAAGACAATTTAGTAATATCTGTTGACATTACTAATCAGACCACTGAGAAAAGAACTGCTTTGCTATACATTTACTTACCATCCAATCCTGCAACACTCATCCTTAACCGCTACTGTCCAAAACACTAAGAAAAGCAGGTAATTCCTGGTATTTCTGGCATTTTTAAGACACCAGCAAAAGACACCTTCCTGTTGCTATATTTTATATATTAGGAAAGGCCTGTATGCACAAACCAGCCTTTGAAGTAAGTCGTGATATTAAGGGCTAAAGTCCTTGAAACCTTCATGCAGAAGAGAGAGTAAAGCAAAACAATATCCTTGTGTGTAAGAGAAAAAATGTAAACTGTGTGTGTTAGCCAGTAGTAACTTGCTCTGCCTGCAGACCCTGTAGAACCCTATAAAAGGTGTGCTAAAGATAGAAATAAACGGCATTCACAATTACTTCTGTGAAGACTGGTGAACAGCTCCGGGGTCTTTCAATACTTTCCAAACAGATTTTTCCTGATTTTAGTTGGGAAGATGCAAAGGAATCAAGCTTGTTGCTTGATCTGATTGAAGCATGTCTGCTTCACCCATGAAGAAAGATGGAAACACAATTGCTACCCCAATGCTTGCTCTCAGCTTTGTGAGGGTATCCTCCAGGTGCTCCCGCACTACAACCACCACATCCCACCCTGAGCACATCCTACCCACGGCATCCCCCTCCTCCCACCATCCCTCTGCAGGCAGTGGGAGCTCATGGATTGAGTCTCAGCTGGCCAGACTCTCCAAAGGTTACAATGCTACAACAGCAGAAAAAGAGAAAAATACAGCAAAAGCGCATTGCCCAGGACCGCACAAGAGACATTTCCTTCTGATTTTGAGAAAGTGATGGTAACAGTTTCTAACAAATATTATTTTTGTATGAAAATCTTTTTCAGAGGTGACTTAATTTAGCAGTTCTCAAAGCTGTCTTCTACCCTGCAAATCATAAATTAAATTTGTGTGGCTAATGAGGGAACTAATCAGCTAACTATTTGATACACATGTGAGTAACCCGGCAAAACTGTGTTCAGGTTGAAAAACCACCTCTCCAGCTGAAAATGTAATTTAAAAATACATATTTGGTTTTCTTTAACCCTTACCCTAGCAGGTAAGTTTATCATTAAAATTAGTGCTTACCTGAACATATTTTGGTGATTCTCTGATTCTAATTTCATAGACATTAGGTAAGGATTTCCTATTTTGAGTCTAGAGACATAGCAGTAGAAAAACACACACATTCTATCACGTGGATGAATATTTTGCATAATATTCAGGTAGGAATACAAATTTGCATATTTAATACCACCAAAGGGAATCCATCAAAACCTGTGCAAAAAAGTACTGGATTACATCAAGTACATTTCAATTCTTGCTTGAGGAAAAGTAGATTTAATCAAACAGCAATCAATCAACTGCATTATTAGAAGACAGGATTTTTCAACTCTGGTTTAAATTCATGAAAATACCTTGTCTCTCCTTTGTGTTTGAGTGATGGTGTGATCTGCTGCAGAACCTCTAAGCCTTTCCTCACTAAAGTGGATCTACAGGAATAACCACCAGGCACTCAATAATAAAGAGCTTTGGGATAGGTAAATGTGTAGGGATGACATGAGGAATCATTTGAAAGAAATTACAGAAGAGAGAAGGACAACCAAACCCCACCATCAACGGGGCTGTGTATCTAAAGTGCCCAGCCCTGCAGAACCAGCGGCTGTAACCACTGAACCACCTGAACACCAGTGCCCTGGCCAGGTCACTCTGGGCCCTCTACCCTTTCCCAAAGGGGTTTTTCCCCATGGGGGTAGAGGCACGCATAAAAAAGAAGCCTGGATCAGTCCAGATCCTGCTGCAGCTGCTTCTACCTCAAAGAGAACACAGTAAGGGTTACTTCCCCAAACCACTCAATCTCAATGAAAACACTCAAACAAAACAATCTCATGTACAGATTAAGGAAATAAAAAATGCAAGTGTAAGGCACTGCTGAAGCAAAGATTTGGCTCCCAGTCAGAAATCCACCCATCTGAATTTAATGAATCCCTCAAACTGCACAATTGAAGTAACAGTAAAAAAACTTAAAGGACAGATAACATGGTTTTGGGAATCTTATTTTAGGTTTGTTTGTTCGCTTGTGGTTTTTTTTTCACTGGGCATGATTTTTGGCATCATATATCAATGTGTTGTCAACCTCGTGATCATGGTTTCATTAAAAAAACCCTGAATTTGACCCTTTTTATCAGCTTGTTCATATACATCCTTCTCAGATACACCTAAACCTATGCATGGGGGACTATCCACTTGCAGCTAGTAGCAAAAATTAATCCTGTTAGCACAAGCAAGTAATTTGCAGATTACATGCAATACCAGCAGCTTAGTAACACTTCTGAGGTCAATGACAGCAGAATCAGAATTATTGCTGACTTCTACCAGTAACCTCTACCAGAGAAGAATTTGATATTAAGCATTTAGACACCCCAGACTGTATATTTTTAATTTCTTTATTTTTTTAATTGATACTACCATGAATCTTCCTTAGACCAATTTAAATTTCAATGAGCTCCAAAGATGTACCTTAAGAAGAAGAGGAGCTTGTTGGCAGGAACATTTTCCTGCTGGCAGAATATGTTCTTCAAACAATTATGTCTTATCACAACACTCACTTAAAATTTTACATCAAATTGTATCATGGGGCCCTTTTAAAAACCCCTCATTAATGATGATTATGTAAGTATCATTAGATGAGAGACATTCCCATATTGCTCACAGGAGTTATGATTTAATTCTCCTGAAATCTACTCTACCATTAGTGTAATCACTCCTGACATTTTACCTTTTGTTTTGTAAAACATAGTCTGTCACAGGAAAAAAAATTAAAAGAAAGATGATATTTTGGTTGTCATTGCAATCTGATTGAAAAAATGTTATTAATTAAATCTTGTACACAGTTATACCTGAAAACTCACTGACAGCTCTTGGGGAAAGATATATTACTGGAAGACAAGTTGTTATTTAGGTCTCTGAGGCAACACAAAGGCACTGATAAATCCCACACACACTCTTGCGAGTTAGGCCAATATTATTCAACATTTGTGGGGAGTAATTCAACTTTGGCCTTTCATAGTGACCAGCACGGCTCAGAGTGGTCCATGACTCTAGGGACAAAAAATATTCCCACAAAGGAATATTTGGATTTGCTTTAAGTCAGAGATGAGTTTGCAAACACACAGAAGCAGAGGTGAGAATTCATTGTTCTCACAGGACATAACACTAGGTTCTGGTTTAGAGAACCTAGGCTGACGTTTTTACCAAAAGGGGGAGGGCAAAGACATTTTACCAGAGCTGGAATTTTTATTTTCTGTTTGTCAGTCATTTACTTTCTTTTGTCATCAGAAGGGTTACAGAGAAAATACTCTTTCAGAGGATAAATAAATAGAAACAGTTACAAAATTCCAATTGTCTATAGCCAGAGCTTTAGACAGACTACCATTCACAGAAGTTAATGGTAGTCCTCCTCAAGTTAATACTACAATACAAATATTTACTATATATATAACATATATACATTCTCCTGAGAGGAGACAGTGTCCATCTCACAAACAAAGAGAATTTTCTTAAATTATTGTAAAAAACATTAGTTTTTTTCAGCATTTTAATTTTAGTGCCCATATCTTTATCGGAAATAGGGAATTTCATCAAGAAAGAAGTTTTGGAAGTTCTTACTTGGTCACATAGAACACAGAGAATTAAGTTTTCCTCCATAATGTTCTCTTTGAGCTGGGGCTTCTGAGTATTCTGAACATACATGTGATGTGACTAGTGATCAAATTGCTTCATGAGGAAATGTTCATCACAGCCAGGACAACAGCTTAAAATGCAACATAAACAGGTGTGTGTCAATATTTTGACTTTGTGTAAACAATTCAAGCTGTATCACTCTGAAGATAATGACATGTAATGCTGTATAAAATGCACTGAAAGGGTTTTACTGAATTAATTTGCATTTGAGCTCTGGGAAAAAAGAAAAAGAAAATTGGTGTGCAGTGGAAAAGTGTGAATTTCTGTGGTTCTAAATGATATGATCCTAAATATGATCCTAAAAGGTCTGGAGCTTCCAGAAGGCATCCTGGGAAAGGGCTTCACTACAAGGTAGAAGGGAAAAGAATGATTTTCAGAGCCTGCACTGTCTTTAATCCATTTACAGAGCTTCAGCAATTCAGCATGACAGACTGGAATATATGATTCTGCCTAAGTATAAATGACATATTTCTTACCACTCTGATGCTACACCTCTGGGCAAACACTTTTTCTCCTTTTTTGCAACATCATGAGTTCAAGCTGGAAAGGACATTGATCAGTGTTTTATAACCCTGCTAATAAAACTCAGGGAAAGCAATCTGTACACAGGAGTTTATTTAGATGCCCACAAATTTTAAATCATTCCCCTTCATATCTCAGCCCACTGGACATCTTATCCAACTGAATTGGGTTTTACAATATGATATACAAAATGAACTCACATTATGATTTACAAACATCCTTTGAGTATCATATAAAACACAACCCTCTCCCTTATTATACAATCATAACGGCAATGCAAATAGAGTCAATACATTATTACCTGAAAATGATGGGGCATTTTAAGAAAATAAATTTAACTTTACCACACAAAGCTGTTAACTAAAACAAAACCTGTTTAAAAAATTGGAATAAAGTTATCTGAATGTCTGAAAGTAATTCTATATTCTTTGCCACTGTCCCCTTATAAACATAATAGTACTTCATTTAAAAGACAACTAATATTTTTACTGTATAGTCACACTTCTTTCTCATTAATCAGTTTCACATTTTCTGCATGAAACTAAGAAAAACTCACAAATGTAGACTTTCCAAACTGTAGCCACTATACCTATTTCTGCAACCTTTTCCATATATTCAGTGTGTTTAATTAAATAAACAACAACAACAAAAAAACTACACAAATGAGCAGAACAAAACACAACAGGACATTAAAAATGTGACATTTAAGCTGTAGATGCATTGCCATAGAAATATATTCTTGTTCTAATGCCACAGACTTTCTAGCCTCATGAAAAAAAATACACATTAGCTGAAGAGAATCTAAGTTATAACCTCCACACCGGGCTAAGAGTCTTGATTTAAATTCCTGTCTAAACTTAGGTCCTCAGCAACACAGTAAATTTAAGTATTTTTGAATGTCATAAAATATGAGAAGATAAAATCTGTTTCTGAGATGTTGGTAATGGAAGTTACCAAGCATTAAGGTGCTCTGTCCTGCATATCACTGGAACAGGTACCTCTGCCCTTTGTCACTATGGCAGCAGTGACTGAGGATGACAGACATCATTATTACTGTAAACACAAAAGAGGCAAAATTCTGAACTCATCAATGCTGCTACAAATGCAAGCAAAATCTAACCTACTCAAACTGTATCTTCTTAAGGGTCTCTGACTGCTTTAGCACTGTATAATCCAGAGGAATTAAACTCAACAGAATACTGATAATGACTGGTGATTCTTTCTTGAATATGTATTGAATTGGCAGTGGGATAGGATTTTAGTTCCATTTCTCACTATAGAAGTATTGTTGCTGCTCTGCATGTTTGAAGAAGAAAGTGCTTATTCTGCCATTTCATTCAGTTCATGGCATTTAATTTTATAGCTTTAAGACAGACTTATTTTGATTACTTTCATTCTGTCCATACCTTTGAATGCTTTAAAATGTTGGACAGCTGTGAAATATAAGTACTATGAAATCTGACTGTACATACATACATATTTTCATAAATACATCTAACAGGGACCTTGGAACCAAGTATGTGATATCATGGGACAAAATCACAATAGGCTGTCTTATTTGTAAAATCTAAATTCAAAGTAATAAGAGCTGAATTCTATCAATGTTGTCAATACATGAATTAAAACAAAAATATAGCATTAGTTTACCCATGAAATAATTTAAACGTATTTGAAAATTTCTTGACAGGTAAGGTGTTTAATTTACAACACTGAAGAAACTTGTAGCAACCATTGATTTCTATGCACTGTACTGGAAGTCACCCGGACAAGGCTAGCAAGGATGAGCATAGTGATAGGTCCCAAAGGCAACTCCCAAACATCTTCCTTGTTCGGAGACTTTGGTAATTGTCTGTTGTATAAAATGCCAATGCATACAGCTTCCTTTCAGGTGTTAACTCCAGCAGTTTTCCTCCCTTGGCACAGTCCAGTCTGACCCGGTCAGTTATTGTTGAGACACTCTAAGTCCACCGAGCAGCAGACATTCCCATTCTGCATGGACAAACAAGAACAAGTCACAGGGGCTGGTGGCATGCAGAGATAGGTGCATCCCTGACACATCTACCGCCTAAAAATATCTGCCCCCCAGCATCTAGGGTGTTGGCATTACTCCCAACGATGTCTCTTTGAAGAGGCCAACTTTGCCAAATAATACTGACTTGGCCTGAACTACCACAGGAACTTGAAACCTGCATGTGGTCCCCATAATAAAATACAGCACTGCAGTGGCAATAGATGACTGGACTTTTCTCTCATGCAAGAAAGTTAATGGAGATAATTTTGATGTGATCCACACAGGAAAGCTTTCTGCTTGTCTGAAATTAGTAGAAAGATCAGACTCTTGGTTCATGGCAGATATGGAGGGGATGGGGGCAACATAAACAACATACAGCTCTGAAATATAATCCATTGTTAAATATCTTATCTATCTCTATTCTAACCTATTGTCATTTATAAAGCTATCTTATGTAATAAAAAAGTACAGCAACTACTAAAAGTCCAAATGAACTTTTTTTTTTTTCACTTTTCTTTTTTTTTAATCCATCACAAATCTGCAGAAGAAAAAACTCAAAAGAGTGGCAGAAAAGCTACCTTCAATAATTTAAAGCCCTGGGGGAATATCTTTCTCTCCCAGAGTAAACAGAAGAACATTTTATATAACCCAAACCAACATTTTCATAATTCTGATATTAGCACAGTGGGGTCATCACTGCACAAAGCAAGGGAAATAGACTGCACTCCTGCATAACAGCCATTGGATTAAATATGTCTTGATGAGACCAGGGAACAGAACCTGTGACATTCCCTTCCCATCACTATTGTGGGAGTGCTTTTATCTCAGAGCTGCAACGCCTTTTTACTTTTGTACTTGCTGGTGAAACTTTTATATTAGTGTTTTTGCCTCAGCTTATTAGCTCTGTAATACATATTTTCATGAACTTGCACACTAGGGAATTATTGAAATGTTACCCTTGACTCATACTGAGAATGCCTGAAGGGCACTTCAAGAGAATGTCTTAAAGTTGCACAAGGATATTAACATATCTGTGCTCAACATTTTCAACAAGGAGAGAATTGTTTTGCCTATACTCTACCAGATAGAAAACACATGTGTTTTCTGTAGCCCCACTGGTCTCATTTACTTCACCAAAATCTTAATGTGAGCCTCCAGGGGCAGAAAAAGACCCCAATTTTGACAGGTATAATCCATGACCATACCACCTGGTCCATTGTACCTTGCATTTGCAGGTTGTACAAGGAGATCCCACCATTGTCCATACTGCGCCACTAAGCCGTGTGATTCCATAGCCATCTGGACAAGTTTTCCTGATGTCATAGGTGATGTTGTCAGCCAGACAGGGATCACTGACACAGTGAGGACAGCACTCTCCTTCTGAGATGGCTGTGTACTCGCAGTTGAGGGTTGGACACTGAAGAGGCCAACAATCCACCTCTCCTTCCTATAAATATTGAAGCAAATGTCACTGAACTTGCCATTTATGAACCAACAAGAAACTTTGTACCTTTTTGAATGGAAAAGTGCTACTTTGCCAAATTTGCAATGAACTGAATGGTTCAGACCTCAGTTTGGTTGATCACACAAATACATCTTTGAATACTGATCTGAAGTTTCCTAAATGTAGCAGATTATCATTTGGTTGATTCCTGACTAAACAACACTATCATCATCATAGCAGGAGAACTTGAGATCTTTGGGGTTTTTGAAGGCAGAGTTAAACACTGGGTACTTACATTTTCTACAAACTATAATTTTTGCTGTGATTGCCTTGCAGATTCATGCACTCTTTCTTCTCCTGGCCACATAAACATCTCTGCAGGATCACAGCAAGGGTTTAAATAGAAAATTAACACTGCAGATAGATGTAGGTTTGTATGCTGGAGAAGCACTGAACATCAATTTAAGTAGCAACTGCCAATATCAACTTTATTGTTAGAGCAATACCATTTATGTTCCACTGACCCATTTTATTCCATTACTCATTTATTTTTACTTTATTATTACTTTTATTTGAAAAAAAACCCTTGAAACAGTTTGATAGATAAAGACATGGAGAAGACAGAAACATCAGGTCACTTCTGCAGAGTATATTTCTGTGTGTCTAAATTTAACCTGGAAAGGTCTTCAATAACTTGCACTATACTGCTCAGTAAACACTTCAGATGCTGGGAATATCACACACTGCACAGAAGCTAAAGTACAACACTGATTTAGGTCATCGCTGTTTTACAGCTCTGGATGTTTTCCCAATCAAAAAATTAGGCAAGAAACTGCAAGCCACAACCTCAGTACTTACTCTGTGCATTATGGATAATTACCTCATGACAGTGACATAACTTTGAATGCAATTTCCTTCCTGATGCTCAGATACCTCTTGATTATTAACATATATAAAGGCTATGTTATACAGATAGCTATAAATGGAAAACTGATCACTTTAATGAACTTCATTTATACACTAATTAGTATAACTATGGAAAACCTAAAGCTTTAAGGGAATAATCTATAGTGTCTAATGAGAAAATAAGTGTTCTTTATTTTGTATGTTTTCCTAGTAATTTCAGTCTTTTTTATCCTTATTTGGTAATTTTTTTCTAATTTATACAGTGGCACTGGCACCCCATGTTTCCAGATTTGCAGAATTCATATAAATCAAGAAATAAATTTATTGTTCCTTTTGACAAAACAGCCCCACCAGATGTAATTAAAACCAGAAAGTTCTCCAACCAACTCCATCACTTGCATAAAAGGTCTTAAAAAGTCATTAAAAGATCAGACAACCTTATAGAAGTTCTCAAAAGCAGACTAATGCTAAAATTATTAAAGTGTCAAGGTTTCCAAGCTTTAGTCAAGCTTACAATTTTTCTCATTAGACCTATTTATTCAGCAGTAAGAGAAAAACTGATGGTGTAGCTTTCAGTTCTCTGGGGCTCTGTAAGTTCTTTATCATCACCCCGCATCTGAAAAGCAGGTGAAGAAAGAGCCATGAGCCTGCCTCCAGGTCTGTTTTGCTAAAAGTCATAATCATTATTATTCTTACTCCTATCCAAACTGCTTTGTGCATACCAGGCAACGGCACTGCTGGCAGCTGTAGGTCCAGTTGTCCCCGCTGCGGTAGAGCTTGTGCCCAGTCTGGTCGAGGCACTGGCTGGTGACACGAGTGTCACACTCCGGGCAGCAGAAGAGGTCAGCGCTGGGGTTCCTGCAGTCACAGGCTGTTCTCCGGCAGAAAATCTTCCCATCCTGTGAGGACACATTGACCTGACATCAACCACAAACTGCCAGACAGTCAGGTCACAGGGTGTGTACATCAAAGGGTATATATTTGGCTTATCAGGAAATACTAATTTCTTAGTGTATTCCATGCCAATAAGGACTGGATCTTGCCTGTTATAATACAACAAATACCAGTACTATCCCAGTTTCTGTCAATGCATTAACACAATTCTGTCGGAATCTGAGAACACTTTTACTGTCTCCAGCCAACTGAATTTAAAAGCAGTTACTATCTCAGTGAAATACAGTGAAGCAATTTCATATCTCACTGGTTACATCAACAAACTGTTCAAGCAATTGCCACTCTAATACATATAATATTTATTTAGCATTATTTTGACTGAATGTACCACTGTGAAGAAAATAGGTTGAATAAAGGTGTTCCCTTAAACTTAACCAGAGCAAAATATAGCACAATCACAGTAGCACTAACTGTTCTTTATTCTGACCTCTGTGCCTGTTCCACATCTGGATCTACAACACACCAGCTTAAAGATAAAAAGAACTTATCATCAATTCATTATAATTCAGTGCATGTATTACAGAGGGCCTGGATAAAGCTATATTCTGCTTTGGATCACAACTATGCAACTCCTAAAGCAACTCTATTCATTTCATTGAAGTTTTTCCTAGCCACGTGGGAACTTTGTTTTGAGTCTGTTATCTGATGTAAGGAAGAAAATTTCATTGCCACCAAATATAGGAACACCTTTCAATGCAAGGGAATTTATTTCCCCTGATCCTTGAAAAAACTTATTTCTAGTAAGAGTGAGTGAAGCCCAGGATGTCTTTTCCACAGGCAGACAAAAAAGCCAGAAGCACAGCAAAGGATCACAGAATGGTTTGGGTTGGAAGGAACACTAAAGCTCTTCTTTTTCTAACCCCCCCGCCATAGGCAGAGACACCTTCCACTAAAGCAGGTTGAGGTTGCTCAACTTGTAGCAGGGGGGATGACTGCTTATGATCTGATGTAGGAACCAGGGTTTGGTTCCTGTTTTAAAGCAAAGCCAATCTTGTCCACAATGCAACATGTACAAAAGCAGCATCAGGGAATCACAACGCCATATCAATTCAGTGTCACTGCTGCATTCCATCATAGTTTTGAATGGATTAGAGTATTCATTGCTGTTGTAAAAATAATTATCATTATTTCTTATGCCTAACAAGCAAAGCTGAAGACAACACAAAATTACGAGAAAGTAGAAAAATGCCAGGTTAACACGGATCTGAACTGCTTTTGCCAACTGCAGGGCATATATTACTCTACAAGCTCTGTTCAATGTTGTATGAAACTCAGGTAAGTATTTTGTACTAGTGGCTAGATTGCCACTTCAGCTGTGGGAGGAGGATAAACAAACTTTATCTCCTTACTCGGCAGTCTGAGTAAATCACAAGGAAGAATGGTAGCAGCCCATTTCCTTAGCCATGAGTTTGGCCAGGTCCAGCTGCACATTAAAAGCCAGCTTAGCCCAGCAGCTGTGTCAGGATGACCAGCTCCAGGCATGTATGGCTGTGACAGGAATCCAGGGAAACTCAGCCATGGCACTCTCTCTCCTCTTCTGTGCTGATTAAAAATGGCTAACAACAGCCCATCTGCTTAAATGCAATTCACTTTCTAAGCTTTCAAGATCAGTCTTCAAAATCGCCCTTTTGGCTGGTGACATAATTCTATGAGCATTTTCTTTGCTGCCTTTACTTTCCACATTTCAGAACACTGAAAAGACCTGATGATTTTACCAGAGAATTTTTGGTAATCATAATACACTGCTACTCTGTATTGTCTCTAAGCATCTGTGTTTTGTGCCTCATAAGCCTCATAAGCTACACTATCTCATGTGCATCTTTGCAGCTCAGCAGTAGCCCTGAGAAATACATACAAAATTGAGAAATATATATAGAAAACTTTATTTTCTTTAGGTGAGTAATAACATATAACATCTTCTTACTACCTCTTCCTTCCCACTTTCCTCACTGAATCAGTTCTACATTCTTCAAAAGCATCAGAGGTATGAACATAAAATTGTTCTCATCAAAGAAAAAACTGACACACAAGAGAATTGCTGTTTTCACAAAGCCACAAAGCCAGTTTGGAAAAAAAATCAGACCATGCAAAAACCAAACCACCAAATGGTTCTCATCCTCAGGAACACACATCAGCTTGGTAGATCCTCCTGCTCCCAGTGCTGCGTGTATCTCCCAGGCCTTTTTAATACAGGGAAGGGAAGGTTGTCTTAGCCTTTCGATGACAAACTCGAAAGCCCAGACATAGCCAGACTGCACAGCCAGGCTTGGCTTATTTCATGAGAGCACAATAGCTTCCTACTCCAAATTCTACCAGCCTTAAATCTGATGGCATATTAAATCCACAACAGTTCAGAAAGAAGCTTATACAAGGCATGCCAAATATACTTAAGGAACAATGTTAATTTATAGTTTTGAGAACTGATGATTTTGTAAACTTTATGTACATTTAGATGAACAAGAATGGTTTGAAGACACTAGGTCCAGTGAAACACTGAAATAGCCTGTGCTTCAATAATGACACTTTGCTTCATTATATAAAAGAAGTGATATAATTTCCTATATTCCACAGCATTCTTCTTCACAAATAGGTTTGAAGTTCATTAAGTAAGTTTAATATATTTAATTTCTTTTGCACCAGATTTTAAGTAAAAATATTTTAAAGATGGTAACTATGTGTTTCAGCCAGTGCATAAAATATATCCACCTGTCCTTTGACAGAATAGTTATAGCAAAAGAAAAGACAGTTTTATTTCAAAACTGAAATGCTGATTTGCCTCCTAGATAAAACAAGTAAGTAGGATCATTGCAAAGTTTGAGTAAGTAGTATAAAGAATGGTTTAGTTACATTCTGCTCTTTTCCCCACTGCAAACTGAGCAGACTGCAAAAGATCAAGCAGGGCCAGTTCTCCATGGAACTGCATGAAAGGGAGAGATTTGAGAAGTAGTCTGGTGTACTGGAAGCTATCAGGATGTATAAAAATGTATTTCATTAAACACTGAGTGAAGACTACATTTTGCCTGAGATGTGATATGTAAGGAGCTCTTCCTATTTTCTGTGTTCTATAGACAAGAATTTGGTGTTGAAACAGTCAGCTACTGGAATGGAATTAAATGCAAATGTTAATTCACAGAGGGAAAAAGTGAAGCAAGGAAGACATAGAAAGAGTCATAACAACAGTGTCAGGCTCAGTTGAAACTATGTACTAGTTAATAATTTCTTTATTTTCATATACTAGTAAGAATATTCAACATAAGAAATACATGCAATGAGATATGGCAAATAAATTGCAAGCAATCTAAAATGTGAATACTAATAATTCTACAAAGGCAGACCAGATGTCTTCACATGTATAAAACTGCTTATTCTATTGACTGGAAATCCTTTCATAAGATTGCCCATTCTGCAAGATTACAATAAAAGCTTGATATATATTCAGTAAAGTTGAACACTTCAGCTTCTGAAAGGAGGAGTTTTAGGGAGCTTGAGGCTGCTTAAAGTAAAAAATATAGCAACTAACAAGAACATATTCCCTACTGAGCCCAAACCAGCAGTGTACTTTTTAGGTTGTATTCACTCTTACATCTTCATTTTCCCTTCTGCTACACCACAGCAAAACAGAAAGGATGAGACTTTCAGCTTCTTTGCAACTTCAAAATACCTCTTTCCCATTCAAACCCCCTCATGCTTCTCTGGCTCCCAAGCATTGAGATATGGAGACTGACAGGCCAATTCCCATGGTCAACTTCAGCTTCTCGCAGAGGCCAAAACCTAATTTTACCTGAACTCATATATGGGCCTATAGTTCTCTGCTGTGCCTTTGGACAACTTCATCCATACTATGAACAAATCAGGTCAAAGTGATCATAAAAGACCAACCACTTCTCAGATTACTGTGTTTCTAAAATTCTTCTAATTTCAAAGACAGCATTCCTCTGTTAACTAGTGAAAATCAGAAAAGCAGAACTAATATTCTAACTCGGTTACCATACAAAGAAAAAAAAAAGGTAATTTCCAGGGGGAAAAAAAGCAAACAAAAGCACTGTCCTGGTATAGGGAAAATTTGGGAGAAAACCTCCAAATGGGGTCCCACCAGAAAGCAAATTCAAGCAGCCCTTCCTCCAACTGGTTCGAGAAAAAGATTTTTTTGGAGAAAAGTGGAAAAAACTGTTTATTTAACAGAAATTGAATAATATTAAACAATAAAGCCTTTCGCTGTTTGATGAGATGGCAAATCCAAAAAAGTAATTTTCATGGAGTGTAGCACGGCTCTCTCAGGTTCTTATCAGTCCCTCTGGTGCTGGAAAGTGCCGAGGCCTAGGCCCTGGTAGGCCACAGGGTTTGTCTGGGTTTTCAGTCCAAAGCAGGTTTGAACAGGTTCAAGGAAAAAGAAAAAAAATACAGTCTGGGGAACTTCTCTGCTTCAGCTAGCTAAAAACTAACTAAAAGCAAAGGAAAGGTCTGTCCCACTGTCTGTCCGTGCTGCAGAAAACACAGTCCAGAGAAGCAGAAGGGAGTGAGTGCAGTTTCTGCAAACAAACTGCACATTTCTTCTTCCCCCCACTTCACTCTTGGAACCAATCTTAAAGGTGTAGAATTTAATATATAACATAAACAGAACAGGTGACTGGGGATACCAGCATCATAAGTCAGCCCAGGACAAACAAACAACAAAAAGCCCCCACCCTGATCTAAATGTTAACTATTTAAGGAACATCCACTGATACCAGACCTGGATTTTCCAAATAAGCAGAGAGAGCTTCACTGCTCAAGTGGGAGACCCACCAACACAACTAAGGAAAAAGCTAAGGAAAAAGCTGGCCTTCACCTTTATTCACTTTGAGGAAAATAACTGTCTGTTGCTGTTACTGTCAGACACAAAATGATTTACACGGATGCAGCTCGAAGTGTGGTGAAAAAAGAAGAGAAGTTTATTTGTTCTTTCAGTATTTATAGGTTTTCAACAACAATAAGGGATTGGATAGTCCGGTTAGCACTTTCCCAACCACACTAGCCGTAAGGGATGTCCATTAAAAGGCATATCTTTAATGGAATGCATAAACACCTATGTTTATAGTTACTTTCCTGGGAAAGTGGCTAGAAATTATGAAAGCAATATCGAAAGGTCTGATTTTCAGGGTGACATGTTGTTCTCTTCTGACCTTTGACACCTGCTCAGACCCTTCTTCTCCCCCAGTTAATACAAGAAATGTATTCCAAGCAGAGGAAAACACAGCCAACAGGAAGTGGGCTGACTACAGTGCTGTGAGATGCATATTCATATGAAAGAGAAATTAAAATCAGTTTTCAGCATTTCCAGTGTGTTGGAACCTGCACATTGCGTTAAAGGGTAATGCAAGACCCTCTTCAAGGCACACTCTGAAATGCTGTAGTCCACAGTCTGACATGGTAGAAGTTCGGCAGGGTTAGCCATTATTCAGTTATGTGTGTGATTGTGCAAATTAAGAAAATAAATGCCTTCCCAGAAGAGTATCTCCATCCCAGCTTCAGTGTACACAGTGCAGCTTTCCTTTTGCTTCAGTGCCTTGGGCTTAAGCTAATATTTTTGCCAGCAATAGTAGCACTGCAATATTGGGTTTCTCACATGAGCCCAGAGAATTAAAGGACTCCTGAACTCCAGGCCAGCGGAATCTCACCTTGCAGGAACAAACGGAGCATCTATCCTCTCTCAGGGTCCACACCTGCCCGTTCCGCTTGAAGCCACCTTCATGGGGACAATCTCCAGTGCAAGATGGCCCAGATGGACAAAGGCAGTCAAACCCTCCTGCCAGGTTCACACAGGCTGAATCATTCCAGCAGGTGTGGATCTTTAAGGCACACTCATCGATATCTGCAAAATAGAAGATTTATAAAAGATTTGGGCACATTTTTCATGAGGCAAGTTTTATTTCTGCATTAAGAAATTATTGCTTATTCTGCCTTGCTGGTGGATGAGGATGAATTCCTTTCTATATCTTCCATATTTACTTGGTAGACTTTAAGCACTGATGGTTTTTAGGTTATTCTTCAGCATTTATTTTGATTCTACAAAGAATTCTTAAACTATCTCCATCAGGCTGAATTGCAAATGCTGAATCTGAGGTACCTTAGTGGAACCATATATGAATGACTAATTGAACCTTCATATAAGGGTGCATACTCATTTCCCAGTGACTGGAAACTAGCAAGCAGAGTGACTTTCTGTTAACTAGACCACTCTCTTTCTGGGTTTTACATCAAAACAGAAGTGCATTATTCTTCATAATTTCTTAATACAAGTAACATTCCCCATACGAAAAGCAGTCAGTTGCATCCTTTTCCCATTGCTGGAAGGTAAAAGTGAATCAGAAAAAGAAAAAAAAGGAAATAAAAATAACTCAAAGGCACCTGATACACAAAAAATATTCTTAAAGCTATGCAGTATGGCTTAGCAGTGACACGAATAATAGATGAGAACAGAAAATCACTACACACCAGAGAAAAGCCAATAACAATATCCCAATTAATTTGTTTTTGAAGGGTAAAATATAATTATGCAATATGAATTTATCTAGGGAGTTCATGCAGTGCTCTTTTTCTTGCAATGAAAGCTATTATATTTTTAAGCACATTGTTAAAAATTGGTGGTTTTTTTCAGAAAATAACTTTGGGCTTTTCTTAATATAATGACAAACTGTGCAGCTGAAATACAGGTAAACTGCTGGGTCTTTTTTGTTCCAACATGAACAAGGAAAACTGTAATCAACAGTGGAAGGAAGGGTAGAAAAGAAAATCCTTTAGAAGCATGTGGTGGTTTCTATCATGATAGTTCCAGAACAGTATTAGATGAATTCAGAAATTACAAGGAAGAACCACCATACTTATAATTTGAAATTACCTTATTGCTAGGGTGAAATTTTAACTGTTCAGTATTACCCAACAGTACTTTTAACTTCTCTCTAAACCAACAAAGTCAAGAGAATTTACAGACAAAAGTTACCTAAAGTCTAATTTAGGTGGGATGTGATGTCCAGTGGCCTTACTTTTTGGACAAGTGCCACAGGTCCATGAGTCATCACCTCAAAATGTCCTATCTTAAAAAGAATAAGAATTCTCTTATTCTGCTGAAGGAAACTCTTTATAACAATCAAATCGCTACATTCAGTCTGGTCTGGATAATGCAATTCCTGATTTCAATTCATAAATATTCCAGGAACAAGTGGAAATATGGTCATGCAGTTGGATTTGATTAAATGCAAAAATCAGTCTGCACAACTGAGTCAAAGCTTTGGGCTGCCAGAAAATGATTGTTCCTTGTTGTGCTTATAGACCCAGAGGGAAGGTGGCGGCAATTTCACTGCCTTCCCAGGGCTTCAGTCCTGCACCAACCTGTGGGCCAGTCCTAGGCAAGAAATGTCCCCAGTGGCCTGACATCATGATTCAATTGCTCATCATCCAGACTTGCCTAAAAATGGTGCATTTTGCTGTCCTTAAAATCTTAATTGCCAGAAAAGAACATCAGTCCTCTAGAGCACAACTTAGCCATAACTGAGTACTTGAAATATTTACTCAGGGTGGTGAAAAAGGTACAGCACTAAGATAAATTAAAACTTGCTCTTCATTGTTTAACAAGTGCTAGAGTGCTGCAGGAAGTAAAAAGCATGAAGACTGACATGAATAGAACAAACTGGTATCAAATTAATTATACCCAAATAGCTACTGTAAAACTTAAAAAGTTCTTAAAGATATCCCATTTTCCTTTCAATAGACTTCAACTTGTATTTTTTGTTGAAAACAAAGGTATAAATGAAGCATTCACTTTGCCTTTGGTAGTTTCAACAAGCATCATCAATATTGTCTTCCCTACCCCATTAAGAGCTCCTTGACTATAATCTGTATAGGATGTAGTAGAATAAGAGTGCAGATTAAAAAGGTAGCTTTCACAGTTCAAAACTAAGGATTTCACAGATGAATATAAAGCCATATTGCCTACAAAGTTGCATTTAATTACTTTACTTATGACACTGAAATCTAATTCTGTTTCCATGTAATTTAACAGATTTATGGAAAGCCAGATGTTAGCAATAATAGAAACTAACATTTTTTATGTTCTCAGTAGTACAGACATGTTCACACAAAGCCAACTTAATCTCCTATGTGTATGCAGAAGGGAAGAACCCCCAATTTATGGACCTCTACTGCTTTTCTCCATTTAGCACACATAAACATTAAGAGCAGCCTGAACTGGTAAATGGGAGATTCTTGACAAGAATCAAGCAAAGCATGAACATAAATTCCTAATTGCTACGCAGCTTTTTGGTTCTTTATGCAAATAATAGTTTGTTATTCTTTTATGACATTTATTATTTAACAGTTTTAGTCATTAAACAGATATAAAAGGTGTGGACACTGCACTCATTTGCAGTTGAAATTTTAACAGAACTAATTTTCTGAGACTATCCCTTCGGCAGTTGTACTGTCATCATTGATTACATTTCCTAAAGTCAGAACAAACAGACATTGTTCCCAATGTGAGGGAAAAATGTTATAAGCATAACATGTTTTTGTCCCTGTCACTCCTTCAGCCTTTAACCAGATTGGAGGGGTGGGGAAGGAAAAAAAAATCCCAGCCAAATGCTCCCACATTATTAGCTCTCAGTTAGGTACAGAAAGTATTTCATTTTAATGAAGATCAAATGGCCATATCAGTGTAAGATCAGCATGTAGGTGGCTATGCAAAGAATGAAAGAAAATACTTGTATTTAGTGTGAAATTTCTCTTTAGCAACTGGAATCAATGTGTCAACTTAGGTCTTGAAAAATTAGCCTAGTTCAGTTGTCCAAAACAATAATTTAGTGAATGTGAAAACTATTATGAGACTTTTGCATTTAGCTTATTTTTGTAGTTTTCAAATCCTTGCTTGGCTCAAATTTGCCGCATCCCATCAGGTTTCATTTGCTTTCCCACAACTGTTCTCAGAAGATGCAGGCCCAAAACTGGAATATTTAAGAATGGGAAAGGCAAAACAGCACACAAATGTCATTTCCCATTATAATTACACAAAGCAGGAGGGAGATAAAATATTAATTTATAAATCAAGCAACTTTGAAGAACACTGGAAAAAGCAAGGAGACTCTGTATTCTTTCCCTATATGGAAAGGACAAGAACAAAACTGTCTTTACGTTTGGACGGATTAATTCTTTCATGTATCCTATCAACCTATGGAAATAATCTTATTTTCACACCTGGAATAGGATTTTGCAATTTTATTCATTATACTGAGATTCTCTGTGGCAAAACTACTAATTAACCTAAATAAAAGTGGCAGAGTTTTCCTTCCCCTCTCCAGACAGTTCCTTTTCAAGGAGAAGTGGGGATATAGTGGAAACACCCATAGTGAGCAGAAACTTGCTTGTACTGCAAAGCTTCATGCAATTTTCTATCAACAACACAGCCAGCAGCAAAGGAACTGCTGCCAAGGCACGTCAGCCTTCTCACAACTAATCAAGATCTTAACTCTTCAAACTCTCCAGTCAGTGCTTCTATAAACAAATGCACAACCATAGGTATCTGACCATACACATTTCAGGAATCAGTCACATTTTGTGAATGAAAAGAAGAAAGAAATCAAACCACCCAAGATGTACTCATTTCTAATATACTCTCAAAGTACATGGATAGCTCAGTAATGTGGGCAGACAAGAAAACAGAATCAAAATGGAAGCAAATAATTCCCTGAGATGTAATTTCCATCCTTTTTGGCTGTAATGAGAAGTAATTTGCCTCAGATATTATGATGTCCCATGACCACTGCATTTGAATCAGGTAGAAGACAAGCATGACTGTACATATCAACGCAAGTTCATTAACTTGGTTTCATTGAAATTTTAAATCAATCCCTAGCTACTTAATTTCTTAGTTTTCAAGGCTATTTAATTGTAATTTTTAATTGTAAGACTTTTCCATAGCACCTTAATAAATGTGTGCAAGCAAGCCATGCAGTGTGGCGCTCTGTATTATCATGATAAGCTGTTGCAGAAGAAAGAACCCTACTAATGTTCTAATTTTAACTGTTATGGTACATTAAACAATACAGTATATTATTAATACAAAAAATATATGCTGGGCTCCCAAACCAATGTATGTACAACTTAACTAAACACTGTTTTGACAAATCATTTTTCACAGGCAACTTGTCACTTAATGGTTTTTGCCTTCTTTCTGAATCAAAGTAGTTCGGAGTTGTCTTTGAAAAAGTATCACCAAATAGAATAATTTTTAGCTAGAAAATATTTTATGATGGTACTTACATTCTATAGAGATTATAACAGTCTATTAAAAAACAGTGCATAGTAAATTAGATTCTGAAGAAAGAATTTACTAAAGCTTTCTAAAAATATAGAAATGACTAAACACAATTACCTTGAAGACATGTAACACAATTTTCTGTCAGAATACAAAAATTAGAACTTACTAGATGGAAAGTAAGATAACTTTCATTTTACAGGATGAAATCCAAACACCAACTCTGACACTGTAAACTTTAAGAAATTCTATGAGCAGAATGGAAGAAAGTTGTAAAATAGCAGGTTCTAGTTGGGCTTGCATACTCTATACCACATGGAAACCTTTCTGCCTACATAGCATTTCCCTACCAACAGATTGGAAAGTAATTCTCAGGTGTATGGGAAGATTTTCAAAGGATGGGTTTTCCTTTTTGTGTCACACAAAAAGGGGGAAAAATAAACCTCCTTTGCTTTTACTTTCTAATCTAGATAAGAGACACCACAGTAGCATACCATGGAATATATGAAAGGAACGGATTTAAAGTCCATTCAGATTTGACCTGTAAGCACTGATGCATCCAACTTTTGTGGGGGACTAATACCTATGGAGTTTTCTTTCATGAGTTCCTGAGTCCTACCTTTTTCCAGCTCTCATTTCCCCAAACCAGAAACTCTAATCCTGCGATGAGGTCTAGCTACACTAGCTTTCAGGCTGAAATAAACGGTGAATCCTATGAAGATTTGGTGGAAGGAGGATCCATGTTAAGCTTCCCTACAAAACTTTTAGTGGTTCTTAAAGAAAAAAGAAAATAAACAAAACCTGACAGGCACTGCTGCTTTGGCTGTTGTTCATTCTGTGCATGCAAGTCGCAGTGTAGGGACCAAGAAACACAAATCATTATGAAAAAAATAGAATCAGTAAGTCTGCACTCCAGGATCTGAACAGCACTCTACAGACTGGAAGCATCTCACTTAGAGATGGAGATTGAAACATATCATTTGCTTTGGGCTTTTTTTATCAGTAGATAGTCATAAATACTGTATCACATGACAGTTCATCATTCTCTCTGCACTATTATTGTTTCTTTAAATCAGATTGCAGCAAAGCTCCTATTACAACTTTTTTAAAAAACCAAACAAACAAACAACACAGCAGCTGTAGCCTACAGGTTTTAATTGCTAAGCAAACTTTGGTAGCAACTTTGTACAGCAATTGTCTTTTGTCTGCAAGCAGTATTCTTAATAACACATTGTGAAAGACCAGAGGCTCATAAAAACACTACTGTGGGAAATCAAATTACATTCTCTTAATTTGAGCCTGCTCACCATCACTACATGAAGCTGACATCCCTGATAAAAGCTGTGTTTGGTTGATATTTTGAGCAATAAAATAATTTTCTCAAACTTGAAGGAGCCTGGCTAAGCTACACATCCTTATTATCCAAGCTCTGGTACAATATTATGACCTTCTGTGCCACATCTGCTGATTTACACAATTGTCCCTCACCAGGTGACAAACTTCACTGTTTTCTCTTTGTCAACGAGAATATAGCTTTTAGAAGCACTGAGGTATCACACTTCTCAAATAGATGCTAATTTCTTAATGTTAAGGCAAACTTTTCTTAATGCAAGCACTGCAGAGATAGTGCAAGCATGACTCAGCTCCATAACACCTACATGAATATGGAGGAAAAGGGGTTAACCAATATGTACATAAATGTATCCAGCAAAAGCAACTGGCTGCCTGGGCCTTTGGGCAATCTGTCAGAGATGAGTACTCCTTCCCACTGTCTTGTGATCTTCTTTTCTTTATTATTATTGTTAGCAGTAATATTTATTGTTATTATTTTGTAGGAAAGGGTTTAATCTTATTTTACTTAAGGTTTTAGCCTATTTATTGTTCTTCAAGTCCTTCAGGGAGGAAGAAGAAAGGTTTCAAAACACACTGAAAGAAAATGGCTCATACCCACCACATGTAAACAAATTCAGTATGCAATACACCAGGAAAAATTACTGTTGCTAAGCAGATGAACCCGCTTTTATCTGAAAGACAGTGAAAGACACAGGTTCTGACTCTAAATGCTCCATCATGCAAACAAGCTCTGCGATGTGATTTATTAGCTATAATGTGCACTGTTCTCTCTCTGTTGTTTTACCAATTCTTAATTGCATTTTAAAATAAGCATCATGGTTTGAAATTTGTCAGTATGGGTTAGGAGAATCTTCCAATTAATTTTTAATTATTATATTTCATTATACTGGTGAAGCAAACTGGTGTATTTCTCTTCCTCACTGGTACCCTGAAGCAGATGGTTCGGAGAAGCTATTTCATTAAAATAACCCCACTAATTTCACATTCAGTTTACAACTTGCATATGGCAAGATAAGCACCTCATCTCACCAACTTCCAGCATGCAGTACAGGTCAAAAGGAGGGCAGTGTGTTTTCATGGAATCATTCCTCCAGTCTCCATCAGAACACAGAACATTTGGGGCTTCTTTTTGCAGTGCCCAACCCTTCAACAGTGATTCAGTGCAAGCAATACTGACCTTGCCAGCACACAGCCTACCTGGGGGTTCCATAGTCTTGCCTATGTATCTGTCTTCTGACATCAGCTTGGCTCTTGATCTTCTGCTTCCCAAATCAGCTACAGGAGGTAGGAGGGATGGGGCTCCCCGTAAGAGTGGTACAAGTAAGCACCAGAAATTATAAAAATACCTCTTACCCCCAGTTGCCTCAGGGCTTTTTCAGGTTATGTCATGTTGCTTTGACCTCTCATAAAGAAGGCATTTTCAACATTTCTCCATTCATTACTCATTTTACAACATTCAAATAAACCAGAGGAGAACTCTTAACAGCTGAGAATTTGTTTAGAATTACATGACTTTCATCTATTTTATCTATGGAATCATGAAATGGTGTAAATTTTGCCATTTTTTTACACAGATACCCTCTGCAGAAGTTCACTGCTATGATTTTATTGAGCTCCCCATCAACTTAGGACAATGTATAAAAAGATAACCTAGCTGGACAATCTACAAAATATTGCTTTGAAAATCATTCTAGTTCCTCTGCATTTTAAAATTATGATACTATCTTATCCCAAGGACTTCTAATAGCCAGAATTCATAAAAGATGGGTATGTTTTTTACAAGTACATATTTATACATTTTTGTTACAAATCGTTATTTTAATGGTAGACTTTAAATCATAGAGAACACCCTTTGAAGTTATGGACATGATAAATGAAATTTACCACATATAAAAACAAAAACCAAAAGGAGAAGAAAAGCTTTTATAGAAAACTCAAGTAACTGACAAGACATGAAGTAACTGAAATTCCAAAGAAAGGACATAACACTAGGAGCCAACTGATCTGTATCTTTACAGAAGTTAAAATGGGATCCCTTCTAAAGAGTTTGAAACTCACCTGATAAAATGCCACATAGGAATTATGTATAAGGCAAATAACTGAAAATGTGGAAAAATGGTAAGGCAGGGGTAAGGCAGAATTACCATCTTCACAATAGTTTTATTGCTGCTTACTTTCTGTAATGGAACCAGAGTCCTATAGCCAGTGAGGGTACATAGACTGCAGGAGCCAGCATTAACTCCTCATGGAGCCTCATCCTTTGTCCTCCCATAGAAACAATTGACAAACTCCTCTGCACCCATTAAAAGTCCCTCTCTATTCTTGCTCTTGGGACTTTATTCTGCAAATATGGTGCATAGAGAATTTGATGTTATTTGTATAATTCTAAAAATTAAATTATGAAGATGCTGAAAAATGGAAAACAAGCAAACTAAAGCAACACACACATACCACAGATATATTCTTCTATCACTCTGTTGAAACCTGAAATTGGAAGACTACCTCTTCCCCTTCTGTGGCCAATTATGCTCCCCAGCAAGCCCACCTTCACTTCAGGTTTTACAACCACTTGCTCTGATAAACGGAGCAGTGCAGTAGGTCATCCTTCAGATCTCCCTCCTGTGGGAACCCCTCATGACTGTGAGGTGCCAGGCCCAGCACCCTGCATGGCTGGGGATGCGGACAGAGAGACATCCTCACTGTGCCCCATTCTGGCCTGAAACACAGCCACTGCTCAGGAACTCGACAGTCTCTTGAAAACACCATGCACAAGGAGGGAAAAAAAAGGCTCTACTGATCATTGCTTACCAACACAGGACTCCCCAGAAGGAGAATAGCTTCCATTGTCATGGAAACCGCTTCTGCACTCACAGTGGTACCACCCTGGGAGGTTAACACAGCGTGAATGGTTGTGACACTCAATGATCCCCTCTGCACACTCATCAATATCTGCCTCAGAGAAAAACACAAGCCAGCCAGGAAATTAATTTCCTTTGACACCAATACTGTAGGTTTGTTTTTTAAAAAATCTTATTGGTTAGGAGTTTTTTAAAAGATTTAATTTAAATGGAAAATAAATAAATAAATAAATGGATCAAGGTTTATTACAGTTCCAAACAACAGACATTTAAAACATGACTCACATAACAACAATAAAAAATAACAACAATACATAATGTAATCTGTTACAGACAAGACATTCTTTTACACCATAATTTGAAAGCGCAAAGCAGACATCGCTCCTTGTTTGATTTTTTGTTTGTGTTGGGGATTTTTGTTTGCTTTTTTAACTTAGAAATTACATTTGTCTGTGCATTTAAAGCATTGCAGAAGAGGTTGTCTACTGAGAAGGCAGTTTCAGCAATATTCCTGCTTTACAAACTGCATGTGCCAGGACACCTTGGAAAGAAAAAGCATTTTCTTCAGGATTTGTGTTTCCAGCATTCAGCTGCAATATTGGCAGCTATCTGGAACTGAAGGTGCTCAGAACACTTCACAAACACTTGTTAATCTCTTTCGTTTATACGATCAAAATAAATACCTAGTAGAAGTGTAACAGTGTGTGACAAACAGAAAAAGCAGTCCACGTTTCAGCTGCAATAAAACCCTTAGCTGGAAAAGAGTAAGGCAAATGACATCAAGTCTGTAGCAATGGAAAGATACAGCATGATGAACACCCTGCTGAGTTTGAAGAAATATGCTGTTTTTAGAAAGGGGTTTCTCAAATTTCGGTAACACGTTTAATAGAGACTTGGTAATTGCCATAACCTTGGCTAATCATGGCTGGCACCTGGCTGCTTCTCCCCTTTGAGCATTTTTCAGCACATTTTTTAAGACTGTAATTAAAATTAGCAAACTAATTATATGTTAACTTTGTGGTAATTTAAGAAGCCATCATATTTTCATTCCTCTATTCAGCTCAAGCTTTTTTTTTTTTTTTTTTTTTTTTTAATTTTGGACAGCTTTCAGATGGGTAACTTATCAATTAAAAGGAGACTCAAATTATTCCCAAACAATTCCCACTTTCACCCACTGAGATTTTTTTTTCTTGGCACACTTCAAATGTGCATAAAACTGTGCATAGCAAACAAAAAAAAGTGGTGAAAATGGGTTTGGAAACTACATTTAGCTCCACAAGCATCAAAGGATAAATGTCTCATGATCCTGATGCAAGACTGAGTTAAAGTGATTAACCACAGAATGTAGCTTTTATCTCAATTTCCAAAATACATACACCAATATGGTTTCATGGCACTGGAGTCATGCTGATGCACATGGAAATCAATTTGAATGAAGTATCCTTCAACACAATCCCATTTTCTTACATCTTACAAGCGATATCATAGAGAAGTTTGATTTTTCCTCATTTCAGTAACAGTATTTTTTGTTGTTGAAATACAGCTCAGAAAAATAAAAAAATGCCGTTTTCCAAGATTCATGTTCACCCTCACTCAAGCATGCATAAAGTTATCTACATAACAGGATCATAAACAGTATTTATTTCTAGTTTTATTCAGCTCCCATCTAACAATAAAGTCAATTTTTAAATGCTTGAAGATCTGTCACTGCTGCCACCTTTTCTGTAGTTTGTACTTTGTGGAAACTAATTTTAGTGTTAAAACACTGCATGAATCTAGCTGTCCATCAACAGTGAGTGCTGCTTGCAAACTCAGACACTTTCAATTCATTACATTCATTACATATACAAATGGAATTTATAACCATGATCCTTTCACATGTCATGGCTGATAAAACAGGTTTAATCCTATTTGGAAAGTGAATGACTTTGCTACTGCAGGTCAATTGCAAATGAATCTATCTTCTTACTCTCTTTCCCAGTATTGGATTGAAGAATGTTTCTGTTTAAAGAGTGCTTCCTTGTCAGTCCCGTACTGGACTTCTATTTGTTCAATTTTACATTTTTAATTTACAAAATTAATAGAGTGTTACTAAAAGTTCTTTTCTAAACTCAAGCCCTTTCAAAACTATATGATTTAGGCTCATGGCAAAAGACAGTAACTGACTAGCTGGCTACTTTTCAGAAAGCCTGTCTGCCAGGGTACCAAAGCTAAGAGTACTTTACTCAGTGGAAGAAGAGCTGTTAGGTTTTGTCTCTACATTAGGTAAAAAAGTAAAATAATAAATAGAACTCTTTCAAGACTAGATGACTTTATTGTGGTAGTACCATACCTGTTACAGCTTTTGTTCCCTGATGTGTAGGGAGACACTAACCATTTTCTTCTACCAGCAGAGCTAGGAAAAAAAGACTTGCTTTCAGTTTTACAGGTTCTTCCTTTACGTCCTTGATTTCCTTAAACCAGTGGAGCTATACCAGCATTGTCCAACCCACACTAGGGGCAGTGGGCAAAGGACCAGAGAAGCTATGTGGGCTTTTTGGGAAAATCTGCCATGACAGACATCATAGGTGTGGTAGCAACTAGTAAAAAACTCTTCAAGCTCTACTTCTTACCCCTACCTCTCCTCTTCAGGTTAAGCTCAGCACTCCTCCTTGCTTCCCAGCCTAGCTATCTCCTGCATACAGGTGCCGGATACAGGCTGGGAGGATGGTGCAGAAATGGGGAAGCAATTCTCCCTCTGCTCCTGCAGCAGATTAGGATTCCTTTGGCAGCACATCAGCAGCATCACCATGTGATGTGATGTGCTTGAAGAGTGGTATCAACAAGGAAAATCTTTAACGACATCTCTGTTCATCTAACACATTACTATTTCTTGAAGAGGTGCACATAAACAGTGAAAGGGTAGGAGATACCATGATGAGTTCTGTAAGCTTCTCCTATGATCTTGTGCATTGTTTTTAGCATGTGTATAAACATAGGTCTGCAGGAACAGGAAAATATTATGGATGTTTTAGAAATTGAGATTTAGGATGCTCAGAATACCCAGAGGGAAAAGCAAATAACAGCTTTATAAAATGGTGTGTGATGCAACCTAACCCACGGATCAGATCATCTCCATGTGGAAGGGTTGATTGACACAGGGGCAGACATGATGATCATACCTGAAAGGGTGTGGCCTTCACACTGGGACTTGCAACCTGTGGCGGGCAAAATACAAGGTGTTGGAGGGGCAAATTGGCAAAAGTCTCTAAGAGCATTGTTCAGATCGAGGGCCTGGATGGAAGACTGGCTAGTGTCTATCCGTTTGTCACTGACTGCAAGTGTCCCCTCTGGGGAAGAGGCACCATGTCCCAGTGGGGAGTCTAACCATCCCTGAGTCCCCCCAGGATTTTTAGAAGCAGCCACTGTGGAGCACCCCACCCAAAAGTTAACATGGCTGGATGACAATCCAGTGTGGGTAAATCAGTGGCCACTCAGTAAGCAGAAACTCAGGGCACTCGAAGAGCTGGTGGAGGAACAATTAGCCAAAGGCCACATAGTAGAAACAACCAGCCCCTGGAATTCCCTGGTCTTTGTAATAAAGAAGCCAGGGAAAGATAAGCGGCACCTCCTTCAGAATTTTAGGGAGTTAAACAAGAAAATTTAGGACATGGGGTCACTCCAACCTGGGATGCCGTCTCCAACAATGTTCCCACAAAATTGGCAATTGGCAGTCCTAGACATCAAAGACTGTTTCTTCCAAATTCCCCTACACCCAGCAGATGCACCACGGTTTGCCTTCTCAGTCCCCACAGTTAACTGGGAGGCCCCAGTGAAACGATACCATTGGAGAGTACTACCTCAGGGAACGAAGTCCAGTCCCTTTATCTGCCAGTGGTATGTAGGGTCATTATTATCCCCTGTTCGCGCTGAAAAAAGAGAAGCCATCATCTTACAGTCCATGGATGATGTGCTTGTGTGCTGCCCCAATGACACTATACTGCAACACACACCTGACCTAGTGGTTAAAGTTTTAACCTCTGCTGGATTCCAACTGCAGGAGGACAAAGTTCAAAGGATGCCGCCTTGGAAATACCTGGGCCTGGAGATTACCGTGCAGACCGTTACTCTGCAGAAATTGGAAATCATTAGTAATCCCAAAACCCTAGCAGATCTCCATTCTTTGTGCGGGTCCTTGAACTGGGTCAGACCCTGGCTAGATCTCACTAATGATGACGTAATTCCCCTGTTCAATTTATTGAAAAGGGAGAGAGAGCTGCTTTCTCCCAGGGAACTGACCCCACAGATGAAAACTGCTACTGAAAAAGCACAGAGGGCCTTGACAGAAAGACAGGCACATCACTTCAAACCTGAGCTGCCTTCCAAATTCATTGTCCTGGGAAAACTACCACACTTATATGGGTTGATATTCCAATGGGCTGAAAGGCAGAGAGATGCACTCTTAATCACAGAGTGAGTCTTCCTCTCCCATCAACGACCCAAAACCATTACCAAGCCATAAGAGCTGATGGCTCAGCTGATCCAAAAGGCCAGGGTGAGGCTGCGGGAACTGGATGGTTGTGATTTGTGTGTATTCACCTCCCGGTCAGACTTTCTGGGGTGGGAAAACTCTCCTGAGAAACTGACCAAAGAGATGTTTGAGCACCTGCTGCAGAGCAATGCTAACCTCCAGTTAGCTCTGGACAGCTACAGAGGACAAATATCAGTCCACGCACCTTCACACAAATTGTTTCATGAGGAATTCCACCTCATTCCTTGTGAGAAACGGAGCCATAGGCCACATCAGTGTTCACTGATGCATCTGGGACATCCCACAAGTTGGTGATGACTTGGACATATTCCCAGACTCAACATTGGGAACTTGAGTTTGTGGAGGGGTCGCCCCAGGTAGATGAACTGGCTGTGGCTGTGAGAGCCTTTGAGAAGTTTTCAGCCGATCAGTTTGGTTACTGACTCAGCCTACGTAGCAGGGGTCGTGTCTAGAGCAGAGCAGGCAGTTCTCAAAGACATTGAGAACAAGCATCTCTTTAGGTTGCTCTCAAAACCAATTTATTTAGTTTCAACTCGAGAGTATCCATTCCATGTGATTCATGTGAGGTCACATACTGAATTGCCAGGGGAGATCACAGAAGGGGACCATAAAGCAGATTCTCTTGCCGCCCCAGTCAAAAGGGTATGTCTTCCAGATGTATTCCAGCAGGCCAAGCCGAGCCACCAGCAATACCATCAAAATGTGCCAGGACTGATCTGTCAGTTCCAGCTGACACGGGGTCAGGCTAAGGCCATTGGTAGCCACCTGTCCCAGTTGCCAGCTCTAGGCTGTGCCATTGCTGGGTATCGTGGTTAACCCACAAGGCCTTGGGAGCTGCGAAGTGTGGCAGACAGACATGACACACATTCCCAGTTCTGGTAGCCTTAAGTATGTCCATGTGAACATTGACACATACTCAGGTGAGGTTTATGCATCTGCCCACACAGGAGAAAAAACTATGCTATGCAACACAAAAGCTATGCAAACAACACTTGGTACAAGCCTTTTCAGTGCTGGGGATCCCTAGGGAAATTAAAACGTAATGGCCCAGCGTATAAATCTGAGGAGTTCCTAGAATTTGTCCAGCAGTTGGGAGTGGAACACAAAACCGGCATTCCCCCACAGGTCAAGCTGTGATTGAACACACACACCTCACAAACAAGTCCTAGCCAGGCAGAGCAGTGCAACAGTGTGGATGTCACCACAACAAAAACTCTGCAAAGCCATGTTTACCATCAATTTCCTGAACTGTTCCTTTGAAAACATCTCCACTCCCCCAGTGGTTTGGCATTTTAACAGTGGTGATCAATTTATGTTGTCACAACGTCCACTGCTCTTAATCAGGGACCCAGAAACCTGGCAGCCCCTATGAACTTGTCACCTGGGGGCGGTGGCTATGCATGTGTGTCCACCCCTACAAGCTACAGATGGATACCTCAGAAGTGGGTAAAGCCTTTTGTTCCCAAAAACCCAGCTCCAGCAGAAGGAGATGGAAAACAAGTGGCAGTTGCCTCCAACAGAAGATGCTGCTGGGAAGAACAAGAAGAAGCCTTCCTGGCCTCTGGTTTCTTCCTGACCTGCACACCCTGACTGTAATCATGCCTTAAAAATGTTTGTTTCCTTTTCTGTTACAAAAACCTACCTCACACTCAAATTCATGATGAACCCTACCCCTGTGGTCATCCTGCTTGTGCTGGGCAGTTTGACAACTGCCTGGATCGTCCCTCAGCCGTGTCAGAACGTTTCGGTGACCCTGGCACAGACACTCCAGCAAGAGAAAATCTGTCTGTCCACTGCTGCAGCAAAGGACCCTACATCCACCTGTCTGGTAGGAGTTCTATTGCAGGCTGGAGAGTTTCCAGCCAGCCTTGACACTCCTAGGCCCAACAGAGTTCCCAAAGCACACAGCGCCCGCCCATGGAAGACTCGTGTGCGGCAAGCTGTAGTAGTTAAGAACCTTGTGCAGGAGTGGTTACCAAAACAGCCCAAAGCAGATAAGGAACCCCAAGAATCAGAGCTATTGGGTTCCTCCCCAGCACCTTACTGTGTTCACCTCTTTTACAACATGCTGCCTGATTCTAAGCTCCTTAACAATGTAGTGTAGCTTCAAGAGGAATTTACAGCAAAAAAATGGTGTGGTAACCTAAGTCACATTACAGCAGACAACCCTCTCCACTCACATCCAAAAAGCCTCCGTAAAGGTCTATTTCTAATTTGTAGAGATAGAGCATAGGCAGGAATTCCATCTCAGCTTCGAGGAGGGCCTTGTACCATAGGACAACTGTCCCTGTTAGCACCCAACCAAACCCAAATTACCAAATGGATTCAGAAAGACAATTCAACTCTAGTAAACTCCATAGAAGGAGTGCTAATGAATTAGACCCAAATTGTGATTCTGAAATTTTTCATAGAGCAAAATCAAAAAGAATTGCTGCATCCATATTCCTTCCATGGGTTGCAGCTGCCAAAGCACTAGATGAGTTAGGACACCTGGAATGCTGGGTAGTCAAACAGGCAAACTTAACATCCATCGCCCTCAGTTCCCTCCTCGAAGACGAAGAGAACACCAGACAGGCCACCCTCCAAAACAGAGCAGCCATAGATTTCCTTCTGCTGCTGTATGGACACAAATGCCAGGAATTTGAAGGACTTTGCTGCCTAAACCTGAACTTGAAAGCTCCCAATTTCCACGTAGCCCTCCAAGAGATGGAGAACTTGATTGGACAAGTGAAACAAGAATCTGAGGACTGGTTTAGTGAGCTGTTCAAAGGCTGGGGACTCACGGGGTGGTGGATTTCAACAGTTAAAAAAATCCCATTGTTTTCTTTTGTTCTGTTCCTAATCATGCTAGCATTCAGGATTATACATTGTTTGATTTTAAAAGCTCTCAGTAGTTTAATCTCTACTACCTCAGAAGTTAACCACATGGAACTAGACAACTGAAAAAAATATAACCAGCTTACCAATTATGAGTGGTGTACAAACTCACATTCTGTGTCAAAATAAGCCCAAAGCCCTTCTTTTACTTTTGTATAACAAAAAAGGGTGAGGTGTTTCAGTGTATTAGATATATGGTATGTTCCTGGGACATACCCTCAGATCTGTAATGTGTTAGTCCCTTCCCAGTCTCCCCTTCTCCGTTGATCCTACCCCATTGGCTGTAACCCCCCCCTCCTTATCTTCTTCCCCCCGGTTTAAAAGATAGCACAGGAGACATTTCTTTTTCTTTCTTGCCCCAGGCATCTGCAAGTAATAAACCTGGGACCACATTCTGACAAGATCGAGCCGCCTGGTCTAACTACCCTAATTCATACTATATATTATAAAATCCCTTCCTCATGGACTGTGCAGGGCAGACACCCTCCAAGGGGGAAAGAATAATAGGGGCTTTTTTAAATAATTATAGCAGTTTCACAGCTTTAAGTATCTCAGGTCATAAAGATTGCCCCTACATCTGCCTGAAGCCAGCAGCAAGCTTTGGGATAACTGCTTAGGAATTTTTTCCTTGACTATTTAGCCTCCTTTTTAATAATGTTCATTTTAACTCATTAGGAGATTCTGGGCAAACAATCAACACCAAATAACATATTCCTCTCTCTTCAGTTGTCATGCCTGTTTTCACAGACTGATTTTAATTGCTTTATATTTATATTGGCATTTGCAGCTCCTTGTTGGGCAGGATTAGTTGTGCCTGTAAAAATGGTACAGGCTTTGGTGCATTTTCCTAATTTGAGGACACAGTGGTAAACCATAAAATTTTAAATTTGTTAAGATAGTGAGTAAAACTCACGTTCATGAATAATCAAGCCCACGCAAACAGTTTAATAATACTATATGGTTTTCAGAGATGAAATCTGTGTGCACCATCCTTTATAATTAAATAACAGCTATAATATGCTTTATTGTGTCATTTTGGACTGGTATAAAGATTTTTAATCATTTAAAACTCACATACAAATTCAGAATGATGAGCTCACCACGAATAAATGGAATTAAACCAATATCAGAATAATAACACAGACTAGTAGTACCAGCATCTTTTAAGATTAATTCTTTTAATATATAACATCTAATTTATTGAAATTCATTTTTGTACTTTATATATTTATACACAGTCCAAGATGATGTCTTACAATTTTAGTGCATGTCTCTCCCATACCCTCATATTCATCTACTTCCATGCTAAATATGCAGCATACTTGGAGTATGCAATTGAAAGATCCTGGATCATTCAAATAAATCTCACTTCACAAGACGAGTTGAAAGAACTTTTTTTCTCATATTTAAAGATTACTGGGTGATGGAGGACATAAGAACTGGAACAAGACCATTCACTAGAAAGCCTGGCAGGGTAAAGAACTATTTCATATTTAATATTGCATTTGAGTTTTCATTTCAAACAGGATTTTAATTATCACTCCAGAAGCCAGAAAGATTGTCTTCACAATTAGTGGGTTAAGTTTCAACCTGAGGCAGAGACCTTCTTGTCAAATTTGAGGCCTATGGTCAATATGTCTCTCAAACCACATCATCCTGAAAACAGCAGGGCTACTAGCCCAGCATTTAATGTACTCCAGTTCTTGGAAAAATAGTGCCAATCAAGCATAATGTAGCTGATTTGAAGATGGGAATTTGGAACACACAGGTCAAAAGAACATGCTTGCCAACTCCAGCCATTACTGAACTAATGACACTAAACTTCAGGACAGAAGTACAGCTCATTGCCTACTAACACCTTGTACCTGCTGGCAGTATCCCATAGCTCTCCAGGAATGTCCTTTCTTACTCTTTTTGACATTATGCTGTCCCTAAACATACCGGAGCACTTCGTCAGGACTCCAAATTTAGTATCATTCTGCCTATGTACGAACAGTGGATGGTATTCATGCTATGGTAACCCATGTAAATCAATCTGGCAGCATTTCTGCAGAGAAACTGAACTTCAGACCACTAGTAAATCACAGACCACCATGACTTCATTTATATAATATATATTAATATATATTTATTGGTAGGGAGATAAAATGTGCAATTAACAGGTGAAATAAATAACACAGAGAGAGACAGAACTTCCCAAAGTTGTCCAAAGCCAAACTGTGAGAAACTTCTCAATTTTGCAATTCCAGTTCACTGTCCTGCCATTTAGGTCACCATACTCTACTCCCTATAAAAATATTCTCAAGCAACCAGGTAGAGGCAAGACCAACCTTCTCTACCTTCATGATTCATGAGTACGAGCTTTATTTTTTAAGAATGTTCAATACCTTTATCCATGATTGTTAATTCAATTAAATTGTGATACTGGAGTTGTATCTGCATATATTATATATAAGTAATTATTCAGAGTATTAGATATGCATACTAGAATAAATTGAGAACCAAGATCAATAGGAGAGGACTGTTGTGTCAATGGACTTTAATCAATGGAGTGCTCAGAACACAGAGGTATTTTTCTACACAGCCAGGATTATACAGATTTTTAAAAAGAAAATTCAAAGCCATTCCTAAAGCAAACTACTTTCACATACACAGCTGCTTTAAGACTATTGAAAGCATAACTGCTGTAAATTCAGATTAATTGAATTTACAATGACTGGTAAAACCATACTAAAAATCTTACTACAGATTGCACAATTACATTTCAGAAAATCTGCATGGCAAAAGAGTATATCATAATAGGACTAATATATCAATGAGAATAAAAAGTACTTTTGGCAGCGATTTTGGCATCCTGTAATTGAAGAGTTGAACATTCTTTGCCAAGATTACAAAATTTAAGAATAATCACCTAAAGGGGACAGATGTTAAGACAAAATAGCTGATGGGTGCCAACCAGCTGGAACAGAGCTTGGCACAAAAGAAACTGGGGGTCCTGGTGGACATCAAGTTGAACATGAACCAGAAAGATGACTGCTGTGAAGAAGGTGGATGCTGCCTTCAACTGCATTAAATGAAGTATTGCCAGCAGGGTGAGTGAGATGATCCTTCCTGCTGCTCAGCTAGTGAGATAGTCCTTCCCACTTCTCAGCTGGTAATGCCACAGCTGAAGAGCTGGACGCAGTTCTGAACCTCCTCAGCACAAGAAAGAGATGGAACAGCAGTGGAGAGATCAACCTTGGGACACGAGGATGAGTGAGGGCTGGGGGCATCTCTCACATGAGGAAAGGCTGAGAGAGCTGGGCCTGTTTAGCCTGGAGAGGAGAAGGCTCAGACAGGATCCTACAGACACATATAAATACCCAAAGGGAAGGTGCCAAGAGCATGGAGCCAGACTCTTCTCAGCAGTGCCCAGTGACAGTACATGAACCCATGGGCACAAACTGAAACACAGCAGGGCCCATCTGAACATCAGGAAACACCCTTTCAGTGTGAGGCTGCCCAGGGAAGCTGTGGAGTCTCCACCCTTAGAGATAGTCAAAAGCCATCTGCACATGGTCCTGGGCAACTGTCTGCAGGTGGCTGTAACTGAGCAGTGGGGTTGGACAAGGTGACTCCCAGAGGTCCCTTCCAATGTCAGCCATTCTGTCAGTCTCTGATTCTGCCTCAGAAGGAATGCTCACTTGAATGAAAACTGATGAACTACACAGGGTGCAGATTGTTTCACCAGAGACAAAAGATGAATGAAACCTCTTATAAAAGAGGACTCTGACAAACAGCATTCTCCACCCAGCTTACCAACTGTCTGCAATCCAGTGCACTGCATGAAAGGAATCATTCAGGTGACACGGTCTCTATGTATAAAAGCTTCATGGATGAGTCTCAGCATTATTACCTACTGCCATCATACTTCATGCATGATCTCTAGGTACAATGCATAAGCAGTATATCACTCCATCTAGCACTTGAAATGCTAAGTTTCAGCATCAAACAGTGATAGAAATAGCCTATTATCTTATCTGGAGCATCCCATGACAGGAAATAGATGTTCCCTTCCATAAATTCTTTGGTGATTTGCCTCAACCAATTTTAGAACAACTCACATGATGAGCTGTGTAAATCAGCCTGGCCAGGGACACAAGCCAGCTGACTATTGCCTCTGAAGAGCCACCTGTCTATCTATCTGATATATATCTGAAATCTCTCATTTGAGTTAAAAGTCTTCCCCAAGATACCCCTCTGTTATTATGTTAAGTAAGTTACATTTATTATGTTACAGACTGGGTAACATTGGTCCCTATATGGTTATACTACTAGAATGTTCATTCCCTAAGGTTATATATTCTTGTGCCTTCCTTTGTTCTTGTCTTTGGTTGGTCACACCCATGGAGCTCTCCCTGGTTATTGCTGTCCAGCTTTTGGGCATTGTCCCCATTTTCTTTTATTCCTTATTAAAGTGTTATTTTCCTGGTGCCAACCATCACTGTCACTCCTACTTATTTGCTCGCCACCCTCTGCCCTGAAATCAGGGGACCCAAAAGGTTTGTCGCAGCCACCCTCACTGCGGCAATGAGTCCTCCCCCACTTCATTGAGATTATACTGCAGCACAATAGTCCGCAGTGTTAGAAAGTTCTTTTGATTAGTTTGAGCCCTTCTATAAATGACTATATCAAAACAGCACTTGTCAAAACAATTTCACTGCTAACAGGAGGCAGCAGCTGATGAGAAAATAATAAAGAGCACATTTTCTTCACTGTGGCTGGGGTGGCTAAGTGTCAGTCATTCTCCTTAAAACTCCCATGTATACCATTGGGCCAAAGTGCACAAGAAGTAAATCCAACTTACAGGTTTCAATTATAATATTGTGTGCATACCCTATAGCATGCCTGAGAATTTAATAATTATGAAAAATATTCTCAATTAGTTTTTTTTAAATCTTGAACTGATTAACAGCTTCAGAAAAGCATTTTCATTCATACAGTAATAAATTCTCCCAAGGAAGCAAATCCCCAAACAAGCAGTATAAAATGAGCTTATGAAATCATAAGCAGAATAATGTAAAGCTCTCTGCATCCTTAATTAGGGATGAAAATGGTTCAGGAAGGGCTGATCAATAAAGTGCAAATAATACAAATGCATAGTTTTGCAGAATATGTGAATACAGTTTCATAAAAAGATGAAATCTGTGGTAAGTCTTCCACACAGCACAATGAATTGCAACTGCTTTCATAAAGGGAAGATCCCCAGCCACCTTGGAATATATATATTTATTTTTGATAGTAAGAAGGGAGCACAAAAAGACTCTATAATAGATACCAAATAAGAGAAGCCTGGAAGGGCTGCTTAAGAGGAATCAAGACTCCTGCACTACTCTGTCTACCTCCTCGTGTTCATCATGCAAGTAAAAGTCATCCCCTATTTTGGTCTGCTTGAACTCTCTACAACTTTGCCATCTTCCATCTGTTACCCATTGCCTCCTCCACCAGTGCAGTTAAATTTACCCACATTCCCAACTCTGTCACACCCTGTGCACAGTCATATAAAGTGCTTTGGTGTCATGATTTCCCATGCACAACCCGGGAAGTTTGAGTAACACAAAATAAGTGTGCTTTCCCAGTTAAACCTGGATTGTGCCACATTTCACTTCACTACATAATCAGAGTCAACATGTTGCAAAAAAATCTACAAAAACTTACTAAACAAACACAACATATCCACTGACACCTTCAGAATGAAGGTGAGGATTCATCCCAACCGTCCTGTGCATCCTCGAGAGTCAATCATCTGATACAGACTTTAAAACACCAACTGCCAAGTATCTTCTGTTTTCTTCAGCACTTCAAATCAGAATTTGTTCCAGTGTTAAACTTATTTGTTCTATATAATACATTTAAAAATTGTAAACATTTATATGTACTTTTAATCAAGCTAGAAAGATTTCCCCCCAGAAGACTCAAAATTTCAAAAGTCTTAAAACGCTTCATAAAGTGAACTTCCTATTTCATATGCACTTCTAAACCTAATTAGGGAGAGCAAGGTATACCAATGTTTGTAAAAGCACAGTGTGGCATCCAGTGTTTCTTCCAGGTGAAAAACTCAGTCATTACTGTTACCCTTCTTTTTAAATAGTGCAATGGATATTTCCAAATAAATAAGAAGAGCCTTTTTCCTTAGCATAAAATGTGCTTTTTGAAAGCATATTCTTTCTTTTTCAATGTTAATTACCGACTGAATTTTTAACTTCACTAAACCATTAGTTGTGACTTTGATCAGACCCCAGTTTCCCCAGCCTGGGTGCCGCTTCAGACATCAATAATTCTAATTAAACCAACTCTGAGATGTGACTACATAATTTCTCTAAGCAATTAAAAAAGTGCAACTGAAATAAGTAGAAAATATTAAAAGGCAAGCCAGTGGAAAAAAAAAATAATAATAATATACATTGCACTTCTATATTGTCCTTCATTCTGTGATCTCAGAATACTAATAATATTAGTAGCACAATAATATTGTGCTATTAATAGCACAATAGTTTGTAACAAAAAGAAAAATATAAAAAGCCTCTGTTTATTTGATTATCTGAAAGGGGTTTAATTATTCATGATGAAGATACAGTCAGTGCTTGCTGAATGAGTAGGTCTTCCACTCACTAAAACTATACATTAATCCAAATTGGTTTTGTGCCCTTCATTTCATTAAATTAACGAAGTTTCATTATACCTAAGTTGAATTCAATTGTTTTCAGTAGCATTTCCAAAGGAAGGAGATCCTCATAGTAGTTGATTTTACTGTCTTCAAATGCACTAACCCATAGAAGTGTCCTCAAAAAATGTATCTGTAAAAGCTGGCACATAGATTTTACTGGACTAGGAGGATCACCCAGCACTTTGTAGGATCTCAAGCAACTATGTGGTCTCAATATTAGTGCTTGGGGGCTTGGGGTAGCTGGAAAGACCCAGTGAATCTGGCTAGGTGAGTATATTTGGGATAAGAAGCAACAGCTACTTGGGGTTTAACACTGGTGCTACTATTGTCCCTCTCTTTGCTCTTCAAAAATTTCTCTGCATTTCTGTTTATCTGCAAGCAAATTTTTTGATAGTATAAAAACCTTTAGTAGCTCTTCATACACCCTTCAGATAGTATGTAGATAAAAGAATGAATATACAAAATGCTATCATTTCACAAAGAGATTTCATATATGGATATAATTATATGCACAGTCTGTGTTTCAGAGCTTCATTATCAGTGAAATGAGGTTGATGCGTAGCACAGGGGATACCAAAGCATGAAAAAAAGAGGAAAAAAAAGAAAAAAAAAGTGAGCATCTCTTAAAAAGGCTGTCCCATACATATTTATGCATTTAGGAGTAAAACTAACTCCAAGGGGGAAAAAAAATCAGTATAAACAGAGCACTTATCCTGTCCCTTTTGATTTCTTTCCTTAATTGCACTCAATATGCATGTTTCTTCAGAGACTGTGGTTTCTGTCCTGTACATCAGATCCAGATCAGAGACTGGCTGAGGTGAGCTACTCCAGACAGTGTGACAACTGTGACTCATGTCACGAACAAAAACAACAGCAGGTGGCTTAGCCACGAACATCAGAGGATGTGAACAAGAAAAGGGTTGTAGGGGAAACTGTTCCACAGTAGAAAATATTACCTCAGCTAACAAATAGCAGCAGTGGAAATTACTCTGAGGGCCACATGTCCCAGTCTCTAGGATATAAATCACTTGAAAGTCAGTTAAAAAAGATGCTACTGCCTGAGAGTGACTTAGGACAGTGGTGGCTCTAAAATAGATGAGCACTAAGTATCAGCAAAGCACGTGGCATGCAACTGGCAAGAAACCTGAGACCACCAAAGCTGAATATAAAATATCTGGCCTTTCAAAACAAGATTTTCACAGATTGTGAAGCACAGCAGAGAAAAGGCAAAATGAGAGATGTGCATTTTATTTAGTTCTTAACATGTGCCAACTTAGAAATTCTACAGACTGTCTTCCAAATTTATGAAATACCGTAAAAGAAGATGATTTCTTTACTTATTCTTGTTATCCAACATAATATCCCAAAATTCACCAGTCTTTTAGATGCAAATCTTATTTTTGTTAATATCTAGTAAAATATCAGTTTCGTGTTTTTCTTTAATATGGGGTCATCTATTATACTCCTATGGATACTTAGGAAAACTACCTTATTGTCCAGTTACTGAAAATGTGGACTCTCACAGATTTTCAGTTATAGGAATAATTTTAGTTCAAACCACATTATCAATGGAAAGTTGGGTGCTTTCAGGCTACAATTAATCTAACAGCTCCTTCAGATGCTTCCTTAGGAGAAGATGCACCATGCATTAGAAACACCTATTTCTCTTCACTCACTATAATAAAAGGTTTAACTGACTACCTCATGGCATACAGCCATGATCTCTCTCATTAGAGAGGGTAAGAACAACTCTATTTCAGCTGGCAAAGAATGAATCTACATGAGAAAAAATCAGTGACAACTATGCCAAAGGGGTCTGCAAATGCAAATTTTGTGTCCAAATCTCAGACTAATTCAGACTGGCTGGGATGTCAGAAGTCTCTGGACCAAGCTGCTGTATCCAGCAGGGACCATGGTGAGAGCAAAGCAGAGCTACTCAGGTCAGAGCTGGAGATGTGGAAAACCACCCCATTCCTGTTAAGATGTGTCCCCTGGAGATGTCACTCCCTCCTTGGCTGATGCGCTTCGGCAGGAGCAGCAGTAACAAGTGCACAGAGCACACCAGCTGTGAGGAACAGCTCCAGACCCCCATGGGAGGCCTCTTCTGAGAAAGCTGAACATAAATTTGAAAGGCTCATCTTCAGGGCATGAAGACAAGTAAGCTACTGGGGCTGTTTTGGCCTCTTTAATTGTCCAGTGGGACACCCTGGATGGAGAAAGTGTAAAAGCTTGAAAAACAGCATTTCTAACAATGCTTTATACTTTACAGTAAGCCTGCTTTTTATTTTTTGTTTTATCCATTTTTATACCTTCCTGCTTTTTTCTTAATTTTTATTTTCTGATAGAGAATAAAAAGTTCATGTGACAAAATAAAGAAAAGTTAGCACAAGGAAGAATATTCCATACACTAAGCAAGACAAATGCTGCCATTTTACCAACCATACTTTGATCTTTGTCCTAGGCTGGCTCTTTTGTGGTTGCTTTGACTATTCCAGAAAAGTACCTTTTCAAAGTCAAACAACCCACACATTCTGCTGGCAAACCCTTGATCAGGTTTCTTGCCATCTTGCACCTGCAAGTGATCACTCATTGCCTCGTTTGAATTTCACACACCTCCCCCTCCCCCCCCCCCCCCCCCCCCAAGGCTTATGTAACAGAGTTTTTGGCCTAAGCACACATAGAGCATTCCTCCATTTCCAAGACGGGACTAGAATCTTCTGAACTACTTTAAGAGCTTTCATATTTCATAATCTTCCTCATCAAAGTTTAAATTTTTACCTTCATTTATATTGCTTTTAGTCAAAAGCATCTCTTTTAGCCCTGTTAGAATACCAAAAACATGAAATGAGAACTGGGTTTTCTAGGAAGAACTGAATATTTATGTCTTAATTTTTCAGGTTCACGGTGATGCTTAAAAAATATTAAAAAAAAAATTGCTTCCTCCATTAAAGGCCATCAAATAATACACTGTACAAAGAAATCCCTTTTCCAATCAGTGTCAGCCCTGGAGCTATCTACAGCAGCTATTTCATGACACATAGTTACACAGGCAAGGACAAAGAGAAAGTGTCCTTGACCACAAACATTAGAGTTACTTTAAGGAGCAGCATTATCCAGAGAGAAGTTTTTCAAGAACCTAACCCTTGGTGTGTCAATACCAGAGATCACATTGTGGTGAGAACCAGTTCAGCTTCTGACTCCAAATTGCTGTGCATTCATATTGACGTAACAACTATAAAGGTACCATTTCCCCTAATGAAATCAGGATGCAATTCCCATCCCGATGTGGAGATACAGGACCATATTTGAGCTCCATGGACTGCACTTCCAGGAGGGAGATGCAATCTCCTGGAGTGCGACCTTCCAAATATCTCATCTCAGGAAAAATAAATCCAAAAAAGGTTGGATAGAAAACTTAATTCTGAATGACAATTCCATTTTTTTTTTATTTTTTTATTTTTACTACATCAAAGCATGTTGTGAAGTGTCAAACTGTTTCACTGCAACACTAATCAGAAATGATTTTATATACTTACATATATGTGTGTGTGTGTGTGTAAAGCACGTTAGTAATTACTTAGTAACACATAATATTTTAAAAATAGTTTACCCAACTATAATTTCTCATTATGATATGCCACTGAAGTTACTCCAACCATTACATGACTGTTACTGACATCTTATCAGGCAAGATGGAAGCAAACTCTAAAGTAACCTTTTGAAATGCAGATATTTCCTGTGGAGGCGGTATTTGGTGTCTGTCTGAGACCGCTGTGCAGGGGAAAAATGACAGGGCTAAAGAATATCACTAAGGTGCCTTCTGATTAAATTAGAATTGAAGGAAAAGCTCATCCTGATCCAACCATCAAGAAGACAAGAAATGGTACGTGAAGAACCGGTCTGGAGCCTGTAATGAGATGTCCATCAGAACAAGTCCACAGAACTATCTCCTACCCCTGGTAAATTATGTCTCCACAAGTTAAAATCAAATCATACCTGATCTTGTTCCAAAACACGTACTTCCAAAAGACAACTAAAAAATGGGGATCCCCAATTCCCTCACTGGATAGCAGAGACCTGGCTCTGCTCCCCAGCACAAAGAGCAGCTCCTGCATCACTAAGAGAAGAGAGTACATCCCTCCCAGAACACCAGACTTATTCCCAGCCCCTCCCAGCTCCCGGGGGGGTAATTAGCCTTCCCATCAGGACTCTAGTTCTCATGTTCTCATGTTCAACCACACTGAGATGTAGAAAGGGAAACCAAAACACTCAACTGAACATGTGTCAGCCTTGGATCTCTGGGGAGAACATTTTCCAAATATGTTGTACTGGGTTTGTGTGGTCAGGATTTGGTAGTGAGGGGACTACAGGGGTGGCTTCTGTGAGAAGCTGTCAGAAGCTTCGCCCATGTCCAGCAGAGCCAATCCCTGGAGGATCCAAGATGGTTGTGGCTGGATCCTGCTCTGATTTTGCTAGCAATAAATTCAATTAATTTTTCTAATTCACGCTTGTTGTTCCTGTGCTGGTATTTGGTGAGTGATCTCTCTCTCTCTCTCTGTCTTCATCTCAACTCATGAACCCCTCATTTTTTCTTCTCTCCCCTGTCCAGCTGAGGAGGGCAGCAAGAAAGAGGCTTTGACTCTGAGGAGCTACACTGGTCAGAGCAGGTGCTGATAATACCACAGCTGTAGGTTCAATGCCCATGTGGACCATTCACTTAATAGCTGGACTTGAAGGACCCTGTGGGTCCCTTCCTACTCAGAATGTTCTGTGGCCTAGTGGGTGCCTGGCATCCAGACACGGTCAACCCAATACAGATAAGTCTCTTTGCAATCTCATTATTTTCATTGTTTTGTAAAAAATATTAGAAAGTAAATTTCAGGCTTCATATTAACAGTCTTGAAAATTCTATTAAAATAAATCAAATATCATATTATTGATATTGATAATACTATTGGTAATAATTCTCCTATTTTTTTAGCTCTGCTTCATAGTTCCAACATATGACTAGAAGTGAGAGACAGCAGAGTGCATTCTTGTTTTAGATCTAGAGAGGACCCACTCTGAAGCTGCTGAGAAACAAAGATCAAAGTTTTTCCTTCTAACTTGAAACAATTTTTACCATTTCCAAGAAAACTGAATAGACTTTCACATGCAATTAATCGGTTGGATTACCCAGATTCACATTAATTCCTGTTCTTATTATTCACCATCTTCTTATCTGTATACACTACCCTTTTTTAGCAAAACACTGTATTATTTTTCTTCTGATTTTAAACATCTCCTTTGGTTCTACAGCTCATAAAATTCTGTTTCTTGAACAGCATAATGCTATTACTTTATCTTTTTCTTTACTTCTGCATAGCTTATGTCTAAAGCTTATGGTCGCCACTGATTTATAATTGCTTATCATTTACAATATTGCTAGAGAAAATTTACTGATATACATTAACATGAGGACAGAAAAACACTTGTTTATTTCAATAGCTTATTGAAAATATATCAGAAGAATGTCAAAAAAGAACATCTATATTCTGAAGCACTGGCTGTCAAATGCCATTTCTGCTTACATTAAAAATATCGATAAATCATGTATCTCATAATTACCTTTTGAAAATGTATTTTATGATGATTTAATATTTAATTTTTTTATATATTACTTCTTAACACAGTATGCAGTCTTTATGCAGACATAAAGAATTTTAATGCATTTTGGTTTCATAAGATCATTTGGGCTGTTGCTATTTGTTACAGTTTCTCCAATTTGCACTATAATTTCATGGCTCAACACTAATATATGCACTACTACCACTATTAAGCCATGAAAAGCCAACACAAGAAGAGAGAGATAATATAACAACAGCACTACTGAAGATGAAATTTTAGTATTCCCATTTCTGAAGAATTTCTGGAAATATTATCAGGTTCACAGGACGAAATACTTGAAAACATATCAAAACTTAGCATTTGAAAAACAAACATTTTCTCTAAAAGTGAATTCCAACTTCTTAGCTGCATCAAGAGCTCATAATTCACCCCATATGTTATAGGCAGAGAAAAATGAGCCTGAAGCGATAAGGGAAGCACCTCCAGTCACTTAAGTTAGTGGCATAGTCAGAACTAAAATCTATATTCTGTGGGTATATTTCCTGACAGTAGACATTAAATTACACCACTGCAGCAACACTTCGTAAATGTGACAATTTGGATCACAATAATTAATATACAACTTGAAATGCTATTAAGCAGCCTGAACAAAATTTGTTTTCCAGAAAAGACGGGGCAATTTCATAGATAGGAAAAAGAGTACCTTTCATTCCTGTTATTTGGTACTAAATTAAATGCCTTATCTTTTATAAATATAAGTAACTTCCTATTTGCATTATAATTATACTGTGAAACTTTCTGTGGATAATGAAGTAAGTTTAGGGAGCAGAAATTTGGCCTTTTAATCTCTTGAGAAGCAAAGAGATGGAAGCAAGGTGGCCAGAGAGAGAAAACAGAAAATGAGACAAAATGGTGAGGTTACAAAAATCACGTGTGAAATGATAACAGTTCAGACCAGCCCCAATGAGCTGATAAAGATATATTTCCATTATTAGTACGTCTAATAAATAACAAATTTGAACTCTGAAATGAAACTTTTTTTGAAGACTGTTCTATGTCTCATTGTTTCAGCTCCAACAGCCACCAGCTATTCCACCCACACAGAAATGACGATACTTCGAGGTAACTAGGAACATCCTTGGCCCTAGCCCACTGGATTTTGTCAACTTTTTACAAATGGGAACAAAGCAAAAAGGAAAGCATTCTGCTGCTCAAGTCTGACTGCTGGCTGTGTCACTGATCTGTGGGTAATGACGTACATATTATTTGAATTTATATCCTGCAAAGACTATTTGGGGATGGGGAGAGGAGCATCACTCTCAATCCTCAGGCAGCATGTAAGAGACAGGGAGAAATGAGCAGTGAGAGACAGGGAGGTGTAGCCATCCCTGAATTAAACAGTTATTGCTACTGGAGCCCAGCAGAGGAACCCCACCATCCTCCTAGGAATCTATGTCCATGTTTATCACCCTGGACAAACCAGTCTTTATTGGTTTCTGCAGAGTAGAACACCAAGACCAGCAGACCTTAAAAGGGACCCTCCTTCACACCCTTCTCTGGGAGGAGGGGAGATGTGTCACACCTCAAGCACAAGGAGTCATCCTAAATCAAAAATTTGAGATTAAAAATATTAATAGCCACTCTGTAAGCCACATACAACCACAAATAGAAATGTTTGTGTCTCTGACCAAAAGCAGCAGCTACAGGTGGGTCAAGGGTGTGTTTCCAAGAGCCCAACTCCAGGGCGGGATTCTTGGAGCACTTTAGTTAGTTGGGTCTCAATAAAGCTTATTTTGGAGTTTTAGTTACAATGGCTTTAGCATGAAATGCAGGGCTGGGCATCCCTGATAAGGTAGATAAACTGGATACATACAGAAGCAGAACTTACGCCCTCTAGGTCATTCTACCTGTGAAAACAGGAGCATCCACAGACATACAATTACAGAATTTAATGAGGGACTATACAGTAGAACATCTAACTTCTTCACAGCCCTATTACAAGTGACTAAACTGCCTTGGAGAGCCATGCTTTTCCAGCTATGCCATCTCAGTATATTTGCCAATAAAAACAAAGTAACAATACCCTTAGAGTTCATGGAAGCTTACTGATTTAAAAAAATGACAACCGGGGAAGGTAATTTCTTTAAACACTTGTCTTGGAGCTTATCTCGTATTTTTATCAAAGACATGAAAAAGGAGGCACAACTTTGGTCAGTAAGATTGGTACAACTTTGGAAAGCACTGTCAATGCCAGGAAATACTGGAATTTCATTCTGAAAGAAAGAAAAAGTCTTGCCTAATAGAAATGGAATGAAATGTAATGATATAATGTGCTTTGTGATTCTGCTAGAGAGCCTAGCAATAATAAGTATTTCTACTAAAAGTTGGGAAATTATGAGTGAGAAATTACTGGGGAGGATGAAACCATGTTAATCAATCGGAGGATAGGATAAGAAAGATTAGCTTTGTTGAAAAAGGCAAAAGCTATCTAGAATTTATCAACAGAAGCATTTGTAACAACAATATAAAACTATTAATGCCATGAAACAAGCCACAGTGATGCTTATCTCAATACAATTCTTTTTCAGCTCTGCTCAAGAATTTAAAAAACTAGAAAAAAAAAAAGGCAAGAGGTAAAGAGAGGCACTAGCACATACAACAATCTATTGTATGAACTTTAGTGTTCCTCACTTATTTTGCCAGGCACATTCAAAGCCAAGAGGAGATATTATTCTTTTATGTAAACTTATTAGGACAAGTCATATAAAGGGCTTTTTTTTTCATTTAAGAGGAAGGATGACAAGTGGCAGACCACCAATACAAGTAAGTGTATATTGTCAGGAGTAAATCTTGAAAGGAAATTAGTGGAAGACTCCAAGTCATAACAATGCAATGTCTGAAATACCAGTGCAAACTGAGGAGCAAGATAGTAACTTTTTTTTTTTAAAGAAATAACTATTTTTAGGACAGATCTGACAAATCCATTAAGAGGACTATGTGGCACAGTCTCCCATGGTAAGTGGGAACTAAATTAGATCATCTGAATGCTCCTTATGAAGCTATAAAATGCTAGAGACTTTATTATTCTATTAATAATATTTTTAATATACAATATTATACTGTATATTAATTATTGTGTATTATATGTCTCTAAATGAGACAATGCTGTTTATTCTTCATGATATCAGATACCACATGGCAAACCCTGAGCCATTTTCCCTTTCCTGTCTTAGTGGAATTTGACTGATTTCCACTGTAATTTTATTCTTTGTTATCAAATCCTTGCAATCACATACCAACAGCCCTTGCTTCTTCTCAGACCAGCCAAACAGCACTCTGAATACAAAACATGGGCTTCTTCCAGATGGCAGGACTGAGGAAAGGGAAACTAACAACAGCTCAACACATTCTTCAAAAATTTTTGTTGCAAGTACATCTTCCCCTGCAATTTACTGGAAACCAGTCAGATCTAGCTAGATATAAACCTCATCTCCCCCAAGAAACTACATTCTCCTTCACATAAGACCTAATAGATTGTAAGAGCTAATCTAAAAACATTACAATTTCTTGTTCAAATGTGCAATTAAGAAGAGAAATGAAGACTGAGATTAGCAATGGCAGAAGATCTTTAAACTTTATATAACATAATTAACATTTTAAATAGAGTGGGTCAAAATAACTAGGCTTTTTAGTTGTTTGCAACACTGGAAAGTGAAACAACCATGCTTCAGGTCAAATAATACTTCATTTATTTTTTAGCATTATTTGAATATTTTCAAGGGTTTGTAAAAGCTGCTTCGCAATGAAAATTGAAAACATTTGCAGACGTTTCCAATGCTGCTCCCAAGCTTATAAACAGATACAAAATCACACTGGACTCTTACACTTGGAATAGTAAGGAAAACCTGGTGTGTAGTAAGGAAAACATACAGGAAATCTTGGTGTGTTGTCAATTACTCTATGTGTGCAGAGAGATTTATTCTCCTGGTAACAGCTCATTTAATCAGCAGTACCTCTGACTACTGAAATTACTGGAAGTCCGGGGCTCAGGATTACAAATAATCATCTCACAATGCTCATGAAGAGGACTGCTGAGCAGCAGTGTAATACAAAAATATTCTGATTTATTTAGCAGAAAGTGGGTAAATAATGCAGGCCAATTTTCAAGAAATTAGTAGCGATGAAATAGAGTTGGGTCATTATACTCAAGCTGTTCTACCTTGAACATTTTTGCTGGCCCAGCTCCTCTTCCCTGACCATCCATGCCGGGAGAACTAAGCAGTAGAGCAAGATCTGGAGCAGATCACAGACTTAGTGTGATGCCATTACAGAATGAAACCAAACCAGGAATGGACAAAAAGCACTATGTATCCTCTCCTCATCTTCACATTCCTGAGAGGGTCTTACATACTGTATTATGCCCACCAAAGAGCAGCTAACAAGCTGAACAGCAATGTGGATCAACTGAAGATCTAGAGAAGAGGGTGGCAAAAATTATGAGAGGTCTAGAAAACATGGATTCAAGGCAATACTAGGGGGGAAAATAATATACAGGTGAATATAAACTCAAGATACAAAACCAGGTCTTAATTCTGAAGAGAACTGAAGTAGTATGTTAAATTACGGCAAAATAGATTTAATATATTAAGAATCAAGTTCCTATTCTGTTACTGGCTTCAGCAAACTCAAGGAGTGAGAAAATACCAATTTTCTTGCATGTCTCTCATCACTTTAGTGTTCTGATAAATGTAGCTAACTGGGGAGGAAGAAGAAGCAATAGAAATTCCTCAATTCAGATCTTGGCATTTAAGAAAGGAGGAGTCAAATGTCCCAGATACTGTGTTTAAACTTGTGGTCCAATGGGAGATACATTTATATATTCTACTATGAATTTAGGCACAGTTTGGTACTTGTAAAAACCTTCCTAATCCTCTTCCTGACAATAACTCAGTAGCTTACCACAGACAGCTTGGCAGGATTCTTTTCTATTTCAGCTTTTTACCTTGGTTTTCCCAAGATGTCTCATAGATCACAAGGTGTCTGAAATGTTGCTGAAGAGCTACCCCATTGAAGAGTTTTACCTCAGAGAACTGGAATTTGCCAGCTTCCTAGAATCAGGATCTCATTTCCCGAGCATAGGATGACACTTTGTTCAGCCAGGTTCACAGATGAAGTATTAATTGTGTCAAGAAAAAAATTAAGTCACAGTCACAGATTCCAAGAAAATGTACTCCACTCTAATTCATTACTGCCAACCAACTCAATAAAGTTACACAAGGGTAAAACCAGTTTGATCAGAATAAAATCAAATTATTTCCTTCAAAGGCAGCAATAAGTTTGATCCAATTTTAAGGCAGTTCTCTACATTTTTTATATGGTAAATAGCATTTTTAAGACTATTAAATGCCAAATGCCACAAACCATGCATACATAAAATGGAATATATAAATTTCATCACAAGATATTGAAGGTTATCTCTGTGACATTTTCACTGAAGAAAATGACAGCTCTGTTTTTGTCTAGAAAGCTGTCTGTTAACTCCTAGGCAACATATAATTCATAATTAAAATAACACAAGCATATTGCATCTACATTTTTAATGAATTTCCAAAAATACTTTGGACATTAGCTAGCAAGGTGATATTGTGGCGGAAAGAAACACAAGCTCTTGTACATGAGTAGCAATGAGTGAGAGGAAATCAAACAAGACAGTGAACTTTTACAACAAACCTGGCCAACACAGAGGCAGTGTGGAAAAAGGTAAAGAAGAAATCCATCCCCCATACCACCACCTACATTTCTCAACTTCTAGAAGGCCTCTTGGTTTTTGAAGTGCAGGAATACTGTAAAGGTGGTGCTAAGCATGAGTTTATGCCCTTTCTCATCACCTCTCCTATGAGGAACATTTGAGAGTTGAGGTTGCTCAGCCTGAAGAGGAAAAGCCTCCTGGAGGATCTTATTGTGGCTTTTCAATAATTGTGGGGTGCCCATAAGAAATATGGGGATAAGCCTGTTGTAACAGGACAAGGAGTAACAGTTTTAAACTAAAAAAGGGATAACTTAAATTAGGTATAGGGATAAAGTTTTTTATGCTGAGGATGGCAAAACATCAGAAGAGGTTGTCCAGAGAGGTGGTGAATGCCCCGCTCCTGGAAACATTCAAGATCAGACGGGACAGGGCCCTGAGCAACCAGATCTAGTTGAAGATGTCCCTGGTCATTGCAGGGGGTTTGGACTAGATGAGCTTTAAAGACCCCTTCCAACCCAAGCCATTCTATGGTTTCCCAGTGAAAGCACGCAAGCCATACTTTGCCTGCCAAGCAGTCCTAGGCTGGCTGAGAGGAGGTTTAAGGAATGCCTCTTGCTGCTCCTCTACTATTATTTGTTTATTCTAAGCACTCACTGCCAGGAGGGGAATTAAAAATTCTTCCTCCTCCCTCCCATTTGGCTGATACCTTATTTGGCTGCAGAATGCCACTGCTTCTCCACAGGGGAATGGTGGGGAGCACCAGTCCTGCTGTGGTTCTTGGCTTGACTGAAATGGAGCCCCAGCTCTGCCCATGGGAAAGGAACAGGAGGAATGCTCCCATCTCCCCAGAACAGCACCAAGAGTAGCAGACCCGCAGTGGCCCTCTGCAGAGCAAAGAAGCCAAACCTTTTGAGGTGTCATCTTCCAGATGGGCTGGCCTTACAAGAGAAAGAGAGAAAATTCAGTATAAGACAAGCCTGAAACATAACCAGATATTGGGTCTGCTCCTATAAAACAAATACTGTTATGATCAAAGCATCAAAACTTCTGGTTACAGCTTGGCAGTGGCAAGTATCAACTGCATATGAACAGGTGATACCTTAAAAACACTATATTTTCTTCTTTTATTATGGAGGTAAAGAATAGTAAAATATGTATTTTGGACTTTTGTACAAGTGAAAGAAAAAGGGCTCTCAGGCAGAAATGGACCCTGAAAACCAGAGGGTTTTAACAGAAGTGTCAGTCACAGTCTGTAATTACTTCCAGTCCGAATTATAACACAGGTGCTTGCTGAGATTTTTAAACCAACATATGCAGCAATGCACCACGTGGCTAATCTGCAGATTACTAGGACCAAGAAAATTCATTCAGGAACTTGGGATATTGCCAGCATTCATGCCTCCTACTGTTCATGAAGTGAACTGAACATATTGTGAAGTAGGCTCTTGCTTAGCCTTATTTTAATCACTTCTAAATTGGATACGGTTCTCTCTTCACCTTGCCCTTTTACAGTATTACCTAGTCTCCTGAAAATCATCATAAATCACCTGTGAAGGTTATGCATTATAGTGCCCTCAGAAATAAGACTCATAAACTTTGTCAAAACCCTGCAGGGTGGTATTTTGAATTGGAATATAACCATTGTCTTTTAATCACAAGACATTTTCTAAGAAACTGTTTTATGTGAAAGAACAGTGCTCTCAAATGAATTAATAGCTGAATATCTATCAAATCTCTCCATGCTGATTTTGTCAACAGAACTAAATTTTCCTTCAGCCTATACATAATCCTAAATGACAGTAAAATAGCCCTGATTTTCCCCAGAGATCTGGCAAGATCAAAGGACTGGAAAGGTCAGCTTTTCATAGAATGTTTCCATGGGCAACTGGTCATACCAGAATTGGATGTAGGGAACCTTGTGGAGATACTGATTTTTAACAGCAGTAATGATAGCACTGCATTCTTCTGTAAAGAACCAGCACTTCTAACCTTGCTCATCTTTGACATCTAAAATGTGTCAACACATTGTTCAATGCAGATAGTTTTGAAATACTCACTAAAATCAGAACTGACACAAATTCTTGTAATTAAAGGAATAAAAATATTGTGCAACATTCCAAGCCTTAGACCAGGTCAGACCTGTGGAACATATGCTTTGTGGCATATGACCAGAAAGCAGCTCTGCCCTTTCTCTACTGATTGCTCAGGACTGAATTTCTGTTCAGCTCACCCAGAGACTCCCAGCCTGCCCACACACAGAGCCTAAATGGCACTTTGAACCAGAAATGGGGCAAGCAGGGGAATGAAACTGTGTTTAGTCAGTGGCTGAGCATCCTGCACGGAGTGCACAAAATTCTGTTGAAATTCTGAGCATTTTCAAGCTAAAAATACACAGATAACATATAAAGAGTGACAAAATGTACTGCCAAATCTCTACTATTACTAGCATATTTAATATCCTACCATTCAGCTAAACTGCCTGTGTTGACCATGGTTTTCTAAGGGGGTATTTGTATTTCTCCAGCACAGGAGTAGATGAGGTTCGAACCCAAGCTATCCATCCATACTGAGCAGCAACTCTTACCTTTCCTTCAGATCTGTGGATCAGATAGAAAGAAGATACAGAATGCAGAACTGCCTGCCTCGGGAAAGGCAATACATTCTTTACATTCCTTTAGCTCTTCTGGTGCTCACATGATTTGTTTAGGACTTCACTAGACTCAAAAATCTCCACCCCCGCAAAAAATATAGTATTTCAGGGAAAGAATTAAATTACCCTGTGTGTTCTGGGTCAAAGAACTACACATAAAAGAGCTCCATCCATTCCTGCCATGAACAAGAACAACAGTTTTAACTGAAGAATAATATTTTAGCAGCCAAAATATTTAACTCAAAGCACCACGAGAAATTACCTGATATTCAGAGGATTACATTTGTCTTCTGATTAGCACAGCCAGTACTCTTGTTTCATGCCCTTGATTAGAAAGACCAAATCAGCATAATCTTATAGTATACATAAAAAAAACTGTAAGTTTTTTTAATAAATAAGATATTCAAGTTTTGGCCTTCCATAAATCTGAGATCATTCTCTTTCCTCAAAAAAAATTATTTAACTAGCAATGATACAGTAATTTGACATGGCAAAATACAGCTTTCTTTTCTTTCAAAGAATAGAATTAATCTGGAATGGTTATCAACAAGGAAGACAGTATTCCCTGAAACTTAAGACCTACATATCAACTTGAAACAGCCATTTTTCTTCTGTTACACAGTCTCAGACCAGATAAGTAAGAAACAAGAGAGACCATGAGGCAGTCAGGGAAACATACAATAATCTTCAGAAGAGGATCAACACAAGCTTTGAGAAAACTCACTCTCGGTTTCATTCTCTTATAAAAGAAACGCATTTGTTTCCCAGTGTGCTTGAGCAGCAGGAGATCTATGAGTAACCAAAATAATGGGCATCTCAAGCCCAAAAGTGCCATTTTTTATTTTAGTCACAGAGTGTAAAAAGCTGTCTTCCCAAAGCAACCTCTTTCTACCTTTCCATAATCAGACAACTTGCTGCATTTTAAGAATAGACACACAAACCAACATGGAAGATCACATCTAATTAGTATTTGTTGAAGTGCATGTAGCATTCCCTGAGCATTATGTGGCTTTGACACACTCTAAGACTCTAGTTCAGCTGCCTGTTAAACATATTTACAGTCTCGCTCCCTTTTTTCCCTTTCCATGTTAATTCTGTAAGGTAAGACAAATGCCAAAGAAATCCACTGTTTAGCTGCAAAGATTAACAACAGTCACGGGCAGAGGAGGTGGGTAAGTGAATGAAAAATAACTCATATGCCCTGGCTCACTAAGAATGAAACACAAATAAAATCAAGCAAAAAGGTTAGTAAGAGCTATCATCATAAGGTTCTTTATGCAGCCCCAAGCAGGCTCCACTACAGTTCAAAGCTGTCAATCAGAGTACTTTAAAGCTGATTAGGAGCCTCCTTTTATCAGTCACTCACCAGCACATTCAATCTTTTTTCCTAAACTTAGAGAAAGCATGTTTTCTTTCCTCTCTGGGAAAATCTGTCTTTCTGCACCAAGACAACAGCCCACAGAAAAGTGAGCCACAATGAAGACCATATTGTCATCAGCTCCAGGAAAAGCCATGGCCTAACTCTACCAACAACTTCCTTTCAATAAAGTGTACAATTTCAAAGAACAGCTGAGAAATTCACAATTTTCAGTTGCACAAACACCACTCTCACACAGAAGCTGACTGCTGACATCAGATTTATGAGATACTCTATTTCCAGGTATAAAATCTACCAGTAGGAAGAAACAGGGATAGAGGTTAAGAGACCTCTGTCAACAAAGCAAATTGCATAGTCTCATTTCAATTGTGGGACCATTTTTCATATATACTCACAAAGGAAAGTAGGAAGAGGCAAACAAGAATAATTATAGTTTATGGTTGTATCAAAGGGTTTTTATATAACCCATTTTTGTTTGCCTGTTTTTGTGGACTGAAATAAAAACAAGGAAAAAACAGCATTTCAGAGGAGTAGCTGCCATCATACTCATGGAGCTGCATGATCTTGCTTCAAAGAATTGGGACAGTGAGAACAGTTCCAAACTTACTGCTCTTGTTCAGACTTCCAGCAATGAAATCACTGGTACATTTCCTACAGTTTCTTCCTCCCAGCATCCTCTTGTAAGTTGTCGTGGTTTTAAACTAGTAACTAAAAAAAAGATTACTTATTTTTTGCTGTGAGATATGGATTAGAACAAGAGCAAAACAGGCTTAAAACTTAAAAGGAATAAAGAATGTTTATTAACAAACTACAAGAATAAGAACACCAGAGTAAACTTCCAGAAAACCCTTTTTACCCCTACTACCCACCATTCCCTTGTTCACATGACAACAGAGACAAAAACTTTGGAACTTTGGTGTTTAAAACAGTCCCAATTCTTGCTAGAGTCTTTCCATCAGTCTTTGTAGAGAAACAGAAGTCTCTTTCTGCTAATCTATAGAGTTTCTCACAAGAGAACTATTTCTGCTAGTTTTCTATTGCCCTGATGTCAGCTGCCCAGAAATGCTGGTATCAGAGCTCACTCCTCCCATTTCACATCACTCTGAGGTGTGTTATGGGCCATGAGTTTAGGGATGTCATTTTAAGGATGAGTTATTCAAAGGCAAAAGTATTTTTCATCTGTCTCTGTGAGCTTCACTAGAAAACAGTTTTCTTATTGCCTCCCAAGGCTTCAAATCTTTGCTTTACTCTATTCCAGCACTTCACTGTATCACAATCACTCTACTTTTTACTCAAAATTTACACTTTGAACACTCTATTCCTCCCTACATACTGTCATGAATTAAAGGAGTTTTTTCAAGACCTTATTGTCCATTTCTATAGCTTCAACAGAAAGGTATTTCAGCTCATAAAGCATCTTCTTATTCTCTACCCCTTCTGAAACTTAATTCTTTTCTTTACTGTCTCTAATAGTTTTATAAAGTCTCTTTACATGTTGATTACTCTCTTTTTCTTTCTCTGGATAAAAAAATTAATCTGCAAGTCGCATCTGGGTAATGAAAGGGTTAAAATCTTGCCCAGGCTTTTGTAGATGGTTCTGTGATCTCTGCCGGAGCAGCAGCTGGAGCTGTCTGCGATAGAAGATTCCTCATAGGTGCCCTGGAGAGTGTAGTTGCCATCTCAGCCCGCCGCAGGTTCAGAGCCCCTTTCTTTTTCACTTGGCAGTTTTTAGTGAATTCAGTCACAGCAAAACCTGCAGCCGAGCCAGGAAACTGCCAGAGGCGGCAGGCCCAGCCCAGCCCCCGCCCAGGCCGCATGGGTGGGTGGAGAATGGGAGGCCAGCCGGAGCAATGTTACCTTTCACAACCAGGAAAGCAAAGAGAATAAGAGAATTCTGGCTTTACATCTTAAGGTGGGGTTCACAAGTTGATCTCACTTTTCAATGATTAAAACTGCTGTCCATTCCCAGTAATGACCGATAATTGGTCAGGAGAAAAGACTCCCATCAACCACCAGCAACTTCAACTTCCTTAGCTCCCAAAACTACCTTAAAGGTAAAGTCACCCCATGACAAAGTTAAGAACAGATACTGACATCTATCTCTCACAATAAAATAGGGATTAGAAAGCAGTATGTGTTTTTGGAGAAGTATGTCCCACAGTGCTGATTTCAAGAAAATACTTGAGCATTCTCACTGCTATTCTGTAGGTCGAGGCTTTTCTGTTTAGATCTCTGTTACTTCTCACTCACACATAAAACCCAGAACAGATCGCAATAGCCCTCAGTGAACTTAAGGGGTGGCATGAAACCTCTGAAATTTACTGCCCCTTCAGTGTTACTCATCCACCTGCTATATCAGAGTAACTGAACAACCAACAAAAGACTCTTTCTTACCAATATGGTGGAAAGAAAAGGTCACAAGACTATCACAAGAGTTATCTCTTGGAGAGAATTTAAAAATATCTGTATTTTCAACCCAACAGTTTGCCCAACTCTCTCTCTGCAGCTTGATTTAAAATTCTTCCTCTTTTGAGCAGAGAGATTTATTCAAGCCCTGCTTCAGACAGGTTCCACTGAGCAATGTATGGGAAAGTGACAGCAGGTTTTTGTCCTCAGTGGACAAAAACGACAAGTACAAAATGTGGCATGAAAGAGTGTCAGGGAAGTCTGATGGTTTAGGTAACAAGAACCATGTGCAGGATATCTACTTGCCACTTGTGCACATTATATTCAGTCCTAACCATTTCCACAGGTATTATGCAGTTACAAACCTCAGATCGATTTAAAACAGTAAAACAAAGGTCTCCAAAATACTGAAGAATAAAGAAAATAAATCCAAGCAACTGCCTGCATTCCCTGAAGAGATGTGAAGCATAGTATTTTTTTTCTCTCATAAAAATTTGCAGTCACAAGACTACATCATTTTATGTGAAAAAATATATTCTTTTCAGAAGTTCTGAAAGTCAATTATACATTGTATTTTAATATTACAAACAATAGATAGCATTTGAAAGCATGACTAAGTAATAACAGCTGTCAAGCAAATTATGTGGAGTAAAAGATCTGCCAAAATAGCTTGAAGTCAAAGAAAAGGCTAACCAGAGGAAATGCATGCCTTTTAATTGTCAAATCTTGAACATTCCCTGCAGAAGTATCTTCAGTACAAACTGCTCTCCAGGTTTCCGTGCAAAAAGTAATATAGGCAGTGTAATGTGAGGGTCTAAAAATTCATACAAAGATACACACACACAATTGCCTCTGTTTCTGACATATTTTCCATGACATTAAATTCTTGACAGCTTCATTATTTACATACTTCTGATGTGAGCAGATTTCAGTAATGAAGACACCAAAGAGGAAGGTTAGTTGCAAGCTGGGGCTATATGTATCTCTGTCCTGGGGTGACTTTATCCTTAGTCACCTTGTTTATGTTACATATTAAGTTCTGCACCTTTGAGACTGGCTCTGAGAGCAAAGTGAAGGAAGAAGAAGCCACAGCTGGTGTTGAGAAAGAGCCCTCACTCCCTGACATCCTGCTCCTGGACTGTGTTGTCTGCAGCACCGACAGGCAGCAGGACAGAGCTCTTTTGCTTTTGGTTAGTTTTTAGCTAGATGAGGCAGAGAAATTCCCTGGGCTTTTTTTTTTTTTTTTCCTTTTTATTGGATCTGTTCAAACCTGCTCTGGACTGAAAAAACAGCCAAACCCTGGGAGCTCATGCCTGTGGCCCACCACGACCTGGGCCTCAGCACTTTCCAGCACCAGAGGGACTGATAAGAACCTGAGTGAGCTGAGCAACCCCGCATGAAAAGGACTTTTTCTGGATTTTCCATCTCATCAAACAGCGAGAGGTTTTATTGTTTAATATTATTCAATTTCTGTTAAAGAAACAATTTTTTCCACTTTTCTCCAAGGAAATATTTTTTCCCGAACCAGTTTGTGGGAAGGGCCACTTGAATTCGCTTTTCTGGGAGGGACCCCATTTGGAAGTTCTCTCCCAAATTTGCCCTAAACCAGGACAACCTCTCAGACAGACCTATAAGAATCACATTCAATAATGTAAATTGTATTACAGCATAAATACAGTTTAACCAAGGTGAAAGGAATAAAGAAGAAAATGACTGAATTAAATGAAGATGACAGAGTGGAAATGTTTTCTATGAAGATATAGCTCCATAAAATATTAATAGCCAAAGGCATTAGGACAGTTTCAAACCAGTGGAATTTTTTTTTTAATTTTTGAAGTTCTTTGCTAAAACAAATAATTACATCTACTCCTTGATTTTTAGAGAAAACACTCTCTTTTTAAACATTAATAACTTGAGCTTTATATTGAATTTTAAAATATGGTAAGAAGTCTAACATAGGTGTTGTTTGTTTTTTAAAAATCTCAAATTACTTCCATAGTGCTATTCACCTGATAATTCTTTCAGCTGTAATACATTTATTGCTGTTATTTGGAAACATAAAGTCAAATTTGCAGTACATAAATTTAGAAATCCTCACGTCTAAATGCTGTCATGCTGTCAGAGAAAATTAACAATGAAATAAAAAGCTTAATCTATGAAGCATCACGAAGACAGAACTAGCTATGCTACATTATCTACCCATGACCCACATCTATCTAACCAGAGACAAAAGGAAAATAAAAATTAAAAATTTAAGAGCATCTCAATTATTTTCACCATTTGGTTACTAGTCCTCAAGCATCAGACACCCTCCTCAGCTCCAAAGAAATGGAATTCATGCAATCATCTAAAGGGATTTTACATTCTAATTATCCACATCTCTGTAAAATAATGAGTCATGGAAATAAGACAAAATATGCAACTAGAAACTGTTTTGCATCATATCAGCTTGCAGAGCTGACTCTACTCCTTCAGAGGTGTGATTAGAGAAATAACATTTTGGGAAAATGCCACAGGTCTTGTAAAAACCATGACATGAACACAGCACCCAAGGATGCTGCCCCCAGCAACAATGCACCAGGAGTGACCAGATGAAAAATACACAAGTCCTCTTTTCCTCACTTATTTTTACTTGATGGTGCAGCCCTTATGTCCTCTGCCAGGCATCCTCTGCCAGGCATCCTCTTCCATCTAAGCTACTCTAAATGTATACACATGCACATGACTGTGCCTACCGCAGATTAAAAACCAGAATTAGAATAATGAAAACATGATTTTTGTTCCACTTCTTCACTACTATATAAGAATCCTTCCCCATGGGGCTACTCAGAGTCATCTGCATAATTCTACAGGTCTAGAACATGCTGTTTCAGCACAGATATCCATTATTATAAAATAAGAAAAACACATACAAAATGCATAACTATTTAGGTTGGCTTTTTGTTTCTGTTTTTTTTCTTACTTATCTCCATACTGCAAGCGTACACAAAAATTACAAATTGTGGTTTAGAATCAGTAATGTAGAATTTAGACACAGACATCCTTGTTTTCTGAAAACAAGCAGTGACCTACACCCCACAGTACACATATAGTGCTATATTAGTTATGGAAGCATATTTTAGCAGTATTTACAATTACGCTGAATTTAGATTAGATTATCTCACTTTCAAATTAATTTCTGGAAGTAACAGAATGCTCACAACAACACTGGGTAATTTTGAGAGATAAGTAGAACAAAGTAAATGAGAATTCATTAATTTTGTGATCATCCGCCAACATTTACAAGCAATTTTGGCACTCCTTCCTTGGGTGTTCTTGAAAGAACACTTCAGGCACATATAAGCTTTGTTATACATGTATTACATATCCACAAAATATATAGATGCAACTAAACTTACAACTGCAAGTGATTTTCTTTCTAAAAGTAAGAGGAACCATATATAGCCAAATCAGCCCTTAATAACAGAGCAATCATTTCATATTCACAGTATAAACTTCTCTTTTAAGGAGGCTTTATCTTGGCTTTTAATAACCCAAAGAAATAAAATCTGTCCGGCTGTCTTAAGACAGCTGTGTCCTTGGAGATTACTTTGGCAAATTCTCACAATCTTTACTCATAGAAAGGAACCCAAGACTTGTGATGAGTTTATACCAGGTCTTGCCAGGTTCATCCCTTGCCTTACAATGCCTGTTCCTGGTGCCTTGGGGAACAGCTGCAGCAAATTTCATAAAAAAAGCTGATTATCAAGGTTGATAAACAATGTAATATCCACTCTTTTTATATGACTAATACTTTAACAGTTGTTACCAATTAGGAAACAATCTCCATGGCCACAAATTGCCACTGCCCATCATATTAGTGCTATTTCATACAACAGCACAAGAAAATGTTTTGTTTTAAATTAACAACATGACTGACGCTGCTCTTGGCCGCACCAGAGCTCCGGGCTAGCTCTACGGTGCCACTCCGGCACGGGCAGTCGCCAGGAGTGGGGAACTGCAGGGGAAAGGTGATCCCACTGCAGAACCTTCAGAGCACCGAATCCTGCTGGGCTCTGCCAAATCAGGTGTCGTGGGTGGTGGCAAAGGGAAGGAGGAGACTCACTCAGCTGTACTTCCCAGGAACAGGTTTATTCAGGAGAGGGAATGAGCAAAATGGTCTGAGCTGGGAGAAATCACGACCGAAAAGAGCCCAAAACACCTCTGTGCACTGGGTTTTATCTCAGGGGCGGGCACAGGCCAGGATCCAATGGGAGCTCACAGAGGGAGGGGTAAGGGGAGGAGGTTACAATGTCAGGGACCAATGGGGATATAAAGAAGGTGGGAACATAACATAACAACCAATAATGTGTCAAGGAAGGGATGATATACATGGAAGGAGCTGGAAGGAGAGGTGGGGTTTATGATGATGGATGGGGAGATGGCGCAGGGTAAAGGTGATTGACTGGGAACATTCAGGAAAACTGGGAGGGGTTTACATAACAGACAAATGGAACCAACCAAAGCAGCAAATGGGGGAGAACCAGGAACATACCAAACAGACAAAACACTAACAATTTTAACAGAACTAAATAAACATACTGCAACACATGACAATTAAGATAGATTGTTATGGTTGACCTGCCCAAAGCTGGAATCTGTTAGTTTGTTTGAATCATATAATTCTGATGTATTTTTTCTTGTTTATCCTCCCTAAACTGGATTATAAAAAAAGTATATAGTCATATCTGATGCAATGAACTTTATAAAACACTTTCTGCAGTAACTCCTCAATCAACTTTAAAAATTCTCAAGGGTTTTTTGGTTTTCCCACTCTTCTATGCTGTAAAAATAAACTAATAACAGTATGTACAGTCACAGACTGTATACTTTCCTATAAAATCTAGAGAAAAGATGATCTGTGCTAAGCAAGTTCTGCTGCCTTACTTGGGGCAGCATTGCCAGAAAGTACAAATATTCATATCATATGCCAATATGATATACACACAGAGAAAGGCTGGAATGACACCTTCCATTCTTAAGTTTTGTTTCTGTGCTTACATTCCTCAAATTTTTGGCATGTACATGATCTGATACATCAGAATGCCAACATTATATGGCCTTTGCTCTACCACTTTAAACAGTTTATAACACTGTACACTAATACAAAGGTTTTCTCCTGTAAAGATTAAAATTCATCCAGCCAAAACCTTCAGAGCCACAAAAATAAGATATTCCTATCATTCTAGTTCCCACCAGGGTTTATTCATCCACTAGAGCAATCTGGAACTGGAGGATTGAACAGCAGCTTCATTCTGAGTCCAGATAATTAGAATCATCTACTGCTCTGGGAAGGAGCCAACAATAATTCTTAAGTGCTAGACATGTTTCTTTTAAAACAGACAAACTACAACCTTATAATATATCCCAATATTTATAAAGCTTGATGCTCACAATGTCAGATAAGTGACTAATATATTATGAATCAAATGTTACTTTCAAAATGTTTTCTGAATACTTATTACCACTTAATATTCCTTTCATTAATTGTACCTTTCATATTAATTTTCCTTGGCTAGCATTACATTGAGCTGTACTTTACATCATTATTAGACCATTGAAATCCACATAACTACTAGAAGTGGAAAACAACTTACTGGGGTAAAGACTGACAATGCCTTTTCCCACTCTGTCAGATAAATTAGGTTTTCCCAAAATTTTCCCAAATTTAATAGGTCAAGGATTTTCAGCTTGTTTCAGTGTAACTAAATGAAAAGCTTATGAAAACCAGAAAGCCTATAGGTCTATACAAGTTTGTAAAATACTTTGATTTTCACCTTATGCTTCTGATATGGTCAGTCCTTCGCTTTAGGTATCATTTTTTTTAATCTCTATTCAAAAGCAAGACATTCTAATAGTGAAAAGAAAAACATTTATGGAGTTACTCCCTGGTTTGGTTGGACCCTTTTCTTTATGACTCTAAAAAAGCTATCTTTCTTTCAGTGGAAAACAGAAATTGGTAGTCGCACATACAGGCAGTTATTTTTAGCTGTGACTGACACAAAATTCTTTCCTCATTCTATTTCTCAATTTGATTTAGAAAAAAATGTCTATGCCCTTTAAGTCTGGCACTTAATATACAGAAGTGTAAAGAGTGGAACATGAAATCTAGAAATGTGAATATACTGTATGTAAGTTTCTTTAACTAGATTGAATTTAGCCTTCATGAAAAATCACATTAAATGCAATGAGGCGACATGTCTTCCATTTTTCCACAAGTTAACAGAGTAGCAATGTCAACTGTATCACATTTCTCACTTCGGATTTTCCTTCTCCCTGGAAAAATTTCCTGCAAAAGAGCTATTTCAATATATTTTTACAGTGAATCAGTCCACCTTTGATGCTATACAGAAAATGGACTAAGTGACCAATTTAATTTTGCAGATTGTAGCAAGAAGATATAATAATGGATTTAACACAGCAGTTAATTTATTTAATGCACAGTAAGGAAACTTCTAGCACAATTAGGACAACCTACAACTTTAACAAAGAAATGTATCTTTTTATAGTGGCTGAGTGAGGGAGAAGGACTACCCCCTTCTGTAATGTTCTATTAAATTCTTTTTACATTTGCAAACTATACATATGATGGAGAAGATCTGAAAAAATCCTCTACAGTCAATTCAGTGAGATAGACATTAGATATAGCAAAATTCTGCTCAATATTAATCATATTCTGCATCCTCAGTGACCCACCACCATCCATCTACACATGCAACCTTCTTTCATCTTATTCAGTAATGCATACACCTAATAAACCCTGCTGAGAAAAGATAAGGGGATGAAAGATTGGGGGGGGGGGGGAAATCTCTTCAAAAAGAATCCTATGACTCAAGTCATCTCAAAAGGGAGGCCTTAGGAATAGCCAAGCATTATCACACTAAATCTGACTACCTAACCTGCAAATGATTACTGGCATTGCTGAGGGAGTTATTACTACTATCAGTACACACACCTCAAATAGCATCAGCTGTGACCTTTATCAAAGTTGGAGATTTCAGATGGGAAAATGGAAGAAAACTTCTGAGGGAGGAATAAAATCTTTACTTTCTCCACACAGTTAATAGAAAGAATTGAAAAACTCTGTGTTGGATATTCCAAGGTGAAAACCAAAACATCTAAAGGTGGGGGCAGAAAGGTTTTTCTAGAAAATTAAAGTTCCATTTCAAAAACCAGCCTCCATTAACTTTAGAATTCAGACACAAAACAAAAATCTCTTGACATACACTGAGATTTTTTCCCATTTTTATTTAATTTTGGACAGACTGATAGGCTTTCCAGAGTTATGGCTGTCACAATAGGTGGACAAGACAGCTGTCCTGAGAGAATTAGTATCAGGGAAAAAGGCCCCTGTTTAGTCACACTACTGTAGTGGGTGACACTGACTGATGCCAGACAACAAAGCCGCTCTATCACTTCCCTTCTTAGTTGCACAGGAGAGAGAAAATACAGCAAAAGTTCATGAGCTGAGATAAAGACAGGAGAGATCATTTAACAAATACCATCATGGTCAAAACAGGCTAGAATTAGAGATATTAATCGAATTTATCAATAAAAAATCAGAGCAGGACAGTGAGAAGTAAAATAAACCTTTAAAACATCTTCCCTCTCTTCTTCCCAGGCTCTACCTCCTCCCCCTCAGCAGCACAGGGAGATTGGAATGTGGGTAATGGTCAGCTCATCACAGGTTGTTCCTGCTGCTGCTCTGGGAGAAGAGTCCTGCCCCTGTTGCAATGTGGGGTATCTCCCATGGAAGACAGTTTGCCATGAACTTCTCCAATGTGGGTCACCCTTCCACAGTGTGCAGTCTTTTCAGATACGTCCTGCTCCAACATGGATGCTCCAGGGTCCCAAGTCCTACCAGGACACCTGCTCCAGCATGGACTCCCCTCTCCATGGGTCTGCAGGTCCCTGCCAGGACCCTGATCCAGCATGGGCTTCCCCCTGCTCTGGTGTGGGCCCCTCCATGGGCTGCAGGTACATCTGTGCATCCCTGTGCCCTCCATGTGCTGCAGGGACACAGCTGCCTCACCAGGGGCTGCAGGGGAATCTCAGCTCCGGCACCAGAGGCACCTCCTGCCCCTCCTTCTGCCCTGATCTGGGTGTCTGCACAGCTGTTCTCCTCATATATTCTCACACTGCTCTTCTCTGGCTGCAATGACTTCTGCACAATACCTTTTTCTCCTTCTTAAATCTGTTACCAGAGGCATTACTCCCAACACTGGTTGGCTTGACTTTGGCCAGCAGCGCATCATCCTGGAACTGGCTGAGCTTGGTGCTGCTGGACATGGGAGAAGCTTCTGGCAGCTTCTTACAGCAGCCACCCCTGTAGCCTTGACAACTACCAAAACCTGGACCCTCAAACCCAACACAACTACTTTTTGCATGGGCTGACACAGCTCACAGAACATTCTTTACCCATTCTACATTAAAGAAAAAACAAACCAATCAGCCAACACCAGAGAAAACACTAGGTCTCCCTCTAGGAAACCTAATCACAAACAACTGACAGAGACAAGTTTTTCCTTACATAACCACTACCAATAACTAAACACCTCTCCCTCACTGCAGTATCACCTGTGCTCCAAAACATCAAATGAAGATGTACGAGATCTTCATAAAACATCTGTAGATTGGAATTCAATCCTCATAAGCAGTCATGTAAGCAAGTAAAATACACATACTGGCCATACGTGGACTGACAAACATTGTCAATGTTTGCTAAAACTCAAGAGAAAAATAAACCTTCTTCTCATGACTACAAAGCAAATTCACTTCTCAGACTGAAAACTGCCATTGGTTTTCAAGGTCAGTGACTCAAATGCAAAAGGACAGGCCCATCCTGAAACTTGTTGAAATACTGTCTTGAAAATGAGAAAAGTCTGTTTTAATCTCTCTTGAACTGAGTGTGCCTACAGCCAAAGTTGTCAATGAACAAGCAGGCTATTACAAAGAAACTGGGTGGCTGCAACATATGCAGGAGTGATGCATGGGATCCTAATCAGAAAGTGAGCACCTTCTCAGTTTTCTCTCCAAAAGTACCTTTGCCTACCAGCTTACAAGATGATGTGGTAGGGCTGCACAACCTGTAAATGGCCCTGCTGAACTGTGCTGTCCAGATCAGAGATGCCACTGTTTCCAAGACAGTGCAATGAGAAGAACAGTGGATGAGCTTACCCTCACACACCCACATGCCTGTATTCCACCTAAGACTGATCCACATTTAAAACCATGTAATTACCATCAAAAGCTGTAAGGATCTGTAACTTATCACAGAAACATGGCCATCTATGATATTATGGCATGGGTGCTGCTCCATGTTAGTCAGACAGCTATTTCAACTGAGTAATTTCTCTGACTGACATTGCTAAAGAATTGCAAGATTCAATTACTCAGGCTGAAATAGGATACAGGTTCAACTAGATCATTGATGACCAGAAGTGTTTACAGCTTTTATTTTATGTCTCATTCAAAAGATAAATGAGTACTATTATGAAGATTAGATTGCCAACAAACAGAGAATGTCTCTTTAGAAAAAAATCAACCAAGAAAGGTAATTTCACTCTTTCACATATAAACATTACCATTCTGTTTGTCTCTGAAATGGCTGATCTACTTAGTAGTTACTACACTGTGAAAGAAATAATTCAGATGTTGCACATCTGAAGTAGTGGGAAACTCCAGCTATTGAATTGCCTGAATTGCTAAATCAGAAGTTCCTTTTTAAAAGCAAGAAAATGATTGATGTATTTAGGAAGAACTCTATTTCTGAATATGTGAAGGAATTAACAGATTTTTGTCATAACATTATATATATAAAGTTTGAAAATAACTTTGACATACAGTTCCTGGAGGTTCAGTATGACTGTTATTTTAAAGTTTCTTCAATCATAATGGAACTAGCAAAGGAAATATTCAACCAGAACCATACAAGTTTCCTTTTATGCTTCATGCTTACCCTACATTAAGCACAGTGTTTAACACCTTGCATATTCTTTCTCTGGAGACTACAGGCATGAACAAATGTTGGAGTCTGAGACACAGAGTTTGTGCCCTTGTTTCTGATACTGTCCTGGGTTGATTATGATGTTAAATTGTATCCCCATTCGTCCACCTAGCCCAGAGACAGGTTTTATATTCTTAAAATTCCATCTAAAACTAAAAGTGAGTGGAAAAGAAGCACCGAGTCTGTTATCAGAGACTGTACTTGCTCCCCCCCCCCATCGGGAGTTTTGACTACAGCACAGACAGACAACAAGACACAGATCGCCTTGGCTTTCCAACTAGCCGGAGCAGAGAGGTCTTCCTGGACTGTTTTCTTTCCCTTTTTCTGAAACAAATCGAATCTGCTTTGGACTGGGGACTCGGGGGAGCACCGGGAGCTTGCACCCGTGGACTACCGGGAGCCCAGCCTGGGCAGCGGCATTTTCCAGCGCCAGAGGGACTGATAACAGAGCAAACACCCACAGGAAAGAGACCCTCTGAAGTTTTGTCATCTCTTCTGAACGGCGAGAGGTTTTGTAATTTGATATCATTCATTTTTGTGCTGGGTGGTGCTGTGCCTGTGAAATAAACAGGTTTTTTCCACTTCTCTCAGAGAAATCTCTTCTCGAACCGGTTGGGGGGTGGGGGAAAAGAGCCACGCGAGTTTCCTTCCCGGGGAGGGGGGGGAGCCCCACTGGAGGTTTTCTCCCAAATTTGCCCTAAACCAGGACAGATACTTAATTCTAAGATCCAGAAAAACACTGGATTTCATACAATATGAAATTTATGAGCATGTTTTCATGGTAATACATGAAAACAACTGTTAAAGTTAGATTGAAAAGCTAAAAGTGTGTGTAGATTAGAGAGTTTTCTTAAGCCACTGGGTGAAAAAGTTAGTTTAGAGTTTAAGTTAGTTTAGAAAGCAGAAGGCAAGATGGAGGATTTAGAATGTTGTTTCTTTTCCTTCTTTCTTCATCATGTTCTTCTTCTAGAGGTTTTTGGGTAATAGTAAGTGATTAGATGGAAAATGCCACAGTGCAGCACACAGGTCATTGGGTCATTAAGAAAAATAATATATGTGTCTATTGTTAATTGGATAGAAATAAGTATAAAGATAAAAGAACTGCACAGTTTGGGGCCATTGCATTTTTCAAAGCCAAAGTCAGCCACAAAGTGAGCCACAAGGCCATTCTGTGCCATCAGAAGAAAATAAGCCAGATTGCAGTGAATTGAACTTGTGCAGATAGTCTGGAGAGACCTGCCAAGTTTTGTGATAACATCCTAATAAACACAAGAAACAAGATCCTAATGAGCTTGAGAGATTTCTTCAAACCCAGAGAACTGAGATAAGTGAGACTCCCCACAAGGGAGGATCCCAAAGGAGCTCAGCCCAAAGGGGACTGAGAAAGCCGGGAGGAAAGAAAATTCAGAAGAAGTGCAGCAGAATCAAGAAAAAGAAAATAGAAGTGAAAAAGAATTTTTTAGAAAAAAAAATTACAACAAAAGCCTAACTAAAACAAAAGGAATCTGCACAGTGAGTTAGTGAGCACTGAACCTGGAACGGCTTTAATGCCACATTTTCTAGGAGACAGATTCACAAGTTTCTTTCAAACGCAATAGCTATTACTCTATTGATTTCATTTATTTATTTTTAATATGTTACCAGGCATGGTATGTTGGATTATCCAGAAAAAGTCTACTGTGAAGTGAAGTCTTTGGGTACATTATGTACTTTCTGCAGAAAACTGACATAACACTAGTAAAGAAACAATAGACCATAAAAATGTTTCACTTGATACAGAAAAAGACTGGGAGGGGAAAAGAAAGTTTCTAAGGTTCCGTATCACCAAAATTTGCACATATGAGTACAATCCTAATGATACACTTGTTTCTTGATTCCACATGCTGCATGTGATTCAGCAGATTCTGCAAAGAGTCACCTCCTTTGGTTATGGCTTCTTTGCTGTATTAGTAGTACTGTACAATCCATGAAATTTTCCTGGAGCACACTGTTGAAAACCATGGGTCTTATTCTTGCAAAAACAGATACTCTGAAAGATTGAAATTCAACAGAATTGTGGATGTTACAGAGGCTATGTCAGTAAAGAGGGGACAACACTCAAGGACAGCACAACAAGGGTTTAACTCACATTTTCACCCCAGCTCATTAAAGCAAAATAATTAGATTAGTTATCCTCACTGTAAATAAGCCACAATCTACATAAGTCACCTAAGAAAATGATTTACCTCATTTTATTCACCTTCCAAGGATTACATAAATGGGGACATGATCTCTTCCTCCAAGTATCAGCCCAATGAAAGCAAGTGGTTGATGCTTTTGCAGTGATTAATTCTGATCAACATGGGACAAGATCTTGCCCAAGAGTCCCCCAGCTGTGTGTGTTCATGTTCCCTCCTCTTCCAGCTTTACACTGTGTTTATAGGAGCTCAGAAAGAGGAAAAAATAGAGAAATGAGCTCCACAGCAAATTCCTGGAAGAAAAGTCCATAAAAGTCCAGGTTACTGTAGCTCCTTCCTGCAAAGCTGGACCTATAGGGAGCATGGGGTGTGAAAGGCAGCCCTCAGGGCACAGAGCTGGACACTGATCCCACCTGATCTCCTCTGCACCCCTGTCCCAGCAAGGATGGTCCTCCTGTATCTGTCCCAGGAAGGTCCCTGCTCCCTGGTGCGGGGTAGGAGGGGTACAGGTGACCTTCTCACACTCATTCCACTCATTCCCCCCTGCATTGGCTTTGCCCCTAGGGTGTTGACCCCACTTTTTAGGGTGCTTGACCCTGTTCCCATCGGGAGGGTCCTTGGCAGCATTCATGGGCATAACCAACCTTTGTGTGGAGCTGGGAACACTGGCGAGGGAAGGGCTGTTCCTGGTGTCCTGAAACTTGGCTCCTGCTGTGTGCCAGGGCCTTTCTGACTCATGGGTTTGGGGAACACCCTCTCTGAGCTCAGCTCCACACCCACTCCTTCCGACAGCTCCTTCCAGACAGCATCTGCTACAGACACATCCCCCGCTGCCATCCCTTGGCCAGGGGCCTTGTGGCTCATGCCAGACCCTTCTTCCTCCCGAGGAAGCCTCCTTACAGTGAGGGGGGAGCCCCCCCCAGCCCAGGATTCTCCACTTCAGCCCCCCTAGAGCCAGACCGCTTTCTGAGCCCCACATGCCCTGAGCCAAGTGGGGATTGGTGGCCATCTTGGCCTCAGCAACCACAAATAAATTTAGGTTCAAACATACGACAAGAGAAAAAGGGCCAGCAAAACTTCAGCTCGGGACTTGAGGAGAGCAGACTTCAGGCTGCTCAGGGAACTGGTACGCAAGGTCCCCAGGAAAAAATGTTGTTGAGGATGCTGGGGTCCATCATTGCTGGTCACTTTGGAAACATCACCTCCTAAGGGCACAGGAGCAGGTGATTCTCAAATGTTGGATGTCGTTCTAATTGGGAACGGCAGGAAAGAACGACAGGACTCTCAAAGGAGTCAGAACAAGAGAGAATCTCTAGTTTATTGCTACAGTCATGTTATATAGACTAGTTCGTGGAAAGTACAGAAAGGAAACTCTTATTGGTTAGTAAAGCGCTACATTACCATCATTGGTCAGTGGGGTTCACCACCCCCTGACTTTCTCCTGCAAGGAAAACAAGAAGACAGGCAAACAGCACCTGCAGGCTGTTTTCTGTCTTTGAGGATTGTTTTGAATCCTCCCATGAAATTCCCAGGCTAGCTTCTCAGGCAGGCCTGGCAGGCCATGGGGCCTGCAGCTTGCTCCAAAGCTAGTATCCACAGTTGGAACCCAAGCAGGCAAGGCAGAAGGCTGGCTTGCCTGAACAGGCAGCTTCTCTGGGAAAGAGGATGGAAAAGGAAGTTGTGTGCCCAGTGGGAGAGAGGTCAAGAGAAGGATACACAGCTGTTTCTTGCCACTGTAGGGAGAAATTTGGTATGGTGAAAGCTCAGCTGGAGATGAAGGTGGTCAGAAATGTGGGACACAACAAAAACAGTGTTTTCAAATATATTAATGGCAAAAGGCAGTGTAGAAATAAGATCGTCCCCTTCCAGGATGTGGATGGTCATTTCACAAACAGGGACAGAGACATCGTACAGGTGTTTAATGCATTCTTCGCCTCCGTCTTCAACACTCATCCCTCCCTTCCCAGTGAAAACCATGGATTATCATATTGGACCCTCCAGAGCCCAAAGGAGGGCAAGTCCTGCTCAGCAACATCCAGACTGTGTGCTATCCACCGCATTCCCATCTTGAATCCAAATCCAGATCTGTGCCACTTACTGGGAAGACAATGAATCCTATCCCATGGAAAACTAGTACATAAGCCAATTCTTCACCCAGCACACCCTTTCCTTGCTCATGTCACATCTGGACACCTACTGCAGAAGGATTCTATGAGGGACAGGATCAAAACTCCTCCTAGAATCCTGAAATAGAACCTGCATTGCCTTCCCATCATCCATGAGCTGGGTGACCTTATGGCAGTGGGATAATCAATCAGACAAGAATTTTCCTCTGTTATCTCACGTTGCCCATGGCTGACACTGGCACTGTCCTTCCATCACTTCCCAGTAGTGCCAAGTATGACCTTCCCTGTCACCCTGAGAATTAAACCTTCTGATTTTGTTTTCATAGTTTCTAGCCACTTTCCCAGCAAAGTAACTATAAACATTTATGTTTATACATCCCTTTAAAGAAATGTCTTTTGATGGATGTTTCTCATGACCAGTGTGATTGGGAACCTAACTATCCAATCCCTGGTCATTGTTGAGAATCTATAAATACTGGAGTCATGAAAATAAAATCGTTCTTTTTCCCTATCATACATTGAGCCGTGTCTGTGTGAATCATTTCGTGTCCTACAGTGACACTTCCCCACCATTTTTCCTGCTAGGAAGATAAGATTAACAGGGCTGGAGTTTCCTGCAAAGTCCAAACCCTTCCTGTCAAGTCAGATACAGCTGGAGAATATTAAGCCAGCATGGACCTCCTTGTCTGTTGGAATCCAAAAAAAAAGCCTCTCTGAGCTCCTCAGAGAGAGAAAAGAATTAAAATATATTAAACCATAGATACACAGTAAAAGTGTAGGTTTTAGTTCTAAGTAGGTAAAAATATAGCTTAAGTGTCCTAAGAGTCTGTGTTAGCTAGTGAAAAGCCTTATTACCAGTTTAAAGTTCAGTGATAATACCCTTCACAGATTCAACTTAGCTCTAGACATAATGAAAATGTAGCTTACATTCTTAGATAGAACAGATAGGATTATTCACATAAACAGGTAATACCCTATATATGTAAGATTTAGGTAAAAAGAACATTGCTCTCGCATGTTAGAATTAAGTTCAGATTGGTGCAGAAAGCATTGTTTTAGAAACGGTTTTTTAGCTGATTGGATGATTTATGAATTTAATCCCCTGTACTGGGGATCACACACAGACACCTGAAGAACAGCAGCACCATCATCATCACCAACTGCTTCTGTGGCCCAGGACAACAGAACACCACGCTGAGAAGCTGCTACTCAGAATTTGCAACTTTATGCCAAAAGCTGTTAGCAAGGACTTTAATTATCTGAACTCTTTGCCTTTGAGACTGATGCTTTTATACAATAAATACCTTTCTAGCAACCATCAATTGCTCATGTCTCTCTGAGACCTGGAAAATCCCTCAAAACCCCATTGAAGCGTTGACACTTGTCTTTCAGGAGCTGGAGTAGGTAATTGTAGTGGTTTAGATTTGCCAATTTCAGTTTCCCAGCCAACGCACCAAATAATGTGGTGGGTTTAGCAGTGGATAAAATCACCAGGGCACTTACTCATTTTTTGCTGTGAGATATGGATTAGGAGAAGGATCAAACAGGCTTAAAACTTAAAAGGAATAAAGAAACTTTATTAACAAGACTACAAGAGTAAGAAACATCAGAATAAAACGTCTAGAAACCTCTCCTCCCCCTGCAAAACTTTTTCTTTTCCCAGTTGACCACGTAGAGACAAAACCTGGGATGGTAAAGCAGTACCAACTATACAATAGTCTTTCATCAGTTCTTGTAGGGAGAGGAGTTTTCTCTTGCCATGCCATGGAGACTTCTCCACCAGAAACAGTTCTCTTGTGACTTTTCATTTTCATAGCAGCTGCCCAAGAAAAAATTCTGCCATAGTGACATTTCCTCTCATTTTCACAGCCCTCCTAGAGGTGTGTCCATGCACCATGAACTTATGGGGTATTATTTTAAGGATAAGTTGTTCAAAGGCAAAGGTTGTCTTCATCATTCTCTGTGATCATCCGTGGGAACAGAGGTTTCCTTCCTCTCTCCCTGTGGGAAAAGGGTCTTCAGCAACTCTCATCTCTCTCTGTTCAAGCTTCTCATGGGATCACAGCTACTCCAACATCTGCTTGGCTTTATCAATGGATGCCTCTGCTCACATCTACAGCTTGAATGCTCCATCCCCCCATACTCATTCATGAATTAAAGGAGATATTTCAGAATACCACTGTCCATCTCCATGACCCTACCAAAAGAATATTTCAGCCCCGTTCAGCATCTCCTCATTCCTCTTCCATCTGAAGCTTGACTCCTTCTTTTACTGACCTTGATGTTTTTATGTTGTCTTTCTACTGTCACTGTTTCTCCCTGGAGAGAGGAACAAAGTCTGCAGGTCTCATCTGTGTAGTGAAAGAGTTAAATCTCTTGCCCAGGCTGTGGCAGTCATGGTGTTGGATTTCAGGCTGTGCTGGGCCCCTTCCTTCATCTGGCAGCCGCTGGGAGTTGGGGGGAAAGCTCAGCCTGGAGCCATCCAGCACCAGGGGGAACTTAGTGTCAGCAACATGTCAGCAGCTGTGGCCCAGCCCAGCCTGGGGCTGGAGCTGCACAGCCTCCATCCCCTGCCCAGGAGCCACTGGGGTCCGGCCCGACCCCCCTCCCAGGCCACACAGGCCATGGGGGAGCAGGGCTGGCCCCACCAGAGCTCCACTATCTTTCAAGGCTGGAAGCATAAAAGGAAGATGTTCCCAGGCTTGGGTTTTTAAAAGGTAGTATTCACAAGGTGGATCTAATTTTCAGTGGTGCAAAATGTTGTTAATTCTCAGAACGCGCCAGCTATTGGCCTGTCTCAGGCACAGAGGAAGCTCCCAGCAGCTTCTCTCAAAGAAATCGCTTCCGTGGGTGGTTCTTCTTTCCCTAAATGTCAATTAATGTCAAAGTACCACAATAATTTAGGGGCTTCCTGCTGGAACAGATCAGGTTGAATCCCATCCAACGCCACAGCCTTAGGGATATTGTTCTGGTCCAAGTTGTCCCCAGCAATCCCAAATGGAAGATCACTGTCCTTCACACCACTGTGCCTTCTCCGTTGGACACCCTTCAGCACCCAGAGAAGCTGGTAGTCCTTGACAGAGTCAGGGTCTGTGGTTAAAGGATACTGGGAACATCTAAAAGCAGAAAGAATGCCCAGAGAGTCAAATTCCCACAGGACTTTTCCAACCCAGTGGGTCAGGCTGTCCTGGTAGGACGCTTGGCATGGCTTTTGGCCATCCAGCTGGCCCTGGTGAACTTCACAGCCACAGAGGGCTGAGCTGAGTGTCAGCCACCCACAGGGAGATGGGAGAGACTGTGGACAGGACACGGCATCCCAGTGATCTCCTGTCCCCAGTGCCAACTTGCTGGTTACATTTACTTCATTTGTTTAAAGCATTCTTGTACCGTAATTTTTTCAGGGGAAAAAATCTTATATTAAAAAAGAAAAAATGCAGGAAAACTGGCTTTTTGTCAGAATTAAACACACAATAAGCTGTACAACATCAGCATGTTTTCCTCATGTGGTTTTCTCCAGTTTTTTCATTGTTGGAGTATTTCTCAAAAAGAAATTGGTTTCTTATGCTGGTTTTGATGAATGAGGCACATTTTTCCTCACTAACCTTGACTAACCTCATTGAGATCACTCATGAAATATGTTAGCATTCATTATTTTGAACTTCAGAAGAAACATGGCTCTACATAGTAAAATTCTCAAAGTTGTACTCATTTTCTTATTGAATTCTCTATTCAGTTTGTACAGGATCTTGCTCCCAGACTAGCTAGTTGGATTAAGGAGTTAAAAATGCCATATTCATCATTGGCAGCTTCGCTACACAGATGGTTCCACACAAAAACCCCATTCTAGATGCTCTTTTATTTCACTAGAGCCTTTTATTATTCATTTCACCTAATTCAGTTGCAACAGATCCTAAGGCTTCCATGTAGGTGAAATTCCGATTGAAGCCAAGAGGATTCCTGTGTTAAAAATTTTAAGTACCTCTCTATGTCCGCTTAAGTTTTATTGAGTCTGGAGTTGTATTTCTAGGTTATCAGCAAATTTAAATATTCATGGTTGATTCTCCAGTCCAGAGTTGGCTATTAGTAAGAAAAAGTAAGGTGGCAAAGAACTTATTAAACTTGGTAATGTTCCCTAAATACTGCCTGTATTTTTATTCAGGTAGTTTTTATTCAGGTTTTAGCTGGTCTGCTACCTAATTCTGGTACTTTGTAGAATTATTGTTTTCCACTGATGTAGGCATCTACCTGGAGAAAAGTTTTTTTAAAAAAGGGGTTGCAATATCCTGGCAAAATAAGCTATAATTAGCATTACTGCACTGTACTCAAAAGCAGACTTTCTGGGGTATTTTTTAATCACAGTAAAATGAGATGTCATTTGTAGCTAATTCACCATGAAGGTAGTATTTTAAAGCAACTGTCTTTTCTGTATAGCTCACATCACAAGGGAAACTTCATACATGGAAACTTCTTAGTTGCAAAATGGAAATTTCATTAACATATGAATATTTCTATTGGCTCAAATACAAGTATTTGCCCAGAATTTTGAACATTTTGTAGTTCTTTGTTTTCTTTAAATACATTCAGTAGTGATTCTGGCACTTGAAACAAATTTAAATCCCACTGCTTGAGTCCTCAGAATCCAAGAGGAATCTGAAGCAGATATGCCTGCACACATAATGTGTGAGAGACATTCCTGGTGATAAACTGGACAGATACTAAATTAGGGACTGAGAACTCTATGAAAGGACTAAAGCAACATAGCCTCCAACAGAAAACCGATTCCAATATCTCAGTCTGAGCAAGGCTTCTGTAACAAAATTTGGCCATATAAGCTCTCAGCTGTAGGAAGTTCAGCAGAAACATAGGACTTTTGTATTTAGAGTTCAGAGTTTGCTGCTCCTAATCTGAATATGATGATACTCCTGTAGTACTTAATTAGAACTTATGGATGAATAAACATCCAACACTGTAGCATCAGCCAAAATTAACAAAGCAAACAGGAACAAACAATCCTTCGCCAGTGATTTCCAGGTGACAAGTACATGGCAAAGAGAGGTCCTAACATTTTTTTGCCTATTTAGCTAAGATAGCCTATATTCCTCACAGTATGCTCTTGTCTCACCTAGGAAAGAGAGGCACCACCCCTCATCCTTCTTCACTAACACCTGCGTGTCTGCAAAGCTGTTCTCATGCTCTCACTCCTCTCTCCAGCTGTAATTGCTGTTGTTCAGTAACATTTTGCCTTTCTTAAATACATTATCCCAGAGGCAATACCAATGTCACTGATGGGCTTGGCCTTGGCCAGTGTTGAGTCCATCTTGGATAGGCAAAAGCTTCTGGCAGCTTCTCCAGAGAACCCTCCCTGCTCTCCCCCCACCCCCACCAAAACTTTACCACACAAACCCAATACATATCACCATAAATCATACAAATAATGAAACACTAGAATGTTAGAACAATTTGTCAGGGTATCATCTCAGGTAACATAAAAGATGAATTCCTTTAATTAGGACCAAAGAAAAATACACAGACCCAAAGACCTGCACATAAAAAATGAACTACACAGGAAGGTAAAAATATTACATAAAAAACCCAACAAGCCACCACCACAAAACCACCACCCTAAACCCAGTGTCTGCTTAGTGTTTTTTCAGGGCTTTAAAAATCAAACTATTACATATATATATGAGGCAGAATAAACACCGATGAGTTGTCTCATATGAGGGTCAGCTGGGTGGTGAATAGTGTTCTTGGTCTGGGAGATTGACACTGAGATAAAACAACTTTTTCTTCCACTGACAGTTACTTGTTGATTTGCAGACAGATGTCCCCTTGATCCTCAGAGATGGCCTTACTCAGATTTTACTAGTAAATATTCTTTGATCTATTCTCTGCTATCTTTACAAATCACAGCTTCTTTTTTTCCATCACATTAGGATATCACCCTTGGCATTTTGCAATAAGTACTTCTGGGGCAAATGCTGCAAACAACCTGACAGAAAATGGAGCAGGACAACCTCAACCACCTGGAACATCTGCCTTCTGCAGGTCTGCCACACCCTCAGGAGTGACATATAGTCACTGTTGTCTGTAATAAGATAAGCATCACTTGCTTCACCCCTCCTGTCTTACTCTATCCTGGCTTTGCCTCACCTTGAAATTAGAGGCCTGAGAAAGAATCTCATGTAAAGCCTTGTGCCCACAGCTGCACAGCTGGTTTGTTTCCCAAAATAAACCTCACTTCTTATTTTACAAAAGATCATAGATAGAGAAAGGTAGAGAGTTTTGACATTTAGCTTACTGTACTCATGGAAAAAATCCCTTTCTCTGCTTTGCTTTGTTTTTATTTGCTCATTTTTTAAACCAGGCTCCTTGACTGAAATGTCTTCGACAGATATACACCTAAAGACTAATCCAGCTTAAGAATCAAAGAAATGGCACATATAAATACTGTTCTCATATTTTTTCTAACCACAGGGTCCACAGGAATAGAGACTATAGGAGGTTTTACCCAAAGGACTACAGAAGACAATACATTCCAGATAGAAGCAATCTAAGAAATGAGAACACAAAGATGTTACACAGCTTCTTTTACAACTGCAGATACTGCCAACTATGATGAAACAAATCAGCTAAAGACTTCCTCATTTCCATGATGTAACATCATACACTGCAGATGTAAACACAGCAACATTTCATTACACACCTGTGAAATTAATGAGGTGCTGAAGAATCCATATATAACTACTACAACACAGCAAGTCTTGATTTACTTACTCACTTGCAATATAATTAATAGAATTCAAAGCACATTTCTCAGCCATGGTATATACTGAATAATTACCTCTCACTGCAATATTAGACAATTTTTTGCAGACCCAGCCCAAAACAACATGAAAAAATAACCCTAGTAATTATCACATCCTGACGCTCTGCTGCCATATCTTACCCTTGCTTCTGTTTATAATCAGCAGGTAATTCTTTGACACCTCTCTACCATTCTATATGATATGACAGCATATTTTCCAGTGCTTTACAAAGACACATGAGCTGCTATCACAGAAATATCCGCCTCCATGAGCTTCAGCCCACACAAAGCCCTTCTAATCTACCAGAAACATATTCCCCATTTATTGTGTACCACTTAAGACAGCAGCTGTCACAAGACAGGGGAGAAAAGCTGTGGTGCACTTGTGTTGAATCCATTTTGGAGGCAGTGCTCTCCCATTGCCAAGATGTTGTGGTGGGTGTTTATTTGTAGTTGTATGTTTAAGTTTGTCAGTTATATGGCTCATTCTTGTAACCCCCTCCCAAGAACCCTGTTCCTCCCAAGTTGGTTTAGCCCTAAGAGTTGTATCCTCCCCTGACTGCCCATCATTGTAAACCCAACCCTTTATTCCCAAACCTTCACTGCCTGTCACCACTACCCTGCCCCTACCCCTTGTCCATCACTGTAAACCCTGCCCTTTGTTCTAGACCTTTCCTTGTCAATCCCCTAACCCTCAAGGCCCCGTTGGCCTATATGACTGGTACTCTCCTTCCTCTCATCCCTGTTGGTCCCTGCATTGTAATCCCCTGCCCTTGTTCCTCCATCCTGTATTCCCCATTGGCTGTTTGTTTGTACCCGCCCACTGAGTTGCTGCTATATAAAATCCCGAGCACAGCAGTGCTTGGGGCTCTTCTGTCCCTGATCCTCTTTGGCAATCATCCTGTTCCTGGAACCTCAGAGAACCTCTTCCTCATCCTCCTCCTTTACCTGATCCTGACTGCGGTCATTACCCTGCCCTTGTTGAGCTTGTGGCTCAAAAGGTTCAGCTCTGAGAACAAACCCTACCCAGGCTGTTCCCCACTCCTGGTGCAAAGCAAGCCAGAGTGTCTCAGAGCTAGTCCAGGCTCCAGCAGAACCACATCAATTGCAGCCCCTGGAAAAATACTGCAGTTTCCTTTCCATGGCCCTAGTTGGAAACCCACTGCTTCAAACCTTTCTGCTTTTTCCTGCTTATCAACCAAAATTATAATTTGTATGGACAGACACTGTAACTCCCACCACTGGTCAGGTCCCAGAGTGTTGAGATTTATTTCTTAGACTCACGCACAGGACTCCAGCACATGCAGGCAGGTGTTCAAGGAATCCCTACAATCTCCAGGCATTCAATCATATGTTTACCCTTACCTTTGATATCATAGGCTGTCCTGTCTATCTCATTCTCACCACTTCATCAGTAGCAGTAGTGACTAACACTCCACAAATACAGAATAACTGTGAACCTGTCCACAAAACTAGCATTAAAACTCCACTGACCTGTGGATCAACCACAAACAGAAAAAAAGCAGCTCAGTGAATGATCTAGAGTTTTTTCTGTTTTAAGGGTTGCAAAAATATGAGATGGATGGAAAACTGGGGCAATTGAGTTCATGCTGCCAGCAATTCTAACAGAGTTTGTATTTTTTTTGTACTTTTTTATTTGTACTCATCTCTGCACACCAAAATGTCTCTCAGAAGCCTTTAACAGGGATCCTTGCCAAGGATGCACCTGGGTTCAAGCCCACAGTGTTATAAACAGTTACAGATGCCTATCTCCAGTTCAGGCAATATGCTGGAATCATACAGAAATGTTACTAAAAATTCCAACAGCAAAGGTTTCCAACACAAGTATCACAACTGTGTCAAACACCATCAAAGGTAATGATCACAGAGATGACAGATTTCAGCCCTAGCCAAAAAAAACACAAAATGAACAAAAAATAAGTGATGTGAAGATAAAATCATATCCTAAATATTACAAAAATCCAGCTAGAAGCATCAAGTACACACTTCAAGAAACAGAATTATAAAGAATGGATGAAGAAAGGCATTACTTGACAGTATCTGTGAACAACAATTTGCAGTTCACCTTCAAAAAGGAAAGATAGCCCCACAACTGTTACGATGATTACTCATGTCAACCAAAGTAAATGAAAAGAGGCAATTCTTTTTAGCAGCATGTTGAATTATGTATCTATACATAAGCTTTAAATGTGTATTTTAATTTCACCTGAGTAAATCACTGGAATAAATCCTACCCTTTTCAAATATCTCTGAATTTTTAATTAGCTTAATATCATAATTTCAACCAGGCAGTCAGAAACTATGAGCAACATATGATTCATATTCAGAAGCAAACACACCTGCTCTTCAACAACATTTCGAATTACTGGCTCATTTTACCCCTTACATTGCATTGAAGCCAATTTGGGTCATACTGTTTTTAGCTGGTGATGAGTCCTTTCAGCTCAGAAATAATGTATAAGAAGTTGCTGTGTTGTCAGTTTGAAAGACATTTTCAAATGCACTGTGGCAAATTGAATACATTACCAAAACACATCACTTTACTTCTGATACGCCTCACTTCACTATGAGCTTCCACCAGACAAGGTTTTGCCAAGAACATTTAGGCTTTGATTTGAAGCACTACTCCACCATTTCATTGTCTTAGGTCTGTGTCATAATGATTGAGGAAGTGATACCATATACTAAATGAAACAAAGTGCTTATTTCTAATGTGAAAGATAACAGAAGAACAAACAAACATGGGGTTAGAATACTTAGGTGTCCTTTAAAAACTGCAGCAAACTGCAATGAGACAATGAGGAAAGCCTTTACTGAACTGCCTCCTGTTCCTGAAAGCACTACGTGTTTTAGGGGTAATCAGTGAAGCAACAGGAATCGTGCTTCAAAGGTGGTTCATCACCTCTCTACTCTGAGCGTTTAGTCTGGCCAGGACAGACACCTTCAGAAGGCTGAAGCTGTTCTCACAGATCTGCTGTGCATCTAGCCACTGAAATATGCATATGACATATGATGTATCTGCTGAAGTTTTCAAACCCTCCAACACAACTAAAATGTGACAAATTCTCATACACTCATACATGAATGCCCTGTTCATTCTCAAACCAGCCTGTATGTCAGATCATCATTATCTTGATTTGTAGCCTACTAGTAAACTCTATACATCTTCAAAGAAAAACTGCCTTCTGGTTCAAGTTGTAAACATTTCATCCATAGAAGCTATCACCTTCTGACATCTATCTCTAAATTGCTTGATATAATGAGAGAGTACCATACCTGCTATGCTTCTTTTAGTTGGTGTGCTAACTCCTATTGTAGATCAAAACAATACAAAAGCCATGAAAAACACAGGAGTCAAAATATGGTTATGTCCTCCATTTATCAATTTTAAACCATCACTTCAACAGCTTAGAAAAATCTGTGCTCTAGATATGAAAGTCCCTTTACAGCTATAAGAAAAAAGAATGTTCTAAGATCCTTGGGTGAAAGAATCACAGGCAGAGGAGCTGAAATCTGGCCTGAAGTCCTGGGTAGGCAGGGCACCTTTGGGCAATGCTGGCAGTACCATATTGTCACATACACAGAACAGATCTCTAGTATCCTGCATCCTTCTGAATGTACTGATATCTCAGAGTAACATGTTTTAGGAAGGAATGAGCAAATTATACATAATGCTGGGTAACCAGCAGGAAGGATTAGCAGCTGGGGACCCATGACAGGTGGGGCTCTGAGGTAGGAATGCCTTGCATTTCTTCCCAGTGATATTGCCAGTAGTTACTGCTGAATGGCAGGAGACTTTGGAGATGTTTTTCTATTTAAAACAAAGCTACAGGCAAAAAAAAATATTAAGTACTCAGATTTATTCTAGATGAGATGAAAATATTAATGTCCTAGTTCATTCTTAAATAATCATAAACAATGCTGACAACTGGAAACTATGGGCTTTTAGTATTCGCTAATTTGACTACATCTATAGAAGTATTTAGCAGTTTTCAGAAGCTACTTAAAGCAGATTTATTGACAACTGGGCTTAAGTGACTTTAATAAACACACAAGTTACTGCACAATCTCTGGGTTACAAGTGGTTTCACTAATTTAATTGTCATAGTTATTACTCTGTTTTTTTTCCTTCCTAAAAAAATTCACCAATTATAACTTCATCCATACTACAGCATACAACCTGCATTAACAATCCACTTCATATCCAAAAATAAATACATGTGTAAACAGTTATTAACAAATGTGCAGTGCAAAAAAAAAACCCATCATCGAGTTAGGTAAGTAATATATAACCTTAATAAATACAAATCAAAATAAAATTCCAAATCTGCTAAATAAAGAAAATAATAAGAGTCCTATATAGAGTTTGATGAGATCCCTTTCTCCTTATTTAAGGTAGACAAGGAACCTGCTCTTTGTGATACAAACTGAAAGGTTTGAGGCTGTCAGAAGCAGATTTTGAAAAAGAAAAATTTGGAAACAGGCAGAATCTAATAATGAATAATGAGATATCTTTGAATAGGCTGTGATTCTACAAAAACTGTGACTTTGAAACAAATCAAATATTAATACTTTTATAACTTGAAGTGAAAAGCAATCATCTAAATTCTGGTCTAATTTGCACAACAAATTTAGTAAAAGTAAAAGGAAACCTTGAGCTTGCACTACAGGAAACTGGTGGAGCAAATATTTTTCATTTCATGTCACTTCTAATTAACTAAAAGTGCATGCTAGAAGCAAAAGTATTTTATCCCTGATAAAATTCAACATGAAAAGTTTTAGACAAGATAAATTTTCAGTGCAGAAAAGGCAGAAATGGAACAGCCATATCTTCACTGGAGAGAAAACTTCAAGAAGAATGAAAAGAATTACTTCTTCCACATACAGTACTTCTCATTACCAAAGAAGGTGGTTTTCTTTTTTTAAAGTAAAGCTTTACCTTTCTCACAATGACTTCCAGTGAATCCAGAAGGGCAGAGACATTTGTTAGGAGCTATACAAGTTCCACCATATCTGCATCCTTCTTCACAGAATGCTGCAAGATAAAAGGAATATATGGGTAATACTTAATTTATTTAAATATATATTTGTAGGATAGTAAGAAAAACATCTAAATTCTAAGCAATTAACAAAATTTAGCACATTAAAATACAGTCCTCCTGCAGACTCAAAGAGAAGTAACTCACTAAAATGACAAGAGAAAAAATCTCAGATTATGCTGTAGGGAGACCATAATCTGAGAGGAGGAATTTGGGGAGGGGAGGGGAGGGAATGGGAGGGGAGGGGAGGGGACTTTTCTAAATTGCACTGGTAACCTGAGTTACCAGGACCCTTTCTACAGCTAAGAGCAGGCCCTACCCCTGACACACTCCCTCAGTATTTATTGAACTTCTCAAGTCACTGAGTGGGTTTGACTGCACTTATGAGAGAAGTTACAATTAATATTTAAACAGAAGCTCTCTGTACCTAAGCTAATAACAGATTTTCACAGTGTTTCCTGCAAGCTAAAATCAGAGGTGGAGTGTTGGCAAAGAGATGTTATGAATGCTATGAAAAGGCTTAAAGTGCTACATAACAGAAGAAATGTTTAAGATTTATTTTCCACTACACTAAAAAGAAAAATAAAGTGAATAGAGTTCTAGGCATTAAAAAGATCCTTTTGCAATTGTTAACCACTTACAGGCAAAAGAGCACATAATTGTATCTCATGACTGAACTGATAGGCACATCTGCCTTGCTGTAAATATGTAATTCATAGCATGCCATACTGTTTTATGGAGGAGAAGAGACAAGAGAAGAGAACAAGACTATAGTAGAATATTGTAAGCACCACTGGAGCAAGGCAGTGCTGTGGAGAAAGCACAGTCTCACTTCCCCCCATCAATGCACACACTCCGTATGGGAATCTTCTAAAATATATTTTGAAACCGGGCAATTTCGGAATGAGAAGAAGAAAAATATGGTTTAAGAGTAGTTTTAGGGTTTTTTTTGCATACAAATATTTGTAAGAAAGTGTAATTGTGCAGAAAGCTGAAAGTACTTGTAAGAAATACAACTCAAAGAATACAAAACCCATGATGAGACTCTAAAAATTCCTTCCAGAACTCTTGAAAGAATGTTTACTCACCTTTAGTCTCAGTATTCTCAGAGAAGGTGTAAGTTAAATTCTACATATATATGTTTTCTGGTTTGAAATTGAGAGTAAAGAGAGACTTCTGTGAAGTAATAATAAATTTCTGCACAACATCAAAAGAAGCAGAATTTGTGGCAGAGCAGATATAAAGCAAAAATTTAAAAAAAAAAATATTGACAAAAGAAGTGAGTAGTTAATCCTTAACATATCCCATATTACACTGGGAAAGAACGCATATTACACTGGGGCTCTTGAAAGAATTCATAAAGGGGAAAAAAAGATGACATTTATTGTCTATATCAATCATGCATGTCCACTGAAAGTTTTAAGTGCTGATAGGGATAGGTAGGTAAGAAGGCTTCAGTTAGAGCTCTCATGCACTTTCTTTGCCACCATAATGGATACTACCAACTTAGTACTGTGAAATAATCTGCTTCTTAAAATAAATCCTGTTAGGAGGTCAGAAAAGTGAGGTGCCTTCTCTTCAAAAGATTTGTAGCAGGACTGGTCATGTAAAAGAGGTTCCCCTTAGAACTTATGTGTTATGTCAGTGCAGGAGCCAGACTAACATCCACAGGCACAGCCAAGTGTACCATTCACATCTGGGAGAAAGGCTGGGATGCCTGTCATGGGCCAAACCTCTATCATTCTATTCCTTCCTACAACTACACCTCCTATATGCATATTCAAATGTGCTAGCTCTTATTTGTCAAGTAATTTGAAATGCTACTATCCTTTATATCTCCCATCTTAACAATTTACAGGGAAAAAAAACCACAACCAAAATAATTGCTCAGGGACACCCTAAGGAACTTCTGCACTACAGATTGCTGTGAGAAAGGATTTTGTACTGCCCAGGAGTTATCCAGGCACCAGCTTTTTATACAGATGTTGAAGGATGAAACTGAGGAAGAAGCTGAGCAATGGCTGCAGGAGAAAGAATACAACTCTCCTTTTCAATTTTTGTAGATGCTGAAAGATCCTCCGCAACACAGACTAACTGTGCTTGTTCTTGTCACTCAGGCAAAATCCACTGGTGGATTTATGGGATGTGGTTCATTCTTGCATTTTTATGCAAGAGGAAAAAACCCCACACCCCAAGGAAGACTGCCAGAATTATCTTGCTGATTCCCAGATGGTTCTTGTACAAACCATCTCATTCCTGCATTGTAAAGGCTTGCAGAAAATAGAACATCAAACCCACAAATCTCAGAAGACAGTTAAAAAATCAGGCTAAAGGCTACTGTCCTTAACTGCTAAAAAATAATCTCACAGTACTACATGCAGTACTGATAGCACTCCCCTGAATAATAAAAATGCTCAATACCTCTAAAATAGGTTTGAATTACATTTCAATATACAGTTTCAGTTGCTAGAAATTTTACCAGACCTCATTTATTTCAACTCTTTTCTTTAATAGTCCTGCCTCTGGACTATTAAAGAAAAGTTAACTATTATAAAGACTATTAACTTTCTTTTAACATGTTTTCTCAAATTAATTAATTTCCAATAATGAGGTTTTTCCTTTACAGCAGAAGCAGAAGAAATTAAATAAATTCCTTACATCCCTTCTGTACCTCTGCCTTATGGACAAGAGGACCCAACAAGGACCAACTCAGCAACTGAGTAGGAAACCAACTGGAGTGCTCATGCCCTCCTGAAGCTATTTGCTTTGGGACTTATGCTTTGTTATATGTCATATATAACAAATATATCTCTGGGATATAGATTTCCACTGTGGTTTGGACCCCTCAAAAGCAGTAGTCTATTTGGGGGTGATGGAATTACCAGTACCACAGAATCAGCAGTTATAAATCTTGATTGCAGACTCTCTCCTACTCAAAGTTAACAAGAAAGACAAATCATTGCTGGATCAAATATTGCTAATATATTCCCGTAAGAAGATCCTGTCTCTGAAATTATTTGCAGGCTGGCAACCTTGAAAAGAAGGAGAGGGGTTACTGAATTTACCATAAAGGTTTTATCAGGAAAATTAAGTGAAGATGCCATTAGGGTAAAGTCTACACAAGTAAACTTGTATTGTTTAGATGCTTATTCAGTATTCTGTATGTAAAAGAAACAATCTATTGATTTCAGGAGGCTTCTGCCAAAGTCAACAGAACTCTCTAATGCCAACAGATTTCTCCCTCCAAAATAAAAGCCTTTATTATATAAAGACCTTTCCTAAACAGACATAATTTCTCTGCAGAGGAGGGATTTTATTTCTGATGCACATCCCCTTTGATGATGCATCTGTGTAGAACAGAAACAGCCAAAAATAAAGGTCTGCAGATACATCATTTTTGTGATGATATTGGAGGGGCGGGTGAGTCTCACTGCAGAGCTCCACAAAGAGCAGCATGAAAGCACCATGCTCCTGGACATGCACAGGCTGCATTATTCTGGCTTTTGTATGGCAGCACAGTACACTTCTTCACTGGGCTAACATAGTAAAGCAGATACTGCAGCATGGAACCCTCAAGTCGAGCAAATACTTCTCACTTTCAAGTGTAGTACAGTAGATATTACAAAATATTTATACTTGAATATATAAAACTGTTTTAGTGAAAAAAAAAAGAAATAAACCCAAATAATAACCCTACAAATTTAATGGAATGTTACTTGACTGAAGAGATACAAAGGTCACCTTCCCAAATAAATAATATATATTATTTTTTTATATACTAAATGCCTGTGAAGTAAAAAAAAATGGACATTCAGGAAGGGCAAGAAAGGGGTCAGGCACAGACTGCCTGGGTAAACAAAAATATGCAGTGTTGGAAGAGAGATGGGCTAGTGTAACTATACAAGGAATTTGATAATCAAATGATGGAAGGACCACAATTTCATCGGCTGACTGGATTTACTCAGACAAGTATACACAGGGGTGCAGTTGGTAACAATCCAACTATGTAAGCCAAATACCAGAATAATCAGATGATACCAGTTGCTCAGGTGGGTTTAGAGGGCAGCTGAGAAAGTGAAGAGAGAGCACACAAGTAAAATAAATGAGCAATAGAGGCTCTGCTCTTCTTCTCTGTATTCAAGTGTGACACTATCATCTATAAAAGTACAAAACTCTTTTTGGTTCAATGAACTACATCCATTGGACACAGGGTGCGACTTATATCACACACGGTCTGTCAAATGCCACTGGAGTCCTTTTACAGCTGGCTGGAGTCAGAGAAGGACAAATCTGGCAGGAATGAACTTTGGGCAAAAGAATGGTCCTGGAAAATTTTCTTCCAACAAGTTGAAGCAAGAAGGGGAGTGTGGGTCAGGTCTGGCAGTCAGGATGCAAACACATCTGAGAGTGGAAGACAAACTCACAGCTAGGCAGCTCTCACTTTTGTGAGGGACTTGCAACCCAATTTATGCTTCGAATTTTGTGCGGTATTTAGGAGGGTTGCGCCGTTTCAGAAGAGCCTAAAAATTTAAGGTTTTCTATCAGCTGATTGTAAAGCTATTATTCTTGAATTGTTTTTCTAGAAATTTCACATACAAAATATACTTTGCAAATGTAATTAGCATAATTGCCACCTAGTGTAGTGAAAACTCCAAATCCTGGTAGTACGAAATGTGTAAGTAATGAGAGCTAAATTTGAATAAAGATCAATGAACTCAGAATTTAAGTTAGGAGATGAGGGTTTTTAAAAGAACTCAGAAAAGCGTGGAGGAATTCCATCAAATTTGGCAGGCAACACACAGTGAAAGACAGAAAAACAGGCAAAATAGAAAAGTCCCTAGCAGGATTATGAAGAATAACACATATATCAGGAAGAAATTATGTAAAATATAATAGGCACACACACATACAATGTGTTAGTTTGTGTGTCTATGTATACACTTGTGTGCTACATAATATTTATTGAAGTAGTGAACTAATATTTTAGAGTTTGTCAGTAGGCTATTTCAGCTGATATAGCAGTGAATCTTTCCAAGTTCCCAGTGCTCTATCACACAGCACTTGCAAAATTAAGATTTAGGTGAATTTGGAAGGTTGAGCATATCTCTCAGAAGGCTCTGAACTCTGAGCCCCTTCTTTACTGTTAAATGATACTAAATTCTCTGCTTGCTTGGTTTTTTGCTTGACTGATAGGTCAACTTAAAGTTACCCTCTCTGATTAATACGTTTTCACCTAAAATCTTTTCTAATGTACAAACAGGCTATATTTAATGAAATTCATTCAGAGATCATATTGAATAGACAGAATCTGTCCCCTCTGCTCCCTTGATAAAATGACAGATACAAAACCCTTATTAATGTCAACCTTATTTTATGGCTCTGAAGACAGATATGTGACAATTTTGAAAAATATATTTGAAAAAGATCAATAGAAGCAGTGAGGGACAAAAGCAATGTAATAAAAATTGTCCTGTGATATATTACGCTTTTGAAAGCATCTCTCACATCCCCAGATAACTCTGTGCTGAATGAATATTCTTGTTGCCATTTTACTGCTCTGCTTCCTCAAGGCTAGACTCTTCAATATTTTTAGTGCACCATTTTAAGCCAGATGCAGCTGTCTCTCTAGTAACCTAATAATGAGCATGACAAAATAGAGCAAAATACTTCTTCCACAAACCATCCCAATATCATGTTTCAAAATTCAGCTCAACAATTTAAACTGCAAAACTAAACTGAAATTTACTTTGAGAGATGACATGACGGTTTTTCTTTGCATCACATAAATGTGCTTGTTATACTCCCTATTTGTTTTAACAAATGGGTATAGAATAATTTATATTTACAAACATAATACTGCTTCTTTAGAAATCAGCAGATTTCTAAATTAGAATTTCATTTAGAAATGCTTAATCAATCCTAAATTAAGGATAAGGAAGTATGTTCCAGAAGCACAACAAAAGCATTTTCTCTTGCCTGATCTATTACCACAACTTTGTAAAGACCTTACTTCAAATCTCACTGAACTCACTGAAAAAAAAAACTGAATTCAATAACAGCACATGCAATCTGAGATCTGCTTGGCTGTAGTGCAGTATATGGAATATATGACAACATAAAAATAATTTTCCAGCAACATACATATTACAGATCTCTCATCCCAGCGTTCCAATCCATATAAGCATACTCTGTAGACACATTCAGCAAAAGAATAGCTGGATTACCCCTAATGTAACAGGTGTATATTTTTAATTTGCTCTTCTTGCCTAGCCTTGTAGCACTGACAGGCATCCTTGCCAATAAAACACAAGCCTGGTTACCAATGAGAAACATTCTGTCTCAGTGTGAGAGATTTACTCTATATTGCTAAAAAAAAAAAATCTATCCAAGCACCCTCAAGTAACTGCGTGTTATGAAAAACACCAGAATGTTCAATAAGCTGTAACAAAAATGCCTACAATTTTAATAAAACATTGTATTGAGGTGATTCTCTATATTGAAAAACTATCTTTTGAAATTGTAGAGAAACTTTAAGAAAGCATTTTCAGTCATGGCTGGAAGTGAGGATGTTAATTGCATGCAATCATAGCCTCTAAAGTCTCAAATTCAGCAATTTTTTTTTAAGGTTGCTCATGCCTTATTGTAAACAAAATTGAATCTGAAAAACAGTCCCTTGTTTTGACAGCTGCATGAAATATGCAATAGCAAACCAAGAAATATTGATAGCATTTAAGTATCTGAAAGTGACATTAATTTGAGGAATTAGATGAAAATGGGAAATAAATGGGCAATGGGACTTTCAGGTCTGGATCAGGCATGTGTAAAGACAAGTAATTTACAAATAATTTACAAAGACATTAAGAGACCTTGAGCTGTTTCTTTTTATACAAGCACACTAAAATTCAGATGTTCTCTCTAACTGTCTTAGTATTATACTTACACTGCAAGTAACAGCTATAGTGGTGTCTCTGAAAACCTTCTCTAATGGGCTTTTTCATAACCTTTCAAATCTCACCCATTCTGCCAATATACTCCACAAAAAAAAAAAAAAAAAATTCCTTTTTCAAAACTGGATCACATTCTATTGACCAACACCAGAAGGACAGGAATTGTCAGTTCCAGAGATCAGAGTCCTCTGCTTACACGAGAAGGACTTAAGTAGGTGAAACATTCAGAGCTCCCGACAATATCCTCCAGCCCTCACTCCTTTATCAGGAGAGATGCCATGTTAGATACAGACATTTCCCCATTAAGGAACAGAATTAACAGTTAATCTCAATTTACAGATCTATCTTACCTTACAGTCTCTAACAGACAGAGGCCTGAATTCACTAAAGATGCTGCCAAGAAGGCAGTCAAGGGATGAAAAGCCTTGGATCCCATAAGTAATGCCCCATGGCACTCTGTCTCAGTTCAGATCAACTTTATACAAGGGAAAGAAAGAATAACAATGAGGAAGGGTGGGAGTGGCAGAGTGTAGTGGTTTAGATTCCCCAGTTTGGTGCTGGTCAATGCACCAAATAATGTGGTGGGTTTAGCACTGGCTAAAATCACCAGGACACTTACTCATTTCTTGTTGTGAGATATGGATTAGGAGAAGGGCAAAACAGGCTTAAAAGGTATAAAGAAATTGTATTAATAGAACTAAAATAATAAGGAGAATCAAAATAAAACCTCTGGAACACTTTCCCTCCCCCTGCCCAACTTCTTTCCTTACCCAAAGCAGAGACAAAACCTGGGAAGGTAAAGCAGTACCAACTATAGTATAGTCTTTCATCAGTTGTTTTCTCTTGCTATGCCATGGAGACTTCCCCACAAGAAACAGTTCTCTTATGGCTTTTCATTTCCACAAACAGCAGCTGCCTATGGCAGAAAAGTTCTGCCATTGTGAAATTTCTCCCATTTTCACAGCCCTCCTAGAGGTGTGTCCATGGGCCATGAACTCATGGGGTATTATTTTAAGGATGAGTTGGTCAAAGGCAAAGGTTCTCTTCATCTGTCTCTGTGATCATCTCCAGGAACTTCTCTCCCTGGGGGCAAAGGGTCTCCATCACTGTCATCTCTCTGTCTCGCTGTTCAAGCTTTTCATGAGATCACAGCTATTCCAGCATCTGCTTGGCTTCATCAATGGATGCCTCTGCTCATATCTACAGTTTGAATATGTCATCCCCCCATACTCTCTCATGAATTAAAGGGGATATTTCACTGTATCATTGTCCATCTCCATGGCCGTATCAAAAGAATGTTTCAGCCCAACACTAAGGCATTTCCTCATTGACCTTCCATTTAGGGCTTTACTCTTTCTTTACTGACCTTGGTGTCTCCGCGTTTTATTCTACGTGTCCTCACTTTGTCCTTTTTTCCCAACTGTGGGGAGACTTGTGGTCTGCAGGTCTCATCTGTGCACTGCAGATGTGGGCAGTGGCCACAGCAGTCACGGTGTTGGATTTCAGGCTGCACTGGACCCCTCCCTCTGCCCGGCAGCTGCTGGGGGGCGGGCGGGCCCAGCTTGGCCTGGAGCTGTCTGTGCGGGCCAGGGGGTTTTGTGTCAGCAAGATGTCAGCAGCTGTGGCCCAGCCCAGCCTGGGGCTGGATCCCCACAGCCTCCATACCCTGCCTGGGATTCACTGGGGTCCGGCCCGGCCCCCTCCCAGGCCACACAGGCCATGGGGGAACAGGGCTGGCCCCAACAGAGCTCAGTTACCTTCTGAGGCTGGAAGCCAAGAGAGAGTTTCCAGGCTTGCTGTTTTTAAAATGTGGATCTCACAGAGTCAGATCTAATTTCTAAATGGTTCAAAATGTTGTAATTTCTCAGAACTAGCCAGCTGTTGGCCTTTTCCAGGCACAGAGGAAGCTCCCAGCAGCTTCTCTCAGAGAAATCACTTCCATGCGTGGTTTCATACTTCTTCCCCAAATATCAGTCAATGTGAAACCACCACATGGAGGAAGAGAGATTCAAACACAGTGCTAAAACATACCACACTAAATAATGAATTCTCTCCTGTAGGTCTGCATAATTTTTGCACTCCTACATCTCTTCTGACTTTTGCAGTTGATTAATCAAAAGAGAATGCAAATAACTATTAATTGGAGACAATCTCTGTTCTTACGTGCACTTTAAATGATAAACCTTTTCTGTAGCTGAAATATTACCACAGTAGCAGATTATTCTAAAAAAATAAAGTATATTTTTATCAATTATTTTAATTTTCCCCATGACAAAAGACATGTTCATCTCAACACCAGGATTTACCTGAGATAAACTTACCAAATTAGTTTTATCCATTACAAAGGAGACCAAACTTCAGTATTTTGCCTTCTCAAAGAGACATCAGGTTTTTCAATAAGGATAAAAGAAGCCCTGAAAAGTGATATTGTTCTTACCGTTCCAGAGAAATTTCAGTCTAAAAGCAGATTGCTTTCACTCAAGCTGGTGTGACAGCAAGTGTTATACACACCACCATCAGCTTTTTAATCATCATAATATGTTGCCTTTAAATAAATCCTTTCATCTCAAGCTTTTATACATTATGAACAATTAAGCCTTAAAACCCCCAAGTGAGGAAGAAGCATTAAGAGCCTGAACCTGCCAGGAACTTCTACAGAACAGAGTTAACTACAGAAATATAATTTAATAAAGAATGCATTTAACAAGTAAGAACAGAAAAGCAAATATAATCTTTGTGTGTATAATCTTTGAATGAGCCAAGAGCATTTCAGAAACCCAAGGGGCCACCCTCTCTGTTAGCGGCAATTAGTAATCTATACCAATTTACACCAATTTACAGTGCCTAAGAATTTACCCTCTAAATTGTTTGAGCTACAAGACTCAAAGGAGTACATCACTGTCACGACTTATAAAACCATACTGCTGACTTGTGTCTTTGCATGCACATGTAATCACGCAAGTATTTCAGCTGATATCTAGAAAACATGCATAATATCGACTTGATTTTGCTACCTATTCCCTGTCTCTAATTGTATTTTCTCTAGAGAACTCAGTAGTAACATGTTGGAGAATGGCAAACCAAAAAGAAAATGATATACAGATCCTTGGTTGCTTTCTACAGAATAGACACCTTGGTCACCAATCTGACTTCAGTGATTCTGCATCAGTGCTTTCTCTATTTTGCCATATAGGCTCCAGCATAATTTCTTGTACCTAACTGAAGTTATGAGAAATCCCTACAACTAGCTCTAGCGTGCCTTTAGATTGGATATACTGGGAAAAATTTCTTCATGAAAAGGGTTGTCAAGCATTGCAAGAGGCTGCCCAGGGCAGTGGTGCAGTGACCATCCCTGGAAGTATTTAAAGGACATGGGGACATGGTTTAGTGATGAGATAGTCAGTGCTGGGTGAACAGTTGGACTCAAGGATCTTGTAAGTATTTTCCAACCTTAACCATTTTATGATTCTGTCAGAGGTGCTGGAACTTCCCAGAAGCACAGTACTCAAAGCTTGGAGTGTCTGGCCAAAATTTTCTTTCGTAACATATGCAAAACACTCCAGATACTGTTTGTTTGCTGCCCAAACTGGTAACAGAGCTTCAGGAGCACCAGGGGACAGATGCTGCCTATATTTTTTAGTATTTTGGATTCATTTAGGATGATATAGTTCAACATAAATTTGAAATACCTTTCTTATGCACTAGTCTGCTAATGGTACACAGTTTAGTTTCAGTGTAGAAAAAATAAAGCGTCTTAAAAGACAGCTCCCATAAAATACAGTGTGCATCCCTAATGGAATATGATTTCAAAACAGTTCCACCTTCTTAGGGTATCTCATTACAATGTTTAGATTGCAAAAACAGACTATCGGAATACTTCCTATATTTCTTGGCAATGCAGCATTTAATTTTATGGTGCATAAAATGCATTTCTCCTAACAGATGTATCGGTTCCCTAATATCATGACTAAACTGCTTCATATCCATAAATGCTGTGTGGGGAACTAGCTATTTTCTCCTAACATCCTGCTTCCCTGAATAACAACAAATTTAGTTTTCACTGCTCTTAAGAGATTTGATCACATGCATACCATATATATTCTAATATACATTTTGTGATTATGCACACAAAGTGTTCCAACAATGCATTCTAAAGTGAGTAAGAATGACAAGACTGTTTATAGATAAGAGATAACTAAAATAAATAATTTTTGAAAAGTGCAGTATCAAGAAATTTTCCACAAAATTAAATTCAGCCTTTTAGCTTGTCAGAGGTTAGTCCCCTTCCCAAATCAAGATTAAACATCCTGTTTAATTGTGTCCTGTCAAAAAAATTAGATTTTGTTCTGCATTGGAAGATTTTAGAATGGAGAAATATAATTTCAATATTTCATAATTAATTCAAGGAAAACCATGTGCATATGTTTCACAGTTGAGGTGAATGACTGTGAGGAACCACCAGAACCACACAGCAGTTGTACCATTGCACAGATCCTGCAGACATGCTACAAACAATAAGGCCCAAGAAGTGATCTGGAAGAAGACAAAGAGACAGCTATATGACATGATTTGGGGAAATTCTTCCCTATATAAGTTGTGATATGAAATAAGGTAAGATTTGTTTGCTTCTTAGCTTTTTCCAGTTGCCTGCTTTGTGATTTGCTTTGGCAAAGGAGAGTGAGGTTTCTGAATATCTGTCCATGCATGTTTCTGTTCTCAATATCCTCATCCTGAGACTTTCTGCAAAATGGTAACAGCAGCTCTGGCAGATGATGAGCACCTGACTTTATAAACAACAAATTCAAGCTCCCCTAGTCCTGCCCAATGATGCAGCTTACTTACTGGATCTGTGAGTGGTTTTACTAAATCTTCTAAAAACAGTTTACAAAAGCATATTACTTGAATCTGCAAGTATCCTCTTAAAAGAACAAGCAAATGAGCTCCACAAAGTGTGTATTCTTTGAAATAAGTCACAAATCATAGGAGTGACTTCTGTGAGAATTAACTTTAGTGAAATACTTGGGTTCAAGCATAAACAGACAGCGACAAAAGAAATATCTGAAGACAAAATTAAAATTATTAGTTTGAAGTTTTGATGCAAAGGCATGTCAAATATTTCAGCACCATGAGCAACGACGATGTGGACTAGAAAGGAAACTGCTTCATTCAGGTCATGTTTATTTTATCTATCAAGTATAAACTATGGTAAATGAGAATGTACTTTGCAATGCATTGGCATATTGTTTTGATACTCTTGTTCATATGAAAACGTCACTCATCAGGTATAAGAAATAAAGCAATGCCATGTCGTAATTCAATAAAATAATCAGAAACATAATACACTGTAGTATATTCTCTCATTCAGTACCTAGTCTTCATGTGCCTTACTGGAAATCAGCGTACAATAAGCATTATTCTACATGACAGTTTGTTTAACACCAAAGCATACTACTCAAGCCAGGAATGAGATATATGTATGTGTAGTATGGAGATACATATATCAGATAGAACAATTTTGCTTATTTTGAAAACGTTAGTGTTTATTTCAAAGATACACATCTGACCTGCTGTAAAGCAGCTCTGTGGAGAAGAACTTGAGCATCCTAATGGAAAACAAACTGTCCAAGATACAGCAGTGCCCTGTGGCCAAGGAGGCCAATGGTATCCTGCAATGCTTTAGGGAGACCATTGCCAGCAGGTCAAGGTTGGTGATCCTGCCCCTCTACTCAGCCCTGGTGAGGCATATCTGGAGTGCTGTGTCCTGTTCTGGGCTCCTCAGCACAGGGGAGACACCGAGCTCCTGGAGTGGGTCCAGTGGAGACTAACAAAGATGACAAAGAGATGGAGCATCTCTCTAAGGAGGAAAGGCCAAGGGAGCTGGGCCTGTTCAGCCTTGAGAAGAGCTGACTTGAGAGGGGAACCTGTTAATGCAGGGAGATGTCAGAAGATAGACCAGGCTCCATCTGCTCAGTGGTGCCAGGCAGTGAGATGAGAGGCAATGGGCAGAAACTGATGCATGGAAGTTCCACATGAATATGATGAACAACTTTACTGTGCAGGTGACTGTATATTGGAACAGATGCCCAGAGAGGGTGTGGAGTCTCCCTCAGTGGAGATAATCAAGCACTACCGGGTTCCAATCCTGTGTCATATGCTCTGGGATGACCCTGCTTGAGCAGAGAGGCTGGAACAGATAATACACTGTGGTCCCTTTCAATCCTGTCCATTCTGTCATTCTGTTTCCAGTAACACAAGTGTAAAGTTAATAATATGCCTAATAATATCAGGTAGAAAATAAAAGCAAAGCATCACAAATACTTAAGTCATGTGTTGTTTCACTAATACAAATTCCAGCAGACTAAAGGTACTTTTCAAGTATCTTCCTCTCCGTTCTAGTGAAAAAAAAAAAATCATTCCTGAGATCTTAAACTTACAGTGTTCTCACACAAGTGGCTACATATAGAAGTAATTTCTGTTTAAAGACACTTTTTGTGTTAAGTAAGATTTGACTTTTAAAAAAAAGTATATGGTTTCACTGAGCAGCACTCAATTAGTCATTTGTAATGTACACTGACAAAACAAGTCAAATTTTGGGGAAAATATAAGTCTCTGAATAACTCTGAAATTTTATTCACACTGTTATGTTGTTGCTGTTTTCTTTTTTTTTTCCAAAAAATCTCCCAGTAGAATTACCAGGTGTGTTCTACACTATGAATAATACTGCATAGCAAAAAGAAATTAGATCACTTACAGTGTACATAATCTGTCATTAATAGCAAACAAAACTATTGCTGCTGGATAGCACCAGATTAAGACGTCCTGTTTCTGTATAAACAGAAAACTTGAAATAAAAATATATACTGGACAGAAAGCAAGCTTCTAGTTAAAATTACTGTAACTCCTGTGCACTGCAGCCGACATGTCAACATTTCAGGAATTGACATTTTATTATCAGACTAGAAATCTGATAATTGTACAGCCACCAAATGGGCTTGAAGAAAGTAATGGGCAGCAGCACCAAACCTATACAGAGCGAGAAATCTGCTGCATGGGAGTGCACAGCCTGACAGGCTTGTACTTCTGAAAGTAATCCAGAGTTTGAAGTCATCTATTTAACCACAAAATAGTGTCAGTAACAATTCCTCAGTCTGCCCTGCAGTGTACTGCCAAAGACTACTACAGCCATCAAAAATAAACTTTTTAAATTGTGCTCTATATGGCACATTAGCCAGCACAATAATTCTCAAGTTCCAGGGGGTTGGCAGAACAAAAGCTATAGGGCAAGATAAAGACGGAAATTCTTACAGTGGAGTGTCAGATACAAGAAATACTGGGATTTTGCTATTTCCATGAAGAAGCTCAGCTTTTTCAGGGTCCACAACCCCATTTACTCAATTGACCAAAATCAGGGTATTTAAAGACACATTTAAGACATTTAGCAGCTGAATGAAGATACTTAAGAATTAATTTATTTTTGTTGTTTCCAAAACACACATAAAGGAACAAGATACTTTTGTATCAGTTAGAAACTCAAGGGAATTTAGCCAAGGTCATTCACCTATTGTATTTTGTTACTGTTAAATAAATCAACAAATCTAGCATCACAATACAACTTCTACAGTGACTTAGATCTACCTCTGTTGTCCTGCTGAGGAGGTACTTCAGTGAAATGGGAATGTTTCTCAGAGCTGAACCAAATGAGATTACAAGATTTGCCATGTGCAAACTTGTAAGAAATCTGAGTCAAACGAAAAATGTTGTGACAGACCAGGAGCAAGACAAAACAAGGTATCCTTTGGGAACAGCAAATAGTCAAAGCATTGATGGAAAATTATACTGTTCATTCATGAAAAAGCAAAACCTCACAAGGAAATAACAAAACAGCCCCCCAAATAATTCAAACACAAAGAAAAACAGAGGTAGTTTCTCCAAGCTGAAACATTTCAATGTATTCTCTAGAATATAAAATTCATATATTGAACCTTAGTGCTTCACTAACATGTTTGTGCCAAATAAACCTGTAGCAATAAAAAAAAACCCAAACCTGTAGCTGTAAAGCATTGCTTTACATTAGTAACTACAATTTGGTGCTGCCAATACTTTTGATCAGGGGGCAGGAACAGTTGATAATGTGACCTAAAACAATATTAAATATACCCAGTTGTATTAGAAAAGTGTTGCAATGAAGTTAATGTTTTACATTTGCTTATTATAGCAAATACTTCCCTAAAAAAACCAAAAAAACAAAAAACAAGCCCACCAACACCAATAACGACAAAAACAATGCCATACACTAGGGCACAGACATACAATGAAGTGTAAATTTAACATATGAGCACCTTGATTATGTGCTGAGTAAGATCATGCAGGTCAGGTTCAGAGAGGTTGCCTTCTCTACTGTCCTAACCCCTGGGTGTTTTAGTCTCCAAGAAAAAAAAAAGTAAATATGCTTAGTGATGTAAGGAAACCTGAATGTGATCTCAACTGGTTTCTAAGAGCTTTGGCATCACATTGGGAAGTCTCTCTAAATCCTTGCAGTACTGAAAAGGGTTTTTCCTTTTTTTCTTTCTTTTCTGAATAGAGGCTATACCTCTATTATTGTTAACTTGTGGGTAACAATCTTCATGAGAATATCCATACTGAAGGGGAAGAAATCCTGAAGCCAAGATGTTAGTAGAAGAATCAGTTTGAGAAGTCTCTGGGGTGAGGAAATAAGCACATAGAACAGCTAACAAACATAGAACTTTTGTTTCCACTTGGCCAGTGTTATGAATAAAATCAGCCAAATTTTATCAATATGGATTTTATTGAAAAATTTGTAAAATCGAATTATGGAAACAACACAATCACAGTCAGTATCAAGCCCGGGATTGGCACTGGGTGAACTCTGAACTAGCCTCTATCGCACTGATTCCCCCAAGTTCACAACCTGTCTTTTGGAGAGCTGCGTTATATACAGTTTTTTCAGTTTGAGGTGTGATAAATGTATCTATGAATAAAAATTCATGAAAGCCTAAATAAATATATCTGTATTTATAATATAAGATAATATAAAGTATAGTGTGGCCCAAGGATTCCTCCCCAGACCCAGCAGCAAATACCCATTCAAGAGATAACGATTCTAGGCGGCACTCAGATAACAACTCTAGCCGGCGCCCATCAACCTAAGAGAATGAGCAGGACACGGGCCATCAGGCTGGACAAAGAAACGAGCCCGGACGAGATACTCATCACCGGACCTAAACGCCCCACCCTGCAAGCCACAGTTGGAGAAGCAATCAAACTGGACAAAGAGAGAAGCCCAGCCGAGATATTCATCGGCTCCAACCTGAACCCAACCACTCCGTCCTGATAGCCCAACCCAAGATGAAATCAAGAGACACTCAGAACCTTTCTACATGCAAAGAGACTCTGCCCAACTGTCTATTGATTCAGTTCGCCAGTTCCAGGAAATCCATTCAACCAACCATCAAGACTCTTTGTTGAACAGTGACTGCTCAGAGTTTTGGCCTCAGGGCACAAAACCCCTATAAAAACCCCGGACTGCAACACATACAGCGTGGATTTGGGAAAATCTGTACCTTTGAGTATAGACCCCTGTCCACCCAGCGCTGCGCTGATATATTTTATTGTGGTTTTTCCTTTTGTTGTTTGTTTTATTGAAATTGCTTTATAATAAATTGGTTTTTTAACCTCATTTTGCCATCACATTTTATAACAGAGGCTATGTAGCTTCAGTTTCTTTCTTTTTCTTGTGTTATTACATATTTATATTTCTGCTGCTGGACTGCTGATGAGTTTTCTGAGAAGGAGATGAAATTTGAGTGGCTTTTTTCGGGAAGCAGGCTTTCAGATGTAGAATTGTGAGGTTTTTTCTCAGGAGAGGGAGTCTGAGTAGTTTTTTTCACTGAGATGCATGGTCCTGGAGAATCAGATTAGTTCGGTATCAGGCGTTAATCACCGGATTGTTAGAGCACTTATCTTGCTTGGGTGGACCCGCCTCTTCTCAGTGTCATCTTAACTGCTGGGTCGTTCTCATGCAAATTCCTGGATTTCCAGCAGCTGCTTTTGCAATCTCAAGTTGCTTGTGTATTGTTTTTTTTACATAAAACATTCTTTCATACTTGATTTTATATGTGTACAATAAAATGTGAATTATACCAACCTATATTACAGCCAGCCTCAGAGATTTGCCATTTGGAATAATCAAGTCTTTAGAGGAACTTCAGTTTCTTTAATATACTGAAAATCCATCCTGTTGTTTCACTTGTTTTAAATAGGCAGAGGCAAATAGTGCATCATAAAGTGTACTAATTGATTCAAATGCAGTGGAAACTAAATTAAGGGGGTTGGGAATGCTGGAAAAATTAAACACAGCATTAATAAAGCTGAAAATAGCTTAATAAAGCTGAAAATAAGATCTGAACAACCTAAGGCTATTTCTGATATTTCTTTATTTCTGTTTAAATAGATGTCTTCCTGTAGACTGTTATCAGCTCAGCAGGAGCCTTTCAAGAGAGGCATTTTTCTCATTCTGTGCATTTTAAGTTAGGTTTCTATGAAATCCACCCTGTCTGTAAAAGCTGCTGCCAATTAATATTAAAACTGTAACTACATTTAAGTAATGATAATATCATGAGAGCATGTGAGCTGCAAATTCAATCTAAACCTTTATCTCAAATACAAAATCTGCTAGCTTATCTTGCAGATAGGCACTGCACACAAAAGCAAGAAAACATCTAAAAGAACAGAAAGAAAACAATCCTCATTAGAAGTATTCTCCTCTATATAAATGGATTGTTGAAGTCCTTGGCTGGCAGCAAGGCACTGATTCCACCTTCCTTCTCTGTTGCTGAAAAGGGTCCATCATCACTGGAAGGTGTGGAAACGGATGGGGTTGAAGAGAGCACTGCTTGGTAAGCACACACTAAATAAAATGAGAGAGGATAAAGCACCCCAGATCCAAGGGACAAGCAGCCAAGGGCTCTCTAACATCTCTTGATATCACACTTCTAAAGAGTGCCAGAGTTAAGGAATACCAGCTAGGCTTCAAGAGGAGGGACAATCACCCGCAGGAAACTTGGAGCTTGCTCAAACGCCATGCGAGACAAGGGACAGATGAATTTTATCTTTCTCTTCCAAAAGTTCCAGGAAAAAAACACAAAGAAAGTAAAATGGAGCAGTGGAAGAAGAAAATAAATGAAACAAAACAGTTGGGATGTGTGAGAAACTGAAAAAACACACAGAAAAATCTAGTACCCCTTGATGTAAATTTTGACAACAAATCACCAGAAAAAGGGAATAATGCTGTCTGCACCAGAATTCTGGCCACATCTTCTCGTATTTAAATTTCAAAAAAAAATGAAAAAGGAAATGCCTGCTGAGTTCAAAAGGCAGAAGAATCCCATAAAGGGAAGAACTAGCTTTCAACACCTAAAACTGTGTAGAAATTAAAAGAAAGCTGTTATCATTGGAAAAGGAACCAAAGTCACAGTAAGATGTGCATGAAAGTCTGAAAACAGATTCTGATGACTAAAAGGTAACTTTAAATATAAATCCATTGTCCTAATTCAGTTAAAGAATTATAATTCTTAATTGTACAGATTGTGAAAGGACTTCTCATGTACAATGAAGAGCAAATATGCTGTCCTGCTACTTCTAATACAAATTGATCGTTCATTCTAATAACTGCACCTCTTCAAGATATTTTGCAGCAAAATCATCACATGTTCATGAACTCCATGAACTATCAGTGCAAAGGCACTTCAAGTAACTAAAAAAGAACATTCTGCAGTATTGGAGTGTAAAAATCGCTTGCTTGCGGTGAGAGACTTCTCCAGGGTCAAGCTGTTCAAGTATAAGCAATTTATTATAAGGGTAAAAGGAGGGGAGACCCGTGTCCACCACCAGCCTTGGCATCCACGTGGTCCGGGGGAGGGGAGAGAGAACAGGTAGAGCAGGGGAGGTGAGGTTGGAAGGGGGAGGGAGGGAGTAAGGGAGCAGAGGGAAAGAGGGAAAAAGCAGAGGGAGAGAGCAGGGAAGACGAGAGGGGTAGGAGCAGGGAGAGGGGGCTGAGAGTTCGGAGTGGGGGAGAGGGGTAAAGGGGTAAGAGGGAAAGGCTAAGGGGTGAGAGGTAAGAGGTAAGAGTTAAGAGTGAAGAGGTAAGAGAGCGAAGATCTTGTTACAATCCAATATATCTTTTTCTATCGTGAATATTCTAATTCTTAGTAACCAATCACCATGAGACACACCCACTGAAGAATTTACATACAGCCTATGCGCTTCCCTATATTAACATACAGTGTTGCATTTTAGATTCTACAAAACCTTACAAGTTCTTTCCTTGCTTCTTGACCTTTGCATTCTCTATCAGCAGAAGGACATTGTTTTATCAACAGGGATTCTCCTCTAGCTGGCTAAGCTATTGTTCTTTGGTTAACCAGTACTCAGTATCCTATGACTCAAAGCAGGCTTTCATTTCTACTTTGATTCTAGCCTTCATATTTTCAGAATCTTTTGTTAAACAACCATTCACAAGGTTTCCCTGTTTCACCTTCCCCAACACTGCAGCTCTGGTAAAAATTAAGCAAAATAGCTCCAAGGACTGAAACCCCAATGACTGCTCTCCCAAATAAGCATCTGAGTTGGCAGATCAGTCTAAGACATAATGCTTTTGACTCCAGAAGGTTATTACATGCTGTTGTCTTCCCCATTTTTGCCACTGGCACATCTCCAACACTGTTACAGTACTGTTTAGTTACAGCTTGGCCTTTTGTACATTTAATGATGGCCACAGATGTAAAGGGTGGTAATTTGAGTGGTACAGCTCCGCAATAAAGCTAACATCATATCTTTCTGATATGCATCACAGTTTTTCCCTGAAGTCTGCTGCAGCTTTGACAAGTACATGTATCCTTGATAGGCATTTAATGTCTAATATAAATCAGAATTAAGAAACAAACACCAAAATGTTTAAGTTGAAAGGAGAAAGGCTAAATATTATCTACAGAAATCTACAATGCAGCTCATTCCATCCTAGAGGAATTGAGGGGAAAAATATCTTGATCCATTAGACAAGAATTATTACAAGTAAGAAAACAAGGCTTGTACAGAATCAAGCCTTGTTAAGGACTTCTGAGGTGACACCTAGACCAGCCCTGTCTACCCCTGCACATTCCACACACCCAGCAGTAGCCAGGTATGCACAGTAATTGTGCACACAAAGTGACATGAAGAAGAGGGCACAGAGCATGATACCTTGGATGGCTCAGGAATTGTCTTAGCATGAAAAGACATATGCCTTAGAAGAACTAAACTGAGAAATTAAACAGCAGTAAATTCTTAGTCCCTAACACACTGAAATGAATAAAAAACTCAAACTCTCACAGCAAGATGAAGTTCAGTGAAACTGAACAAAATGCTCAGTGAGTGTAAAGCAAAGTGGTATGGATGTAGTCTGGTATGCTCAGATAAACTTTTAAAAGTAGTAAAGCAGTCACAAACCACAGCTCAGCTAGTTCCAACCAAGATAGACCAAGTCTGGTCTATCTTTATTCACAACCTCTTCTGCTACTTCCACTCTGACGTTACTTCAACAGTTAAGGCTTTCTAATAGGAGCTCTCCTCATTTAAAGAAAAATTTCCTTTCTTCCAGGACACAGCTGCTGCCCAAACAAGTCAATTATACTGTCAGCAGAAGAATGAACTAAAAGCCTGGCAGCAGCAGTGATGCCAGTCCTGGAAGAGATAGAAGTTGAAAGGGCGTCTCTGAGACATTCATTAACTAAAGAAGTTCCAACAAATTCAGCACACATCATCTTATCAGTGTTTCTATTGACATTACCAACTACTCTGAAAATGAAAAGAGTCACTGAGAAGTAGCCAGAGCACTCATGAAATGCCTCAGTTCCTCCCCAGGTCCAAAATACCCAGGACAAACATGATCTCCCCAGTAGAAGTATTAACCAAGACAATCAATAAGATTATTTAAAGGGGGCTTCAAAAACTGACCTTTTTTCCAAAGCTCCTTCTTATTTGCTTCTCTGAAGTCTCTCAGAGGGCTACATTTTCTTTATCAAAGTGGTAGGGAAATTACACAGAAGCACTGTCAGTCAAATGGATATAAATTTCCATGTCATAGAATATAAGTGGAATAAAGGAGGATATAATCACTGAGTCTCCACTATTTTTTGAAAGGTGCACTTAGTGAACAGCTGTCTGAAGAAGTTTTACATTTTGCTTTCATGGTTTGTATCACCTTGGCTAGGCTAGAATCTTTTGAGAAGATGACACCTGGAAATACAAGAAGCTATCAGTGCATAGGTAACCCCCAGGATTTGCTGTTTCCCACACAACTTTCAACGAGCCCATTGCCCGGACACAAGAAGTTAATATTACAAGGGTTAATATTACAAACCATGGATCATGGTTTACTACAATGACAAAACCACAATTTACCTGTAGAAACTATTCTTACCATAATATACTCCTAGTAATACTGCAAAAAGAGTGCTTGTCATCTTCTCAAGATCTTTCCAGATGTGAAACTTAACTCATGCTTCAAGAAGAAAATGCATGGAGGTTCCCAACTTATGACTGCGTTGAAGGATCAGGGGTGGGTCAGGGTTGGCGCCAGAGAGGAAGAATTTAGATGGTATTTGGCCAATTCCCTGTCACTCCTGCCTCAGCCCTGCTTTTTCTGCTGCTTGCCAGCCCATCTACTGAAAGCACAACACACTCAAGCACTTGTATCCCTTCTGCCCAGGTTGTGTTGGAGCTGCCATGACATTGTGTGAAGAAGAAAGGGAAATCTTTATCTAAGATAAATACTGTGTTTATATGCTTTTAGCTCTGGAAGACAAACTGTGTATTTAGAAGGGTGACTGCAATTGTACATAAAAAATACATAATAAATATGTTTTATACAGTCTCTTAATTAGCAAAACTGCATTTTTTTGAACATTGACTAAGTTTTTTCCCAAAAAGATTATGGAATCTTGCTTGTTAACCCAACTGCACCTGCAGAAAACACTGCTGGCTTTTAGAATTTCTGCACAACAATTCTGACATATCTTTCCTTGTCACTCTGCCGCAGCAACATTCCATTTAGCAGATATTCACTTTATAGTTTCTTTTGCAACAGACATTCATCTACATCTATTTTACATGAACTAAATTTGATATTGACCAGATGCTTAAATGATGCAAGAGCTGACTGCAGTGCTTATCTTTATTTACTGCTCTGGCTTGAGCTGTATAGATTTCTAAACATTTGAATATGTGCTGGTGAGATTAAAACATTTTTTCACATTTTTCCTCATTCAGGTCAGGTCACTGACTTTGATTTTGGTTTTAGATTCTCTTTATATAGTTATAGTTAAAATAAACATTCCCATGGAGAAAAATCAATTTAATTGATTAAATTGGTATTTCAGGTACAATCAGGAAGGGTGTAGGGGGTTGTGTGGTTGAGTTTTTAAGCTCTTCTCAGACAGGCCATTGTCCTCATTTCTCTCTTTCAAGGCCGGTGCATATAATGCTATGCATAAAAGCCTGAATTTATCAGTAGGTAAGTGAGGCTTTTCTCATTGAAAGCTTTCTTTCAATGAAAGAAATAAGCAATTTCTTATAATAAGCATTTTCTTATAATTTTTTTCCCTTTCTTTTTCATTTATCCACTTGGATACTGAGATCCATGTGCTGATCCTGTAACACAGACACACAAATGGTAACAGCAAAATAAACTAGCATCCCAAACCACAACTACCATCACATTGATGGCATCTGAGTTAACATGTAGAGCACAACCTGAGGGGAGAGCCAAAGTTCCGTTATATATGTCCTTGTGCTCCCTTACCCACATTTATTTGCGCCATGAAACTAAACCTTTGTATCTCCACACTTTTAGATTCTGCCTGAAATAAGATATTAATGTTCTTATCTCTTCATTTACTTCTTGACCTAAATAGTTTCACTCTCATTTTTCACTCAGTGCATTAACTGCTAGGTTGGATTTCTTATTCAATAATCCAAGTATTAAACGCACATACAGATTTCCTGATTTTGATCCTTTTCATTGAAATGCAAACCATGTCTTTATTATGTCTTTAAACACCTTGAAATGGAACAGTTTACCTAAAAAACACTTCTTTTGCACCTCCCCCTTAGTAAAAGACCTTGAACTAGTAAATACATCGCAACTTGTCAGTGTCAGAAAACTCTTCCCTATGTTTTGGAACCATGGTCACGGTCTGACCTTGGCACTGTCCTGATCTGGCCAATCAATCACTTCAACCTCTGATTTGTTATCAGGTAGAAAATATGCCAGAGAGTCATGAAGAACTTGTATGTGGCAAGGGTGGATTGAGTCACGGTGCCTATTGACAGGGTGAGATCATTCCTATGCCCAGACCACCCCAGCTCCTGCTACCAGGCAAGGCCACCTACCAGAAGTACATCACCACAGCTGGTTTTGTTCCTCCGTGGTGCCAGAGGATGTGGCAGGGTCTGTGAAAAGCTGCTTGGTGCCAGATGTCAGCCATTACCACCCCTCATGCAGATATGTCCCACTCCCCTTCCAGGGGCACACAGATGTAGTAAAGAACTACGCCCTTACCTGTAAACCTCTTTGATTAACACCCCAGAGACTTTTAATACTGATCCCCCTCCTTCCATTCATACACAGATAACTCACATGAAGTTTTGCTCAGAAGTGCTGCTACAGCTACAACTGTGGCAGCATAGGAAATCACCAAATCCTTGCAGCCTATCTCAGAACTTTGCCTTCTCTGAGCTCTTCCCCTTTGAGATTTTTGTATTAAATAACTGTATATGGAATCAGTAATTTAAAAATTCTGGCATTATTACAACTTAAATGCTCAGGAATCTTACTTCCAAGCTGCTACATTCTTTAAAATTTTGTATCATTTGCTCTTGCAACTACAGTGTCCTTCACCATTTTTTTTCTTGTCCCTTGTTGTTTACCTCTCACTGGATTTGTACATGGTACAAGTAACTCTTCACTAGCTTCATACTGCTATGCTAAAAAAAAACCAACTCTCTTTAATCCATTTTTATCATATACATTCTGCATTTCTGCACACACCCTCACAGTCATCACTGAAAATGTTCCCCATTTAAAATCACCTTTCTGGGACAAACATGACAGAAGTATATAAAATATCTTCAAAGAGATCTTACATTAATTTTTTGTACAATATTAAAGCTTCTTTGCCTCTAGTAAAAGTATCTTACCTTTCACTGAGCTGGTTCTCAGCAGCAGCCCACTCTCACCTAAAGCAATAGACCAATGCCACCTCACTTTCTATGCTACTACAAAATGAGAAGTCCCAGCTGTATAGAAAAGCTCCCTGTAATCAGCTTCTAAGACTTCTTAGGCTATTACAGTATTTAAACTCAATGATTACATTAATTCACAAGACCATATAATTCTTTCTGGAGGAGAATTCAGGATGGAAGTCCTCCCAAACCCCCCCATAAGTCATCATTAATACATAAATTGTTAGGATTATTGAGGCCTTTTTGGTATTTTGAACGGTAACCTACCATGATATCCACTAGCTTTCACACTGAGTTCTCAGTACTACCCTCTAACTGAGTAACACCACCTTGCAAGACACCCATATCTATCCTGACTAATTCACCACAAAGGCTTCTGCTGAATTCCCAAACTGGATCAAGGCCCACAGTGGCTCTGGCCCAATTAACATTGCTGAAATAAGCACTATTCATTTTGTTACACAGGAGCATCAACATACCCAGGAAGCATTTTGCATTTAGAGACTGCTTAAATAATTTCATAGACCTCAACAGACTTTGCTTCCTGGTCATTCCAAAAACTGCAGTAAAAGAACTTGACCCAACGAGAGCTGTTCACAAGGTAAAGAATGTCAGAAAACAAGATGCCTGTGAAACCTGCTGAGAACCAACCAGACTACTAAAATATAAGCAGCAGATACTGAGGAAGTATGTTTTTCCAATGCCAAGTTCCCAAGTTGTTTTTCAGGGCAGCCACAGACATATCTCTAAACCAAGGCAACACACTTTTGTCGCTGTTGGACACGAAGTAGAAAGGTGGATTCAATCACAGCAGCCAGAACAAGATGCTCAGGAAAAGCTTTATTGTCCAAACTTTTCAGCTTTTTATAGGGTATTACGATAGAGGTTTAACATGATTGGTAAAGGGAACACCACCTCTGTCCCACTGGTGGGACAAGAGAAAAACACACTAACCACAGCTGTACAGAACTCTTTTGAGAAAATTAAATTCTTTACAAAAATAGTCCTTGATGCTCTCAAGAGACTTTCCCTTGGGAACAGATCAGCCACTGACAGCCTGGAACTCTCTCAGACTCAGAAGAATCAGGTACACATCTCACCCTTTCTTGCTATAAAAAAAAGGAAAAAAAAAAAAAAAGAAAAAATGAGCAAGAGGTTCAATGTCTGCTTGTAGTAGGACCATCCGAGTGATCACTTGCATCTTCAGCATGTGTCATCACTCAAAGGTTCCTCCACTAGATGACCTTCCTCCTGGTCATGGCCTGTGGTTTTCCTGTTAGCGCGGTTCTGCCTTTGGGAATGCAGGTCAGGTTGGACACACTTTGTAGGTACCCAGTGTACCCCAGTGTCTGTGGATACACATGCATACCCACGACCTGAAGCGATAAGTTCAAGGGGGCCTTCCCACTGCTTGGTGGTCAAATTTTGCACCTGAACTTTCGCTCAGGGCTGATGCGTCTAGCCTGAAGCCTGCAAAGAAAGGTGATGGTTCAAGATGGGTTATTTGAATTCTGCAGCACCATAAGGTGATTTTGCTAATCACCTTAATTAGCTTTTGCTAATCAACTTTGTGGGATTTCACTCTGCATTCCCTGTTTTTGTTCTTGAAGAACCTGCTTCAGAGTACCATGAGCACATTCAATAATGGCTTGGCCAGTTGGAGGATGCAGAATGCCCAATTTGTGTGAAACACCCCACATCTGCATGAACTGCCGCACCTTCTGTGAGGCATAAGCAGGGCCATTATCGGTTTTCACAGTAGAAGGTATTCCTAGTACAGCAAAACCCTGCCTCCAATGGGCAATGACATTGCGCGTTTTTTTCTTCAGTGTGAGCAGAAGCCCACATTGCAGAGGAGGAAGTGTCAATAGACACATGCAAATACTTCACCCTGCTGAATTCAGCAATTTGAGTAACATCTGTTTGCCAAATTTCCAAGGCCTTGAGACCCCTAGGGTTTACACCCACCAGTAAAGGCGGAGCAAACGCGTGACAATCATCACAGGAATGACAGTATCACTAGCCCCAGTTGGAGTCAACTGAAACTGCTTCTGCATACGTGCATTTTGATGAAAGAATGTGATGCTCTGGCCTGTGCTAGCACATCAGGCTGGGCTGCTACCTATGCAGGGTTAGCCAATTTGTCAGCGCTGGCATTAGCTTTTGCTATGAAACCTGGCAGATTGGTATGGCTTCTAATGCGCAGAACATAGTACAGATGAACTCGAGCCTCAATAGCACACCACAAAGTCTTCAAATGAAACAAAGTAGCGTTGTGAACTTTTTTCAACAGTGAATAACCTAGCTATGTCTGCCACATAGGCAAAATCCGTGACCAGATTGAAAGGCACCTGGGAAAATCTTTGGAATGCCGTGACAGCAGCCCTCAATTCAACCAATTGGGCAGAGCCAGTCTCATGACCTTCCAGCTCCTGCCATTTAGACCCATCCAGCCAAGTGACAATGGCCTTTCCTGTTTTCCCCGAACCATCAGTGAAGATGGTGGGTCCTTGCACTGGGTCCCAACTACATCTTGGCCGCAAAGAAAAATTAACTGTTGTTGCCACCTTCAGTAGATTGTGGGTGGGCAGATGGTAAGCGACCTGCCCTGTAAAGTTTTCCAGAGCAATCTGCAAGAAAACACTGTTTGCAAAGCCCCAGTCAAATTCCTCCCACTGTACCGGGATACGAACCTTTGTGGGATCCACTCCCATCAATGGCAAACACCACTGTCCACATTTGATTATCAGGCAAGCGATCAATTCAAGCAACAATGTGGCCATTTTTCGTGGCTGATGGGGCAAAAAAAACCATTCCAAAATGTGCAAGGAATCAGACCATTTGTCATACCACTGGCCAATGATGTCTGTAGGAGGCAACTCTGGAGCAGTGATGAAGACAGTGACATCAACAGAGGGATCAATGCGATAGACTTGGCAATCAAGAAATGGCTCAGTGTACCTCCTCCAGCGCTTGTCGTGCCTCAGGGGACAACTCGCGAGGTGTCTTCAAATCAGAGTCCCCCATTAATAGATCATACAATGGAGACAAAGTTGTGTCATGGTCAGTCCCAAATATGGACATAACCAGGTAATGACACCCACCAATTTCTTTGCATCATTCAGAGTCTTAACAGGCTGCACAAATTGCACCCCTTGGTGTCGAACTGTTTGCTCCAGTATTTTCACCCCCAGATACCTCCGAGGAAGCTGCTGCTGAACCTTCTCAGGAGCCACCTGCAGCCCGTGAGAGTGCAAAGCATCGAGCAACTGAGGCTGTATCCTCAACAGCTCATCCTGAGTGGATGCCACCACCAGGATATCATCCATATAATGGTAAAAATGGGCTTGCGAACTCCTGACAAGGCCAGGGCCACATACCATTGGCAAATGGCCAGGGAATTGCACATGCCTTGTGGTAAAACTCTCCATTGATACCTCTGAGCAGGCTCAGCATTGTTAATTGCTGGCACTGTGAAAACAAACTTAGGTTTATCATCAGGATGCAGAGGAATTGTAAAGAAACAATCCTTCAAATCAATGATGAGAACCAGCCAGTCTGCAGGAAGCATAGTGGGCGACGGCATATCCGGTTGCAGCACCCCCATGTTCTCAATCATGGCACTGGTTTTCCAGAGGTCTTGTAATAACCTCCATTTCCCAGATTTCTTTTTGATATAAAAGACAGGAGTGTTCCAGGGACTGGTCGAAGGCTCAAGATGCCCCTGGTACACTTGCTCCTGAACCAATTCTTGAAGGGCAACTAATTTCTCCTTTGGGACAGGCCACTGATTCTCCCAGATGGGTTCATCCACCAGCCACCATAAAGGGAGGCATGGTGCACTGTGCGCCCTTTGTTGTAGTGGCCCCTATTAAAAATCCGTCCCAATCCGAACCCCTCAAACCACCAGTACATCCTGCCCCCAGAGGTTAGCCATAGCCATGGTAACATAAACCCAAATCATAGCCGATTGTCCCTCTGAGTTTGTGATCTGCACCAGCCACTGGCTGATGAAGCATTTGGCCATTCCACACAACCCTGTGACAGGCCACTCCACAGGATCCAGAGGCCACTGTGAGGGTGACGCAGAGAAGGCCAGGATGGTAATGTTGGCACCCGTGTCAATCAGGCCTTGCAGGTGGATCTGCAGTGGGGTGGCACCAAGAGGCCACAGGGTACACCATATCTCAGGCCTTTTGTCAGTCAGGGTTGCAGTCCACTGCACCTGAGGTGGTCCAGTCGATCCAAAGCAACACTACCCTTGACACAGGCTTGCAGCCCTAGAAACTGAGGACGTGAAAAGCACAAGTTGAGCAATGTGTGTTTTCTTGGAAATGGTGAGGGGAGGGGTGGGCATGGAAACCATAGCAGATATTTGTCCCGAATAATCAGCATCAATAAGCCCCGGACGCACAATAATGCCCTGGAGAAACTCACCCATCCCATTAGGAGAGCACTCTTACCCTCCCACAGGGGTCCATAGGCATCCAAACTTTTGCTCTGGAGCAGACAGCTTGATTGTTTTCATCAGAGCTCCAAAGCCTGTCTTCTGGCACTGATCTAACATCAGTGGGTGGAATGTGACCCGGAAATCAGGGTTAGAGAAATTTCCAATCCCTGTCAAAAGGTCAGGGCCCACCCCAAATCTAGGGTCCTGTTGAGGCAATTGACCATTTTGTCCAGCCACTTTTGTGGCCATCTGACTCAAATTGTTCTAAAAAATCTCAAATTGAATAGGCTGAAACAACACCTGGGCAAGGCGCCTAATATCATATAGTACCAGTGGCTCAGAATTAAGAACACGAATCATGTGCATTACTTCCTGAGACACCAGTCCATGCTGTGTAACCTTGTCCCTAATATCCATCACAGTTTTTGTGGTCAGGGCTCGCTGTGTGTTAGGTAGTACTGTTCCAGGATTTCCTTTTATTACAGGAAAAGCCCGAAGACCTCCCTGAGAGGTCACAGCATCTCTGTGATCCTGCCCCTTTGACGTCACAGGAGCAGAGACAGGCCCCTGGCTGGAGCTTGTCTCTCCTGCACCATACTGTCTACTCCTGGCAGAATCTGAAAAACCAAGGAAACTGTGCCCAGTTCCTCTAAATCCTTACATTAGCTCCCAGTCTCCCATCTGCACAGCTTTTTCTTTGACTTCATCCCAAAATTTCCTAGGATCCCGGGGCCGTACTGTAACCAGGCACGGTGGTAGAGTCCAATGTGTACTTGAGTGTGGGCTTTCTCCACGACCTGCACTTCCAGCAGACACTCGCCCCGACAATCCACTATGGTAAACAAAGGAGACTCGTTCGCCCCTGCCCCGGCAGCAGCAGCAGCAGCCAGGGGGCGTTTCCTGCCGGCTCCGAAGCCGAGCTGGTAGCCGGGCTGGCCTGCCAGGGGAAAAGGATGGTGCCCCCTGAGGGCCGCCCCTGCCCCTTCCCGGCGCCGCTCCCAGGGCTGAGACAGCCCCAGCCGGGTCTCAGAAGTGGTGGCGCTGCCTCCCTGGGCGGCGCCCGCTTTCGCCGCCTCTGCCGAGCCCCGCCCGCGGCTCATGCTGCTTGTGTGCTCCGCGGTAGCATTCGAGCCGCTTGTGTCCCACCCCCACCCTCCAAAGGTTTCGCAGCGGTACTCGCTGAGCTGGAGCCGCGCCTGCGACTGGCGTGGCGCCAGCTGCGGCCTCGCCAATGCTGCCATGAGTGGGGCCGTACCCATCGGCCCCACTGCTGCTCTGCCACAGCATGGAGCTGTGGTGGGATCGGCCCCTCCGCCTGCCAGTAAAGTGGAAGCCCCCGCGTCCCTGAAGTCGATCAACGGCCCCACGGCGCATGAGGGCCGGTCCCGCGGGACCCCGCAGTGCACAAGGGACCCCGCCCGCGCCGCCCACAACTTCGGAGTGCGGAAAGGGAATCAGGGCCGCCACACCGCAGTTCATGCATACCACGGACAGAATCCGAAAAGGCTACACCTGCCCCGCTGGGGCCAGTGCCTGCTTCGAACCCTTTCCCCCGGGGAACACCACAGGAATACTGTGTTTCCCATCTTCCCACGGCGTCCTGAGTCCCGGGCAGGGCAACACCCGCCAAGCAGGAGGGGAGGGGCCACGGTCCGAATCTTCACACTAACCACAGCTGTACAGAACTCTCTTGAGAAAATGAAATTCTTTACAAAATAGTCCTTGAGCGAGAGATGCTCTCAAGAGACTTTCCCTTGCGAACAGATCAGCCACTGACAGCCTGGAACTCTCAGACTCAGAAAAATCAGGTCCACGCACTTTTATGGTACAAGTTCCTGCCTCAGCTCAGGAGCAGCTCAAGCTTTCCTAACAAAGATGTCTGTCCTTGTTTACTTTAGCAGAAGTTGCAATAATGAAGGAACCTATTGAGTACAAATTTTCCTTCCTACAGCATCATTTGTTGACAGACATTGCTTTTTAGTATTACTGTCATTCTGATAGACAACAGAAATCTACAGTTCCTTTTCAATTCCATATAGAGTTTACCACCAACAAAAAGTGCTGCTGCCTGTCAAAAATCAATCTCTCCAATTTGTTTGTATCAGCATGCAGTAATACCTAAGTAAATTTCAAGGTAATTTTTTTTTCATAGGGAAAGTGAATACATTTGCTATTATCTGGAATTTATTATCTACAATAAACACAGCTACTAACACATAAAACCATGATAATGAATGACTAAGCAAAACAGGTATTGCAAAAACAGGAGAAAAAGGGGGTAGTTCAAGGTTCCACATGAGGAGAAGGGTGATGTACTCAAAAATGTTTTTGCCTTATTCTTCAATGGCACTCTCTGTTCCCATACCTTTCAAGTGGATGGAGAGCAGGACGGGGACTACAGGAGCAAAGTGCTTCCCACTGTAAAAGATCAGGTTCCTTAGACCACCTGAGGAACCTGAATGTACATAAATCTGTGGGACTAAATTAAATCTTCCCTAGAATCCTGAGAGAATTGGCTGATGTCATTGTCATGCCACTCTCCATAACAGTTGAAAAGTCATGGCAGTCAAATGCAGTCACAGGCGACTGGAAAAGTGGAAACACCATACCTGTCTTCAAAAAGTGTAGAAAGGAGGACTCCACCAAGTGCCAACATGTTGACCTCACCTCTATGCTGCAAACATCATAAAACAGATCTTTATAAACGCTGTGCTAAGGCAAGGACCAGGATGTGATTTGAGACAGACAGCACAGCTTCACTAAGCACCACTGCTGTCTGACCAGCCCAGTGGCCTTCTGTGATGGGATGACTATATCAGTGGACAATAGAAGAGCTAAAGATGCCATTTATCAGGACTTCTGTAAAGCCTTTGACAGAATCCCCCAAACATCCTAAACTGGAGAAAGATGGATTTGATGGATGGACTGTCAGATGGATACGAAAGTGGTACAGTAATATCCAGAGGATTGTGGTCAATGGCTCAGAGTCCCTACAGACATCAGTGACAAGTGGTGTCCCTCTAAGCTCATACTGGGACCAGTGTTATTTAAAATCTTAATTAATAACACACATGAAAGGATTGAGCACACCCTTAGGAAGTGTTGTATTGTGTTGTTAATTTTGCTCCCCATGTTGTTATGTTAATGGTTTGTTCCCCTCTCCCCTTTGTTTTTGTTACTAGTTTAACCCAAACTGTACCCTCCTACCCCAATTGTCAATCCACCCTTGTACCTGCCTCTTGTTCTTGAATGTTCCCTGTTCCTCCCCTCTGTGCCCTGTCTGTCACTCAGTTAGTCCTCCTAGCTTCTAGAAAGCTCAGGGAGGGTGGTCGAGTGATAGGGCAGAGACAGAGGAGGTTCCTCCCTGAACCTTCCTCATTGATCCTTTCCAATGTCCCTCTGATCCCTTCACACTCCCTCCTAGTTTCCCATTGGTTTGAGATCTGTTTCCTCCCCTGGTTCCTCCCCCAAATTTAAGTTGTTGTCATCCCTGCTTCGGGGGCTCTCCTGGAGCAGCATTCCTGAGGTCAGAGGTCCCTGTGCGGACTCAATAAACCTTAGACTTTGCCCTTCGGGAGAGGGCAAAGCCCCAGGAAAACTCCTGCCTCCTCCATTGTTGCTGTGGTCTCTTCCATCAAGCCGCTCCTCTGATTCCCAGGATTCGGGGTGTTGGAGTCTGAAATACAGACTGTGTGCCCTTGCTTTTAATGTTTAGTTCTGAGATCCAAGAAAACACTGAATTTCATATAACATGAAATTCATGAGCATGTTTTCATAGTAATACATGAAAACAAATGTTAAAGTTAGATAAGAAAGGTAGGTCTGTAGATTAGAAAGTTTCTTAAATCACTGGGTGAAAAAAGTAGTTTAGAGAACAGGAGACAATATGGAGGATTTAGGGTGTTGTCCCTTCTCCTTCTTCTTTCTTCTTCATGTTCTTCTCCTAAAGGCTTTTGGGTAATAGTTAGTGATTGGATAAAAAATGCCGCAGTGCATCACAGAGGTGATGGGTCATTGGGTCATTAAGAAAAATAATATACGTGTCTATTGTTAATTGGATAAAAATAAGTATAAAGATAAAAGAACTGCGTAGCTCAGGGCCATTTTGTGTATCAGACATGAAGTGTGCCACAAGGCCTTGTTTGTACCATCAGAAGAAAGAAATGTACCAAATTGCAAAGATTAACCTTGTAACCAGCCTAGAGAAACCTGTTAAGTTCTGTAAGGATCCTGCAATAAACACAAGAAACAAGATTCTAACGAGCTCGAGAGTTTACTTCGAATAATGAGAACTGAGATATAAGTGGAACTCCCCACGAGGGAGGATCCCAGAAGAATTCAGCCCAGAGAAGCCTGGGGAACTATAGAAAGCTGTATTCACAGAGAATTCAGCCCAGAGAAGGCTGGGAAACTATAGAAAGGCTGTATCTACAGAAAATTCAGCCCAGAGGAGGCTGGGAGACTATAGAGAGCTGTATTCACAGAGAATTGAGCCCAGAGAAGGCTGAGAGACTAAAGAAAAGATATATCCACAGAGAACAGAGCCCAAAGGAGGCAAAGAAAAGAGAGACAGAGGTAACACGGGGGGGTGTCCCGGCGCAGGTTGACAGTGTCAGGCTAGCCCAGGTGGTTGGAGTGGTAGCTCTACAAGGGACACTGAGACAAGGAAGTTTGCAGATGACACCAAGATGAAGGTGCAGTGACACACTTGAAGGGTAAGATGCTATCCAGAGGGACCTGGATAAGCTCAAGAAGTAGGCCCATGGGAATCTCATGAAGTTTACCCAAGTGCCGGTGCTGCACCTGGGTCAGGTTAGCCCTTGGTATCAATTCAGGCTGAGGATGAACATATCCATAACAGCCCTGTGTGAAGGATTTGGGGGTGCTGGTGGGTAAAAGGCTGGACATGAGCCAAGAATGTGTAATTCCAGCCTGGAAAGTCACCTCTGTCCTGGGCTGCATCGAAAGCACCATGGGCAGCAGGATAGGGAGGGGATTCTGGCCCTCTGCTCTTGCGAGATCCCACCTGCAGTGCTGCATCCAGTTTTTGGGTCAACAGCACAGGAAGGACATGGAGCTGTTGGAATTAGTCCAGAGGAGGCCACCAAGGTAATGAAGCACTTCTCCTGTCATGAATGGCTGAGAGAATTGGGATTATTCAACCTGGAGAAGAAAAAGTTTTGGGGTGACCCAACTGTGGCCTCCAGTACCTGAATGGAGCCTACAAGAAAGACTTTTCACAAGAGTATGGAAGAAATTAGGAAGAAATTTTTTACTGTGAGAATGGTGAGGCACTGGAACAAGTTGTCAAGGGAAGTTGTGGATGCTCCATCCACGGAGGTGTTCAAGGCCAGGCTGGATGGAGCTCTGAGCAATCTGGGATAGTGAAACGTGTTTCTGCCCATGGCAGGGGGTTGGAGATAGATGATCTGTGGTAGCCAGGCCAGGTCCGTTGGTCTGACCTGGAGCCACGACCTTGCCAGGGAGAGCAGTCCTGCAAGACACAGCCTTCAAGGGGTCTCTGGCAATCCCTGACCACTAGGTAACCTCAGCATGGGGCAGACTGTGGCTGCAAGTGATTTCAGCTCAGTGATTTCAGCTCAGCTTGCAAGGTTATCCTGGGCTGACTCAGAGATAGAGAGGCAGGAGTGTCATGCAGCGATTCCACAGAGACAGACTTTATTTTCCAGCAGCTGTGCAAAGGGGGACCAGGGACAGCAGCCCCCTGCTGAATCCGGCAGAAGCTGGGGTTTTTAAGGGGGAAAGCCAGGGCAGTACCAGGGGGGAAAACCAATGGGTTACAAAGGATCAGCACAGTCACCAAAGCATGGTGGGATAGCTCACCATGACAATAGAGGGTGGTCCTATCTGATGGGGATCTCTCCAGAAGAGGATTGGGATAAGCTTTTCACAGCTCCCTCAGGGCACACTCCTCCAAGGGAAAGCCTTGGTAGGCAGACCTGCCTCCACAATGATCTTTTAAGATTCCTTCCAACCCAAACTATTCTGTGATTCTAGGAACAGACTGAGCAGTATCTTTTACCAAGAGGAAAAACAAACCCAACACAAACCCCCACAATAATATAACATTGATACATTCCTGTACTAAAAGTCTGGCTAAATCTATCTTTATGTTGACAGCACTAATTAACTCACTAACATCTTCAGATAAGGTACTTTTTTATCTTCACCTGACATTCTAAAATGAAAGAGGTAGAGCAGAGTCTGTAAACATGTCCAAGACTCAGATGCTACAAATGAGAATCATTTATCCAGCAATATGATACTATTATAAGAAAGCTTTGAGTTATGGACATCAAGCACAAAGTTTTCACCTTGCTGTAACCCACTGAAATCATTGTAGGATTCGATGACCAAGTTTTAAAAAAAGAAACATCTTTTGTTCTACAGTGGGTGGTGCTGTCACAACCATGTGCAAGCTCTTCTACCAATTTTGTGCATGAAACATAATTATCTTACGTAACACAAGCGTAAGTTATTCCCCATTTACAACTGCTAGATATACACAACACAAAGACATTCCTCACTGGCAAAGATGGTAAGAATGAATCTGAAATAAAGCCCAGATCCATGAAGACACTTTCGACAATTGCAAGCCTCTCATTAAAAAACTTATCTTAGGTCCAATTTTGGTGATCTGCAAGACCTTACCTTACTCTTTATGTGATTGCTGCAACAGGAAGATGTAGAAACCACTGCACCTCATGAACATGTAACTGTCATAAATTCAGCTGAGTTTCTTACCTTTTTTTTTTTTCCCAGAAACTCCTGGACTGCTATTTACTGTACTGTGATATTCAACTGCAGTTTAAACCAAGACAACACAGGAAGCAATAAGGTCCTGAAGTCACAGTTTATGTTACTATCAGTAAAATTTGGAGTTTATAAATATTTGCTCTACTAATTTTTCAGTAGTTATCTACAAAACAATACCTGAACTTCCAAACAACCACCTTCTGTTTCCATGTGCCTGTCCTGCTGTCCAGAGATGCACAGACTGCTGCTGCCCAAGCCAAACCCAAAGAGAGACCCTGAACAGAATTAAACTACTAATTTACTTCCATGCTCCCAGGAGGATCTTATTGTTGCTCTCTGGCCTTTATTCTCTTCCCACATGTTCCACAAGTTTTATCAGCACATTGCTTCTGTGGAGTATATAAACTATTCTTACATACTTGCAATTAAGAATAACATTTCTTGACCCCAGGGAGAAGGACAGTATGAAAATAATAGTTCAGAGATCCAGAAACAGCAAAGAGATCTCTAAAACACAGCATGGTGTTACGGCTTACCAGTTTCTTCCAGCTGGGCATGGCTGTCTTCCGTATGTTTCCCACAAATGAAGAAAGCCCCTCGCAAACCTACAGGCACATCAGCCATTCCTCATTGCCTCCTGATAGCTTGTATTTTCTCTCCTCTTCCACACTTCCATTTCCTACCCAACTCTATAATAGCTATATTAATGCAGCTAAAATTCTTACATCCCACCTCATGCTCTGTTTCTAGATTTTTTTTTTCTGAATAAAAGATGTTAGCATCTTCATGCAAATGAAAATCCTGACTTGTCCTAAACATAGACCTTCTACCACTTGAAGGTCAGAAACAGAAAAAATAATAAGCTGAACTTGTTTAATGTGAGAAGTTGCTGGATTTGTGCCACTTTCATCCAGACTCCAAGACGGAACAAACACGATCTCTCACAACATAAAACAAAAGCATCACTTGAGAGGGAAAATATGCCAAGATACAAAATAAACCCTAGGGAGATCTATCCCAGTGGTCTGAGCCCCACAGATGAGTGAGTAGAGCTGTCAAAACAGAGAGGATTGCTGAAATAGTCTGCATCTATCACCACCATCAGCCATGCTGGAGTGGTAAACTCCTTTCAGGAGAGATTAAAATGTGAGAATGAATGCTGAGACTGATCACTGTTCATACTGTATTGCATGTTATCTTTATTACTTTATTTTTTTATCAAGAGTAATTACAGTAACCATAATAGTACTTTCATCAATCTAAATGTGCATTTCCCCATATTATTTCTTCATATTCACTTTTAATTTGTGCACTTTATATAATCTGCTTTATATCACGCAGCATCTTACTCCATAACATTGCTAAACCTTTTACCATGCTGTAAAACTCTAGCAGAGGAATAATTTAATCCATATTATATAGGTCCTTGGAGCTCATCAGTGCTGAATAGTAACTGGAATTTCCCCAGGACACTGAGGGATCTTCAATGTTCATGTTTGGCATCAAAGATGGGATGTTAAAAACAGCATGGTGTGAACCCATGACAGCTCAGAATTAGGATGAATTGCTACATATTGGACCATACAGATATTGGCTGGAGTCCTGCCAAGAAGCCTAGCTTTGTACACTATTAAAATTCATTTCAGTTCATACAGGTCAGGTACTTAAACTCACCTTTCTTCCAGCTTCCTCAGCTGCTACCACTGGTTTGTTTGGTTTTGCTTTTTTTTAATATGGCATTATGTAGACATTGTAGACAATGTAGACAATTCAATGTAGTTATTTCTTGCTCTTGGTCTTCCCAGACTGTAAAATTTAAAAGCTTTCTACTTACATTCATGCATTTTAATTAAAAGTGTAATATATTAGACTTCCAGACATAATTAAACCTAATACACTGTTCCAGATCAGAAACTCTAATTAAGTTTCAGTATTTCCTATTCCTAATAATCACCCAGTCAGCAAATACCAGCAACAAATTCCTCTCCCCTCTTGCCTTTCTGCCCCCAAGGCATTGCTGCCCCAATACTTAATTGGAAATTAAACATATTCTCACTGTAGAAGCTGGTCACACATTTCAAGTTCACTATTAGAGATGCTTCTAATTTAAAAAAATAAATAATCAACATGTAGTGGTTTAGGTTTGCTAATATGAGTTTCCTGGTCAATGCACCAAATAATATGGTGAGTTTACCACTGGCTAAAATTGCCAGTGCATCTACTAGAATTATTTACTCATTTCCTGCTGTGAGATATGAATTAAGAGGAGGGAAAAGCAGACTCAATTCTTAAAAGGCATAAAGAGAATTTTATTAACAGAACTAAAAGAATAAAAAGAATCAGAGTAAAACCTTCAGATTCACTTTTCTTCCTCCTACCCGACTTCTTTCCTTTCCTAACTGACAACATAGAGACAAAACCTAGGATTTTCATTCAGTTACCACCTCTACAATAGTCTTTCATCAGTTCTTGTAGGGAGAGAAGTTTTCTCTTGCCAAGTCATTGAGACTTCTCCACGAGAAACAGTTCTCTTGTGGCTTTTAACTTCCATGAATACCAGCTGCCCAGGAGAAAAATCTGCAATCATGAAGCTCCTCCCATTTTCACAGCCTTCCCACAGCTGAGCTAATGGACTATGTCAGCTTATGTGGTATTATTTTAAGGATGAGCTGTTCAAAATCAAAGGTTCTCTTCATCTATCTCTGAGATCATCTCTGGGAGCAGAAGTCTTCTTTCCCTGGCGGCAAAGGGTCTTCATCACTCTTAGCTCTCTCTCACACTGTTCAAGCTTCTCATGAAATCACAACTATCAGTGTCTGTTTTGCTTCATTATAGATGCCTCTGCTCACGTCTACAGTTTGAACACTCCATCCCCCCATACTTTTTCATGAATTAAAGGGGATATTCCAGTGTATCATAGTCTATTGCCATGGCCTTACTAAAACACCTTTTATCCACAATACTAGGGCATGTCCTCATTCTCCTTCTCTCTGGGACTTGACTCCTTTACTGACCTTGGTGTCTTCATGTTGTCTTCTATGTGTCGAGCCTCACTCTGTGCTTTTCTCCTAGCCGAGGGGAGAATCAAGGTCTGCAGGTCTAATTGGTGCACTGAAAGAGTTAGTATCTCGCCCAGGCCTGCAGATGGTCATGATGGTTTCTGCCGAGCAGCGGCCTAGGCAGGCATGGTCTTGGATTTCAGGCCATGCTGGGCCACTCCCTCGAACCAGCAGCTGCTGGAGCCGCAAAAGGGGCCATGGCAGAGGAGGCCTGGCCCGGCCCAGAGCCACTCCCGGGACCTGGCAGACCCCAGCTCAATGCAGGCGGAGGCAGGGCTTGGTGTCAGCAAGATGTTAGCAGCTGTGAACTGGCCCAGCTTTGGCCGGGGCCCCACAGCTTCCCGTCCCCTGCCCGGTCACTGTTGGGATCCGGCCTGGCTCTGCCAGGCTGTGTGGGCCATGGCAGAGCGGGGCCAGCCTGACCAGCACCCAGTTGCCTTCTTCCAAAGCCAGAAGCAAGAGAGAGCTTTCCCAGGCTTGTCTGTTCTTAAAATGTGTATTTCACAGAGGCGGATCTAGCTTCTAAATGGTTCAATAGGTTGCCAATTCTCAGAGCTAGACAGCTATTGTTTTTTCTAAACACAGAGGAATCTCTTAGCAGCCCCTTCCTAGAAAAATAATTTCCATGGGTGGCTTCTTCCCTCCTCACCAAATATCAATTAATGCAAAACCAATGATATAAATAAGCCCTACCTGCAGTCCATGTTTTGCAAGTGTTCTCTCCAGCCTCTGTTCTAGGTTCTGAGGCACTCCGGTTCTGGGCCCGTGCCGAGCTGTTCCTCGTTACTCCTGTCCAGCCGCGCCCGGGGTCGGGGACGTCCCGGCGACCGGAGCCAGCCAGGTTTTGCAAGTGTTCTTTCCAGCCTCTGTTCCAGGCGTTCCGGTTCTGGGCCTGTGCCGAGCTGTTCCCTCGTTGCTCCTGTCCGGCCGTGCCCGAAGTCGGGGATGTCCCGGCGACTGGAGCCGCCGGCCAGGTTTTGCACGTGTTCTTTCCAGCCTCTATTCCAGGTTCCAAAGCGTACCGATTCTGGGTTCCATGACGAACTGTTCCTTGTTACCCCTGTCCTATGACGACCATAGTCAGAGGCTTCCCGGTATGGCAACCGGAGTTAAGAGACTTCTCAACATGGCGACCGGAGACTTCCCGAAACGGCGGCCAGGGAGGAGAACTTCCCGAAATGACGATCGGGGCTTATGCAAATCAGCTACTGAAAAACACCACCTCGGACAAAAAACCCGATCTATGAAGCATCGGAACACTGAATAAAGAAACTGGGAGCGATGCCCTAAGGTCGGGATCAAGGGACACTACTCACCAACTCCGCTTTCCTCGCTAAGACCGCGAAGAGACTCGCTAGGGGTGGCACCCCTGGACTTTCGAGCCAAAGGGGACTCCGGGGACTCCGGGTTTACCCGCGAAGACGGAGATCCCGGCTTGGCCTACATTGCACCCCATAGGAAGAGCCGTATTCCTCCGAGTCACTTCAGGGAGCGACGGCGGTGTGCGCGCGACCCATTGGGCCCCCACCCAAAGCTGATTCTAATAAAGGCTTTAAAACAGGAGAAGAAGGTCTCCTGGCCCTGTTTTTATCAACCAACACACAGCATTAGAAAAAAATATATTTCTTGAATGTGTAAAATTGACATTCTGTGACCAACTTTTGTAGCAAAGAACTCTGGAATATAAGTTTCCAAGCAGAATATTCAAAAGTTGGTTTTTTTTTGTTGGAAAGACAGTGAAGAACCAAAGACAAAAATCATGAGATAGACAAAGGTTCATGTAGGTTGGAAGACAAAGATACTATGACTAAAACAGACTGCAAAAATAAAGTATATATACTTTAGTCCATATACTCCAGTATTCTTCTGCCCAGTTAAAAACTTAGAAAAAATAACAGTGAAAATAATTGACCATATTTCATAAGTCTACAGCTGGTCATTGAAGATTCACTTCCTGGAGTTTACAGCCTGCCCCTTGCCAAGGGAACAGCACTTTCCCTTCTTACAGTCAGTGTTACACTATATATAAACCAAGCTGAGGACTTCTGCCTTTAGGACTATCAATATAGGTTTTGTTGACATTAGATCAATTAACAAATAAAGAAAAAAATAAAATACTTGTCTCTTTAGTCTGTGGTGATATGCTGAACTCAAAACTGGAAGCATTTTTCCTGATAAATTCTAATCTAAGAGACACTAAAGGGACATTTCTTCCTAAGAGTTTAGTATTTAACTATTCATTTAATTTCACAGCATGTATTTTTAAAATATCAATAAACCAAATACATTGAGATATCCTTCTACCCAAGCAGCTGAAAAGCATGCCTAACCTCCAGCATTGGATGACAACAAAAGAAATGCTGTCCTGGTGCCAAAGTAACATTTCATGTTGCCAGCTGGGAAACTGGGGAGAAAAAGTGACTTTAATATGCTTCTTTAAAAAAAATGCACTAAAACGGTTAATATACTTCATATTCTGTGGCAGAGCAAACACAAAGCCCTTGCTTTACAACTCAGCTAACTGGCTGTTCCATCAACCAGTATAACACCAATAATACACACTTAGGACAGTCCACAGGTCCTGCCCTTTCATCAGCAGCTCCTGAGCAATGATGGCAGCAATTTGGAAGTCAGAAGGAAATAAAAGAAAAAAGAAAATAAATAATTGTTACAGACAATCCAAAATAACTCCAAGGGCTAGAGCTTGTCCACTGCTCTGTCATTAAAATCAGAAAGGAAATGATGAGAGAAGAAGGGAAACAGACAACTGTGTTGCATTGTTTCCTTGAGTCACCCTCTCTTCTGCTTCTCACCAGCCTCATGCTGTGGCGATGGCTACAGGCAGTGATAGGCATTAGTAACACACTCGTTCACATGCCCTTATTATCTGGTGTTCCAAGACACTGACAATGATTTTTGTAAAATACAGTCCCAATGCTTCTGTGTACAGAAAAGCATTCTGTGTATAGAGGCGCTGAACTGCCCAACTGAGGCTCCTGCAGGGGAGAACACAGAGCTCTGACCTGACTGATCTGATCGACTCAATGAGCACAGAGTGGAACACAGGGGAGATTCCCGAGTCTGTCTGAACTTGCTCCATTCCCTCTTCCTTGTATATTTATCAAGTCAATACTGATCACATTATACGAAAGCATACAGGGACCATGCAGCTCAGAAGTATGCCATGCCAGGGCAAAACTCACAGAAACCGGATGTGAAAGGAGTAGCACAGAAAAGATGGATGAATGCAAAGGCAGCCCATCCATGTGGCTGCATTTACAAGCCAGGTAGGTACAGCATCATCCTCACTGCAACCACATGTGGTTGGACTCAATGGTCTTAAGCGCGTTTTCCAACCTAAATGATCCTATGATTCTACAAACACCACCACAAAAGCTGGTGCCAGTTTTGGAAAATTTGCCAAACACAGAAATTCTACAGCATATGTTATCAATGTATCATATCTATACAAGCATAGCAAATCTCTCAGTGAAAAATAAAAAGAAAACATTAATAACTGCTCCTTTTAGCATTGTTTAAATGCAAAACTGCATAATGAGATTAAGAAATATGATCCACATCTGCTGAGGATCAGATTTGAACCTTCCAAATGCCTGAACTGACTTTGGGCTTGGAAAACAAAAATCCCATTATGGTGTGTGTTGGTTCAAACTTAGAAGATCTATTTGTCTTCACATCATCTTATACCCAGAACTCACTTCCCTGCATCCTTGAAATAAGGCAATAAAAAGAAAAGAGACTTCATGACAGCTACTCAACATCATGAGTGAAATGCAAATAACCCTACTAGCAGATGATATTTTTATTTGATCTATCACCAATATAGTTATCATACATTCATGACAAAGTCTCACCTGACTTAATGGAAGAGAGTTCACATTATTATGGTTTAATGAGAAATACCTAACATGACTGAATAAAGTTGATGATTTAACAGGGGACTTTCATGAAAAGGTGGGTAGGTTGGGTTCAACAATAATTCTGACAATTACACTGGCATCTTAATTGCATAAAAATAATAGTGGAAATATGACAGAAAGTGTTATATTACCTAGCCGTCACCAAATGCAAAGAAATGGACCTTCAGATATCACCCTCTGCTTTAAGTAGCAAAGAGCAAACAGCAAGATACAACACTGAAGGCAGTGAAGCCTTTTTTTTTTCCTTCTTCTTAGATCATAGCAAGGCCCTGTGGCAAGGTTCCCCAGAGAAGCTGTGGCTGCCCCATCCCTAGAAGTGTTCAAGGCCAGGTTGGACAGGGCCTGGAGCAACATGATCTAGTGGAAGGTGTCTCTGCCCATGGCAAGGGGTTGGAATGGCATGATCCTGAGGGATGCTTCCCAAACCCAAACCATTCTATGGTCGTGTCTTTGGTGAGTGAGAGTGGAATTCAAGTATCATTGCATGAAATTTTCTACTTTTCTCCTTTCTAATAAGACCACGTACTTTTCTGACATTTCCACATCTATAGGCATTTATCACTGCACACAGTAAAAAGGACACATTATGAATGTGTGTTCCCATGAACAAATGTCACCATCCACATAAATGTGAGTAACTGCTTGTACAAGCACCAACCTGAGCATTCTCCATCCACTCCATGTTTTATAAACTAGTGTGTTTCCAGCTGTAGGATTAAAATAACTTCCATTAAGTTTTCATCCTCCTACAGCAGAGTCAGTCTGTGGATGCAGAAGTGCTTAAGTGGCACAGCTAAGTAGAGATAAATGTTGCTTTTGCTGTATGTTGAAGCTGCTAATACAAGGCACATAGATACAACCTATGACACTCCAGAGCTATCAGTCCTGCAGGGCATTTCAGCACTGCAGTGTGCTCCAAAAAAACTGGAAAGTGTCAAAAGTAGAAAGTGCCAAAAGACTACATACATTCAATAGTGGCATGAACAAATTTTTGATGAAGATGCTTTTTCTCAGGATACCTACAAAATTTCATGAGAAGTAACAGGTTAAGTTCTTTGCTGTTTGACATACTATCTGTCAAATGTAATTCTCAAGGCAAGAGCAGACTGTCCTCATGTATTGCTTCATTAACATGTTCCTAGCATGCCCATCTAAAACAGATGGAGCCTTACTGGCCCTGTCTGGTATGATCTAGGATACAACTTACAAGGTTTATCAGGGTCATGATGTCAGAAAGACATTAAGGTTTAAATAACAATTAAATAACTATATGCAGATGAAAATACCACGTTTGCTAATATTAAGTTTAATCACATTCTACACTGCAGTTTATTTGCTCTGAAGGCCAGCATATTTCTCACCAACTGCTGGAACAGAGCAACATAAAAGATTTTGAAGCACATACAAAAAAGGCAGTTCAGACTTTAGAAACACATCATAGAAGTACCTAAAATCATATTTTAAGATATGTATCATATTTCTGTTTAATGTGCAATCTTCAGTTTCAAGTACAAGGCACAAAGAAATACTGCTTATAAATTTCTAACATCTGCCTTTATCAATGGCAGGTAATTACCCTCTTTTTCATGCAACAAGTTTCATACATTAAGTGTAACTTACTCTGTCATGAGGTGTAATTCTCCCCAACAGGCAACCAGATCAATAGGAACACTGACAGAAGTAATACACAAAGGAAAACAAAGGAGGGGAAAAAAACCAATTAAATAAACAAAAAATTGAAAACAAACAAAAAAGCCTAGCCCAAACCCAAAAAACCCAAAACAAAACAAAAGCACCCAAAAAACATCTGCATGCCTCAAATGCCATGTGGACAGAATTTAGGTAACTACATCTAAAAATGCTGTTCCATTGTTTTAAGAGTGGTATTCCCCAATGAGTGTTTCCACTGAAACACTTGAAATCACATGCTGCTCACTCACTCTCCTCTTCCTATGTGGCAGGATGGAGAAGAGGACTGGAGGCACAAAAGGTGAAGGTCATGGCTTGAGATAAGAACAATTTACTGGCAACAGCAATGAGATAAGAAAATGAACAGAAGCAGCAGCCATATTAATAGAAGAGTGTACAAGAGACAAACAATTCATATGCGAATGCTCACTGCCATGGAAAACCCAACTGTAATGTCCGACTACGCAACTCAGAAGGGACCCCTTCCCCCATTCCCAGAAAATGATGTGAGCTAGTATGAAATAACCTCCATGTCCTAGCCCAGCCTCCTCCTGGACACTGTAAAAATTAACTCTGTCCTGGCTAGAATCAGGATATTAATCACTTCTAACTCTATACCATCTATGTCAGGCCCATATCCTACACTTTCTAATTAGACAGAGATATATATACAAAACAATGGGTATAATTTCTATAGTAAATGGCCATCCCTCCAAGATGTCTGTTGAGTTCATTTAGTCCATGACTGTGGGTTCCATCCACTCTAGATGTCTCCCAGGACAGGAGGGCTGGTATGCTGCTGGCTGGTTGCTGCACCAGGAGCTCACAACTGGTGTATCTGGAGCAGACCATACTCACTGTCCATGGCAGTCATGACATGCAGTGACAGTGTCATGTAACAACCAATATTATAAATACAGCTTAACAGTACAGACTATTCTTATCCAAAAACCAAATCCCCTTGTGGTACACATCGCACTTCGAGTGGCCCTAAGATGGTAAGTATACTGCCTGCTCTCTACTCCAGCTGTGTGCAGGTGCTTATTTGATTCTTTTACTTTCATCTGATGAACATTTAATGCAAGGGGCACAAATACTTAGTGGACAAAACCTTAACATCTGAGCTATTTCTTAATTTCAGGGCTTTTAGAGCAGTAAAAGTATAAATAAATAATGGAGCACTAAAAATCACTTGGCAATAACCAATGAGACCTATAACCAATTAGAAATTATAGAGTCCCACTCATTTTTATTTTGGCTTCAACTACTTCTCTGCGATGTCACTGAAAATTAGTTTCTAAATCTTCTAAGCCCACTCTATTTGCCAAGGATTCAAAGATGAGCAATAGGTGGGTGTGGCTCAGTTCTCTCTTCAGAAATTATGAATTCAACCTGCCCTTGATACCCACAGTAGAAGATGAATGCTTGTTGTCTGTGATTATTCTACATATGATATAAACACAGCAAAGCATATTCAGCATAAAACTGAAAAATGAAGTGCCTAATTACGTAAGAAGTCTCATTGGAGTCAAACACTTACTTTTACTTAGACACATACCTTGCTCAGTCAGGCGTAAAATAGCCATATTAACAATTGTCTCACTTGCCTCTCTCTGAAGGCTAAGGGAACACTGTGCTGTGCAAGCAGGACTGATTTGATTGCCTCCATCTTTTCTTGGGAAATAACGTATGTCACAGCAATATCAGATGACTATTGTTTCCTTATTTCTGTTCAGAGGAAGGAATAATGGGTGTCATGAAAAAGTACAACCATGTGTCTCGGTAATAAAAGTGGCATATTAATGAGCATCGGTAAACCATTACAATTAATGCAGAGGAATGGATATTGCCTACTTAAACATTTTTTTCCATCCTAGGGCTTTCCACTAGTAGCAGCTACTTCACTAAAAGCCATCAGACACTATAAAATCATATGCTCAAATGAATGGGTGGAGACTTTAATAGTACAAGTGACTATTGAGAACAGTTATTCAGTCTGTTCATCAGTGGCAGCAAATGCATTCCATAATCTATACCCTCAAGGCTGCAACATAATTAAGAGACTACAGAGGAAGGCAGGTAAGATGGACGTGCACAAAGGTATGGATGTGTACTGCTTTCACCTTTTTGAAAGACAAAAGCTAAGTTTCTGAACTTTACCTAATTTTAAAATTTAAAACCCTGCTTGATGTGCCTGTGTATAATAAAGTTATATTAATAAATAGTTCTAAAGTTCATCTGCAGAAATCCAAATTGACAATTCCTCTCCTTATGGTCACAACCAAAAGAAAGTAAAAGGGGGCAGAGGGCGGCTGGGAAAACTGCAAGCACCATCAAGGTGACACACTAAGTTGTTTCAGTGTTTATTGACAAAATAACAACACAGGTCACACAGCTCTGGCCCTTCAGGAATACTTATATAAAAACTCTTATGTTTTATGACACACAAATTGTTCATTTTTACTCTTGGATGACTGAATTTTAAATTATGTTGAAAAGCAGGACACCTTCAATTCCCACTTCTGCTTGGTTTACTTTAACTTCTAATTCCCTCTGCACATAATGTGTTTTGAGCTATTTTAAATCACATTATTCTTGTAGTTTGTGTACTGAATTCACCTAATAATTAATTTTGATGATATAATCTTCAAAGCATCATCTGTTGTTTTTTTAGTAGGTTCCAGAATAGATTGTTTTTCACTGCAACATTTCTTTCAGGTACCATTCTGAGTATAGAGTTTAAACTTGCTGTTAGTCTTGTACTTAGCATATGCTCACTTAGCATAGCTACATTCATTATTTTTATTGTTGAACACTTTAGGTAAGAACTCCATTCACACACAGGGGTGCCTCAACTTTTCAGCATGTGGCAGAGGCTAATACACCAGCACCACTGTGAAACAGCTGAACTGGAGAATCTTTCCAGATAAAAAGATGCAAATTGTCCCATCAAACATCCTGCACAACTTCCAGATTTGCCATTCCCAGTGTTAAAAAAATAAATGCAATCTCCAAAACTAGCAAGTCGGCCAATGTAACTCACACAAAGTGAGCCATACCTTCATGCAGGGCAATCCAAGCTTTATTACTATAAAATACAATTTTCAGTAATGTGATTGAGTAAATGGTTTATAGGAAGTTTTTCCTGTGATGGATATCTACCAGAAGCTGCACTGCAGGAAAAAAAAATCCATATATATATATATATATATATGTACACACTCTTTTTTTTTTTTTGTTACTGGGCAAGGACCCCCACTTTGGCATTAGAGATTTGAAGGATATGCCTTTACTATATCTGTGAAAAAAACTTCATTTGTAAATGTTTAATCACATACTATTAATCTTACAGCATTCATCAGGTTTCACAATGGTGCTTGAGCCAGGAAAGGACAAATAAAGAGAATCAAGATCCAGTTGGGGAACAGAGGGAATAGGAATACAACCAGGTCTGCAGCAGAAATGAAACTGTAATACACTCATCTAAGAACCTGGGACCGAGCCCCTTTTCCTCACATCCTCCTCCAATGTCAAAACCACAGAGTAATATCATACTCCTCAAGTAATGGAAAAATGTGAGAGTCTCAGCCACAGGCCTGAAAAACTGGACAATTGCTCAAACAACTAAATCACTGCACTACACCAGAGAGCTCATGCAAGGGCAGACAAAAATCTTTACTCCACTTGATAAAAATAGTTTATAATGGTTTCTAAAGGACACGGTAACATCTTAAATTCAGTACAAATACTGGGACAGTAACTAAAAGAAATAGGGTCACACAATGAACAATAAAAATAATAAATGTAGAACATGTATTTTCAGGACTTCATCTTCTTCACTGATTTGTGTGTGTACACTGTGCACTGAGTAAGGCAGAGGGATCAAAACCCCACAACACCTGTGATTTTATTAGCATGGACTATATGCTAGTGACTGAACACTGAATAGATAACCTAAATTTTACATATTCACAGGTGCTTGATTTTGGAGTCCTTCTGTTTGATTCTTTAGGTATTTTAAAAATGGTTTGGATCGTTTCTGTGGAGTAATCACAGCCCAGTGGTTTAAGAACAGACTTATCGGACTGGAAACAGAGTCTGAATCCTGGATCAGCTACCAATCATGGATGTCGCAGTTGACAAATCACTTAATGGTTTTACTTTGATGTATTGTAATGGGGAAAATTACTATGAAGAGGAAGCCTCCTCTCCATAAAAAAGAGTTTTCTGGGTGGTATCTATTCAACTGCTATGGCAAGAATAGGCCCCCAAAAAAACTTTTGTACAAATAGAATACACATAAATATTATCGTCACCCAAAAGAGATTGCTCTAATAATAATTCCATCTAGAGGAACATACAAATCAATCAACCAGGTTATTCCCTGGGACTTATTAGCCTAGCATCCTCTCTCCAACTACAGCCCTAAACAACCATCAAGGAGAACAGGACAAAGATCTGGTGAATAAAGAAGGATCACCCTTCTCAAACCAAATATGTTGCCCTCCCTGTTTGGGCTGTTCTTCCCACAGTTTTTCTCTACCATCCTCACTACCCTATGAGCAAGGACTCTCCAGATTAAGTATGTGCTGTGTGAAAAGCACATAATTGTGGACATGATTTTCTGAACCTGAGAGAATTTTCAAGCTCTCAGATGCTGGCTGTTCCCAAGGGAAAGTTTTGGCAACCCATTCTCGCTCAAGGATTATTTGTGTAAATAAGGAATTACTTTCCCAAAACAAGGCACAGATGTTCTGAGTGTGTTTTTCTCTCTTATCCCACCAATGGGATGAGAGGGGTCTTGTTCCTTCTACCAATTGGGGTGACCTGGTCGGAGAAGCTCATAAAAGGGTTGACAAGACCCCGCAATAAAGGCTTTTGGCCTCACAAAAGTGGCTGCGATGTGGATGATTTCTGGAAACCCTTGCTCCATACTTCGTGTCCTCTAGTGACACATAATTAATAAATACACTTTGGTATTGGTGTGCCAGCAGTGTTACCAAAAACTGTTGGCAAAAGCAAAAATTGCAAGGCCCTTATTTTATATTTGAATAAGATATTTATATTCAGTTTTCAAAATTGTTTGGTTATGTTCTACAGGGAGTAGAATTAGTTTCATATTATTTGGCATCTCCTTGCCTTTTAATGTGCTTATTCCATAAACATAAATCCTGAAATGGTTGCACACTGTAACTGATTGTGATGGATTGGCATTTATGAAACAAAGGAAAACACCTAAGGAAGTTAAAGCTGCTGGAGGCTGATGAGATTTTTTCTCCTGGCCAATAACTAGCCATTTCTGAGAATTGACAGTAATTTTGACCATTGAAAAGTGAGAGCAACCTGTGAACACCCCCTTAAGACCTAAGCCTGGGAATTTCTTGCTCTCAATTTGGTTTCCAGCTTTGAAGAGATAACAGGGATCCAGTTCAGCCTCCTTCCCCCCAGGGCCAGACAAGGCCATGGTGGGGGGAGCGGGGCTGGCTGGAGTTCTGCAGTTCCCGGGGAGGATGGAGACTGTAAAGTCAGTAGCCCCTTCTCAGTGGGCTCGCTGAGCCTTGTACAGCGGAGCTGCCGGGCCAGGCTGGTCTGTGGCTTGGCTGCAGTTTCTGCCGCTGCTGAGTTTCACCAGAGACTGACGAGTAAAGGGAGGGAAAGATATTGGCCTGCAGCGTGCTGAGACAGTGGCCACACTCCCCCAGAGCAGCCATGGAAAAAAAAAAATCTTCCACAGCAAACAGCCCCAGCTGCTGCTCCGGCAGAGATCATGGGACCATCCCCAAGGCCTGGGCAAGATTCACTACCCAGATGAGACTTGCAGATTAATCCTTTTTCCAGAGAGAAGGGAAGAGAGAGAGTGATCAACATGTAAAGAGACAACATAAATTATCAAAGACAGTGAAGAAAGGAATTAAGCTTCAGATGGGGGAGAGAAATAAGGAGATGCTTTAATAAGCTGAAATATTCTTTTGCTAAAACTATGGAGATGGACAATAGTGTTCTGAAAAAAACTCCTTTAATTCATGACAGAGTATTTTGGGGGAAATGGAGTATTTCAAAGTGGGAATCTAAGCAAATGGTGAAGAAGTCATGATCTTATGAGATGCTGGAACAGGAAAAAGAAGAGAGAGTTGTTGAAGATTTGTGGCCCTTAAGAGACAAAGAGAAAACTTCTGTTTCCAGAGATGATCACAGAGACAGATGAAGATAATTTTTGCCTTTGAATAACTCATCCTTAATATGACAGCCCTTTTTGACTCATGACCCACGAGCACACCTCAGAGTGGTGTGAAACGGGAGGAAAGGACTGATGGCAGAGTTTTCTCTTTTTCTGATGGTGGCTGGCATCAGAAAAATAGGAAGCCATGAGAAAATGGTTTTCTTGTGAAAAACTCCATAGATTGACAAAAGAGAACTTCTTTTTCTCTACAAAGACTGATGAAAAGACTATAGCAAAGTAAGGACTGTTTTAACCACCAGGTTTTTTTGTCTCTATGTTGTCATGTAAACAAGGGAATGATTGGGTTGTGGGGAAAAAGGGTTTCTGGAGGTTTTATTCTCATTTCTTACTCTTGTACTTTCGTTAATAAACTTTCTTTCTTCCTTTTAAATTTTAAGCCTGTTTTGCCCTTCTTCTAATCCATATCTCACAGCAAGAAATTAGTAAGTTTTCTAGTGATTTTTTTAGCTAATGCTTTAAAACCCTGACACTGATTTCACAAGAGAGGAAACTCTGCACTGATATTGCTATTGTGCTCCGATTGCTCCTCTGAGCTGAGTCCACACTGCAATCAGGTTTGTGCAATGATATATTTCAAGATTCTCTTAATGAACTCATTTTTCTCAGCCACCAAGAAAACATACATGCTTTGTTCCAAGCATCTCAAGCTCCCAGGGCAGGCCAGGAGAGCCACAGATTGTTTATATAAACAGACAGTGTTTCACTCATAAGGATTACAAGTTTAGGGCAGTCAGTTTAGGGCTGACCAAACCACTGTCCATGGTGACTCTATTGCTTGACTGTCAAAAAAGCAGTAGAGCACAGAGAATGAGTTTTTTTTAATAAAGGATGTGTTTGAGGGCTAATGATTGATAATTTTAGATTTCAATACTACAGGAAGAAAAAGAAAAGTATTAACTTGTGTAATACAAATGACCCATTCCAGTAGTATTTGAAAGCTTCAGCTTGACTTCAGGAGGCTCCAAATTTGGCTCCTCAATGTTTTGACAGCAGCTTGGGAGGAGATACATCTGCTGCAAACAGGAGTTATTGACTAAGATGATCTCAAACAAAGTGTAGAAAATTACTAAAATATATGGAGCAGAAATTAATTATAAAGTAACACCTTTACATTTTTGCTTTTACTAACTATGCTCTTAAAAGACATAGAAATGAATACTTAAATAGTCTACACAGCCCAGTTTTACTGGCCAGGAGATTGTGGGAAACATATTTCTTAACTTTTCATCACCTGGCAATTCTTTTGGGCATGCTGCACAGAACCATGATCCCAGAGTGAATAGGTGACCTGAAAGCAATGAATGCAAACCAAGGCAATAGGAGACAATAAGCAACTGAGTCAACAAGAGACTCTCCACTTCAGGATCTGAACCTAGGAACCCTCATAAGCTCTCATGAGTAGGTCTGCTGTGAGCTTTGCACTTACTCATACAGAGTAAATGCAGAAAAACCTGTCAGATTAAGTTTCAAAATATTTAACATTACTACAGCTCTTCCTTCCTTTTATACAGATACAACAGTTTTCTGGACAAAGCACAAATCACTGTTATACTGCTACAGTGTAACATCAGTTACACTGTAGTGTAACTATCTACAGTGATGAGAAAATCTATGACAACAAAGAGATCAGGATCTGGATTCTGACAAGTTACATGAATCATGGGTTTTAAATGAGCTATTTCAGTAACTGATGTGCATGAACAATCTCATGCACGGAACAGATTCCAAGCACCAGGAATCACTGTGCCCTTGGAGAGACTGTAAAATTGGGCTGCCGAGTGGTGGATGTGTAGAGCTCAGCTCTCAATACAATGCAGTGGGCTGAGAGTCACTCACCCATCAGAGCTGCTCTGTCACTGCCTCTCTGGACAGGGGAGAAAAAATAGAACCAAGGGTTCATGGGTTGAGATCAGGACTCAGAGAGGGATAGAGAGATCACTCCCTGAATACTTCATGGGCAAAAAAAGAATCAACCTGCAGGTATTAATTTAATTTATTACTAACAAAATCAAAGGATAATGAGAAATAAAATAAATCTTGATGAATCTCTCCCCCACCCCTTGCTCCTTCTCCCAGGCTTTATCTCCTCCCCAGCAGCATGAACAGATGGGGAATAGCCCCTCCACTTCCAAGGCCTGCTCACACAAACCTAATGCATACAAAAATAATTACATGTGAATTTCAACACCTCACACAACTAAATCTATGCAATGAAACCAAGAACAACACTAGAGCTAAAGGAGTTTTAAAAGTACATGGCAAATTCACAAAGTGAGTTTATATAACTCAAAATCCAAACACAAACATAGCAATTACAATGACTGTATCACATTTTATAAATGTCAAATCATGAACAAAAATATAAAGATTCTTATATTAAAATTTCAAATTTTTATGTTTATTAGTACAGTTGATTTAGGACAACAGAAAATTTAGTGGCTTCAATAATACTGCCTTGAGTCTGCGTCCAGCCATGCTAGTTTTAGAATGAAAAAAAAATATGTAAGAATTCTAATTGCACTATTGTGCAAATATATACTGGGTTAAAATTATTAAGTCAATTATATCTAGAATACCTCACCCAGTAAGTGTGACTATCGCAATGTCTTGCACTTGCCATGGCATTTTCCTTGTGTGCCATTTGACAGCAAAATGCACATGAATTCACTTGCCTGCTTTTGGAGTGATTTATTCACTATATATTCGCTATAAGAATATACAAAGCTCAAGACTCTGAAAAATTAAGATAATCTGAGCATGAGTCAAAACTCAGTTATTCTTTCATAAGACTAGTGAATATTACACCAAAACAGCAATTAAAGCCATAATAAGGCATATGAACCATTCAAAGCCTTATTGCTAAAAAGAAATTCCAAGGCTACATGAAAGTCATGTTTGTTTCTTTCCATCTTGGCCTACATTTTATTCATAACTTACTCCAATGCTTCATAAAGGATTTCAACTCCAGTTCCAATAGACACGTATGCAAAAAACATAAACCTAAGTGGCAGTTAGTTACCTTAGAGTGATCTGATATTCTTTAATATCAAGATTATCAGCATGTCTGATTATCTTCCATTGCTGATATTTAATCTACCTTTGCTTTGCTGATGTCAGTGTAAATGGGAAACAAAAAAGCAGACTACTGAGTACAGAAATAACCAAAGAGAATGACTTTTTTTGTTCTTTAGTTCCTACTAAAATACTGATGAGTATTTTTCATACCAGAAGAAATTCTGTAACACATAAAAATTCTTTTATCTTTACTCATCTGTTTACTAAACCATCACTATACTGCCTACACATTGCAAGATATAGAGTTGGAAACTGATGAATAGAAACTTCTACATATACTGAAGAGTTCAATTTGAAGCCTTGCAAAGAGCTTAGATTGATGCAGTAATGAACGTACACAGACATTGGGTAGAGAAATTATAAACTTATGTTCCTATAGGTGCAAGTAAGAATATACCTAGAGTAAGTAAGAAAATTCATTAGGCAAAATAGTTTGAGGTTTAAACTCTAATAGTGTGATTTATAGAGTAAGTTAGAGATCTAGAAACTATAACAGAGGTGTGTGTGAATACGTGACCTGTCAGCTTATTGGTTGAAAGACAGATGCAGTGCGGCAAAATTAAGTAAAGGTGATAGGTTAATAAGTGAAAACAAACTTTGTGTTGACTGTCTACTGGACTAAAAAGTTATATATTACCGTGCAGAGAAGAAACTCATGACTTCTTAGAGCTATGGCTGATGTGTTGCTTCTAAACCTCATGCCTCAAGACTGATATCTTATTGAGCCACTTGAGCGATAAATCATCTCAAAGCAAAGTGGTCCCATCCCTTGTATTTCATCTTGACAATATGAAACTCCTTTCAGAGAAACATCTTTCAGATTATTAAATATATTTCAGACTAAGAAACGTAAAAATACCTGCTTTGAAACAAAGAAAATGTTGTGGTGTGTTTTCTTTTAGTAAGTTTGAAGTTCTTCATGTAAGTGGTTAGTTCTGTTACCCCCCTGCTTTGTCGGTTTAACCCAAAGTTATCTCCTCCTCTACACTGCCCATCACTGTATCCCAACCCCTTTTTCCAGTACCTTCCCTATCAATCTTGTAAACCCTGCCCCTCATTCTGAGTGTTCCCTCTCAATCCTCCCTTATGCCAACCCTCTCCTTGGACGTCCCCTTTGGAAGTCCCCTAAGTCTCGACGCCCCATTGGTCCACATGACCTATTCCCCTCCCCATGTTTTCTCCATTAGTTGATTCACTGTAAAACCCCACCTTGTACACCTCCCCAGGATATCCTTCATTGGTTGAAGTTTTGTATCTGCCCCTTGATCCTCCCCCGTACATAAGTCGCTGTACATCTGTGTTCTTTGTCTTTTGTCCCTGGACCCTTCATAGATTAAACCTTTCCCTGGAACCCATACAAAAGATCTTCTCTTCATCTTTGCCTCCATACTGTGCCTGACAGCTATAAAGTGCTGTAGAGCATTGCTCTAAGCCACACCTCGGGTCAGCCTGCTCCTGAGGCGTGTCCCATTCCCAGCGCAGAGCTGAGGAAGAGCTAGCCAGCTCCGGCACCACATCAAGAAAACAGCACTGCAAAACAGCTCTCAGAGTGCTTTTGGACAAAGCAACATATCCATCCAATTACAACTTGTGATTAAAACAGTTTAATACAGGTTAACTTACTAACCAACATCCAAAAAAAAGAAATTGTTAAGCTTGAGATGTACTCTTGTCAGGAACCATTCTAGGTGTATCATAAATAAAGACTCCCTATGATTATCCCAACTACCATTTAAAAAAGAAAGAGTATCTGTTCAAAATCTGGTTGCTTTTTTTAGGGTCCAAATAATTTATTCCTGAAGTGACCAGTAAAGTCCACCAGTAAAAAGCCCACTCCTAAACACACATCCTAAAACAAAAATACGTAAGGACCCACAGTGCAATTAAGAAACCAAACTTCCAGATTACATCAGAACTATGTAATTTAGAAATAACAGCTAGTCTTTAAGACTGCAGCATATATTGAGTTGTAATCCCTTAAGTGTTTCCTGTGTAATGCTGCAGAAAAATGTAACAGGGAAAAAATAATCATGGTCTCTGTTCTGGCAGAAATAAACCATTATACAGCCTAAATATTAATTAGAATAAACATGATTTTTATTTTTATTTCACCATACCTGATGCTTTTCTGCCCAGGCATCAGTCATATTGGATGCATGTGTTTTATGGTGTACGATTGTAACTAAATCCACCTAATTTAATCATTCAATAAATCTACACCTCTAGTAGAAACCACTAAATGAGGTGTTAATTGTAGGAAAACATTTTACTACAATAAGGGCATAATATTTTAGTAAAAGTCTGTCTGCACAGCCCAGCTTTCAATCCAGGCAACAATTCTAAAGGCAGTGTCCTTGAAACTCTCCTGGAACAGTGAGAATAAAGAAAAACAATGGCATTGTGTATAAGGAAAAGAATGTTAAACAATATGTATTAATCAATAGTAGCTTGTTAAGCCACGCAAACCCTGTAGGACCCTATAAAAGTGTACTAAAGATAGAAATAAATGACGTTCGCTATACCTCTGTGAGGACTCAGTGAATTATCTGAGCGGTTTTCCATTAGTTAATGGCACACTAAATATACCTGTTAGATTGTACATGTAAAATATGAAAATACAGTGAACAGTATTTGCACTTGATTAAGTGCTAGACTTCTGTTCATTCTCCACAACAAAGCCTCATGAGAAAGATTAACAAACACACCTCGTCCATGTTTCTGAAGAACTGTTCCTGTTTAGCATCTGAATGTGTTCAAGACCACTTCAATCTCTCTGATAGCATGTAAGGATGTCTGTGGGCAGAATTTATGCTTTTAAACAACCATTTGTGTAACAAATCCAATTGATTCACGCTAACTAAATTGTAACTATTTGGAAAGTTATTATTAGAAGCAATCAAAAGAATCAGTGTTACAAGGCAGATGTGCCTCTTTACAGATGTTACATGTTAAAATTAAGGTGCAGGATGTGGTTTGGAAGATAAGTGATGTCCCAAGATGAAAACGGCCTTGAGATGGACAAAATTAGAATGACTTTAGGCATAGGGCATAAAATTCATTAAATGTAAGTCTAATTAGTAGACTTACATAACACAATGCTTAGTACGTACACGCAAACCTGTAAGGTTAAACAAAGGACAATGAGGATGAGGATAAGCCTTCACCAAAAAACCCCTAAAAGAAGACTGAAAACCCCCTAACAACAAGTGAGGCATGCGCCATGAAGAATAGTGATGTAAAGTCAGAAAAATCGGAAATAGAAGGAAACTTACGGGAAACATTAATGAATATGTATAAGCATACAGTATATAAGTTTAGTTTGAAGTGCTTTGTTTTGTATGTGAGGTAGGGTGAGAAGCCCTCTCCATACCCTGGTTGGTTTTGTACATGAGGTGGGGTGAGAAGCCCTGCTGTACCACGATCGGTTTTGCTTATGCTTTGATCGTAGTTAATTACTGGCAAATTACATATATAAATTGTATTTTTTTTATTAAATTGTATTCTTTTACTAAGTTGTATTCTTTTATACCAAATTACTATACAATTTACTAAATTGTATTCATGTTTAATTAAACTGCTGTTAACTCAAGGGACCTAGTTGTCAAAATTCTAATTTCATTTATAACAACTTGCAACAAAATAACAAGAGTTAGGACAAGGCTTGTATACTACATCTAAATCTCCTTGTATGAAAGAAAACAACCAATTTAAATAAAACCTTGATGGCAACTTGCACATTGCTCCTGGTAAAATAGGATGGGCGAGGGCTTATTTAAGGCATTTAATCTCAAAAGCTATCAATTATTTTAAGAAACCTTATGATGCTTCCTTGGTTCTTTTGTTTGGCTTCTGTCTGTGGTACAGGGCACAAGCTCTACAATAAACTCTACTAAGCTGTAGGACTCTATATTCCACAGCAAGTGTTCTCTGCCTCCCCTCTCACTGAAGCAGAGGAGACTGTAGGGCACAAAGTCTTTTATGTTTTAAACAAATGGCACATATTACTTCAACATGTCACTTCCACAGCATATGGTGCAAGGCTGCCTGGAACTAGAACTGCAACTAGACCTTACCAAGACATCTTATCAAAAGCAGAAAAATACATTTTCCCCCTTTATTATTCCAGCCTCCCACATTCAAGCCCTGTCAAGACTACACATACAAATACTGCAACAGACCAAGAGCCTCTGAGGTCTAAAAATGGTATTTATATCTGTATTCACTACCCCATGTTCTTCAGCTGAAGCCATGACAGTGAGTTTTACTCATTTTATAGATGACAGTGCTCACACACAAAATCCTGGGTTATGGGTTATTCATAAACCTGCTTGTCCTAGGAAACTGAAACTGTCCTAGGAACCTGAAACTTCTTTCCTCTAACTACAGGAGGTCCATCCTGACAGGCACACTTCAAAGAACCAGGCTGTACTAAGAAGCCACCATTTGCCTACCACAACTTTTTTTAACCAGGGCACTCATTTGCCAAACCAATTTTTATCACCTTTCCCTTCCACTCAAAGTGCAGCCTTAATGCTGTACTATTACATCCTATCTTGAAGTTTTGTGGAATTGCTCCAATTGTCCTTATTCTACCCTCACCTATGAATTCTATAATTCATTTAGAGAATTCAAGTAAAAGGGCACGACACGTCTTCCACTACCCACATATAACATTTTCTATGTCCCAAGTCACTCTTCGTATTTTTTCTAAAGTTTCCTTCACAGAAAAGAGCAATTTAACAAATCTGTAGATTCAGAATCTCTCTATCAGAATCTCTCTATCAGAAGAAGTTATACCTCTGTCCTGTGGTTTTGATGCTGTAATTTCATCTAGAATGGATCTCTCTGGTTTACTTACCATTTTCTGAAAAAATCCTAATATATAATATACCTGATTCTGGGTCCGTTGTTCTGTCCAGTTTACTGATGGTGATGGCACAGTATTGTCCTTCCTTATCATTTCAGCTCACCTCAGTTTCTCTCTGCTCTCTATTACCCAATTTTCAGTGTATGCCTGAGATGCTAAAGTTGGCTTCTTACAGTGAAATTGAGAGTATCCACAAGAAATCTTACTTCTATAGCTTATTGTCTCACTGTATATATACACACACATATACAGAACTATGTGTTTGTAAAGTTTTTATTGCATTCATCTCCACTTCTCTTACCATTTTTTGTGCTTAAGCTATGGCAGTATCTCTTTTAATGCTGAAGCGCCTTCAAGTCTTGGTCTGTACCCTTTCTGCAACACCCTCCTCCGTGACCATTTCCACATCTTTGACACAATTCAGTCTTTAATTGCATAGCTCAGTAGTACATTTACAGTAATGCAATTCTTTACGCAGGAGATCTTTTGCTAGTCAAGACATGTGACAGCCTGATTATACAGGGCTTTTTTAAAGAAATATTCTATTTCATCTTCAATATTTGGGTTTTTTTCGGGTTGTTTTTTTTTCATTAATCCCCAGCAATCATTATATTCATGTCCATGTTATTTCTGTTCCTCTTTATTTCTCTGTGCTTTTCACAAAAATTGCAAACAACACAAATTCCTGCCAGAGTAATTGAGTTGTATTTCCCAGTAGTCCACAATACAATTTAATTCAACTACAGATGTTAACTTTTCTAAAACAAAAATAACAGTGTCCTGTTTTTTTTTTAAGACTATCAGTGTGTTATTCAGTAAAGCCAAAGAAGAGCATTATTCTCACTTCACTTTTTATAACACTGCTAAAATGGATTGTTGAAATTGAATGCGGAATCATGCACAAAGCCAGACCTTTTCTCTCATCACAAAATCACCATTTTTCTTTTCATGGTTTTGCTGAACAATATTAATAAGATTTCCTACTGAATCACAGAGATCTATTATTTCAATAGTAGTTGGAACCACTGTTTTGTGTGTGTATACATCTATAACGTGTAAACATTTATGAAGCACTTGCAGATGTCTCAAGGAGAATAGAAACATTTATCTTATCTTCAGATGGTATTACAGCAAACATATCACCTTGACTTTTATCTCCATTTTCCCAATTTCTACTGCCTGAAGATAAAACCCTAAAATACTACAGGTCAACAACAGTTTATAGTTGCCCTGACATGCTCACACCTCTTTCCTGCTGCCAGCCCCAGCACTTGTGCAAGGAAATGTAGCTGATGACATATCACTGTTGAATTTGGTAAAAAAAGAGGCAAAAGTGGTGTTCCTGCTATCATGGGCAAAATGGGAACATTTCTTCAATTAGCATCCAAACTTGTGAAAACCTCATGTAATCATAGAACCACAGGCTCAGAAAATTAAACCAGTACATTATATTGTGGGTTTTATAATTTACTAAAATGCCAATGATTCTAATAGTAGCTCGTTAGCAGTAATGACTATTCCATGCAGTGCTGGATTATTTTTGTTCTTAGTAACTTCAATAATTATTAGACTGCAAATCCCTTTCTATAATCTCCAGTTGTCCTTCCAACTTATGCTTCCTAGTCAAAATAGAAGAATGTAATTGTCTCGTTAAGGACTTTTGGGTTACGTTCTTTTTCCCTTTGAACTGAAGACTGATGAGAGGGAGGCAGTTTTCTCTTGTTCGGTCTCAGTTGTTTATTCTTTTCTTATCAGCATTACAAGGTATGAGGAGCTATGTGCACTATGATAGAAAGGGGTAAAATGGCCAACAAAGATTCTTTTCAAGGTCTTTTATATGTCCATTTACCCAATTAACAGATGGCAACTAAATTATTTTTCTTAGTGACCCAATGACCCAACACCTGTGTGCTGTACTGTGGCATTCTTTATCCAATCACTTACTACCACCCAAAAACCTCTAGGAGAAGAACAGGAAGAAGAAAGAAGAAAGACAAGAGACAACACCCTAAATCCTTCATCTTGTCCTCTGCTCTCTAAACTACCTTAAACTCTAAACTTCAACCTGTTCACCCAGTGACTCAAGAAACCTTCTAATTCACACACTTATATTTTCAGTCTTTTCTACTTAACTCTTAACAGTTGTCTCCGTGGTGCTATGTGAAACTCAGTGCTTTCTTGGGTGTCAGAGTTAGGCATTACAGATAAAGGTATATATCTTGCATCTCTGACCCCAACATGTAATTCCCTGTATTTCCATGCATTTCTATTTCAAAATGTCAACTATAATTACACTTGCATATGCAATTCACAGCATACTAAAAATACATATATATACAATATTTCTATATATGAAAATATATTGTAGTAGCTCAGGTTTCAATAGAACTTTGAGAGTAAAAACATTATTGCATTTCTCTAGTGACATTTCATTACTACAACATTACTAGATTAATAAATATGCAGCAGGAGTTTAACTTTGAGTTTTTGGCACATTAAAGGTATGCAAATGAAGAAAACCAGTGTGAAAACATAGATGTTATTAACTAATCCAAACATCCCAGTTTCAAAGAAATATAATTAATATAATTGATGAAATAATAATAATAAAAAAAAAAATTACAGTCAGGCTGTTCAGTACTCAGACTTCTCTGAAACTCAAATTTTCTGTGCTGCAATTCATGTTTACTGTAATCAAAGACTGAAAATATACTTGCAGTTATACTGAGTCTCTCCCTGGTATCACCTGTTGATCTTCAATAAAGACGAGCCAAGGGGTTTAATTTGTCCAACACTTCCACTACATTTTTCTATTCTTTATTCAATCATTAAAAAATCATTTTCGTTTTAAGTGTAGGGATGCTCTGGCATTGGTGGAAAGTACCCAGATAGAAGTCATATCAAAACCAATCTCATAGTTGTTAATTCAGCAGCTGACAGGACAATCTTGGTGAAGGACTTCATCTTGAAACAGGAATGACATCAAAGCTCATTGACCTTTTAGGAATTGTTTGGCCAATTTACAAGAGTATTAAAAATTAATATTCAGCCTGTTTTGCCCCAAATTGTACAGAACAGTTTGTCCAGTACATTCCTCAGTTTCAGCTGTTGTAATTAAAAAAAACAAAACAACAACCTAAAATTTAGTTTTCTGTTACTGTAATTATGTTTAGGAAGTATGAAAACCCAGAAAAGACAAAAAATAGTTTTTTATGAGATAAATATAATTCATAAATGCATGAGTTACAACTCAGTAATACTTCAAGACAGAACCCTCACTAATCCAACTATCCTTTTTCCTTATATGAGATATTTGCTTCTCTTTCTCCACTGAAAGGAAAACATAAAACCAATCCTAAGAAATGACATGCCATAAATGAATACTTCACAGAAAGCATGGCTGGCTATCATTATTTCTTGTTTACAAAACTGAGAAATCTTCAAAATACACATTTAAAGATTTATATGTTAAAAAAGTCATGATTCTGATGCAAGTAGTCAAATAACAACCACATGATGCTAGCATAAAATACCATTATCCTAATTTAAAATGTGTCTCATTAAAACTTAAAAGCCAAAGGTGACAGCACATACCATCCATATTTTATAAAACATGACCACTCAAAAGCTGAATTATACTAGCTCAAATGACAGTATTCAGTTCAGCAAATATAAAATTCTTTTCTCCTTGCATTCCAAAAATATTTCCTTCTTCCTAAGAAGTCATGCACAAATCAATTCTCGTCATGTCCATTTGCCAGAAGATGTCTTAAAGCATACAATTGCAAAATCCAGCCATCATAAGTTACATCATAAAGTTAACATCATAAGCTACAGAATGTAGCTGACTGTCAGCAAATGTTAACAAAGCCTGACAAGTTTATGGTATCTCTACAGTAACAGACTTACCTCGGCAGATGGTCCCGTTGCCCACGTACCCAGGTTTGCAGGTGCAGCTGTGTCCCCTAATAGTGTTAGTGCAGATTGCATTCTCATCACAGTTGTGCTGCCCACTGCCACATTCATCACGCTCTAAGTGAGGCGGGAAAAAAGGGAAAAAAAAAATATTTACAAGATGCAGTGAGCGTTTCAGTGACCTGATGTGGATTTTGAAAACCAAGTGGGATAACCAGGATAGTGCAATGGTTGAGTGCTGGGGGTGTGGAATGGGAGTCAGCTATGGGCTTGCTTCAGTTCAGAAACCAATATGTGCATGGCAACAGTAGATTATTTAGGTTCAAAAACAGAAAAAGAATTGGTGAAGAGGCACAGTATGGCTGTGACAAAAAGCTATGAAGAAGATTTTCAGGAAAAATATATCTGCTATGAAGATTAACATTTACATCACTGTCCATCACCAACAGTAATGATCATAAATACAAGCTAAGTAACAGAAGAGGGGGCCCTACCAGGCTACCCTTTAACTACTAACAATTCAGTTGTCACAATTGCTTGCTCTAACTCATGTTGAACTGGCTCTTTCTCTAATAGCACATAGTAACATTTCACATTTTTACAGCACCAATCATACCATCAAGCCTCAAAGAGGCTCCCAGACAAAAAGGCCATATTTTGCTTTCATCCAGCAACTCCAACTGCTGCCCCAAGCCAAATTTGCCACAGCTCCTGCACTTCACTATCCTGTTACCTTTTTGTTCATGTAAAGCACCAGTTAGAGGTGATGAGCTACCTGACCTCAAAGCTTTTCGCTTCTTCCTGCAATTACAAGGAACTTCCCTCATATAGGGCTGCACAAAGAAAGCCTGAATATTTTACACTTTTGCACAGGTACCTTTATAATTTTCTTTAAAAATTTTCAGTGATACAAAAAGAATGCAATGAATTTTCTTAAAATCACACAACAGATAATTGTCATAATAAAAAAATCACAATCTGGAACCCTTCTCTGCAGCCTTCATTTATGCAACTGCAATCATCACGCTGATATCCATATGCTGAGAGGTAAAAGCTATGCTTTCCTGGAATTATGATTTGCTTGAGTTTTTTACCAGTGCATCAGGCTGTTCAAAGAAGAAAAAGGACTACAGATTAAGTCTAGCCTTCTATAGATCACAGAGAGGCAGTGCCTCTAAAACATGGCAAAATACTCATTTCTTCAGACTAAACTAAGGCCTTTGGAAGAGTCTCTCCATTGAGAACAGCAGCATCACAGACTTTGACAGGCTAAAATTAACCTCTGCAATGCTCTCATTCTTCCACAGTACAGAACAACAGGCAATTTCAAGATAATTCAAGACACATGTAAGATTTGAATGGTGAGCTCTAAGGAATCCACTAAACTAAATACTTCTGTAACACTGTTGATAACTATTTGCAGAACATATATCCAACATGTTTTCCATTTTTCAAATACATTTGACAGCAAAATTATACGGATTGCAACTGTTTTCTCTTAAATAGCATCAAAGTTAATATACAGCCTCTCACTCTTTGCTTTTAGCAAGAAACACACACACTCTCATATGTGCCTGACTTCAGCTGATAAACTCAGGCTTCCATTTATACATGCTAGTTTATGCTGGTCCCTAGCTCTGCTTAGTAATTCACTTCAGCTTCTTGCCAATTTTCAGAGGCCTTACATATTCAGAATGCCAGGGATCTTGAAGGGCTGCTGTTCTCACCTTCATCTTTAATGAAACTGTACCACAGGCTGATTCTTTGCTGCTTTGGTCTCATGGTGCTCAGGCTGCTGGGTCAGACACAAAAAGTATAAAGCTATCCTCCAAGGAGGTGTTTACTGCAGCTGAACCTAAATTATGCTTTCTTTTAAAAGAGACACCCTTCTCCATATCTCTCCTTCCTCTTCCTACTTCTAACTGTCATTAGCTTTCCTGTATTAGTATTCAAACTTTAATGAGAATGTCTTTGTGCTAGGCCCACGTGTGTACACAAGAACATTCCTACGCAAACAAGTGCCAAAATTGGTCTGTTACCTTCTCAGCACTTCAAGTATAAATTAAGATTTCCCAGTGGTACCAGATGTGTTTTACCAAAATACACAGGAGAGGATGTCTGCTGTATTGTTCTAGGACTCTGATAATGTTAGTCACTATTTAGCATTTATGCAGACGTACAGATGCTGGAAATATTAAAAGATTTAGCACTGACAGAGCAGCTATCCCACAGTCATATGTTGTAAAAGAGGTCAGTTTTTTCAAAACTGATATAATTTAAAGAGTGAGCAACAAATCTCAGCATGGCAACCTGCTCTTCATGAGATATCTTGATGCTGCTAGCACAAGGAGGTCTAAGGGAACCTCATCTGAATGAGGAATCCCAAGATTTCTTATAAGCAATATGGCTTCAATGATGGGAACTTTAAATGAAGTTTTCCCTGGTGTAGGGATGTCTATAGTTGATGTTTTTACAGGCCTAATAAGAATATGAAAACACTCATTTCCTGCCAAGGTACAAAACTCATTTTATCCAGATGAAAAATCCTTAAGAATCTCTGAGTAGTAAGTTTTCTTGGGTTTTATGTGCCCTCACAGAAGCTCATCCTTTGTAACACTTGTGTGTTCACAATGGGAAGGGAGCATGGAAAGTAGGCTCTTGTTCTGTTTAAACTCAAAGGAGATTGTGACTAATTTGCAAACAATATTGCTTTCATATACACATTGCTTTCCAAAAATTCCCATTCAAGCACATCAGACAGAGCCTGCTTTTGCTTTAATAGTAAATTTATGGTAAATACTGAATAGACAGCAAACAAAATGGGCAAAGGACACCGTATAGCAAGTGAAAGGAGTCACAAACAGCATCATTCCAAAGCACCAAAGAGGGCAGAGCCAAGACAAAAAGCCCAAAGTTGTCTTATTTTGACTATTTCCCTTGTAGCTAGAAATGAGAAGTGCAAGAAAGGGACTCTAGCAAACTAAACAAAAGTAACTTCTAGTTTTTTATATGCACATATATCTACATGTAAACAAATGACCTGCAATGCTCAGGAATGAAACGGTCACCAGTAAGTCTGATTGAAGTCTTCCATCTCTCTGACTTCTATTTGCTATATAGTATACACAAAATGAGCTCATAATCAAAGATGAAAAGAACAGGCTTACTGAGAAGGACAGAATTCCTTGACCCAACTCTCATTTACCTGGATTATTAAAGTTTATTTCAAGAACAGCTACTACTGCTGATGAACAGCAGCACCATTCTTTTCTTACAGGCAAGTTAATTTGTTTATGAAATCTCTCAGAATAGCCTTCAACATCAGCATTTCTGTTACTGAGGACTGTTGTTGCATCTACTTCATGCTTTATGGTAAAGCTACAAGATCAGTTAGCTTACTGAGCCTTTCCCCTCCCTCTATAAAACAAGGATATTAAAAGATTCTGCTTTTTCCCTAGTATTTATCATTCTTCTGAAATCCTCAAGTACTGGAGATTTTATAGAAAACTAAAGGATATCAATCTTCTATTAAAAAAAAAAAAAAAAGGAATAATCAAATGTCCAATTCTCATTTTCTTTCTACTTTATTTATTCTGCCTATAAGCAGAGATGAGGGATGGAAGGATACAGCCTCTCTGATGCTGCAGCTCCCTGGCCCTATTTCCTACCCACCAAGCTACTGTGAGGGCCAGCAAAATACACATTTAAACTTAATGCTTTCCTTCTGGACAAAAACTGCCTACAATTTTCAAAAGCTTCCATGAATTTTTCCAAAAATGTTAGAGAGGATCTTCTGTGAATTTTCTGAGTTCACACCTAGGTCAGGCCATCTTGTGAAGACATTACTATGAAATTCATTATTTTTCAGGCTTCATCTGAGAATGGCTATCCACCTCCAAAAGCATTTCCAAGAAATAAATAATCCTTTTAAAAAAACACACTTCCATTACCTAGATTGTATGATTCTATGAATCACCTTAGAAGTGCACACCAACAGTATCATAGGTCTAATGTTCATATGTGGGTAGTTTTACCACAGTATATGCACAGTTGTGTAAGACAAGTATTACAGGCACCTCTACTTTGTTCAGAAGCAGCCTAATCGAAGTTTATCTTGATAGTGACAGAATTCATTTCAATACTACATGGTCTTAGAAAGATCGCAATCACATAAAAAATGAAGTTAATTCGACATAAAATAGTTTCAAGTAGCTGGTTAGTTGTACATCCTGTTATAAGAAGTCCCAACACATCCTACAGACAGCAGAAAACCCCCCTGCACCAGAACACAGACTGGTCTGTGCACACTGATACCAGAGCACACACAGCAGCTCCTCAGTGACAGTACAGTGGGAAAACAAGTATTTCCCATGGACGATGTGAGGACATGAAATGAGTAAGAAATTGCACAGTGACCAGGCTGCCAAGACAGCTGTGATCACTCACACTGTCCCCCTGCATGTGCTTGAGGAGACAGACCCCATCCAAGCAAAGAGCGCAGCACACCAACATCTACCTTGTACATGTGAAAAAACAACAAATGAGTAACACCTGAGGCAGAAGGAGAACACAAGCACCAACAGAATACCTGCTGTGAAAGGTCAAGGCTCTCTAACAGCTGTATCAGCTCCACCTTCAGCAGCAGCAGATCATTCAACCATGCCATGTTTCAGTTGTGAAACCACTTGTTTAAATTTTGACTAAACTTTCAGCTGTCTTCAAAGCAAGTATCTATTTAAGGCTAAGGAATTTAACCCAGACCAGGCTGTAGCAGCTCCTGCACACCTCAAATGAGTTACCATTCCAGCTGCTGATGGCTGATCACTTCAGTGTGAAGTATAAATTGAAATATTCAAACAAGGACAAAAAAAGTCAGCAACACTGATTTACACATATTTCTGTCAAATCCTTTTTACCACAACTTTTCCAGATTAATCTCTGTGAAGGAATCCGAAAAATACTATTATTTTGTGGTACTTAAAAAATACTTTCTGTTTCAGGCTAAACTGAACTGGAAGAATGCAGAAGGAAAAACACTGGGGGCAGAAGGAAAGGTGCCAGACAAAGATTTTGCCTGCCTGAGGCAAATATTCTGCATAAAGCCACCCATATGAGATTGCAAAACTGTCTGTAAATAAAAACAGCCACAAAAAATAATTCAGAACACATGCAAGGTACAAAAAAGGATTAATCATGCATTTATGAAAGCAAATGCACATGTATCTAAACATATATATAAACAATTACTGGAAAATGCAAATTTTCTCTCTTCATATATACATGAAATGTAGTGTCTGTGAAGGGTTCTAGGCAGCTCTGACAATTAGCATCAGAAGCATCAGTCAAAACATAAAATAGTTCTATACTTTTTAAGTTTTGGGTATTATAAATACCTACCATTCTTATGAAAGAGATCTTTTCAATAAAATAATTTTCTATTCATTATATAAGAGGAATATGGCCTTTGCTTATATTATGTTTATATACTTTTTAAAATGCATTTTCAAGAAGTACTGCAAAATTTACAGGATGCCTCTATTTTCCCACACAACACTGTTACCACTTACTAGATTTGTATGGGATATCAAGGCAGCATCTAGACAACTTTAGCTTTCTCTTGCTCTTTTTTTTTTCTGTGCATGCTTGGAATAACTCTAGAATTTGTATTGTTTGTGTTTCTAAAATGTTTAATTGAAAATTAGAACTCTACATTAAAAATATACAGCAAAAAACACGTAGTGAAGCTAAGAACCTTTTGGTCAAGAGTCATAAAATCAGGATAGCTTTCCCTTCTGCAAAAACACATAAAGGATTTCAAACCTATAATTTCTTAAAGGTACACATAACACAGGATTTATTTTAAGCAAGAATGCCAAAATTTTTATCTTCATTTTCTTTAAATAAAGACGCTCTTCAATAAAAGACACACTGGGATGGAATTACAGGAGACATTCCATTGTAGGGTCTTTCACTATAGCTACTTTCACTTCTTATTACAAAAAAGGCCCCAGTTTAAACTTACTTACAAGATGGAAACAGTTTTCTTACTGTAAGGATTCTGTTTCACTACTTCCTCAAAGCCTTCACACTTCAATAATAAAGCATTCATCTTTGGAATACACTGTGCAAAGATTCTGACTATCCATTTATTCATATTTTTATAGCACTGAAAAGAAATCTAAGTTGTTCTCTAAAATGTTGAGATAACAGACATCTTGTGGTCTGCAGAACCACAAATGCAGCAAACATTTCTAGAGACCAAGAGACTTAGAGAGACAACTCACAGAACAGCAAGGTCATTGAATGCCACCATTTTTTTATTAATACAGGTACCATTGTTATAGAGTACATGGCCTAATGTAAGATTAATTATCTGGCAGCCATTAAGCAATGGTCTTTGAAAACTCAGAAAGAAGAAAGCCATCTCCCCCAAATACTTCTAAGAAGCCGCAACCCTTTGTTGCATGTTATTAGGATTCAGATGTCTATGTAATAACTAAGGCTTTAAAAATGATAGATTTAAAAAATTGAATTTAGGTGGAATTGTGGACTTAGTGGAATCAAGACTTCAGCTCATAAGAAGATGTTATGAAACAAAATGGATAGCTTTTAAACAGATTGAATAAAAGGAAGCTTTATTCTGAGCACACAGGAAGAATCACAGAAAACCAGGGCAACTAGAAACAAGATGCATACATCAAAACATGAAATTACATTGCAGATAGATGGTAAGCTGGTGAATAAAAGCTAATTGTGAATCCAGAAAATTCTAAGTAAAAAAAACAAATCAAATGTGTTTTTCTACTCATGAGAATGCAAAAAACAAAGTTAATTTTATTCATACCCATTCCCAGCCTTAGCATTCAAGCTCACCCTGTCCATTTCCACAAGGAAATAGAAAGAAAAAAAAGCATGCAGAACAGAAAAGCCCCGCTGTTTCCTTTGGGAACCCTATCCTTATGAGCACCTAAACATACAAAATGCTGGCAAAAGTATCCCATTTGCCATTTTTTTAGTAAGAAAATGACTTTGTAATTTATGACACAACAAACAACTTCTGATGTTAAACATGACATTATTTAGACTACATTCTAAAAGAGTAGACACATGCTACTCTTGGGTAATTAGGAAGAAATAGTGGGATTTAATTTGAATATGAAATTCCAAATTTGCCTGCAGTTGCCTCTTGGAATCAAACTTCTTCTGCAACCTGAAGGAGTTCTGCTCTACCATGTCCCCTCTTGCACTGAAGTTCTTTGAGTGATCCCCTCAGTTTCTGAGATGGGTAGACTAGAGGCACATACAGGATTCAACACATCAAAACACCATGAATTTATACAATAGCATAGTAATATTTATCAATTTGTTCTCAATGCCTTTCCCAAAGGATCTCACTATTCTGCTCAGCTTTGACCATAGCTGAGCAGTGAGCTGACATGTTCAGCATCTCTTCTCTGAATGCTAATGGCTAATTTAGAGCATTTGTATATGCACATACCTTTTTTTTTCTCCCAAGGGAAAAGTACTTTATACTCTGATCCTCTGTTCTGCCCCACTACTTTATAAAAGCAACTGCCAATAGTACCCATTTGAATTCCATGAGATGAGTTCACTGAGCAGCAAAGAAATTCTAAATTGTTGTAATAAAAAAGTTTATTTTTCACTAAATCAAGATGAATAATAGGTAGCCTTGCTGACAGTAACATTGCATTTGTTTTCTGCAAGAGGAGAAGAAAAAAGAAATTGATCTCTTGCTAGCACACTATAAAATATTTGCACATATACCTTAAATGCCTATATAACATTTTGTAAAGAAGAGGGAAGAGAGACATTTGGTTTTACTGTTTTCTGAATACAATCATAAAAAAGAAAACACGAAATCAAGGTAAGAAGTGGGAAAGCTAAAGAAGTGAAATCTTGAAAAAACATGTTTTAGATTTTGACACATTTCACCCCAATCAGAAGCTCACCAAAATTAAAGAAAAACAGCATTGAACAAACTAGACCAAATATCTGAAAATTTAAGAATCACTGGAAATGTACATGGTTGTTTTATCTTTATACTTAAATATTACTTCCCTAGTCTTTTGAACTGCATTTAAATTGAGTAGACATGTCAAATTAGTAAATAATATTAAAATTATCAAAACCAGTTAATAGATTATTAATGTGAAGAGTCACAGTATAAAGGGTAGTCTTTTATACTGAATTTTTATGCTCTATATAATAGTGAAATATTAGTAATATGGATATACACAGAAATTTCAAAACAGATCCTCATCAAAAGCAGATAATAAAATGGTAATCTACATGACATACTCAACTGGATATTCTGCTGCAGTTTTGTGGTCTTATTTTTGAAAGCCAGATTATTCATGTCATTAGCAATGTGTGTCTTTAATTCTCAAACTTGCCAGCAAACTTTGAGCACAATTGTGGAGACAGACATTGAATTCAATTCAGACAGGGTGTACACAAAACATTCATTACAAGAGTTTGGAAATCTGTGTATTGCATATTTAGAGATGCAAACAAAAAAATTCATAAGGAACGTTGTATTGCATTGTTTATTCCTGTTGCTCCCCCTCTGAGTCTGTGATGTGTTGGTCCCTTCCCCCTCACTCCTCCCCTCCGGTTTCTCCCCATTGGTTGTAACCTGCCTTTCCCCACCCCCTTTCTCTCTGTTCAAAAGTCCAGCACGAGCAATTCTCATTCTCTTTTCTGCCCTGGATATATTCAGAATAAACTGAGGGACAGTGTCCTGGAAGAAGAGAGCCTCCTTTATCTTTTATCTTTTGTCCTTGCTAAATCCGCTCTCCCCCCAGTGGACTGCAGCTGCTCGGGTGACTTCCCGGAGGTGAGAGAAATAGGATATTAGCAAAGGAAGACACCCCCACTTCATGGTAAAAAAAAAAAAATCTTGTGTCAGCTTTTTGATGGCAAAGTCCTACCATGAAAGAAATGAGCTCTTCTGCAAGGTACAGTTTTTCACTGAGCAAAGAGTTGACATATGCAGCCACTCAAAATCTGCAGGAGTGAGGCTGAACTATTAAGACAAAGCCTCAGAGGAACAGGAAATGATTCACAAAATATAACAAAAAACATAATATTGTACATATGGGAAATGTGTTGAAAAACAAATAGATATATCCTCATCTACAAGAACATCTTAAAACTGTTTCTCCTAACCACATTTATACACCAGAATAACCATTTTATGCACTGTTACTTTTAGAGATATGCAGTAACCTAGTCTGCTTGTCAGTCTCTTATTCATTTATTTGTTTAAGGAATCCCAAAGAAATTCCAGATTTCATAAAAGACACAGTATGACCTTGAGGTGCAATGATCAGTCAGAGCACAGGTCCATGCGCTGGGATTCTGTTCTGAGCTCTCCCTCACACACAGCACTTCACATAAGTAATCCTGCCTAAATTATAAGGCAGAACAGTGTTTTTTAATTGGATCATGCTGAGCAGTATGATCATCTTGATTATTACTATGGGATGTTAAACTTCTAATACAATCTCCTGCTTTTTCATAAACTAGTTAAGCATCAAGGCACAGGACTTTTATGAGGTACCTTGATTGCACATATTGATTTGTGTATTTATAAACCATTAGTTATTCTCTATGTAGTTACTGTTTTCCTTGACATAGTTACAAAGTAGATAATTTCATATTGAGAGCAAATAAAGCCTTGAATTACATGTGATGTATCACGCCAAAAGAAAGCAGCTCTGCATTTCCAACTAAACTGCAGCATGTCATTAATATTGATAGAGACAAGAACAACACACCAGTTGTATGAAGTTCTCCATTTCTCTAAATCATAGAACATTCACTTAGGAAAATAAAAAAATCACACATGATGACAGTATCTGAAATACCTGAGACTTTGTCTAGCAAGTGCTACTGTCTAATTTACAGTTTTCAGGAGACATGCTTGTTACCATTAAATCTTAAGATACAGTTTTACTTTGCTTCTTTGTTGTAAAAAGCTGAATATGGTCCAAGCACCTTCACTGGGTCAGCAAAAAAGCCCTCAAGAAATGTTTCATTTTATTTATATACCAATATAACAGGATGGGCTGCTTTTTATCCATAAATTTGTGAAAGCTGCACACTTCTATCAAGTTGATATCAGAATTTCATCTTTCAGGTATTTTCAGTTCAACAATACCTGAAAGCTTTACTCTGCAGAAATCTCAAAATCAGTAATACAAAAAGTATGTAATAGATCTTTGGATGTCATTTTTAGCCAACATTTAATCACGGCTTCATGAACTTATATTGGTGAAAAAAGTTCTGTAGAGCTTCAGTTTCCAGCACTTCATGATGTGTTAACTACCATACAAAAAAGAAGTTCAGAAAGCAACACATACCCCATTTCAAAGAAGCACAAAATTCTTAGTGCTACTGCAATACAGTAAAATGGAATTGTTTCTAAATGAACTTGCACATGTGATGTGTCAATCTGCTGATAGAAGAACACATAAAAACATGTAGGGTTCTGCAACAGAGTTCAAGTACAATGAAGAGAGGGCGTATTAATTCTCTGTACCCATCACAAATGCAAAGAAAAGGCTTCAGGAGTGCTGGAGTTTGTGTAACAGGTGATATGAAAGTCAAAAAGACTTAGCATACTTCTGATTTTCTGGTTACAAAATTAGACATAACTGAGCCATTAGGTTTTCCTTTATATTTTATATACTGCTTTTAAAATAAGCAAATGGTGCTTATAGGATAAATTCCCATATATTTAAAACTTTTAATAGAGCAAAGATGGAATCTTGCTTCTTACTGAAAGTAAACAGGAAATGTCAAATCATACAATCATTTAGGCTGGAGAAGAATCCTAAGATCATTGAGTCCATCCACCAACCTAGCACTGCCAAACCCACCACTAAACCATATCCCCAGGTGCCACATCTCCCCATCTTTTAAATACCTCCAGGAGGGTGACTCAACTACTTCCCTAGGTAAACATCATCATATTCCAGGAAAATACATGAATCTAACAAAAAAACCCCAACACTCTGGTTGTAACTACTGCAAGAAATCCAGTGAGTACTGACTGATTCTTAAAAATGGATGTTGAAAAAATCAATTTTGGGTATTTAGGCATCTAAATTACTAAATGGTTTTATTTTCTTAGAGTGCTGAAAATCTAACTTCCCCCTAGTTAATGGATTTAACTAGGATAAATGGGTTCTCAGCATTTAAAAAAAAATTAAAAACAGAAAAAATCAAAACAAGTAAGGCTAGTTCTTTATGTCACTCCAGTGTACAAGTCTTAATTAACTTCTTTAGCCTCACAAAAATACTATGGAACTTTAACATGGAATTAAGTGATCAAATTGCTTTACCCCTCAAGATGTGCAAATTCAGTATCATATAGAAAGTCTCAACTCACAGAATCAAGTTTTATTTGAAAGCAGAAATAGAAACTAGTGCAACATCATTTCATTTATATTTTTCCCTGTAGATATTCTACCATAATAGTGATCACAATAGGCCATACTTGTCCTATGAGATCTGACAAGATCACAACCTGAGCTCCTTTGACTACAACTATACTCTCTTACATCAGCAAAATGGTGCACAGTTTGAAGATCCTGCTGCTAAGACAAAAGATGGATCAAATAGAATTGATATACCATACATTGTGCAGGTTTTCACAACTAACTTATCAAAGAATAATCACAGTACAAGAAGAAAAGGGAACTCAAATACAGGACTTTACAAGAGAACTGATGATGAGGCAAAAAAGGAGTATTTTCTGCAAGAAACTTAGAATATAATTTTGGGGATAAAGAGACAGTAAGTTGAAGTACCTAAAACCATCAAACAGCAGCGAAAGCATTGCAGAAATATGCTAAAGATTCAGAGCAGAAGCCCCCAAGGCATGCAGTCACATTCACGTCCACGCTCCCTTCTCTGTGTTACTGACTCAGAGAGCGCTACTCAAAATCTCTCTTCTAGGATAGTACAGGTGAGAAACTGGGGCTAAACGATCACAAATCACAAAGGAAGCATTAAACTTCATGAAGGGGGTTAGAATATTTCTTCAGAAAATGTGACGTAAGTCAAACAAGAGAAAATATGACAAATGAGAATCACGTAAGAGTGAACTTGGAAAGAACAATTTTCATGTTCACAAGGAACAACTTCCACAAAACACATGTACCTATGCACACCACGTGCTAACGTACTGCTTAAAATTTAATTCCAGCATGTGTTTCAGCAAAGAAAAGCAGTATTACATACAGCATTCCAGTTCAGAAAAGGGAGTAATGATTCTCTTAGCTAAATTGAGCACAGGTCTTCCTGTAGAACATGCTCAAAGGAGAAAGCACAATCTAGGGGTGACAACATCTGGCACAATGTGAATTCCACTCCTCTCTCTCATTAACTGACTATATAATGGAGATACTTTTGTGAAGAAATGGTCAGAAAGGTGTTATGTCAGTGAAATGCTCATCTAATATAATGAAATTGTTTACCAACAGACAAGAATGGAAAAGATACTACATTTGGAGTATTTGAACCATTTGAAACAAAAGACTGGAATCTAAGAGAAACCTGACATTTTTTACTGTTGGGTGACAGGTAAACATTATGACATGCTGGAGCACCACTGACATTTCAGGGCTAGCTTGCATGTACAAGCACTATAAAATAATCAAGAGACAATTTGAAAAGGGTTGCTGATAATCACAAACAAGGAATGGCTGAAACAAATCTGATAAAAGCCCATTAGGAAAATGATCTATGTAAACTTACAGGTTAAGCATCAAACAATCACTGTAAAATTATTTGGAGGAAGGTGTCAGGAGGTACATGCCCAGACATCACCCTTTACAGAATTTCAAGAAATGAAAAGATCAAATTAATTAAACACAGAATCACAGGACATGCTGTGTGAGAACGGATCCACAAGGATCGTCAAAGTCCAACTCTTGGCCCTGCACAGGATATTCCCAAGAATCACACCATGTGCTTGAGAGTATTGTCCAAATGCTTCTTGAAATCCACCAGGCTTAGTGCTATGAGTACTCCTCTGGGGAGCCTGTTCCAGTGCTCAGCCACCCTCTGGGGGAAGCACCTCTTTTGAACATCCCACCTAAATCTCCCCAACACAAGGCCATTGTCTTGGGTCCTGTCATTTGTCACCAAAGAGAAAAATGAAGGCATACTTTACACATCAAGTAACATTCCTGCTCTAGATACTGTCCCTAATCAATGCAAAGGCATTTTGTGTCTTTACTGGCTGTTTCCTAGAAGAACACACCTATTCAGATAAGAAAAGGCAAGGTTCCTGGGTCCCCTGCCTGCTCCTGTCCCACACCTAGAGGAAGGAATGGAAGTGATGTAAGTATGGCTTGAACATAATTTTGAAAATTGCAACTTCAGCCCTTTTAACATCTTCCATTTAGGGGCCAATTATAATCATTAATCAATTATATATATAATTATAAATATAAATAAATATAAATAAATATAAATAAATATAAATATAAATATATATATAATCCATTTAGGGGCCAATTATAATCATTAACAATCAGTGTCTTGTGTGTCACTTCTTTGACATATGACAAATGTCTGCAAGCAACAGCAAATACTGTCACAGCAAAAGAGGAATGTCTTTCCATGAGATCCCTGAGCTATGCTGCACAAGTGCTGAAATCAGCACAAAATTAGCATTAATTGAGTAACTTTTCCCATAGAGAACCATGGAGCCTTTAGTTTCAACTATTCCTCAGAAAATCTGAACACTGACAGAGCCTGCAATATCACAGTGATAAATTCCCTGGAAAAGCTCCCATGCATACAGATGGATGGATGTCAGCTAGAAGCCCTCCACCTAATCTCCATCTTGCAGCAACAGAAGCAGGATCCTTATGCATAACAGTCACAAGCACTACAGTACCACAGAAAGAGATCATTCAATTAACATGGTAAAAATTAACAGCACTCTGAATAGTTATTAATAAATATTATTAATAAATAATAAATATTGATATTTTAATTTGGAAGGAGAAGATTTCTTCTTCTTTGCATTTCTTCTGATACTAATTTGACCCTGCCTCCTAGGTGACAGCATGAAAAATATGCCAAGTAAATAAAATTAGTGCAACAAAACAATTGCCTGGAACCACAAATTGAATTTCAATGGCATACCTCATGCTGCTGAAACCCAAGGAAGTCATCTTGTGAAGCACACCTTGCTGGATCCACATGCAGTTCAGAAAATTAAGAGGACAGAAATGCATTTCAAATATTTATTAAGAGGCAAGATAAGGCCAACCGGGAATAATCTTAGAGCTGAAAAATTATACATATGCAATATTGTTTCTTTTAACTCTCCCTTAATAAGAAGAAAATAATCTTTTTCAGCCAGAAAAAGCTTTTCTAATTGATAGGGAATCCTAAAAAGTATTCACATTGGGAAAGATGAACGACACGTCACCAAGTCTTATTGCTGGTGACCATACCAACACCAACAAACTGCTGTATTTTCCAAGAGCTTCTGAAAAGCAGACACACAGAATAGAAAAAAACTTCAATGCAGTTAACCCTGTGAGAGGCCTGAATTGCAATGCATTGTTCCTATCTCTATTCATAACTGAAAGTAAGAATTCCAGCAAGGATTGCATGAGCCTTCAGAAACAGCCCAGCACAGCCCAGCAGATCCCTGCTGGAGGAATGACAGTGGAGGAATACAAGAGAAAATAAGCCTTGGGAGATCTCTCCTCTCCTTTTCAATAAAAACTGTGAATAACTAACCATGGCATAATACAGAGAAAATGTGTCTTACAAATGGAGTGTTTTACATGGACAGATGACACCTTGAGACAAGCATGTATTAAAGAGTCAGCTAAACAAGGCATCTTCTAGACTTGAGTGCTTCCCTAAAACTTCACTAGCCCCTGTGGGGAAGTGGCCCATTTGGACTGGGTGAACCAATGACTAATTCCAAACCCAGAGTAATTTCCATCTTCTGTTTCTAACATAAAGAACAGTGACAGTCTTAGCTCATGATCCTATTTTTCATTCTTTTTCTGAACAATTAATGGGGAAGGTTCATATTTTAGGCTTAGTGTCTTTGAAATACTTACTTGGCATTATTACAGCCTGTGACACTGTGTTGTAAGGTTTTCAAAACCCTTTGAAAGGAAACACTATTCTGTGAAGCTCACTGAGTGCTATTTCTTGTCTGAGAAAGTACAATGTGGGTTCTAATATAATAATAACAACTGGTTTTTTTTATTTTACTTTATATCAAGAGATGCTCATTAAGTACAACAGGATTATCACCTCACCTTGGACAGGCCTTTCTCATTTTCTGTGTAGGCTGGAACAGATCACCACATATTATACCAGTGCTGGTATGATAACCACTGAGCCAGGCATAGAAATACAACAGGATTAGAAGATGATGAACGGCAGTAAATGGAAAGAAACCAAAGAAACCTGAATATGGGGGTGTCTTGAATCACATGTACAGAGGAATAAAACTCATAACTCATATTTCTATCAGTTGTACACAGAAAGAGAAGGCAGAAGGGGAATAAGATACAAACTAGTTTCACTTGCCATTAAGAAAAGATACAGGAGGACATGGAACATAATACAATATCATGCTAATAGCTTTATATGCTCTGGGAAAAGCAAGCAAACAAAAAAAAAAACACTAAGGAGAAACAAATGTAACTCACTTTAGGAAAAAAAATAAAGAGTTAATATTGAGGCTCAGAAAGAAAAAACTCTACTGAAAATTCATTGAGATTAGCTAGAACATACTATTTAACAGTGTTTTCTGTAAAGCCAGTAAGTGTATGCTTCACATGTTAAATAAAAACATTAAAAATCAAGAATGTATCCCTATGAGAAAAAGTGTAATTTTTACAAAGTTTGTCATATTAAAAAATATGAGATAGCTTTTAAATGGTGGAGGAAACCCAGGAGCATCATGGTCCGCACCAGATGACAAATGTCAAGAAACTACAGAAAAAAAGGCAATGTCATCATTATACAACATCTGAAACTGATATTTCATGAAGTCTGAACTTTCCTGCCTTCCCACTGCAGTTACATGCAGTTTAAGGGTTATAATTTGAATGCGTATGGACGTGAAAGGAGAAAAAAAAAAGATATATTCACAAATATTTACCAGAGTAAAAATCTCTGCAATAACATTTTGTGTGCTGTACTCTATTGTAAGACCAAGGTAACTGATTCACAAAAATTCTAAGATACTCAAACACTCTTGAAGTATCTTGAAGGATTCAGAGGCAAACATCTAATTATTAGTGGTGGTGGTGGTGTTCAATACTCTCCAACTATTATTCTCCTTTAACTGAGGGTACATTTGGACTGGATGTTAGGAACAAATCCTTTCCTGTGTGGGTGGTGAGGCCCTGGCACAGGCTGCCCAGAGAAGCTCTGCCTGCTCCATCCCTGGAAGTGTCCAAGTCCAAGCTGAACAACCTGGGATAGTGGAAGGTGTCCCTCTCCATAGCAGGGAGGGTGGAACAAGATGACCTTTAAGGCCTTTTCCAACCCAAACTAATCTAACATTCTTTATTACATCTAACAGACTGGTTTAAATCACAGCAAATTATGTAATTAGATTAAATATTTCATAATAATCTGACTGCCTTTCCAGAGACCATCTCACTTTTATCATCTCTAAAGCAATCACATTCTTATATTAAACTTAAAATGTAAGGACATTTGGAATAATGTATTGTGGCCAATTGCAATTATACCAACAAATAGCATTTGAGGGATTTAAACAGATAGCAGCAATTATCCTCCTCTTTGTAGAGCATGAAAGTGATAAAAATGATTATATCTTCAAGATCACTGCAATATTCATGTATCTACTTAACTTTCTTCCTTGGAAGCTCCCATTTGTTTTCTTTAGAACTGAATAAAAATATTTTAAAGATTATGATTATTCAGTACTTATGAGAAAATTAATAGCAGCTATGACAAAGGTATGTAAAATGAGTAACAGAATGTAGAATACTCTTATCCAGTATTAATAAAAAGACTCTCTTGCATAGTGAAATTAAAGGGGAAAAAATCAGGGTGGACAGATAGAAACACTCATTTTACAAAATAGGTCTAACTGCTAAAATACTTTAGGCAGTATTGAATTTAAGTCAAATAATATTCAAAATAGTAGCCCCCTAATGAATATGAACAGCACAAATCATCTTGCCAGCTAGAATTTAATTATGAAATTATCAATTCTTATGCTTCAAGGCACAAAATAATCATTAGCTGGAACCAAGGAAAAGGATTACTTCTATGATATATTATAGTTGCAGGGAGGCCTGTATTTTCTCTGAAACAACTAATTCTGCTGACAGAGAACAAATACAAGGTGAACTGTAGGTCAAGATGCCAGGTTCTAATAAAAAGGAAAGTTAAATAATAATTCTAATAAAAAGGAAATTAATTTTATCTGAAAGGAAAAAAGAAACAAACCCAAAGACTTTGCTATCTGAAGAGATCTTGGGCAGGAGGATATCCAGGATTGCTGTCTACAACAGTGGGCCTTCCAACTTATACCACCTTAATTATTTGTTCTTCTTCAGTTCAGCTGATAAAAGACCACCTTTGCACTTGTTTTGGTTGTGGGACAGAGGAAGAATGGGAAGTTAGCTTTCCTCAGCCCAGCTGAGGCAATTCATGCAGGAGTGTAGGGTGACTCAAAGTCATTCCAGCAGGTGTCACACAGGAGGAGAACAAACTTGCACTCCATACTATTACTCCTGCTGACTCTTCACTAACACAGAAAGGGCAGTGTGGATACCCATGAACCACACAAATACAGACATCACTGAAGGCAAAAGTAAGGACACCCTTCAGCTACTGCATTTGCATTTATCTTTACCAGAAGACTTCAGTAAAAGGATGCTCAGAGGGGTGAGGCACCACTTCTCTGAAAATAGGCTGAGCTGGGGCTGGCTCAGTCTGGAGAAAACAAGGCCCTGGGGAGACCTTAGTCTCTTTTCCAGCACCTAAAGGGTCTACATGAGAGCTGGAGAGGGACTTTGGACTAGGACATGGAGTGACAGGACACAGGAGAATGGCTTCAAACTGAAAGAGGGCAAGTTCTGATTAGGTGCCAGTAAGAAATTCTTTCCTGTGAGGGATATGAGGCACTGGAACAAGTTGTTCAGGTAAGTTGTGGATGCCCCATCCCTGGAAGTGTCCCCAGTAGTGTTTCACTTTTAGCAGCAGCAACAAGAAAAAATGGAAAGGAACCGACATTATCAGATGTGATATACAGCTTACTTCATCTTGGAAAAGTTAGAAACCCCAGATCCAGGGAGAGATGAGTCACCTGGACAGTGGATTTTGAACTTTCTCTGAGGTATAGAATAAATCTATATTTTTTCCCAACTTTCTCAGCTGTGTAGTGAATCAAAAGATTTCTGTAAGTGATTTAACATGCCAGCCAGAGAAACAGGGAACGTGTTTTACATACATTTAACTACCCTCATATAAACATCAGAGGGCTTGTAGGACTCTTGAAAGCATGAAGAGTGAAGTAAAAGTGTACTGAGCAGGCACTACTAGCATATTCAAGAAAGAGTAACTTAATATGTTGTGCTAGAATGGTACTACATTTTCAATGTCTTTGCTTATTGCAAAGCTGGTTTTGGGGCCCAATTATAAGAGGATGCAGCTCAGAACTGGATGAATACCAAGGAATCTGAGACCAAGTCTCTAAAGATCAGAGGATTCCTCTGCCCCTTTGGGGAGTGTGTCTGCCTAAATATGCACATTCTTAATTTACTGTTTGAAGAAGAATTTGCTGTGTCAATATGTTCCACAGAACACCACTCTTAAGATTTATGCTATTTTGAAAGCAAAAGGCCAACAACAAACCAGCCAAAAACTAGCACAAAGGACAAATGCTGGTAGATAGCTCAGCATTATGAAAAATTCTATTAATTAAAATTTATGAAATAGAACCCTCTGTTATGACAAACACAAAGCAGACTAAACCAAATCCCTAGGATCCTGAAAACATGGTGTTGGGGGTTAGGTGTCCTTCCTTTAGTTCTGGCTCACCTGTGGAATTTTTACCCATTAGTTGCCAACCTGATTGCTGGTACTTAATGAGTGTTTGAGAAACACAAAGAGTTCAGCTGGGCCCAGGGGAGAAGTGGGACAGGAAAAAACGGAAGGCAGGGACAGTTTTGCTGGTTTCTTCAGTTTCAGAGAAGGACACTTTGCTGGGAGCTGTTGCGGCTTGGAGAAGGGAATTTGCCATCACCCAGATGGAGCTGCTGCTTCTGCTGCTTCTTCCTTCTTCGTTGGTGGCCTCGCACCCCCTGTCCTGCCGGGATGTGCCAGTGCCAGGCACCACTGCTGAGCTGCTGATACACCTCAGCCACCGGCCTGGGATCTCAGCTCATCCCTGCTGTTCCAGCTGAGTGTTCCTCAGAGCCCTGCAGGAGCACCGGGACCGACTGCCCGAGGGGTTTGTGAAGCAAAGCCTCTCCTCCATCCCTTCCCGTCTCAGCCGAGAAAGCTGTCACGGGGTCCCTGGTTCTGTTTTGTTGTTAACGCTGTAGTTATTGTTTGTGTGCCTTGTTATAAATACTAGTAATAAGGCCATTAAGCTGTCTCTCCATTGACATCCTTATCCTTTGCTTGGCAGCCCTGTTTTCTGGCCCCTTCTGCTATCACCTAGAAAGCCTTCCCCAAAACACCTGATTATCTCAGTATAGCAGCATGATCTGTATTTTGTAAAAATGAACTTCATTTGTAAACTCTGAAAAGGGAAAAAAAAATAAAAATCTAAGCACACAGAAATTGTAATAGACTATTCTAATGGGAATACAATTAGCAAGACTGTGTCGTTCATTTGCCCAGCTCTGTCCCACTTCTCTGACAATGAAGAGAGCTATTTCTGTAAGAGTTGTAAAAATCCCTAGTTTGAGCAATTATTACATGCAGTCATGTAGCTAAATAGTAAGTTTCATACTGGGAGGCAAGAAGCCTATATAGAAAGGATGAAAATATTAACTACAAAGTGATGGATTAAAGCACCTCTTCTTCCCCCATCCCCATACTATTCCCACTGCTATATTTCTTAAGGACCCAAGCAAGTCTTCTTGCCAGTGTCAGCTCCTCTACACCCTTTAAAATTATTTCACAAATACTTCAGAAAGGCAACAGTACCAGATTTATGGTTATTGACTAATGTTTAAAAGCACAAAAATAAATTTAGGAATCAAGGGTATCTAGTTATCAGACACACTGACATTCACCTGTACTATTACCCACATCTCAATATTCTTGCTCATAGACAGAACATAAAGGTCCTCCAAAACCAGAATTAGACTATCCATAAAGAGACAAATCACACTGCACACCTTCAGTGTCACATGCACTCTTCTCCATCCCCTTAATGTACGTATTTTTCCTGAAAAAAACATTTTTTAACTTATATGTAAACATGCAGAACCAGCAAAGCAAGAGTTGGATCTACAATGCATTTCTAAACAGTGCTAAACCAAACCCCAGCTACTTCAAAGAAATTACAGGTGCCCATCATTGAACCAGGGTCCTAAGATCTTTTCAGTATCTCAGATTGCTCAGAAGGTGATCCTTTGATCATCTGTATAAAGTAATAGACATTCAAGAATCAATACCTGTTAATAAAATATTACCTTTCTCCCAATCAATAAACACACAACTATGAAATATTCAGCACAGGTATAAAATGAGATCATAGCAAAATGAGAAGTAATAATATAATTAATATATTGCTTCATTTTGTATAAAATGCAGATTTAGATTAAGAAAAAGAAAAAAAAACGAAAACATGCTAAAACCTTTGTCACACATATTTCCCACTGTCAGAAAAGCCCATCAGATGAAAGAACCATGAACTTAATGGAAAGTTTTCTGTTCAGCTTAACAAGTCTTATGGAATTCCTTTGTTTCATAAGTAAAAGCCTTACTGTGGAAATCATAAATCCAAGCAGCAAACACAAAGATACAATAGCAGAGCAGCAAAGTGCTGCACATTTCACAGATATGTGACTCCTAATTTGCTAGGCTGTTTTCATCCACCATGACACACTGCCTTTCAGGAGATACACACCATCAAATCCAAATAAATACAGTGCAAGTTCTTGGCCAGGTCCAGTGATTGCATCCCAGATAATTTCCACCATTCCTTGAACTGAAGTCACAGGAATTTGGCACTCCTATGAACCAATGTGAATGAGCTCCTCTCCCTCTGTTCAGGATTTCTTTGGAATAAATGTGTATGTATGTGCCACACCCTGTATGGTCCTTGGTCACACAGGATACACATACTGCAAGATACACACAGGCATATTAGAGGAGCATTTGAGCCTTTTTTCCTGATCTTTTCCAGCAGCCATGTGCTCATTATTACTCAAATCAGACAAGCCATAGAATCTACTCCAGCACCAGAAGCAAACACTGTAGACATTCTATACTTGGCCATGAGTCATTCAAGAGCTCTTCTTTGTATAGCTGAACAATATGTTTGGACAGGAAAAAAAGAGGATGCAGCAGGGCAAATAGAGTACTATCCAGCATGGCCAGTGCTGGGCCTGCTCACCAGCCTTTGGAAGCAGACATTAATACTGCCTGGAACTCTGAGAATCAGTATGGGAGGTTTAGGCCACATCTACCCATCTGACTTGCCAACCTCACACACACTGCACCTCCTCTTACCTGGGACCACTCTTGAGAGCAACTTCCTTGACACACAACAACAATCTTGCAGTTCAGTGTGAAAAATACTTCCATAAGACACTGAAACTCTGGGACAAAGACCCAGAATTTTTCCAAAAGAAGATGTGAAGTTAAGAAGAAGAGTTGGAGTACTGCTGTACTGCTTAGTGCCAAAACTAAAAATAGGCTTTTAGGTTTCAGATAATAAGATTAACACATACTCATGAAAAGATATTTCAAATATTAAAATGGAGTGCAAATAGAAAGGTCAAAGCATTCTCTGTGTTCCCTGAGAATATGACAAGAGGGGACAGGCTTAAATTTTGTCAAGGGAGATTATAAGGAGCCATTAAGGAAACCTTTCTAAATGGCTGAGTAAGGGGGGTACACACACAAAAAGGGGATTAAAGTGTCGCCCTCATTGGAAATGTTTGTGTTTTTTAAGAACAGATAAGAAAAGGATGTTTCACAGTTCAAGGATCCTGCCTTGAGGCATGGTGAGCCTGGTGCCCTTCTCTATGATTCAGTTACCTCCTTGATTTAGTAGGAGAGTTCAATTCTATGTCTGAGGAACAAAGCAGTTGTTACAAATTGTGTCTAGAAACAGAATACAGATTGGGAAATTTTTTACATGTTTGGACAAAGGAGAGGATAAACCCTGGAAGTTATATCTCCAAAAAGATCAGAACTTGATTGAGTAAACTCTTTCCCAAAAGCAAGTTGCACTCCTTAAGGCATTCACATTTACTGTGGGAGCAGATAACTAAAACATGAGAGCTTTTTGCTTCCAGACACTTGCATCGATCCTGCAACTGCTGCAGATTTGCGAGATAGCACATTCCCAGTAAGAAATTAGTGTGGTGGCTCTCTTTCTATCCCTCACCTCAGAGACTGTTTGTAGCAATTGACACATTTAGAAATTGAGAATTCTTATGCCATAAAAATGGATTTAGTCCTATTGTATCAAGAAGAAATCCAAAGAGAGCTCAGGACAAATGCTGACCAGGAGACAAAGCTTGTCCTTGATGTCTCTTTAGAGATACAGCTTCATTAATGAATTTTGACTGAATATTAAATCAATAATATTATTGTTTATGCTTAATGCTTAAGTTTATGCACAAGCATGAAGATACATGGGCAAAACTATTTAAAATACTGCATTTTTGTGACAGCTTATATACCAGCACAAAAGGCTGCAGCTAAGAAATCATGTAAAAATGCTAATTATGCCTAAGTCAAGAAATACAACCATCAGTATGATTTGCAGTCAGCTGTTTAATTAATTTTAGTATTAATAAAGTTACAGTAAATCAGTGTGTCGAAAGGACTTCAAGGGATTACCAACTACTCTGGACAAATTAGCAACACTTCCATGCCTAGAGCATAGGAAAGCACAAAGATGTTTAATTAAGCTATTTACCAGCGAGGAATTAACATCACTGTAAATATTGCATTTTTAGTACTTTTTCTTTTTCCTCAAATTGAAAGCACTTAGAAGCAAATAATATTGCTTTTTAATGCCATTTTTTTAAAGGAAGGAATGTAAAAAATGTTGCAGTCAAACCCAATAAGCCTGTAAAATGAAGGTGAAGTCAGGAACAAAAGAATCTAACACGGCATTTAAAATTAGAGAACTGCGGAATAATTCAACTCCAAAGCAACAAAAGATGTTACAAAACTGCATGGAAAAAGGAAGGAGAAGATTTATAACATAAAGGCCACATGGTTACTCAGGGCTCATGCACACTGTGCTTCAATGAACTGCTATTGTTTCTTGTGAAAATGTCAGTATCTATAAAAATAAACCTCACTGTTCACTGAATTCTTGCTGCTGTAAGTCTGTGTTTTTCCCATATCTAATTTATGTGACTCTTTACTAGACTCCCTAATGCTTGTCACTGTCTCCGCATGAATTTGGGAAAAAAATACTTCAATTCTCTGTGCCTCAACTTCCCTTTTCCAAAAGAGCAATTAAATACTTATCAGGCTTCAAGGGATGCATTGAGAAGCTACATTATCTGTGTTACTACAGCATTCTCTCACAATACAGAAGAATCAGCCTTTTTGATATTGTTAAAATACAGAAGAATCAGCCTTTTTGATATTGTTAAAAACAGAGCTTCCCTATGGCAATAGTGCACCAGCTATCTCTCTTCAGGACTTACCTAAAGCCAAAATTAGTGCCATTGAAAGCTTTCTCCCACATTAATGGGGTTTGAGTCAAAACCTCTGCGACTGTCAGTCAGATGATTTGGAGTTGCTCGGGTTCTATTTTGCTGGATTGATTTAATACACAAGTCTTCTGATGACTTGTCCTGCAGAGCAAAGAAATGCTTTCTGATGCAGGCAATGCCCACCAGCGCATAGATTACCTGCTGCTGAACTTGGCCAACAGCCCTCTAAGGTACTTCAAACAAATGTTTCTGCATTTCAAGGCACCTCAAACTAAATTACATTTCCCTTCACAGTTCTGGGAACAGAACTGTTATTGACTGCAGTTCAAACAAAGGAGTCCTACTTAACACTAGGAGCTAAGTCCTGCCCTGCCATACAGCACCTGACAGTAAAGAACTCAGCTGAGTAGAGATCAGCACAAAAATATTTTGTGTCTTCTGAGTGTCATCCATTCAGGTTGCCTTACAACCAATTTCCAAGTGCGTTTGAAAATGCCTTACTATTGTCCTGAAGATGTGCAGTGAGAAGAAATGCACACAGATCACAGTGAGGTTCCTAGAAAGATCAAGGTCTGTCTTCAGGTGTGTCTTGACAAACTGGATTCCAAAGAGGGGAACACATACTGGTTCCAAGAAGAATCAGGGGCCCAGATCTACCTGAGGTCCTTAACCCCAGTCAGACCCATTGTGTTGATGTCATGGAGTTACTTTACCTTTAAGGAAAGTTGGAGTTGCTGGGGACTGCCTGGAGTCTTTCTCATGACCAATTATCGGTCATTGCTGAGAATTGACAGCAGTTTTAGCCATTGAAAAGTGGGATCAACTTGCGAACCCCACCTTAAAGTAAAAAACCAGAACTCTCTTGTTCTCTTTGTTTCCTGGCTGTGAAAGGTAGCAGACCTCCGGCTGGCCTCCGGTTCCCTGCCCAGGCCATGCGGCTGGGGGGGGGCCGGGCTGGGCCTGCCGTTCTCCCGGCCGGGAGATGGGGCCTGTGGGGGCTTGCCCCGGGCCAAGCCGGGCCAGGCCGGTTCCTGGCTTGGCTGCAGGTTTTGCTGTGATGGAATTTACCAGAAAACTGTCGATTAAAGGAGGAGAGAGGCTCTGGGCCTGCTGCAAGCAGAGACAGTGACCACGCTCTCCAGAGCAGCTATGAGGAACTTTCCATCGCAGACGGCTCCAGCTCCTGTTCAGCAGAGATCACCAAACCATCTACAAAAGCTTGAGCAGGATTTTAACTCTTTCTTATCCAGATGAAACTTGCGGATTAATCTTTTTATCCAGAGAGAGAAAAGGAGAGTGATCAACATGAAAAGAGACTTTATAAACTACTAGTGGCAAGAAAGAAAAAAAGCTTCAAGAAAGGTAGAGAATTAAGAAGATGCTTTAATTAAGCTGAAATATCTTTCTGTTAAAACTATGGGGATGGACAATGAAGTCTTGAAAAGAACTCCTTTAATTCATGACAGAGTATGGGGAGGAATAGAGTGTTCAAAGTGTAAATTTGAGTAAAAAGTAGAGTAATTATGGTATAGTGAAGTGCTGGGAGATTTGAAGCCTTGAGAGGCAATGAGAAAACTGTTTTCTAGTGAAGCTCACAGAAACAGATGAAGAATACTTTTTGCCTTTGAATAACTTACCCTTAAAAATGCTATCCCTAAACATCATGACCCATAACACATTTCAGAGTGATGTGGAATGGGAGGGGTGGGCTCTGATAACAGCAGCTCTGGGCAGCTGATATCAGAGAAATGGAAAACTATAACAAAAATAGTTTTCTTGTGAGAAACTCCATAAATTAACAGAAAGGAACTTCTGTTTCTCTACAGAGACTGATGAAAAGACTGTAGAAGGAATTGGGACTGTTTAAACCATCAAAGTTCTAAAGTTTCTGTCTCTGTTGTCATGTGAACAAAAGAATAGTGGGCAGTAAGAAATGAAAAGGTTTTTCCGGAAGTTTATTCTGGTGTTCTTGTTATTGTAGTTTGTCAATAAACTTTCTTTATTCCTTTTAAAATTTTATGCCTGGTTTGCTCTTGTTTTAATCCATATCTCACAGCAAGAAATAAGTAATTCGTTTTCCCCCTTTTTGTTAATTACTGGTTTAAAACCACGACAGTTGATTATTTGGTACCTAATCTATAAACAGTGACAAAACTGTGACCTCAACCCGAATAATATTTCCATAATTTTTCTCAAAAAGTTTAGCAAGTTTGCTGATGACACCATGCTCAGTGGTGCCCACCAGAGGGAAGGGATGCCATTCTGGAGGACCTTGACAGACTTGAGAGGTGGGCACCTCAGAAACTCATGACGTTCAACAAGGTCAAGTGCAATGTCCTGCACCCAGGTCAGGGAAATCCCAACCACAAATACGTTGTCTCTCGGCAGAGAAAATGGATTGAGAGCAGCCTTCAGTACAAGAATTTGGGTGTGTTGGTGGAGGAGAAGCTCAACACAGCCCAGCACTGTGCAGCCTAGAAAGGCAACCACATCTTGGGGAGGTACCTGTCCCTTTACTCTGCTATTGTAAGACCCCGCCAGGAGCACTGTGTACAATTCTGAGGCCCCCAGTGTAAGAAGGACATGGATCTGTTGGAGAGTCTAGAGGAGGCCCCCAGAGATGTTCAGAGGCTGCAGAACCTCTCCTATGAAGACAGGCTGAGAGATTTCAGATTTTTCAACCTGGAGAAAAGAAGGCTTCAGGGAGACCTTCCAGCACTTTCCAGCACCTGCAGAGGGCCTGTAAGAACTGGAAAGAGACTTTTTAAAGGGACACATAGTGACAGAACAAGAGGCAATAGCTTAAAACTGAAAGAGGGAAGGTTTTAGTTTAGACATTAGGAAGAAACTCTTTACTGTGAGGATGACAAGGCCCTAGCACAGGTTGCCCAGAAAAACTGTGGCTGTTCCATCCCTGGAAGTGTTCAAGGGCAGGTTGGATGGAGCTCTGAGAAACCTGGTCTAGTGGAAGGTGTCCCTGCCCATGGCAGGAGGAGGCGGAACTAGATGATCATTAAGGTCCTTTAGAACCCAAACCTTTCTATGATGCTATAAAAAATTACATAGGCCAATGTTTTAGATTTGTGAGGCCAGATTTTGGTAGCAGGGGAGCTACAGGGGTGGCTTCTCTGAGAAGCTGCCCCCATGTCCAGCAGAGCTAAGGCCAGACGGTTCCAGGATCGACCCACTGCTGGCCAATGCTGGGCCAATCACAAATGATAGTTATTGCTCAGATGTAATTTCAGCCAGAGAAAAGCAGGGTGAGAATATGAAAGGAACAATTCTGCAGACACCCAGGTAAAGGCTGAAAGAGTGGCAGGAAGCGTTCCAGGTGCTGGAGCAGAGATTCCCTTGCAAACGGTGGCACAGCCCAGGGTGAGGTAGCTGTGCCCGTGGAGGGCCACGGGGCTGCAGAGATCCACCTGCAGCCCATGGAGGAGCTCACACCACAGCAGCTGGATGCCTGAGAGGAGGTTGTGAATCCATGGTAGGTGCATGCTGGAGGGACCTACTGACCTGTGGAGAGAGAAGCTCATGCTGGAGCACATTTCCTGGTAGGACTTGTGACCCTGTAAGGAACTGACACAGGAGCAGCTTGTCCTCGAAGGACGGTACCCCATGGAAGAATGGCCCACGTTGCAGCACTTTGTGGAGAAGCCTTGCCTATGGGATGGACTCATGCTGAATTAGTTCCTGGAGAACTGTCTCCCACAGAAGGGACCCCATGCTGGAGCACGGGAAGGACTCCTCTCCCTGTGCGGTGTCAGGAGCAGCACATGATGAACTGACCATAACCCCCACTTCCATCTCCCTACACCATTGGTGGGAGGAGCTTAGGAAGGAAGGAGGGATGTGGAGGAGGTGTTTTTATGGTCTGTTTTGACTTCTCATTATCCTACTCAGATTTTGTTAGTAATGAATTTAATTAATATCTCTAATTTGAGTCTGTTTTGCCCATGACAGTATTTGGTGACTGATCTCTACTGGTCTTCATCTCAACTAATGAACCTTTGTTACATTTTCCCTGCCCAGTTGAAGACGGAAATGATAGAGAGGCTTTGGTGAGTACCAGAAATCCAGCCATGGTCACCCCACCACAGCAAGATCCTAATGATATTCTTTATAACAGCAAGACCTGAAGACAGCTCTTGAACAAAACAAACCTGAAAACTATTCCACCAGAGACCTGTCTTCACTGCCTGCAGCCCCAGACTTGTGTTTTCAGCTAGCAGACAAATCTATCAATTCACCAACAACAGCCTATCACAAGAAGAGGTGTAACATTTGTTTACTGATTTTCTTGAACATCCAAGTCCCTGCACAGCACTTGAAAAGTGCAAGTGCCACACCAAAAACAACAATGTTGCTTTCTGGAATGCTAATTTAGTTCACAAAGAAGGAATAGTGGAAAAGAAGGTCACTAGATTAGATTTCCAAAAACAGCATTATCTTTCAAAGAGTGACCATATTATCAATTGTCTACCTAAAAGCTTTTATTCAGTTCTTTTACAAACACACACATTGATTCTGGATGCGAGGCCAGCAACCCACCCTTAGAGATTGCCATTTCACTCTGGTGAAACTTGCTGCATTATTAGTATTATTATGGGGTCAACTACATCACCTTGAACCTGACAGGTAAACCCCAGCAACAAAGGCATCAATTTTAGTAACAGCAAACAATTTTAACATTTGTTCTAACCACAGCAAGGAATTTCTGCAGTTGAGCTGCCTGTCACACATAGGGGAGGGGAAGAAAAGATGAGCAGGAGAAAGGATTTCTGATTTTTTTCCCTTGAAAATGAGATTTCTCAGAACTCTTATGTTCTTCTATCCTTTAAGCACAATTTTTTAAATAATATGCTGCAGAAGGGCTTGTTCTGAAAAGTGCAGTACATTCAAAACTGAATGCTGCCCCAGAAACCACACAGGATGGAAGTGAAGGGAATTACAGGATAACTTGTCAAAATCATTAGCTTTTCTTACTTCCTTTTCTCTACCCATACTGTAAATCAAATTCAAATATAAGCTCAAGACCAAGATTTATATTCTAAGACTTCTTCTAAATAATATATTTCTATTCCAAGACTTCTAAGTAATATATTTCTATGTAACATCTGTTTGTTCACAGAATTAGAATACTGAACTGTGTGTTTTGAAAATACTTCCTTTTTCTGAGGTAGATAAAGACTTGGTTTTTCTAAGTAACACACAAATATTTTAGCGACTCATTGCTTTGAGAACCCAAAGGTTAAAGAAATTCTGGGAATATCATCACAGTAAATGAGGACTGAAAGAGGTTCAAAGGCACGGTCCACTACTGGAACATCATGCAGAACAGTAAAATATGGAGGCGGATTATTTTCACAGAGAAAAACATCTGCCAGCATAGCTTTCATGCATAATGAGGAGGGTGCTTGCATAGGTCTCACCCCATTTTGGCAGAGTGGGTAGTGCTGACACATTGGATGGCCAGATAACTTTCCATCCTACTTCTTGAAAAGATAAAAGTTGGACAAAATGGGTTGAGACATTCTCAAGTCCAAAGGAGGCTTCTTCATTTAGAAGAATGGCTATAAGTAACACATGGAAATAGAAAACGCAGAATCTCCTGGCACTCTCATTTGAAAAGGTCTTTAAGCTTTATCACAAAATCAGTGAAGATTTGTAGTAAATAAAAAAATAATTTTAAAAAAAACACCAAAAAAACAAACACAAGCAAACAAGAAAACCCCAAATCAAACAAAATACAGTGTTCAAGCCCAGAGGTGACTACATAAAATGAAACTTATTCTTTGAATGACTGCAGGATTTGAGGAAGTTTTTGGTGTCCTCCCAAGGAGAACATTGCAAAATTAGTCATTATTTTTTAAATGGCTATCGTAGCTATTAAAGGTCAGGAATCTTTTTTTGTGGTCATTGTGATTGTCTTCATAGAAAATGCCAACATTATCCAAAAATAGATGAAACCACACTGTTTTCTCTTCCTAGCAGCATGATATATGTGGTCATTACAGGTAACTTATAGCTTATTAAGATGAAAAAGTATTTCCATACTTGACTGAATGGCAGTGAGACATAGGAACTACCTATTCGAGTTTCAAAGTACAGAAAATCATATATATAAATTTTTAAAATCATGCCAGAGAACAGATGCAGCCCATCAAAAATAAAAGTAAAATATTCTTATTACATAATTTATAATGTTTCAAAATTTATAAAATGAAATAATGCACTTCTGAAACAAACTCCCAAACTGCTATATTAGAAGAAAGCAGTCCAAGAGAACTTATTCTTCAACAAGCATTCGGGGTAAAAACAAGTGAGAATCAATCAAATGCTTTAAATCAGTAGATTTCAGCAAATGAGAACATCTGGAGCAGCAAATCTTGCTGCCAGTTTCAGAATGGACAAAACTGATTTACTGGAGTACAGATAAACAACCTGTCAGTGCCACAGGAAGAGACTGAAAAGCAGCTTCCTATTCCAGGGTAACTTTTCTTAATAAAACCGTCTTTCACTCAACAACTTAATTAACATTCAGTGCACAAAGGCCTAGGAACAGGTAAGCAGAAAAACGTAATGTACCTTTCTTGGTGAACACAGGTTGAAGTTATTACTAGGCTGACTAATCTGTCTCAGAATACCTCATCATCCCAGGTCATTTGCTTATGTGAGACTGGACACTGATTACTTTTTAAGATAGTCACTACTTGATTTAAGTCATAGGTGAGAGTTTAATACAACTGTAGACTTCATCCAGAATAATGTTTTAGTCACTCTGTCCATATGACTGCATTTTCTATGCAATCAGCACATCTTCCAACACAGCAGCTTTGTCCTGGGGTGACTTTATGATACTGGTATCCCCAATCGTCTGGTTTATGTTATATATTAAGTTCTGCACCTTTAAGACTGACTCTGAGAGCAAGAGAGGGGGGTAGAAGAAGCCGCAGTTTGTGTTAAAGAAAACATCACTCCCACACATCTCGCTCCTGGACTGTGTTGTCTGCAGCACGGACAGACAGCGGGACAGAGCTTCTCCCTGGTTTTTAGTTAGTTTTAGCTAGCTGAGGCAGAGTTCCCCGGACTTTTGTTTTTTTTCCTTTTTTTCTGGATCTGTGCAAGCCTGCTCTGGACTGAACACCCAGCCAAACCCCGGGAGCTCACGCCTGTGGCCCACCGGGCCCTGGGCCTCGGCACTTTCCAGCGCCGGAGGGACTGATAAGAACCTGAGCGAGCCGAGCTTCACCACATGAAAAGGACTTTTCTTCCTAGATTTGCCACCCCATCGAACAGCAAGAGGTTTTATTACTATTATTTAATATTACTCAATTTCTGTTAAATAAACAGCTTTTTCCACTTCTCTCCAAAGAATTTTTTTTTTTTCCTCTCTTTTCCCGGACCAGAAAGTGAAGAGGGGCATTTCCCTGGGGAAATCCCCATTTGGAGTTTTCCTCCCTAATTTGCCCTAAACTAGGACAAGCTTCTTACTGATAACCACAGAAGTTCCTACTTCAGAGTTGGAAACTATTATCCAAAATTGTTTTGGGAAAAAAAACTTTCAGCAATGTCAAACCAGCAAAAATTAGTTCAATTTCATTAAGATACAGTGTTTTAAAGAAAATACTGGAAGTAGCATAGTTAAAATTCAGCAGTATCCTAATGAATTTTATCTTGCTCAATTCAAATTGAAATAGCATTTCACCAGTCATTCCTTTTATAAAGATAAAACCCCGTCAATATCAAATTGAAACATTTCATTCAGCTTAAAAAATATTTCTGATTTACACCTTCCACATACAGATTTACATCCTCCACATACTTTCCACCTTTTGAAAGCTACCAGAGCAGGGGGATCAGATACCAAGCACATGCTGCCCCGCAACACACAGAATCTGCTCAACTGCAAATGACTTTTTACCTTGATGAACTAGACTCAGGCTTCCCAAACATGATACTTCCTGCTCTATGGAAAAACTCTGCTTTAGGATCAGTAGCGTACAAAATACAATGCCATGCATGTGCCTTAAGTGCTTACATCTGAAATTTCATCTTTATCCTGAAGCCATCAGAGCCTTACCCCATACACACAAAGTTTTAAGCAGAATACCAATCCATCTCAGGCGTTCAGATTTGTTTCCAAATACATGGTTCAGTAACAAGAAAATTTCTCATCTATTCAGTTTGAATAAGGAGCAACAAAATTTTAAAGACCTGAGTAATAGCTACAGTCTATTGTGCCTGCTGAACATTTGCTGTCAAGGGGAAATTACTTAAGTATTTGCTGCCTGAATTTTTTTTATTATTGCTTTTTTTTAATCATTACTATTACTGCTAAAAGTCTGTTTAAGCATAATGTGAAATACAAAGACAGGATTAGTGCTTCTATTGCACAGTATTTATTTTAACTACATTTAATATTATAACAAACATTTATTTCTACAACAGGCAATGAACCAAGTTTCTCCAGATCTATGTAATGCACTTGCTCTGCTTTTTAATGACAATGACAAAAATGAAGTGTTCTTTGCAAGACAATAAACCTTCAAGAAATAGTTGTCTCTCTCATTCCATTATTTGTTCTTACACCTGCTCTGGATTCTTTGTGTGCATGCACTTTAAGTGAGTGTTCCCTCATTACTGTCAAGCAACTTGTCTTTCCACTTCACACTTTCCCAGTGTATCACAAATACCTTGCTTTCTATACCCTTTGCATGCCTAATGATAGTGCCTTGCTGGAAAGAAAGGCACATTAGGAAATTAGTAGAACATATATGGAAAAGCAAGAGTCAGATTATAAAAACCACTCACCCCATCACTGTGATGCTTGATACCTCACACAGCACAGAATTTAAGGTCTGAATCTGTCATGTCACATTGTAAAAAATCAAGAAAAACTGAAAAGAGACAGATTACACAGAAGTAATGTCTCTTTGGGTAAAATAAAAATCAGCTTCCTGACAGCTATTTAGTATCAGCCTCTCTCAAGAGATAAGCAGGACTTTCCTATGGTTTTATAAATTATATAGTATTAGCTAAAAGACATGCTGTCATTATGAAAGTCAACATTTCCTATGACCTTCCCTAAGGATAACATGCATTACAATGTAGTTAATCCAGGCTGGAAATCATTCTCATATTGAATATTTCTGTGCCACCTTTCCCCTTCAGAAAATAGCTTACCCAACACCATTCTAAATATGGTATCGCATTGAGCTGATTTATATCCATTTCAGTAAACTTACCTGATATTTTCCTCCTCTGCATGACAAGTGCACCACCAAAATAATCCCAAAATCAGATTTTCTGGATTGTCATTGAAAGATGTTACCCAGCTAGATGAAGTTAGGATGAGCAGTTCAGCAGCTTCTCACATTTTTCTGAGACTTCCAGAGACGGTCCCTTAAAAAACCCTAGATGGAAATGAGGCCCTACCTACTTTCCACTAGGAATTTTTCGAGCTCATTTTGCAGATAGAGATCTTTAAAAAAACCAACTAGAGTTATTGTCTAATGCTATCCACTTGCTGTCTTTCCTAAACAGCATATCATAGTTCTTGAGACATTAATTCTCAGCATTAACAGCAATTTCCAAACCACCTAACAATTTAAGATTTATACATTTCAGTTTTCCTTTTGCATATCTGTCTCAGCTCTATCCAGAAAGCCTCTCCTCATGGGTAACTTCTCATGTTTCAATACACTAACCAGTTTCAGACCACAGCTGATGGCTATTTCTTCTCACAACACATGATCTCAGTCTCTGCACCTCTCACAGAAGGCTGATGTGGGTCACAAAGGGACTGTGTCTTGGCCGGCAAGGGCCCTCAGTGGGTGCACCACACCCCTTCTTCAACCACCTTCTAAATTAATCCCAAAGGGCCCAAACAGGGGAAAGGCACTTCCTACCACATTTATCTACCCTACTTGTGCCTAAATTTTATCCTGGCAAAGGGTCAGCTGCTGTGTGGCATCTGGGACTAGACAGAAAGTAGGTAATACACACAAGACACAGAATGTGACAGTGCTACTGCTGTACCTGAGAGCTTACCTGTGCAGGAGAAGTCATCCACACGGACATATCCTGAGACACAGTCGCAGCGATAGGACCCAGGCAGGTTAACACACATGGTGTTGGCGTGGCAATAGTGCATCTTGGCAGCACACTCATCAATGTCTGCAGGGAAGAAACACCCAGGAAAGTTACAGTCAGACTTAATGAAATGAGTAACATGACATTACAGAAAATTAATTCCATTTACAATTCCAAAGGCAATCTGTTTAAACACTAGTACTAAAAAACAAGGCAAACTCAGTAAAAAATAGCTCTTAAAATAGGGCTAAAACTCCTGTAGCACAGCAATGTGTTCCTTCCCACTGTTCATGAAACATTTTTTCTTTTTTTAATTCTGGAAAAGAAACATATATTTGAGGGTTTTTTGCAATGTTAAAAAACCAAAAACTGGTGCAGTTTACACACATAAACACATAAAATAGGGTCAAAGTATGGAATACTGAAAATCCTAACTCTTAAAGGCACAGTAACTCCATACAGCATGGTATCAGTTGCAGTGCTGGTCAGATATGCCACACATTATTTGCCAGGACAATGCAGGAGCTGATTCCACTGCCCAGCTGAACTGCAAGTTCTCCACACTCCAGATTCACCCAAGTGCTGTGGCCCTGGACACACGGTTCTGCTGCAGGAATTACAGGCCAGGACTCTGTGCCACCTCCACATGTCACACAAGCAGAAGACTGAACCAGTCACCATAAACCATTTTATGATTTGCATCATGTCAAAGCAAAAAAAACACATGATTAAGGATCAGCAAAAATTTGACCTCGTGTCTCCACTTAAGCAATCTCTATTGCTGCTGCAAATCCAAAACTCAAACCTGTTTTCACAATAGTGACTCAAACCTATCATTTACTTGCCTGTTTAAGTATCTCAAAGCTGTTATATTACAAACTGTAAAATCTTCTCCCTTCCTTTTTTACAAAACCAGACATTATATAGAAGAATTTTCTTTATTTTTTCTCAGCAGGATAGATTTTCTGCTTAGCAGCACAGATTTTACATGAAGTAATTCATGGTTTTCAAAATATTAATTCTAGCGTTACGTATGTCCAACACAAAGAAAGATGAATCAGAGACATTTTTCCCCCTATAGAAATACAGGGGGAATTGTTCTTTCTGTTATTTATTGTTCACACTCTGGAAAGGTATCAATTGACAACACAGCTGAAGAAACTTCTCAGCTTGTAGAGTGCCAATGAGTTGGTCACCCCACTGTGCAGCCTCCTATCACATTCCTCTGCACAGCCATCTACAGTCTCCCTTCTCCCTCCAAACAGCACTTATAGAAACACAGCAAGTGATTAGCACCGAAACATCAGTACTCAGTCCCAGAATGGGAGGGGTGGGGGAGGGGGGAGTTTAATTGTACACATGTTAATTGTTGGTTACCTAAAATCAGGTATCTTGTTTTACCTTCCTAAAGTGAAGCAGCTGCAGTTGAGATACATCCCCATTTTCCAGGTTCTGAAAATGAAACACATGACAGCTACACTCACACTTCCTACATTACAGACATCTGTCCAGACAGAGCTACCAGCTAAATCTCTTTGTGCTGGCCAGCAAACAGCTGTCAGTTGGCAGCGATTTCTGACTGCTGCCAACTTGGGATGAATTAGAAATGATGACCTGGAGGCAAAATACTTTGTATACCACTGCGAACACTTTAAATTATCTCACTCTTGCATTTTTGTTGTTTCAGTTGCAGTGCCACTTGATGAAATGAATTTTAAAAAGTCAGGAGCATCAATATATGAAAGATAAAAGCCAGGAAAAATCCTCCCACATGTCTTGTTATCACACCGCTGAGTGCTCAAGCCACTTGGGAAACACTCAGGTGTTGACGTGTGTTCACACTTATCTGCTTGCAGACTATTTTTAATAGGCCTTTGGAGTGTAGCTTTGAGGAGTTTTGCTCTTGCATATCTAATAATTTTCTAGCATAAAAGGAAAAGGAATGAAAAGATGTCGGCAAAGAAAGCAAGAATGTCAAAACAGCAACCAGTTCACCTGAAAATTAACTTTATTCACTACCCTTCATCTCCAGCTCCCTCACTACATTTCTCTTTATTCCCCCCAGGGGAAGTGAGAGGATTAAAAGTCTCAAAGGTGAAGGAATTTGAAACTTGATTCATTGCAAGAAAGGCCCATGTTGCTGTAACAAAAAATATGAGAATACCCAGAGATAAAAAGAAAATTCACTACCTGTATGGAAATACTGCCATAAGAGAATATCTCAAAAGGTGACTAAGGACTTCAAGTGATGAATTGACTATAAACAGAAGAATTGAGAAAAACTGGTAATGGGTTGCTGCAGAAATTCCAGAGCCCAGGAAGAACAAGCCTGGGCCTGAAACAGGAAGCAAAAGTTAAAAAAAAAATCTGTCTCTTCAAACTTTGTTAATTTATTTGTCTTTGCAATCTTTAAATTTAAATTTAAATGCAAATCTTACATTTTCCATAAACCCTTTCAGCATTTCAGATTTTCTTTTACCTTTGCAGTATTAGCTTTCTACTAATACATGCATTTTCTTTAGAGAGAATAATATTGAGAGGTCAAAACTGGCAACAGAATTTTCTTATTAAAGCCTGTAGGGCAATACTAAATCTGTTTCTCTGGACCACAATGCTACGAATACTTTTAAAAGGTTAGCTATTCATCACAAAAAGCTTTGGGTTTTCACCTAATATTGTTAGAGTAAAAACCATAAAGCACACAGTGGTATATATCACCTCAGATGTAATGGAACTCAAATTGTGATTCATGTGTATGGATTGCTTGTCGCATTTGAAATATTAAAGCTCATCTTCTAGTAGTCTTTCGGGGTGACAAAAATACATGATTTATGATTCTCTCTAGGGTAGTGAAGTAGTTTGTTTTTCTTTTAAAAAGGCATACTTATGGTCTTTAAAATGAGACTTGACACAGCATAATTATCATGCATATATCACCAGCATCAGCTCACACTTTGCAACAACAGAGATATTTGGGCTCCAGCTTGCAGCAAGGACTGGTGTGTTAAAATGGTGGGTTGGCCTGGGAAGGGACTGGTACCCCATTGGGTTCAAGTGTCTCCTCAGCAGACAGTGAAACAGAGTTCATTATCAGTGCAGAGCTCTCCTGCTTGAGGTTAGGTGTCCTTCCTTTAGTTCTGGCTCACCTGTGGAATTTTTACCCATTAGCTGCCGGGAAAACCTGATGGCTGATACTTAGTGGGTGCTTGAGAAAGAAACACAAAGAGTTTGGCTGGGCCGGGGGGAAGGAGGGCAGGAAAAAGGGAGGGTGGGGGCAGCTGAGGGCTGGCTGGTTTCTTCAGCTTCAGAACAGAACACTCGCTGGGAGATGCTGCACCTTGGAGAAGGGAATTTCGCCATCTGCTGCTTCTTCTTTTTTCTTCTTCGCTGGTGGGCCTCGCACCCCCTGTCCTGCTGGGATGTGCCAGTGCCAGGCACCGCCGCGGAGCCGCTGCTGATACACCTCAGCCACCGGCCTGGGATCTCAGCTCATCCCTGCTGTTCCAGCTGAGTGTTCCTCAGAGCCCTGCAGGAGGACCGGGACCGACTGCCCGAGGGGTTTGTGAAGCAAAGCCTCTCCTCCATCCCTTCCCGTCTCAGCCGAGAAAGCTGTCACGGGGTCCCTGGTTCTGTTCTGTTGTTAACGCTGTAGATATTGTTGTTTGTTTGCCTTGTTATAAATACTAGTAAAGAAGTGTTATTCCTATCCCCAGATCTCTGCCTGAGAGCCCCTTGATTTTCAAAATTAGAGTAATCCAGAAGGAGAGGGTTTATATTTTCGTTCTGAGGGAGGCTCCTGCCCTCCCTAGCAGACATCTGTCTTCCAAAACCAAGACAGATTTTGTCACCCAATGTGGGGCCTGAGGGCACTGAGGGAAAAAGGGCGAAAAAGGACTAACAGTTCCCACATAACTTTTGTGTGCTGGATATAGAAACCTCGTTAGGTGAAACCATGTTGTTTAGCTTACCCAGGTTCAGGTGGCCTGTGGTCACGGCTATACTTCTCCCATTTGCTACACCTTACCTAAATATGGGTCCTATAACTAAAGCTGCTGTGGCTATTATCCAGTTTGTTTTGTGGGTTGGTAAGATGAGGAATTCATGGATGTTTAACGTCCTCTTGAAGGTGGGCACATGGATTCAGAGCTATCACACACTTAACTGCATGGTTTTGGGGTTACTGTAGTAATGGTACGCACTGTGAGGAAATGACGCCAGAGGAAATTTTTTCCCAACCTTTCACCCAGTTCCTTGGGCCTACCCCACCAGTTTCCAAAGGGTTAAAATCTCTAAATGTTAATGATATCATACAGTGTCTGGAGCTGCTGATGTGCCTATTCTATTTAGCATTCAGAGATAAGGGGAGATTGATTAGGATAAGCACCCTGACACCTACCCCAGAGACTAGGGATGCTGCCCCAGAGCCTGCCCCTGCCCCACAGCCCACCTCAGAGAGATGAACCACCCAGAGTGGGTGGGGGTTCTGGTGAGGGAGATGTGTGAGATGGCCCACAGGCTAGAGTGCATTTCCTCAGCTGCTGGGAAACCCTCCCCCTGCCCCAAAGAGGGAGAGTCTGATGGTGCAGCAGCGGAACCCACAGACATTACAACCGTCTAGGTTCCAGCTGAACCACAAGGGCAGTCACAGCCAGCAGCAGTTGCCCCTGTCAAAACACGGAAGGCTAAGGCGAAATCAGAAGATAAGAAAGGAGGGCACTCACAATCCACAAGCCAAAGGCTGAAATCATCACCGAGTCCCTGACATATGAAAGTCACCATAATCTGCAAAAAGACATTGTGAGGCAGGGTGTGAGGCTTATGCAAGCTGGTTACTTTGTGTCTGGGACCTTATGGATGGTGGTGAGGTAAGGAATGTGGAACCCTTGACCCAGGACTCAGGTGTGAATCAGGTATTCGTAAGGAAACAATCTTGAAACAAAGGACTCTGCCTCTGTAATTGTACACCATCCTTCCATGCATTTAACAATAATCCCATTACACATTAGTAGTGTCATCACCTGTCGTTTGGGAATCATTTTCAGTTTAACTACTGAAAGAAAGTAACATACAAAACAAAACAAACTAATAAGTGTTCCAGAGCACTAACAGATTATGTATTTTTATCAGATTCAATTACTCCATTTGCAACTATCTCCCAGTTACTCATTCTCCTGTTGGAGAATATACCAAACTAAATTAGAATTTTTGAGAACTCTGTAGGGAAGCAGAGGCAGAAAATCAGAAACGGGGGGGATGGGGGGGGGGGGGACACCCAAGCTTTGCAGAAAGCTCTGATGTCTAATTCATTATTATTATTAATATGGGGGAGGATTCCCCTCCCCTCTTTTTATTCAAGTCAGTACCATGCATTGACTGGAACTATATTAGACCCTGGTCAACATAATTAGAATTTTTAAACATGTGAAATCAAACAGTGTTTCTATTAAAGTAATGTCAAATCTGAAAGTATGCTCACAAGCTGATGGAATCATATCAATGAAGTTTCAAAACCAGCAGAGTACAGTAGAGCAGTAGTAGTAGAGCATGAGAGCTCCTAAAATTTCGGCCACCTTATGCTTATGCAAAAATCAATACATGCCATTTTCACTCCACTGACTTAGTTGTTCCTTGTTCATTATATTTATTTGCTCTCCAAATTCTCCCTGATTCTGTTCTCTCCTGCTTTTATCTCCTTTCCACTGTCAAACTCACTTGACTTCAGCTCCAATTGCCTTTCTATTTTCCCTTTTCACCCTCCCACTGCCTGTCTTCTTCATATACACCTCTCATACCCCACACCTGATTTTAACCTTTAGCACAGGCCTGGTTTCTCAAATTGTGCACCAGAAGCCTTTGGGAGCCATAAAGCACTAGACACAGCAGTCAGCACATCCCCATGAGATAGCAGCAGTTCAGCCTCCCCCAACTGCCTGAGTAAGAAGGGACTAATTACTGGCAACAAATGTTTAGGCTAGCCTTGAAACTGTTTATATAACTGTTTACCAGCTTGCTGGGTAGCAATTCATCTCCTCCGTGGCAGGGCAGCAGTACAACTCTGCCTTGGGGATGGAGTTACTGCCCAATCAGAGGCAGGGAAAGAGCCTAAAACAAGAGCAGATAAACCAAAGAAAACAGTCCCTTTCAACAAGGCTGAGAATATATTCCCTAATGTCATTAAGTAACTAAAAAGTAAAAAATGCCCTTCATAAATTAGGGCTGGTGTAGCATCACCTGGGAATCCAAAGGCAATAAAATAATTGCCAATATAATAATATCAGAAAGTACTATCACTTTGACTTTTAGAGCATCATTAAAATGGTGCAGCCTCTTCCTCTGGGCAGAGGATTTAAGTGCTTTACACTGATATACCCACTTTATGATCAGGACAAGAGTATCAATATTCCACATCTGTTTTCTGTCTATTTAACTGCCCTTCTAGGGATGGAAACTGCATGACTATCAGGTTAAACAACTAAACAAGTATTTTAAAGCACACATTCACACACAAATCACACTTAAACAGTCATACTTTCCAGTGCAGACCAGTCCCAAACAATGGTAGCATTTCTGAGAAGGACAAAAATGAAAATTTAAGTGAAGGTACCTTCCTGGTCTTTAGTTCAACAGTATTAAGCTTAAATACTTTTACCATTCACACTCAAAGAAGCAATTGATTATTCTCTAAAAGAGATCACAACATTTTGCTACCTGTTTCTCAGCTACAGTAGTGTCCCTCTCAGGAAGTTTTTCCTTTTATTATGCTATAAAATTCTGCTTCTCTCTAAGGAAAATTGAAAATTTGCACTTCCACTCCCTTTTGTGCTTTCCATCATTACAGTGGCAAACTATGTGCACTGGTTTGGTGGCATGGACCCAAAGAAACTCGAGATCTCTGAGGATAAAACGAGTTTAAGTTGACGTTTTCCCAAAGATCATTTCAGTCATTTCAAAAGCTGCCATTGATGTGTTAATGTTAAAGACAATATAAGTAATGTGGTATTGTTTTTAACAGAAAGAAGCTGTTTTCTTAACCCTCAGTGCATTCATTTGATAAATACATTAATAGAAAATGTTCACAGACTTCTTTTTTTAAAATGTTTGCAGCTATAGCTCTTAGGGATGGTTGACACCTTATTCGTAAGTTATCTCTGACAGTTGCAAGAAAGTTATTTTAAAAAATACACAGCCAGAATTCACATATGATAGCACAGCTTAAGAGAATGCAGGAAAAAAAATAATCACAGAAAGCAGAATGCAACATTTGGGGAAACAGATTTTGGCTAAGAGCAGCAGCTCAGTGATTTCCTCCAACATGCCAAAGCAACTAGGAAAAACAAGTCAAAATTCTGCTTGTACTCCTGTAGCAGCTGCTATGATGTTTAGAACTAACTGAGGTTAAAAAAGATTGCTTTATCTAGAGTTACTCAAGCCTTTTAATTTTTTTCCTTCTAATTATTCTTTGAAACTATACTGATAGTTCTATTTAGAATGCGCAGCAAAAGAACAGGCTACTAAGGAGTGTGCCTGAGTGGGAATAAGGATTTTTCTTTAAAGACACTCCTGGATTTGCTCTTTCCCTCAGTGGCTTATGAGAGGCCATGTAACAAGCAAGTCACTTCCCATTTTGGAAGTCTGCCTGGCCAGCAGGATTCAGGACTTTTACCCAAGTCAGTGCCACCTTCCCTGCTCTCCAGCTACTCCCTGGCCCCTTGGACTTCATCACGGCAGATCAACACCTTTGAGGACACTGCTGTAAGGGATTTGTGGATTCTGAGGAACATTCATTACACCCTCTCATGGACATTATGGCAGAGAGGTTCTTTGACACCCCCAGTCATTTTAGCATACTCAGGAATACCAGCAGCTACTTGAAGTAAGAATTTTGTATTTCAGGGGAACTACCTCATGTCCTTCAGAAAGGAAAAAAAAAAAAAAGACTGTGACAACTGCTGCCTCTTGAACTGTTTAAGTGCTCTGAAAAGAGCAAGATGTAATGATAGGTAGCCTGGGAGAAATACTGAGAAACTGTCTCATTCTGAGGCTTCAAACTGACAGAGTGTGGATTTAGATCAGACATTGGGAAGAAATTCTTTCATGTGAGGGTGGTGAGGCAAGAGCAGCACACCCAGAGGAGCTCTGGTGCCCCATCCCTGAAAGCGTTCTAGTGGAAGGCGTCCTTTCCAATGGCAGGGGGGTTGGAAACAGGTGCTCTTTAAGACCCCTTCCAACTCAAATCATTCTGTGATTCGATGCAACTTCTGCTGATTCTAATCAGACCACTTAAACTAAAATGGATGTAATCCCATATAGACAGGTGCTGGCCCTACAGGAGTTGTTGGGTGTCAGAACTTTGCAGGAGCAAGCCTACAACAGGAGAAGTTGTTTACTCTTTGTAGTGTGGAACACAGGAGATTTCAGGGGTTACAGAGTTATCACATATGTTACTATATAATAAACCAGCAGAGGTCTGTGCTCTCTCTATCCACAGTAAGAGCAATGTCCTTACAATATCACCAAGGACTGTGCAGCAGGTAACAGCTAAATGCAGTGAAAGGTAAGAGAGAATCTCAGAAAAAGAATGCAATTCAAATATAATACATTTTAAAAGCTTCTCTTATAAAAATATGAAATTAGAAATAAACCCATGTAGCTATAAGTCTCATAATGATGTTAGCTTGTTTTTTCATATAAATTTTATCTTAAAAACAGCTCCAAAATTGCTGGTTTTATTATTTTTATAAAATATGTTGTGTTTGATATTTCACATTATAAATGCTTTCATCCCTCAGCCTTTTTCAAAGTTAGTAAATAATCATACTTGCACGTTACCTTGTTCAGAAGAGAGGGCTTCTTAAAGCTTCTCTCCAAGTGTTAATTTAGGAATAAATAAACATTTCTACAGATGTGATAAGTAAAATGTTGATGTTCCTGAGGTTCATCCTTACAGATATAATAAATGCTTGCACAGGTATAGTGACAAGTAGCCAATAAAGAAAATATTGCTTAAATTTACCATAATAATCATGTTTAGCAGTGCAACAGAAATTAATCAGTACAGAAAACATCAAAAACCACTAGCTTTTCCTGTCCTCCATCAGCTGTGGTGTATATTTTTCCAGAAAGCAGGAGATGTTTTAGGAATATCCTAGATGTTGAGGAGAAGATAGTGGGGATAAAAAGGCTTATCGAAAGGTGTATGTGGGACAAATTCTTTCCACCAAAGATGGTTTGATAAGTCAAACAGTAAATTGTGAGCTATCCTGTCACAGTCTGTCAGCACAGCACATCTTCAGGCAACTGCAAGCTTTGCAGTTTGAAATCAGCTTTGACACTGTTCTCCATCACTCCCTTGCTGAAACCTGGAGCAATGACAAGGGGCTGATCTGTACATGTTCACTCACAAATCCATGCAGACTAACAAATATGTAAATATCTGTGAAGCCAGTTCCCTTACAGAAGTGGCACTCACCAGTGCAGCACAATTTGCTTCCCTGGGACACTAACTGCTTTCCCCTGGCTAGAACCCAGGATAGAAACCTCACCAAATTTCTACAGGGAAAGAAGTGGGAGGAGTTATAGATAATAAATCTAACTGGACTACTCTTCCTTAGTACCACTCTTTCACCCATTTTTCTTCTTCAAAGGCTCTTAATGCACAAAAATTCATTTTAAATCTAACTACTTCATGCTCATCTGTAAGAGTCAGCATTACATAAGTCTACTACAAATAAAAGGCTATGCTGCTACTGCTAACAAATATATTACTGCCCATTATAAAACGAAGCAAAATAATCACCTCATTCTCAGGAAAATACCTCTGTTGCCTAGAATGACTGCTCCTACTTTACTACAGAAATGTACTCCCAAAGCCAGGCTTGCTTTGGCTTTGATTTCACTTACGAAAGAAACTCCTGGATCTCAGCAAGCATTGATGAAATAAATTCTGCTGTCCAAAAAGGAATGCAAGACTTCTGTAACAGATTCACCCCCTTATTTTTGTTATTTTTTAATCTTTCCAAACACTCTGAGAGATACCAGTGGATGCTTATGCAGAGGGAGGGTGGAAGGGAAAAAGTGAGGGAAGTGCTGTTTTTTCTCTAATCTTCCATTTACCTGTATTAGCCAACCAGTACAATGCTCTGAAATAACTCTATCCATTTTCATGCAGCTCATACACCTTACCTTTTCAATCCCCTCTGATTTTACTAATAGCTGGGATTGAACAATGGATTCCTATATTAAAATGAGCAATTCTTTCTTCATGCCATTATACTGAGAGTAATTATATTAAACATGTTATTCCATCAGCATGTGTCTTGTGCCAACATCCACTATTTTTCTTTCACTCTCTATTTTTATCCCAATATTCTTATCCAGTTTGTCTACTTCTGTACACATCCTGCCATATTGACGGGCTTACTCCTTCAAATACACATAGATGTTATCTTCAAATGATAAATTGTAGAAGGCTGCCCATGTAATTGATCTAGAATCCCTGTGCCTACAGCAACATTTTTTTTGTAGCATTGCAGCATGAAGGATGCTGCAGCTCTCTGAAATTTCTGAAAAATTAAATGCATATAAAAACTGGGGGTTTTTTTGTGGTGGTGTCTTTATCATGTCTGAAAAAACCTACAGCCCCTGGACAACTAGTCTAGTATTTTATAATGACTTTAAGTCTATATTGTTATAATATGTTAGTAGCAAAATGTTAGTAGCAAAAATCATATCAAGTTAATAATCCACAATTTTGCACTGAAGTAATTTTTTCACTCAAGGACTATTTGTGCAGCATACAGGTAACAGAACAATATTGTCCAATGCTGCCAAACACCAACCATGCTCCATATTCTCTATTTATGTCCTTCATTTTCCTAACTATTCTCTTAACACTTTTTCAACAATTCATTATTCAGCTGTTTCTATCACATATTGTTCCCCTATCCAGCTCTGCTGAAAAATCTACGAGGAAACACTGAAGCGACAGACTCATCACCATTGCTGAATTGGCAGCAATGCCTCTTCATTGCCACATAAGTGAAACCAGGTGGTTCCACATGATAGAGAATTTACTGGTTTTATTTTCATGAGTCCAGATTATTCCCTGTTAATCAGGTTCCACAGAGGATCAGAGACAAATAACATATTCAGATAAGGAAATTATGGATCATTGCAAAACTGTTCCTTTCCCAATATCCCTCAGAGCCATGCTAAACACATTTTCATGTTCCACATCCTTGCTGTGCAATCTAGTCTTATTGTTTGTGCCTTTTTAAATTTAAATTCATCTATAATGTTAAAATAAACAATGAAAGATCAGCAGAATAAAAAAACCTAATTTTAGATATTACATTTTTCCCCATAAACAAAATCTCAAATTGACATAACTGAAAAGTGCAAGATGCCTCTCTCATCTAAGCAAATATGATAATCAGGTGTGATTTATAGCACTAGTTACTAAAAGAGGCGTTTCTGGTTTGGAGATTGCAACAGTTCTGCATTCCTTAGGCATAACCTGAGGTGAAGTAAGAGGGGGTGGGGGGAATCCAACAGCTGATCATAAAAATATTCTTTACCTGCAACCTAAAGTCCTGCCTCAACACTTAGTATAAATTTATTTTAATTGCTTTGCTTTTGGCTATGAAATTGAACTGGTGATTTAATGCTTTCCTCTTTGATAACATAGTCACATGTTTAGCTGCAGTTAAAAAAAGAAGAAACTGGAACACTCACATCCTTAATATTTCATTTCTCATAACTCTTCATCTAAATTACTACATAGCCCATCATCATAAGGAGTTTTACAATGTATGTTTTTTACATTTCCTTTATCAGTGTCAGCTACTGAGGAATACATTCACAGATTCCCTGAAGTTCCACCAAGGTAAGTGGTCAGAGCACAAAGAAAGGATGGAGCAGAGAGGTGCAGAGCCAGTCCTTCCCAGCCATTAAAGCTAACTGTGACGGAGTGTGTAGCTTGCTCAATGTTTTAATGGAAGAGCTTGAATGGGCACATGCCTTCCTTCCAAGAGCCCTACTGCAAACAAGCTTCCTGAGCTTTCCAGAAGCAGAGTTTTAATTTGTAGTACATAGCACACCTTTGGGAGTAGATGTTGGGAACAGAGGCGGCATTCTGTTGTTGTGATAGTGAATTACTGTTTAATTACCAGCACCATTATATAAATTTCAGAGTATACTATCAGCACTAAGACCCAATTCCAGCATGGCCACGGCTGGCTTTTACCAGTTGTTCCAAAACCAAGCAAAATTGTCTATAAAACACAGGACTGCACAGCAGGGCAGTGGCAAAGACATACTTTACATAGATTAAAGTAATCCTTGTGAAAGTTAGTAGAAAGCCCAGAAATGAATAATGAATTGCTGAAAGCCCAGAAATGGGCTTTGTACCAACCTTCTGAATAGTCTGTGTGTGTATGTACTTATTTATACACTCCAGAGGGATGTGAATCAACAAAGATCTCACCCTGAATGAAGAGAAAGAAAAGGAGGGTTGAATGAGCATTACTGATTCCAATTGCTGTGTTCTGACTCAAATTTTTAAGCTAGATTAAACTTTATTTAAGAGCAAAATAGTAGCTCTTAAATTGCTGTTGATGAAACCTTCATGTATTTTGTCTCTGCAGAGAACCATTATGAAAACCATTGATGTGATACGATTCCATTATCAATATAAAGATGGAAACTTCTATAGATATCAAATGAATTTTCATCATCTTGATTAAGAATCAAATTCTGGCCTCATGTTATTGGTCATTCTACATTAGTTGTAAATAAATGATGAAAAAAAAATAAAGACAGCAGAACTAGACAAGCTGTGGATAGAAATTCAATACCAAAAATCAATGCAAAATACTCTTCATCCCAATGGTTTCCAATGCTTTCTCCTCCCTCCACATATATTTGAAGCCATTGTTCACTTTTTATAAACAGCAATGTAACCTCATCATATTGTGGCACACAGCATGAGGTCATCCACAGAGTAAAGCCAGACAGGATGCTATGAAAACACACTCTCACTGCAAGAGACCTCGAAAAACATGAAGTGATAATTGTCAAAGCAAACCTACTCCACACAGAATTCATGAGATAATGTAATAAAGACCCTACTTTGAAGAGTCTCTGAGATTTTTCCTGCATCAAAGTTCTCATTTTTGTAAATGAAAAAGATTCTGAGAATACAAATCTCTTGTCAATACAAATCAACATGCCTACACCAGCATAAAATGGGAAATATTAATTTGTAGCTGCCAAGTACAGAAGAGAGCTAGCAGGCACTGGTGGGACATGGTCTCCCAACACACTCAGGTGCTGCAGATTACTACATGAATCTCAGACAAAAGATGTGTTAAAAAAGTTAATTCACACTTCTTACTTTACTAAGTTAAAGTATGCAGTTCAAATAACCTGTGCTATGTTCATGTGTCCCCATCCCAAATATCCTTTGCTTTCCTGCACAGCAGCAGCAAAACAATCACTTCCTGAAAGGTAGTGAACTCAAAAACCTCCACTTTACCCACAAGAGGAATAACAGCACTCCTAGGATTGCTGCAAATAGAAGTGAAAGGAGAAGCCACTGCCTGTATTTCCTTCCCTATAATGTCTGTCCTTTGATGGAAAGCAAAGGGAATGCCTCAAAAAGGTTGAGAGTAACAATGCTAACAAAAAAAAAAAAAAAGACATTTCCTTAATGTTTGCAAGAAGACATGAAAGTGAGCTTAAGAGGGAAGTAAGGGCCTAGATTTTAACATACACACACGTTAGAGAACAACGTGGACAGGCTAAAGCTCCTGCTGATGGGCTGTAACACAAGACTGAGGTGACTGTAAAACTGAAAGGAGAAAAACACAAAACATTACATTTCCACAACAGTCAAAACCCTTGTATCACAATCCAAAGGTAGTCATCCTTCTCAAAACCAACAGTTAGAAGAGCTCCTTCTGCTGAGAAAGTATAGAAAGAGAACTTCAGAATTTATGCCATTGTCACATGTACTGCATGACTTTCTACAGAAAAGAAACTCTCATTTTACTGTATTGAGTTTGCATGGCAAGGTTTTGATAGCAGGGGATGGATTCTGTGACAAGATGCAAGAAGCTGCCCCTATGTCCAGTGGAGCCAAGGCCAGCCAGCTCCAGGACATACCACCACTGACCAAAGCGGAGCCCATCACCAACACCAGCAGCACCTCTGTGTGTACTTAAGAAAGGGTAAAAACCCTTCACAAGAGCAGCTGAGAGAGAGCATTGAGAAACAACTCTGCAGACACCCAGGTCAGGGCAGAAGGAGGGGCAGGAGCTGCTCCAGATGCCAGAGCTGAGATTCCCCTGCAGCCTGTGATGCAGCCCAGGGTGAGGCAGCAGTGCCCCTGCAGCCCATGGAGATCCATGGGGATGCAGAGATCCACCTGCAGCCCATGGAAGAGACTCACATCAGAACATGTGGATATGCCCTGAAGGAAGCTGTGACCTCATGGACAGTCAACAATGGAGCAGGCTCCTGCTGAGACCTGTCACCCCACTGAAAGAAGCCCACACTGGAGCAAGTTGGGTGGCAGGAGTTGTGACCCCGTAGAAGGGACCCACACTGAAGCAGCTCACAAGAAACTGCAGCCCACGGGAAGGACCCACACTGGAACAGTTCAGAAAGGACTTTCTCCTGCAGAAAGGATCCCATGCTGGAGCAGGGGAGAAGTGTGAGGAGGAAAGAACAGCAGAAACAAGGCGTTACAAAGTGACCATAATTCCCATTTCACATCATCCTCTACTGCTTGAGGTAAGGAGGTAGAAGAATCAGGAGCAAAGCTCAGACTGGGAAGGGGGGAGGGGGGTGGGAAGATTTAAATTGGTTCTTATTTTTTATTATCCTACTCTGATTTGATTTGCAATAAATTAAATTTATTTCCTTAAGTCAAGTCTGTTTTGCCTGTGATGTTAATTGCTGAGTGATATCTCCCTTATCTTGACCCATGACCCTTTCATTGTATTTTCTCTCCTGTGTTGTTGAGGAAGGGAGTGATAAAGCAGTTTGGCAGTCACCTGGCAGGTAGCTAAGGTCAACCCACTTAATTTACTTATTGTACACTATGATTTATTTACTTTAGCATAAAAAAAATAATGTAAGCAATTTTATCACCATGTTCATTATGTCTTATGTACTAAAGAATGAAAAATCAGAGACATATTTATTATGGTAAAGCAAAATCGAGATTTTTCAAATTTCCACTTAAGCCCTTAAAAATGGTGGTTGTAGCTGTCATTTAACAGCTGATAGGTGTGATTTTAATTAATTATTTTTCTTTAATGTGAGTGAGGTACTGAAACCTTCTAAGTAATAAACCCATCATTTAACACAACTGCCAACTTTTTTGAGTTAATTCACTTGACATTCTGTAAAATCAAAGAAAATAAGTGACTTCTATCTACACTGTTCCTGTTTCTTGGTATATGTCAAGAAAGAATTAGTAATGCACAATAACAAGACTTGCACACAGAGCACATGCAGCTTTCTCACAAAGCACTGATACAAGATTTAAAAATAATTTTTTTGTCATCCATCTTCATCTGATAAAGACCATCTTCTCATTCTCCTGAAGTGCTCTCACAAACCCAAATAACAAAGAACTGAAATAATCTATTTACACAATAGACTGACCAGACTAACAAAGGTGAACATGTGTGTATATGTATATTCTCTTTAACAATCAGTTTCTATTTACCTTCCAGTTTTTCACAAATCTCAACAACTTTGCTCTGTAGTTCTTCCCTCTTAACTATCTTGACAGCCCTAAAACACCTCTTTTGTCTAGTCCACAACCCTGAATGCACAAAAAGCTCCACTCTGACTACTCATGCACAGATTTGACGACACGTTCAGCCCATCCATTCAACTAACCTCTACTTATCTAACTTCTGTTCTTACCTCATAAATCAATTTCTACAAGCTGTTCATCAATTTTAGAGTGCTTTCTGAATAGCTTTCTATTTATTAATTTTGCATTTTCTAACCTGATGTGTTACATGCTCTGAACTGTGCTTCTGAATCATCACAAAGGTTTTGGAAGGGTAAAATCATATGCTGCTTTGACCTTGTAAAATTATCCTAGAACTGTTGCAACAGTTTTAGAGAAAGTATGATGGAAAAAGCTATACAGGAATTGTGAAATCACTGTCATTGAGTTACTTTTAGGTCTACGTAGGGCTATAAAGACTTCCCAAACACAAGAAGACGTACATGAATTTCTTATAAATACAATTACATAGCATACAATTGGCAACTGACTCTAGATTATACAAATCTTCTTGATGTTTTCCAATAGGTATTAGATTCTTGTATTTTGATAAATCCCCCATAAATGTGCTATTACTTAAAATAAAAAGAAGATACATCATCATGGATGATGGATACAGGATATTTTCCTTGGCTAAAGTACAAGACCCAGCTTATAAGGTGCACTAGAACACCTGCACACCAGATTTTCAGCTGATAAAAACCCAAATATTTTACATCCATACTGTTTCAAAAACTGGTATTCACGCACGTATCCATATATAAAAATGCAAAATAAATTAAAACAATCCCTAGTTCCCCCATGCAGATCCAGAAGGGGCTATGTTCCCTGAGCATGCTGTATTCATCTTAAATAAAGGCATCCTTTAACACTTTAAACCCCTAAAGTCTCTGAGTGTCCGAAGCACAGGTGTGTAATTAAAGGGACATCCCATACTGCAGTTTATTCAGGAATTAGTAACAAAAGACAGGCACATAAGGCAGATAAAAACTGAAAAGCATCCTACTTCATTCAGTCACAGGCAGTTCTTCAGACTTAGCTAGTAAATATCAAGAGCTTATCCAGGGTATCATTATCAATATGCTAAAATCTGTATTTGGTTCTATGTCAGAAAATCAGCATGTTATCATATATTAAAACATCTGATTAACCATGTTATTGATGTAATAACAAAATATTTTAATAACAATTCAAATATCTTACTAGGTATTTGTTGGTTAGCTTGTTTCCAAGGTGATCAAAGTGAATCATATTTCTTACCAAATTTCCCTTAGGTATAGCCAGCTTATTACTACTTTGAAAAAAACATTTTTTTCTTCTACTGACAGTGTCTCTCAAAGGCTGTTTTCTGCTGTCAGTGTTGCAGTTCATCAATGTTGCTTTTAATCTGCCATTTTATCTGGTGTCTGTGTAAATAAATACTGATAGTTGATGTCTTAAAACCCACCCAAAAGGCCCAGATATCTTAAAGACATAAATAAATTGATGGTTTTGGTATTGATGGACAATAGCTATTGATGCAAGCTGATGTACAATAAGGAGAAATATGTATTGTGGATTGAAAGAATAGTTGGACTGCTAGACTTCTGAATTAACCATAAATCACAGAAGACATTTCTTAACTCAAAAACAGTTTTGGACAGATATAACTGTCTTAGTTTCAGCAGAGGTAATTGTAAGCAGTTTTGTGTCTGAAAGTAAAAAGAAGAATAGAGAGCAAAGAAATGAAGCCTACCATGACAAGGGGCACAGATGGCTCCAGAACAAAGCAATAATGTTCTCTGAAAAAAGACAGTCTCTCCAGCATGGCATCTTCCATCCGGTTGGACTGGAATATCCATCTAGCTAGAGATGTTGGTCAGCATTGTACCTTAACAACTATCACCTGCAGTGTATTAGGGCCACAAAGGCAAGCCAAGATGTGCACAGTCTGGGGGTTTTTAAGAGAGAAAAGCTGCACATTTCAAAGACTAATTGGTTCACTGCTATGAGCCTCCTGTTTGCCCCAACCAGCAAAGACACAGCAAAAAACAAAGGAAAATAAGACAAAGTGTTATATAAAATAACAAACCCACTGGCCACCATTCCCACAATAAATAAATAAAGCCATGACAATTTGACTGTCCTTGCAGTAATGTAATTCACATGAGGAGAGCCCTGCCAAACAGGGATTTGACAGGGTGCCTAGACTGTTACATCTGGTGACCAGCTGAATCCCACCTTGTCTGGGATGTTCTGTCCATCCTGAAAGGAGAGGAAGAGCCTGACTATATCTGTGCTTTCTCCTTCCTTGCCTCATCAGTCACATCCTTAATTCTCTCAGCACTGAAGAGCACTGGGGCCATGATGGCAGGAGGCTGCAGACCGATGCCTTTGGAAGCCACCAGGAGTAACACAACAAAACATGGTGTCTAAGACAACTGAGGAGAAAATTAGGCTAACTCCTTTCAAATCTGAGAGAGAGAAAAGGCCATCCACACATGGAATCAAAGAGTTGCTTCAGAAATCAGTCTGTGAGTCTCCCCTGATGTCTGACAAGAGACTATCACCATGGACAGTAAAAGCACTTTTGAACATTAGTCTGCTTCTGTCCATGTGTCTCAACCCTAGAGCTCAAAGAGATACCCTACCTGCAATGTCTCAGAGGAAGTGGCAACTTCTGAAAGCACATCAACAAATGGTTTTTACACTGTGAAACTATTTCACATGCAATGACCAGTCCTTTGGTAAAGTGTATTTGCCTCAGTGTTCAGATGCCATTTTCACCATTATCCTCTGAAAGAAAAACCTGTGCTCATTTAGAAAAAGAGGGAGGTCAAAACTAAAAGCTTCAACATTGCCCAGTCCTTCATGCTCACACACTGCCATTACTGCTTTTTCTCAGTGGCAAAGACAGATGGGGGAATTTCTCTCTTCAGAGCTGGCAAGTTCTCAAATTCTTAAGCTGACAGCCATTTGTGTTTAGAATACAGACTTTTGGATCTTCTTAAGTAAATGCCACTATATACATATGAGAGAGGTCAAGGAGCAGCAATATCCTGCTTTTTTTCTCCACTAGTATATTTCCATAGCTTTTCTTCAGAGGTTGTAAGATTCAGTCTACTGCAGCATGTAGTACTATAGCTGTGGCAAGGAAGTGTGAAAAGATCATTATACTACACTAATTCCTTCTTACCTGTTAGTTATGCCAAAGGTACCCATTAAAAATGAAAAGATAAAATGTAGAGGCTAAATACAGGCACAATGAAAAAGTATTTATTCCCTACCAAGCTGGTATCCCAAGTTTGTACCCTTAGGAACAGTGAGATTGTCAGTCATTTTCAGACTCCCAAATATTTTAGAGAGCTTTCCAAAGACCACAGATACAACTTGGGAGTTTCTCCCTAAGGAACGAAAGCAGACAAATCTGGTACAAGAAAAGCAGGAGATCGGGAATGCAGAACAGACAGTTTTTCAGGAACAGAGAGGTCACAGAACCTGACGTCCTCACAAATCAAAAAAAAAGCATGTAAATCCAGTAGTAGAAATAATTCATTGAGTTTTTGGGAGGTATTTAGCATAGTCTGATGACTTGTTTTTATTTTAAATAAACAGATCACATAACAAAAATACAGTTTTGACTTACCAGAAATTATTTACAACAAATTAAGGATGCAGAGCTGAATTAATATGAATAAAAATCCTTTTCGAAGAGTGTGGTATTACTGAAATAACATCTTTCAGCCTTGAATTGCAACGGAACAAGTGCCACACATGGAAGATGACGTGGAGAGGTCTGAACATGGGTCTCTCCCACCAGAAGAGCATCCCAATCAGAGTTTGGAGAAGCATAAATAGAGGCAACATCAAAACCCTGTTTGAGGGTGTGTGCTTCCTCTCTTGGGATTTTTTTTGTTTGCTTTACAGCAGTCCCCAAACACCTGCAACTCTTCATCCCACTTCTGTATATTTTGTATTATCTTAATACGTGTTATTTAGTCTGTAAACAGCTGAAACAAATGGCTACTGCTTCTGTAGAATTACTTTAAATGCAGTAGTTTGAGATACATTTTCTGATACCTTTTTCAGAGATACTAATTCCAATGCAAATATGTGGATCCCCAACAGGTTTTATACAAGTAAACAAACATAACTCAAATTCTGAAAAAAAAAAAAATTATAACCACCACTACTAGAAGTGGGAGGTTGGCCTTCTCATGATACCAAATTATAGCCTTTTAGAAGCACACATTTTTCAGGTGACCTTTTAGTTATTATTTCTTTCCCAGGAGCAGATTTTTTTTTTGAGCCCACAGACTCACCCAAGATTCCAGTCTCTCTGATCCCCCCCAACCTGCACATTACATTGCTTGCAACATCAGTGAGCTTTTACTAAATTTGACAATAATTTCTCTTAAAGACAAGCTCTTATGAATATGGAATCATCCCTTTCATCCCTTCTATAATTAAGAGTGTTACTTAAAAATATAAGACATTCTCTAAATCTAATGCCTAAAATGTAACTGTTTAAATTCCCTTGAGCAAGCCAAATGTAGGGCACTTGGGTAATTTCTATGATCATATTTCTCCAGAACTTCATTATGTATTTCACTTCTGAATATATTTTAAGATGTAGAGTTTGTCACTAACTCAGTCTTCAAGACATATGCAGAAGAACTGTGGAAAACTTACACACAAAAACCTTTTTACATATACTCGTATGATACACAACCTCAGTCAGAAAAATCAGAATTTATAAGGAAACCTTTAAAAAATATATGAATGAAACAGTATGTTGTGTCACCAGCATGCAATGAGAAAAAGAACTGTCCAGGTTCGGGGAATGAGCTCTCTTAGGTAAGCAATTAACTTAAAAGGTTAGTAAGAACCAACAGGTATTTTTCTTTTTGCCACACTTATGTGACAGAAATTTACAACTGATTTTCAAACTGTGACTTCAATCGGGTTTGGCATGTTTTACAACAGGAAACAAGAAGAATTATGCATCATAGCCTTAAGAGTTGCTACACCCTGGCTAGCCATGGCCTTCCAGAGAAGAAACAGATTTGTAACAAGTCAAATAATTTGACTTTGGCTACAGTAATTACACAGAAAGATGCCATTATAACTCTGCTTTACCAGCACATCAAATAGGTCTGTATATTATTTCTCCTCACTTATCTCATTTTTATGATGTTTTTCAGCATTAAAAAGCATAACCACTATATTTGTGATGTTTCTCTTTAAAACTATAGGTGGTTCAACCACAGAGATTCTTTGGCATGTCCAAAATATAAAAATTTGTAATATCTTTACTAAAAATTATTTTAAAGTTAATTAGGGTGCAATAAAATGTGATTAACTACAGTTATAAATCCGAAAATAAAATGAAGACAGTTCTAAATCCAAGTGCCTTATTAAAAGTTATAACATCAGACAGTCATCAATCTCCAGAAATAAAGAGTAGAAAACAGAAAGCTATATAATGTATATGAAGCCTGGATTAATTAATCCTGTCATCATATCCTATTGACTGTGAGTAAATCAAAAGAACAGACTGAAAACCTCATCTCTCTTTATTGTGATTTTTCTAATGTCAGTTTGCAATTTTTTAACCCATGATGTAAAGTCTTCAGGCTTGTTCTTTACCTCCAGTCACAGCTGAGCCTCACTGGAGACAACATCAGGGTGAAGAATTTAAAAGCAACATTGATCCTACAGAAAATCTGGTTAAATTTAGAAATTAATCAAATTATTGTGAACAACTAATCTTTTGACAAGCTGATATATAACAATATATATAAAAATAAGCCTAAAAAGAAGGTCTAGAGATTCAACAGAGCCAACTCTGAGTGCATAAGAATGTTAACATAAACTGATAATCCTACACTAAACTCAAGAATATAGATATGACTTTAACAAAAGGTTGAAACTGTTTGGAATGAAATTTAAAAAGAACAGCAAGGATAAGAAGCACTTTAAAGAAGGTATTAGGAATAAGCAAAAAACTTACAAGGATGGAAAAAGAGAGATTGATTAACAAGGTATGGTAGGTGTCCTAAATTAGCCACAAAGTAAAAACAGCACCTCAGCTCTATCTTTCAAAGGAAAACAGACTGAACATGAAAGGTTCATTTCACCTAATCAGAAGAGAGGGATTAAAATACACAGAAGAACTAGTTAAGGACTTTTATTCTCACAGAGATTCAATGAAAGGTTAACTGTGTACCCCAAACCTGGACAAATGTTCCATTTTCTAGTAAGAATAATGCCACAAGGGCAGGAATATTCTGAAAGAGCCAGAAGATAAAAATACAAATTCACTGGCAAGTTTTTTAATGAAATTTATAACCTAATGGGAGCTAAAGTTTTCCCAATATATCAGTTAGTTTCATAAATCTTTATTCAAAAACTTTGTTCTTTGGACATTCCTGATCATCAGTGCTAAAGCAAAAATAACACTGGGGAGTATTAAATATAGAGGCACTGTAAGAAAGGAGACATGATAAACACATATTCATGTGATTTTGACACTGGCTACAGCAGACTTTGGAAGAGGCAGTAATCAAGGGCATGGAGGTAGGCTTGAAGAAGCATGAAAAGGAATATATTCTCCTTACTAACAGATCACCTGAGAGACATGATGAGTTTCTTAGTAAGACAGATGACTACTTAGACAAGGGCAATATATAGTGCAACTAATAAATCTATGTTTGAATTAAGCATCTGGCAGTGTTCTCTTAGAAATCTTTATTTAAAAGGCAGACAATGAGGAGCAAGATAAGAATACACCATAATATGGATAGAAAACTGTCTATGGGAGACACTACAAGAGTCTGTAGTGGAAAAAAGAAAAAAAAACAGTTCTAAACATGGAAAAATATTACTAAGTATTTCTCAGGAACCAGTCTTGGGATGGATCCTGCTTAATACATTCATTAGAAACCTTGATCCAAGGACTAGGTTATGAAATGCAAAGAAAATACAATTATGAGCATGGAAGAGGACAAGATCATCACACAGAGAATGAGATGACCTTGTGAGGTAGAAAACTGAAAAGGATGAAGTTTAAAAGCAAAAAGCACAGCATTACAAGACAAACTAATGAGGATTTCTGCTTTAAACTGGAAGTTCATCAGATTTAAGAAATGGAGGAGAAAAAAGGTGGTGGATAGAATGATTAAGAGGTATCTATTTGTTATTTACCATCTGTAAAAAGGTCTAATGAATTTCTGGGAATATCAGACATTTCCAATCAACTCAGACGACTGCACAGATTGATCTGAAATAGTGGGGTGATACCTGATCACCTGTTTTCAAAGCAAAACTGTAAGTATGACCAGAAAAGGATTTCTAAGGGGATTACAAGAATGGGAAAATAACTTTCATGACAAGAAGCAAGGCAACCTTGATTCTTCTAGGCTAGTTAAGCAAAAACTGAGAATATATTCAAGCATATTTGATTACTGTTATAACCTTCCTAAGCTTAGCTTGGTCTCATGGATGGCTCTAAATAAGGACAGCATGCAAAGGAATCCAACAGCCATGTGGAAGCTGAGTCCAACCCATCAGGGCAGAGAATGTCTTGGACAGGACCCAGCAGTGCCTGACAACCCCATAGCACAGTCAGAATGCAGATTTTACTCTTGAGCCTACATGTCTATTGCCAACACTGTGAAACTGTGAAGTGCACACCTGGAGGTTGTGTATGAAGCTGTCTCCAAACAGGAGCAAAGCAGGAGAGAGCACCAACTATGCAAGCAACAAGTAATCCTTCACACATATGCTAACAATAAGCTTCTTACAGCAGCTCAATAGTTGTTGATGAAAAATGGATACCCATTTAATGATTTTTAGTGATATACATTCCTCTAAGCAACAGCTTGGATTATGTGATGCAACAGAACCCTTTCACACAGAAATATATCCCCTCGGCAGCTAATATAAGGTTTGTCTCAATAACCTGTTCAGCCATCAAGTGTCACCTTTTTGGCTAATGGTTTATATCAAAGGAAAGAACACACCTCATAATGTACATAACCAACTGTGTAATGCTACTCAGAAGGGAAATATCCCTCCTGTAACGCTGCAGTGATTACCTTATGCCTTGAAGCATGAGAGCTGATGATCTTTATCTTACCTTTCATAACTACAAATGCTACTATTAGTCATAAAATTATCCAAGCGCTTCAAAAATTCAGCCACAATATTTTATTTGATTAGCACAACCTCACTAGGTGTTCAATGTCTGGCAAGTCATTTGTTTTAAACTACATCTTTATTTTCATATTGCAGAACAGGATTAGAATAACCTTCTGAATAAGTTTCACTACAGCCTTCATAAAAAAAAAAAAAAAAAAAAATTGTGACTAGCTAAAGCAAACCTTGCTCTAAGGACTTGACTGTAACTTTTCCACATGATATATGTCATAATAAATCCTCTCATGCAATAGATGCCAACACCTTCCCACCCAGAGCAGGTGGACTAGAAATGTGGAGGATGTGCAGAGACAATGGCTTCTCTTGCTCTCCACAGGAGCCAGCCCAACCCTCACAAATTTGCTGCAAGTATGTCACCATTCCCCTGCTCCTAGCAGAACCCTGCAACATGGCAATAAGGTCTCAGGGGGAGAGACAAGTCCCTGGACCATGACTCCTCTTGTGATAATCCTGAGCTGTGCAGTTTAAGCAGCATTTCTTGTTCAGACAAGTGCCGAAAGGTACAGTTTAACCTTAAGTCGTTTCATTTGTATTCCATTAGCTTGGATGCTTAGTTGTGAAGAATACCAATATCTCCATTGTCAAAATATATCCTTACATCTTTGCCTTTGCTTATTAAGTCACAGCACTACCCAAGACTCTTATCTGAAGAAAACTCTTTTAAAACAAAACAAATAACAAACAAACAAACAAAAACCCAACAAAACCACACTACAGCTCTTTCTGGGCTGCTCAGAAGATATAAAGTAAAAAAAAACAAAAAACAAACAACCGAACAGAATCAGTTATCAAAGAGCAAGTAGCTCACTTGTCCTCCTACCTACCCTCTCTCCACAAAAAAGCACTCAGGCACACAGGCTGTTCCACTTTACATCCCAGAACCTGACAAGGAAAAAAGGACATATTCCAAACAGAATTAAAGCAAGTATTCTCAATAAGCAAAGCATATTTTTTAAAATTCATTTCTGAGATTATGCAAGTAAAGCCAGCTAGGCTCAATCACACTTGCATATTAGTTACCAAAACGGCTTCTAAAAGGAGTTTTAAAGAAGGTAGGAGGTTGTTTTGGCTTTTTTTTAAAGTGACACTAGCTTAAAAAATTATTTATTAAAAATAAATTTCGGGGGACACAATGGGACATTTTATCCCAAAAATCAAACCACTCTGTGTAGAGTGTTCTACAATGTGAGCATCTGGCAAAAAGATCAGAAAGACACCACTTCTTTGCCAGTAGTAATATCTAAGATGTTGATTGCTAGGAAACTGCCATGGCAACCACAGTAACACCTGGGGTCCAGTGTTCTGAGAAACAGCACAACTTTCCTTGAGAAACAAAATATTTTGCAACAGTGCAACAGAAGAGTATTTTTTAAACCAGGTAAGTAGCTTCAGTGACTCTAGAGTAGCTGAATTCCAGAATCAGGCCTTCCTGAACTCTATTTCTTTACCCAAAAACATCTGTATTAAACCCAGCTCTAAATACATCACAGCAAAATGCATGCTTTGGACTTACACCAGTTACTCTCCACTTCTATATCTAACTTCACTTATAATTGCACAACTGAGGGACAACCCAATGTTTTTTGGAAAGAAGTCAGTAATACTGAATGTCATTTCAGTGTCAAAAGCCAAGTAAAATGGGTCATGATGAAACGGTCAAGCCCCTCTTCCAGAAAAGACACAAAAGACACTGAGCCTTGTACTCCCTAAAAAAGCAGCCAGGAGTGGGCATGTGCCTCCCTTCCTAGCTGCAAATGTAGCCTAAATTGAAAAATACAGGCTAGACTTCTTTCTGCAGTTTACAAATTTTATACCCAGAAATAGCCTAATCCAATCTAATTACCAAGGACAGAGGAAAGAAAAGAAAAAGGAAAATATCAGCTATAGATCTCTCTGCATGTAAGAACATTTTTACGCTAGAAAAAAATAAAAACACTGGAATGAGAGTTTTTGATGTCAAATTGACCAATAATGCGCTTGCCTTAGCTCAGCTCTTTTCTACATAGGACTGCACATAGTGATTAAGTCAACTTTTGAGAAAAAAAGCAATTCTAAATTCATGTTATTCCGAAAAATAATTTTATATAATGCATTATTTTTGAGAGCACTCTATCTCAGCCATCATTTTTAGAAGACTTGCATTATTGTATTGTTATACACCATCAGTGGCAGGGGAGGAGGGGAGAGGGTTGAAACACATCACTCTAAGAAAGCTTCCCTTCCCTTGCTTTTCTGGCTTTCTTTCTGTTCTCCATTCTCAAGGCTATGGGAGAAAAAATTACGCAGATCATCTTAACCAACAAAAGGGAAAATACTGAAGATAAGTCATACTGCAGACAATGGCAGACACCAATTACCTTTTTCTTCTGATATCAAAAAGGCTTCCAGTGCTTTTAACTTGCAATTTATGAACGTCACCCACCAACATTCAACTTCTGTGTTTCCAGCAGACTCACTTATTGTCATGCTAACACTTTATTAAGCATTTTTTTCTTTCCTCTCTTTCACCTAAACATTAAAACCTTGCCTAGAATCACTGTGGAGGCTTATGCCCTTAGTAACAAAAACAAACTGGGATCCAAGAGATGAAACATTACTAGCAATGCCCACCTACCATCTCTTTTTAGATGAAGCTATTGCTGGTTTGTTTTGAAAAGGTGAAACAATAATTCGCCCACCATGCATTAAGGAAAGTTTTCACTTATAATGGTTAAAATATTTCTTAGCCTTTTTCTTTTTTCCCCTTAGTCTTCAACTTCATTTAAAACCACTGTTTTGCATCCTATGAGGCACCTGAAGGCACCATAGATGAAAGAAGATTAATATATTAATTAATGTGTTGACTGATCCTCTTACTAGGGTGAGAAACCTACAATTAAACATTTTCCTTCAACCATATCATAGCATGCAATTCTTGAATCAAGTAGTCATCATTTATAAATGGAAAAACCTTAAGTCACACAAGATGGTGAACACCAAAACATATTTATATGAACTGCTTTTCATATAGTCAGAACAAACATTATTTTTCTCATATGTAGTCCAACTTCTGTTTAACTTGCAAGTGTCCTATCTGTCTCACACATTATTAAATGTGTCTGGCATACAATAAAAAGCACTTGCTTGTATAGAAGATATAAAAGGTTTTTTTTTTATTTTCATTATTTTAACAGTGCAGTGATGGGAAGCTCCAAATGCAAATCAACTGCCATAAGGATTTTCTCCAAGACTGACAGCCATGACCAACAGCCCAGATCAATAGGTTTCAATATGCACAAGGATCTCTAACCATCTTCACCAATATCTGCAATCAATTAGCTTTAATTCCTTTTTGACACAATACTTTACATTCCAAACTGCTCCCAGGTGTGAACTTGTTTAATCTAAAATGCTGGTCACAAATACAACATAGTCCAACAATGAATTAAAGAGCACAAGGGAAGTAAATTAAGCTTCTTCACAGAATGAAAATGATCCCTGTTCTCTCTGCACCACTATTAAAGGAGGTTTTATAGTAAGAGCTACAACAGCCAGTAGGAGTTGCAAGCTATTTAGAGTTTCATGTACAAAAGAGTTTTCCAATGGCAGAAGCTCAGGAAGTCATCATCCCACAAAGCTTGAAATTTTGATAGTATCTTCATTCAATTAGAATAGCTTCAAAGCATTTAACTCTCATAAAGTGCAAATGCACAGACTGATGAAGCACTTCATGTTTTCAACTTGAAGCACCTTGGTACTTCCAGCTAACTCAATGGGACTACTCCCAAGACTAAAAGCTGCACTGAGGCTGCTTCTCTGGCTAAACTGGAACGCAAGAGTCAGGCGCTGAAGCAATCAACCAGTTACATCAGCAGAGCATCCTCCTTCACAACACTCAAAGGAATCAGTGATCAGCAGGAGTACTGACACAGCCATGGACAGTCAATATCAAGTACATTGTGGGCTGAGAATGACAGTATTGGGAAGCCCTAGTGCAGTAGTTATTTTGTTCATTGTGGCATGAGGGAACTTTTAGCCCTTTTCCTTTTTCATTTGTCAGTAAAGACCCCAGAGTTATTTCAAGACACTAACAGATCAATTAAGAATATAAGGATATTTTGTGATATACATTGTGTTCTAAAAGAATTTGTAGACTGTGTGTGAAGCATGTATTTGTTTTACTAATCAAATTTAATATTATTAAGCACCACTTCCACAGGGTTTGTCCTGACTGATATTATTCAGTGCTTTCACCTGGATGATGAAAGAAAGAGTATGCAGACAAAATTTGCTAACAGTGCTAACCTGGCAGTAACTACAAAAATGCTGGTGGATGCAAGAACTTGAAGGTGTTTTGACAAATTATAGACACAATTCTTTAAAATAGAATGCAATTTGAAAAGGGCAAGTTATACCCTACACAGAAATAATAAACTGCATTGATACTGGGTGGGAACAACAAATGAAATTGATAAATCAGTTGCTTTTCCAAAAAACAGCTAACAAAACAAAACCAAAAAAAACAACAGCTCAACTACAAGGGTTAAAAAGCACTACTTCGTGCTGCTTTGCAGCAGCCTTTTATGGGTGTGAAAATTGTTACAGTGTGTCCTCTTCAACAGCCTAACATCATCAGCTCTGTGAATGAAGATTATGCTAGCTCAATATCTGCTTACTCCTTGGACTTTTTCCAGCAAATCCAAATCTGTCCAGATGTGAAGGAAATGCTTTAAGTGATGCATTGCAATGCAGAGGGTAGAAAAAATGTATTATGTCTGGTACTTCTTTCACAATGGAATATTTTGCAACAATATGACAGTGACTCATAGGACCCTCAGATATAAAAGTGACTCTCTAGAATTTTTTTTTCATTTTTGAACTATCCTATTAAATTAGGGTTGAGACTGCAGCATAGATTAGGCATTATTACAAGAGGTCTTCTAGTGGTAAAAGCACCGAAGCACTGGAATAGCTTTCCACATTAAGGAGAAGGCCAACAAGGCTGACATCCTCCTGGGAGTCTTTTATCGTCTACCTAACCAGGAAGAAGCAGTGGACAATTTATTCTATAAGCAACTGGAGAATGTTTCAGGATCACCAGCCCTTGTTCTTGTAGGTGGTTTTAACCTACCAGGCATCTGCTGGGAACTTAATACAGCAGAAAAAAGGCAGTCCAGGAAGTTTTTAGAGTGTGTGGAGGACAACTTTTTGTTGCAGCTGGTGAGTGAGCTCACCAGGGGAGAGACTATGTTAGATCTGTTGTTTGCAAATAGAGATGGGCAGGTGGGAAATGTGGTGGTTGGAAGCTGCTTGGGGCACAGTGATCATGAAATTATAGAATTCTTGATATTTGGTGAAATCAGGAAGAACATAAATAAGAATTCTGCATTGGACTTCAGGAGGGCAGGCATTGGCCTATTTAGGCAACTTATTCAGAGTTCCTTGGGAAGCAGCCCTTAAAAACAAAGGAGTCAAGGAAAGGTGGGCGTGCTTCAAAACAGAGATCTTGAGGGCACAGGAACAGACTGTCCCTGTGTGCCAAAAGATGAGTTGACAAGGCAAACGTCCAGCCTGGGTGGGCAACAAGGTTTTGAAGGAACTTAGAAATAAAAACAGGATGTGTCATCTTTGGAAAGAGAGTCAGGTCTCTCAGGAAATATTTAAGGCAGTTGCTAGGGCATGAAGGAAAATAATTAGGGAGACCAAGGCTCAGTCCAAACTTAATTTGCCAACTTCTGTAAAGGATAATAAAAAATGTTTTTACAAATATATTAATGATAAAAGAAAGGAAGGGTAAGACCAACCTTTATTCTCTATTGGATGCAGGAGGGAACTTAGTAACTGAAGATGGGGAGAGAGCAGAAGTGCTTAATGCCTTCTTTGCCTCAGTCTTTAGTGGGAAGACAGCTTGTCTTCAGGACAGCTGTCGTCCTGGGTTGGTAGATGGTGTCAGGGAGCAGAGTGGTCCCCCTGTTGTCCAGGAGGAGGCAGTCAGAGAACTACTGAGCTGCTTGGATGTTTATAGATCTATGGACTCAGATGGGATCCATCCCAGGGTGATGAGGGAGCTGGCAGATAAGCTTACGAAGCCGCTCTCCATCCTTTACCAAGAGTCCCGGCTCACTGGTGAGGTTCCAGATGACTGGAAGCTGGCCAATGTGACACCCATTCACAAAAAGGGTGGGAAGGAGGATCCTGGTAATTATAGGCCAGTTAGCCTGACCTCAGTACCCAGTAAGGTAATGGAGCAGTTTATACTGAGTGCCATCACGTACCACTTACAGGTTGGCCAGGGTATCAGACCCAGCCAGCGTGGGTTTAGGAGGGGTAGGTCATGTTTGACCAATCTGATCTCCATATATGACCAGATGACCCACCTGGTGGATGCAGGGAAGGCTGTGGATGTTGTCTATTTGGACTTCAGCAAGGCCTCTGACACTGTCTTCCACAGCATACTCCTGGGAAAGCTGGTAGCCCATGGCTTGGACAGGAGCACTCTGCTAGGTTAAGAACTGGCCAGGCCCAGAGAGTGGTGGTGAGCAGTGCTGCATCCAGCTGGCAGCCAGTCACCAGTGGTGTCCCTCAGGGGTCTGTGCTGGCGCCAGATCTGTCCAATATTTTTATTAATGATGTGGATGAGGGTATTGAGTCTTTCACTAGTAAATTTGCAGATGACACTAAGCTAGGAGCATGTGTCAATCTACTGGAAGGTAGGAAGGCTCTGCAGAGGGACCTGGAACAGTTGGATGGATGGGCAGAGTACAATGGAATGAAGTTTACCAAGTCCAAGTGCTGAGTCCTGCATTTTGACCACAAAAACCCCCTGCAACATTACAGGCTGGGGATAGCGTGGCTGGACAGTGTCCAGGTGGAAATGGCTGAACATGAGCCAGCAGCGTGCCCTGGTGGCCAAGAAGGCCAATGGCATCCTGGTCTGTATCAGGAATAGTGTGGCCAGCAGGAGCAGGGAGCTCATTCTTCCCCTGAACTCAGCACTGGTGAGGCCGCTCCATGAGTGCTGTGTCCAGTTCTGGCCCCTCAGTTTAGGAAGGACATTGAGACGCTTGAGCGCATCCAGAGGAGGCAACGAGGCTGGTGAGGGGCTTGGAACACAAGCCCTGTGAGGAACAACTGAGGGAGCTGGGGTTGTTTAGCCTGGAGAAAAGGAGACTCAGAGGTGACTTTATCACTCTCTACAACTTCCTGAAAGAAGGTTGTAGTCAGGTGGGGGTTGGTCTCTTTCTCCAGGCAGCAACTGACAGAATGAGTCTTAAGCTGTGCCAAGGAATATATAGGTTGGATATTAGGATTTTTTTTTTACAGAAAGGGTGATAAAATACTGGAATTGTCTGCCCAAGGAGGTGGTGGAGCCACCATCCCTGGATATGTTTTAAAAAAGACTGGATGTGGCACTCACTGCCATGGTTTAGTTCAGGTATTAGGGCTGGGTTGGACTCAGTCTTGGAGGTCTCTTCCAACCTAGTCATTCTGTGATTCACATGAAAGCTGTAGAGTTTCCATCTCTAGGGGGTTTTTAAGACAATGTTAGGCAAATATCTGTCAGGAACCATTTTGTTAAGGTAATGCACTCCTGAGCAAGCAAAATGTACCATACTGATCTCTCTCATCAGTTTTCTACCTTTCAGCACTGGATTTTCTCATAAAAGCTATTTTTAGAGATACAAAAATATAGGAATGAAATGACAAGTGAAACACATTCACGTTACTTCTCATTTGTCAAAACTACATAGCTGTGCCTGTGAATCTCAGCATTCTAATCCTAAACAGTGAAAAATCATACTCAAAACCAGCTCTTGAAATCTTGTACATCTCATGAAAATTTAACCTGAACATACTAAAGGAAAAGCAAATAGAGAAGTAGCAGCACTGACCTGAAAAAAAGAGTGCTTTTATGTAACATTACATACTCACAAACAGTCTTTTATTCCCTTTCACACAAAATTCTCTCTTTAAGTTCTCCTTGAAGAAGAACCACAAAAGATCTTTTGAGGTAACAATTGCAAAAAATCATGGGTAACTGTATTCAGTTCCTCAGGACCTGACTTCAGTGTCTCAGGACCTGCCTTCAATATTAAGAGATTCTTGATATGTGCCTGGAACTTCATACTGGTATTTCCACAAAGCTCAGATCTCATTATGGAGATGAGGCCACACAAGTAGTGGAGTGTTCGCTAATTTGGGAGAACAGGTACAAAATCTTAGGTAGTAGTGATGGTTCTGCCTAGACATCATTGTAACAGGTAAAACATGGTACAGACAAGAATTCCAGGCTGCAAAATTGTCCCCAATACTCTATTTCATATGATCCACAATAAAACTGCAAGGATTTCTAAAAGACTTTGGATCTCTGTAGGTAATAACAAATAGCATTTATAAATCCATCTCTTGAAACTTGCATCATGAAGTGCATCATGTTCTCAAAGGGAATAAAAGAATTGAGACAACCAACCTTAAAAACTCTCTGAGTCAAATAATTTTCAATTTTACTTTTGGAATCTTTTTTTAGATTAGGATATCAAGTCAGTAAATGAAGCATGAGCCATAAACCACCTGAATATTACAGACACCTGATGAAATAAATCTTTCTTTCTACTATAACACCACATTCCAGTATCTTCTATTTCAATATGATGTTTCTACTTTCTTTTGTTTGTTGGTTACCCACCATCATACCACCAACACAGGTAATTAAAACATTGTCTTTTCAGACAAGAAATTCCAGGACACATATAGATACAAATTTCTAGTTTTCTGCCACTGGTTTTAACATCTGTTTTCTCACTGGCACTTTTAATGAGCCGTTATGTCCAAAGATTGAGGACAATTGTGAAGTATAACACAGGACATTTCCTTAACACTTGCACTAAGAAAGCAACTGCATTTTGTACTTATTTCCTATTACCATCTTCTTCCATTAATAGCAGGAAAGACAACAAGTTACAAGCATCTCAAGGATGCTACTACAGGCCTCAGAAATTGAACTAGCAAACACATAAACAACCTTTCAGCTGGTCACCATTCACTGATCTGAGTCTTTCATCATTCAAATATAAACCGGAGGTCTCCCACCTGTCCTGGATTAAATGGATTGCAATGTTACAAAAAATTCTGCAAGGAATTATGATGTAACTTTATTAGGATCTTACATTGTGCACCTAATTTAAGATGTTAAATTAGGACTAGTCTCAAGATGCATTCTTCTCTCACATGGAGAAAACAGTTTGTGCATTAGCTTATAATATAAACACAAACATAAATCATGCCTATTGAATGTACTGATATTTATATTTATATATTTATATAATATATATTTATATTTATGAAATCTTACTGCTGGATTGTTCAGGTAACATACCTCAGCAAAGGCATGGCTTGCTTCATCTTGGTTCACCCACCTTTAAGGATATAGACACTTACTTCCCTAAGCTAGTACCCACATTTTCTTCTTTCTTCTGAGCTGGACAAGAGTGACACATTGTGCTATCTTTAAATAATTATTGAAAGTTTACACTTTGTGGTATTAAGAAGGACAACTTCTCTCATATGCAGACAGCTTTTCCAAATATTAAAATTCAGTCAACTAACGTAGTGGTAGACATATAACCTTGGGTCCAAACAGCTATTTTAGAGGGCACAATTTCTACATAACTATTACTAGCTCCCTAAAATATACAGGTGTCTGGTTCCTCAACCAAAATCTACAACCCTGAAGTAGATGCCAAGGGCCCATGTATAAGAGCAGGGAATCCACAGCATAGGGTTCACATAAGCGATCCTGCTGAGCTGAAACCTGCCCATATCAGCTGACAAAAAAATGCAATAGCAAGAGTTTAGCTCAAATCCCTCCTCTCCTCTAGGCTTAGAGGTCTCACTCCATTTGACAAGGAGACACCTCCACCTCACATTTTCCTGAGAACACAGACACAAAAGGGCCAAAGCATGTAGGCTCCTAATTCCTGCTTAAGCCCTTAAAACACCAACTAAAGTCAGTAGAATCTCAGGATTTAAACTGGAGATTAAGAGCTGAATCATCTTTAGGGATTGATCCTCTCTTTCAAAAGCCAACAACCTTCTATCTTTTTTTTTCCCCGCTTCCACTAGACAGCAGAGAAAGAAACAGCTTCTTCCTTTTGTGCAACAGCCCAATCATTAAATGTGTTCTGACACATTGAGTACCCAGATCACTCCTCCACTTTTGAGGATTCACATTGCCATTTCCCTGGCCACCATCCCAACAATCAGAGCAAACTCATCTGCAGGTGAAGTATGAAGCACCTTATGTTTGCTCTGAAAAGGGATTCATCAGGAGACAGTGAGATTTTCCTTGTAAGGCCAACAGCCAAGATAACTGCTAAGGCAAACAGAAAACTGACAGCTGGTCTCTAACAAAAGAACTGTGTATTTTCTTTAGCCTATGCTTGCTTTGATACCTTGCTGAAGCATTTCGGTACACAAGAAAAACTTAAAATATTTTTTCCTCTTCATACAGCGTCTTACTCAAATACACTCCAACTTTTACAGAACACAGAAAGTTTGGTCCTAAAAGGGCTCTGAGCTCCTTCATCCCCTTGAGAAACAAAAACATACATTGTTTAGCTGAGGACCCTAAAAAACTTTTGCAGAAGTTTGGAGTTGTTTTAAAAATCCAGACCCACATGTTTCAAAACACTGGAATAACACAGTGATGATGAGGGGAAGGAGTAAAAAACATAACTGAGAATTACCTAATTCCAACTTCCCCATCAAGAAGCTGTCATTAGACAATGTCCTCTTATGACTTTAATCATAATTTCTTCTTATATAATACATTCCCACTTTAAAACAATTTTCTGACCTCAAGAGCAGTCTGTCATGACTTGTAAATTCAAGCCAACATTCAATGACCCAGACTATCACCTGAGATGTGAAGATTATTATCATTTGAAGCCATAATAAATCTCAGGTAACTTGATGCAAGTCTGCCTTACTGACTTACAAGAGTCATGCTCATGGAGTGTTTGCTTAATTTTTTTTTTCACTGCTTAATGTCTGCAGTGGCCAATTATACCCTTAAGTATAGTTTTCTTTTGTGAAAACATAATCTACTTTAACTACTTTGCAAACAGCAGAGATGGGATTTTTATCTATCTGTTGGTTGTGAGCATTGGTCCTGCCCCTATGGCAGCAGACAAGTCTCTAGATCATTATGCTTTGTCAAGTTGATTCCTGATACCCTGGGAGACGCATTCCTGGGATCCAGCATGTGGGGAACTGTGGCAACCCAACAATCAACTGCTGCTTGTGTGGGCTGACACTGAACTCTGCTTCCACTGCAAGTGGAATTTAAGGAGCCCACAGGGAGACCAGGAAGCTTTTTCAGTAACTTTGAACAATAAGACATTAGAAAAGTAATATCAATGCACATATATATAAAAAAAATTATAAAAGGATCAAGAAAGTATCCATATTCTCTTTTAACTATTTGTAATTAGCTCTTCATCTCTCACACCACACTGACCCAGAGGCATGAAGGCAAGCACAGTCAAAATCTGAATATTTAAGTATTCACTTCTAGTTCTAGTGCCAGTAACTGAAACTACTGTCCTAAGCTTCAGAGAAAACATATGGTGATCACAGGACACATCAAAGTGCTCAGAAATCTCAGCAAAAATCAAGAAGCCTATTGGAAAAGTAAAAAGTGATGGAGTCTACACAGCTAACCTCTCCAAACAAGTAACAAGAATCAACCCCACAGCCTGGAGTTTGCTCAAATCATCAAATTTGAAAGGACACTTAGGAAAAAAACAGGACTGGCACTTTTTGAAAGGAAAGATAATATTTTCAGTAAATGAGAATTTAGTAAGCCATGCATGAGCAACACGGCTTTGCCCAAATAATGCAGCCTCTTAGTACAACAAAATACCAGGAAGGAACAAACAAAAAAATCCATGTCCTGTATGAATACATGCCACAGAGTTCAAGTGCACTTACTGCCTCCTGAATGCACAGTTTGGCTAGTGCAGTTTTGATAGCATTCCTATTGTATGCTTTTCATGCAAAAAATTAATTACTTCTATATGTCAGGCATCATAAGCCCCACTGCACTAAAATGAGGTTTTGTTTGTTTATTCCTCTGATGTTTTAATTATTGCAACATGATTACACCAGACTAAACAACAGCCTAAAGGTACAGATGTAGCTAACATCTAAAATAAACTCATGTATAAATATGCATGAGCACACACAGCTATGGACGATGCTTCTTTCCATAAACAACTCACATAATCAAAGCTTAGAACACTTTTGTGTACCTTCATGTTATTAACAGACTCCAAAATTGCTCCTAATGACAACAAAGTGGCTTCCAGGTAAAGATAAAACATCACTCATTCTTTTACGAGGTAAATATGTTATGAGGGAAACAAAGGACACTTGGTGAGAGATACTTGCATTAAATGGATTAAATGGAAGTGCACAGCACAAACTGTGAAGAACAATGACTGATCATACTCTACCATTTATCCTCATCCTTACATCTCATTACTCACATGATACTTCAAGCCAACCTTGATGGTTAAATATTAACCACAGAATCATTTAAATAGGGAAAGACCTTTAAGATCACCAAGTCCAACTGCTGTCTTAGACGACCAATACATATCAAAATAGTAACCTCCAGATGACAAGCTCTTGCCTTCTATCTATGCATAAGTGAATTTAGAAAGTTGGGGGCGGGGAGAAAAAAAGATATTTAAAGGACTAAACTCTCAAACTTTTCCACTTCAGAAAGAATTTTGGTACCCAGATATGGACAGATCAATTACCAAAACGAGTAGGATTGTGAAGCTGCAATTTAAAGACAGAGAGTGCCCAAAAAAAGTAATGCCTCATCTTATTCTGTAAGGAATTGAAGGTTTGACTTCCGTGAGTTATGACCATTGAAAAATCCTGTCCAAAAATATAATACAGTAATGAATATAATACAATAATTCTCAGTAATGAAAAGATACACCTATTGCAATAGAGTTAGACTAGATCCGAAGTTATTTTACTATGTATTATTATTGCTACTAATGCTGGGGCGTCACGTGATATTACACAAGACTGTCAAGCCATAACCTATGGAATAGGCTCTGGGAAAGGAGTAGGAAGAATTTCTGTTGACACAAGAGAGTAGTTAGAATACCTGGAGTTTTGTCTACTGGAGGATGATGAGCCACCCTCCATTTACAGGTGAGGATTAGTGAAAATAGAGTGTTTAAGCTGAAAGGGACATAATTTCAAACAAAATTCCTTCCCACCCTCGAGCAGGAATATCAAAGAACAATGTCTGATACTGCTGCACTTACAACATTCCAAACTCAGACTGTCCTCTGCATCTCCAGTTTACCTGATGATGAAGTTTTCCATTCTACAAGACAAAATATTTCTTACTGTATCTTTCAAGAAATAACAGTGCCAGCTTTCATGCTAGTTGTAGGATACTTATGTCACAATGTTGGGGGTTATGTGTCTTTTTTGGTGTTTTTTATTTTTTGTTTTGTTTTTAGTTCTGGATTGCCTGTGGAATTTTTACCCATTAGTTGCAGGGGGGAAAACCTAACTCTGGGTACTTGGTAGGTGCTTGAGAAAAGACAAAGAGTTCGGCCGGGGCCCAGGGGGGGAAGAGGGCAAGAAAAGGGGAGAGTGGGGACAGTTTGGTGGGTTTTCTTCAGTTTTGGAGAAGGACACTTTGGGCGCAGAGATACTTTGCGGTAGAGAGAAGAGAATTTTGCCATCACCCATATGGAGCTGCTGCTTCTTCTCCTTCTTCCCTCTTCGGTGGTGGCCTCGCACCCCTTGTCCTGCCGGGACATGTGGCAGTGCCAGCCACCGCCGCGGAGCTGCTGATACACCTCAGCCACTGGCCCGGGATCTCAGCTCATCCCTGCTGTTCCAGCTGAGTGTTCCTCAGAGCCCTGCAGGAGCACCAGGACTGCCCACCCAAGGGGGTTTGTGAAACAAAGCCTCTCCTCCATCCCTTCCCGTCTCAGCCGAGAAAGCTGTCACAGGGTCCCTGGTTCTGTTTTATTGCTAAAACTGTAGTTATTGTTGTTTGTTTGCCTTGTTATAAATACTAGTAAAGAATTGTTTTTCCTATCCCCAGATCTCTGCCTGAGAGCCCCTTGATTTCAGAATTATAATAATTCGGAAGGAGGGGGGTCTACATTTTTCCATTCCAAGGGAGGTTCCTGCCCTCCCTTGCAGACACCTGTCTTCCAAACCAAGACACACAACAAAATAATTTCAGTATCACCTCTTTAAAAACATTATTTTACAAGACTGAAACCAAGAAATTGTACCAATCAACCAAAATTTTTCTTCCCAAATTTGTTTTTCCAGCTAATTAATTTGAAAAGAGAATAGACAGATCATGTTCTCTGTATCTTAAAACAGACTGAGGATATAAGGCCCTTGTCCCAGCTCTCCAGTCTCAGAAGGATGATTTCAGTCTCTTTTTTCTTTTGAAGGACAAGGTGTTATCACCTGTAACAGGAACTCACACAAATTCAAATAAAGAAAATCATTTACTATAAAATCAGTTCATTTTCCCTTGAGATTTCTGATTTTCATGTAGTTTCTGATTTTGGCATTTTCTGGATGTCTCAGGTTTTCTAAACTTCACAGTTCTTGAGAATTCTATATGCCTATGGATTCCACAGGGGTGAGAATAAGGCTGTGAAGAAAATAAGGGAGAATTTACCTGGTTTAGTAGTGATATTGAAGGAAGAGTTCCCAAGCCAGTCAGTTCAGATTTAATTAAAATACAGGAGAAAGTACCAGGGAATGATTTATATTCAAAGGGGATTATGGCTAACACTAAGCTGTTTACAAAATCAATTGGAACCCAGCACAAAACAGATACAGCTCAGAGGGAATACACATTGATTAGATTCCCATGTCCAAGATGCAGTCCTCTTTTCCATGTTCCTCATTAATTCATTTCAAGATTTATGTGAATTGCAAAATAGATGTTCCAAGCTGTAGCAAACGCCAGTTATTTATTTTGTGTTAAATAAGGAAAAAAAAATTTTGTTCATCAAAACTAAAATTCATTTGCCTCCTAACATTTAATGAGAGAGGATGGTTCAGCTTACCTCCAAATTCATCATCTGCTCCACATTATTGAATATCCAATAATGCTAATACTAACAAAGAAACGACTGGCACAATCTATTAGCTCTCAGACTGAGCTGACAATTTCTTGGTATACCCAAAACACAAACCTAGGTACTCCTGACAACCAAAACAGTGTTTGGTAAAAGCTCTACATCTTCATAATATTCAGTGTTCTGTAGCCTTTTATGTAAAATTAGCAAGGTCCTAACTGCTGAAAAGGACATTGTTGCACTGCAGCTCCAGTGTTGTCAAGCATCAGTTGCCTGCCAGTCACAAGGGAGGTCATGTTTTAGCCAAATTTGATATTGTTGTTTGTACAGAAAAATCATCAGATCAAAACCACGCACAGTGGCAGTGTCAGGCTCTGAACCGATTTTCATAGAAAACAGCAACTGAAAATTGTGCCTTACATTCTTCCACAAACTGGATGAACTTCAGATTGCCACTGACCTTTTCACAATAGCACTGATTGAGCTAACTAGACTGAAAGTTGAAAAGCAAATAAAGTCACCAAAGGGGCAATGGGCTAAAAAACCTCCAGAACAGAGTAGAAGGCCTGACCTTCAAAGGTTAATGTTACTAGTGCCAAAGTAAATGCAGGAAACCTTTCATGATTAGAACAGTGGTTCTTAAATAGGCATTATATAATTCCAGTGAAACAAAGTGCTTAACCAAAAAATAACTCACATGCATGAACCTGGCCCTCCACGACTGGTATCTTAAAAGACTAAACCAGCTGAATTGATTACTCAGATTCCAATTTTTAACAATGATCTTTATCTTCCCACAGGCTTGCCTGTTTTCCATTTTGTCAGTTAAGTGACAATACAAGTACAGCAAAATTCCTCTTGCCTAAGAAACCTGCAGTGGAAAACAATGTCCATATTCTAGCAGTAAGGAAGAGTTTTGTGGAGAAAAACTAATCAGGATCATTCCTACTCCTGGAGGTGAGAATGCATCAACAACAAGCTGCCATGGCATCCTCATATATGCCAACTAACAACACAGTCCAGACACTGCGGAGCACTGAATCAACTCTGCACAAAATTGTATTTTACTGCCTTATGGATGGGGGACTCAAAGTTAGGAAACAAAACACTCAGTGATCTTCTCCTGAGGGAACAGAAAAAGTGTGAATGGCAACAGCTACTCCTCGAACACCCGCCACGACGGCAGGTCAAACTTCATGACCTCCTCCCTGGGAAGCAGAAGCACCAATAGGGACTGTGTCCTGGCACCAGCACATGGCAAGCAGAAGGAGCATGTGGCCAACCTGCACCATGGAGTTTTGCTGACTTAGGAAACCACCTGCTGTGTCTATGCCTAGAGCCAGCCCCAAGGCAGACAGGGATTCTTCAATGCAAACTCTCTGCAAGTTAGATTTCTCAGTTTTTGCAAAACACAGCATGTCTCGGAGCTAACACTTACTCACACTCAAATCTGAAAATGTGTATTCATAAAACCATCTTAGCACTAATAGCTACCAAGATGTACAGACACAGCCTCTGGTGAAAGCTTAAAAGGAAAATATGAGTCCTAACAGACAGGGAAATAAAATAATAAAACAAAAATGAGAAGTAAACAATCCTAAGGAAGATAAGAGACAAAAAGGAGCTTGCATTTTTGCATTGTCAATTTTATCCCAATTATTTTCAAGCACTTTCTTAAGCTTATAAGTGGAGAGAAAATAATTTTCTACTATTAAACACATTGATCCCTACAGGGACACGTTATATGCCTCATGCATGTAAGGCATACACAGCTTCAGCAAGTGGGTTCAGGACAAGATATAAACACAATGCAAGATACAAACACTGCAAACATCTTCAACAAAAGCAATAAAAAATTAGGTAAATATAATGCAACTAATCAGAAAATATCCATAGCAGGAAGGAAAACTAAGATTCTAATTTAGAAATTAAATTTAAAATTTCAAAGAAAGTGATGAGGACAGACACTGAAAAATTTTCTAGTGAACACCCAAAGGGTATTTTGAAATTTATCCTATAGGCATGAACAACAGATACACCAACTGGAAAAATAAGAAGGTATCTTTTTTGGAAAAAAACACTGAGTACTAAAATTATTATAAGAGTCAGTAAATCAACAGGAAACTAACATCAATATAAGGATTACCTTTGTAGATGCTGTACATTTGTACTGATTTCAATTATTTAAATCAAAGTCTCACTCTTTTTTATTACTCTTTTTACCAGCCTCCAAAAAGATACAGGTACAGAGAAGCAGATCATTAAATAGGAGTAGATGTATTAGAAAAATACAATTTAAGTATTTTTTTTAGAGGCAGCTACCTGCCTAAATGAAATAGATTTGTCTGTCAAAAATCATACAGACTAAGATGAATTCTCTAAAAATTAAATATGTACATGAATATTTTATAGAATGTCTGCCTTCAGCTGTCAATAACAGTTAGAAAATAAAACTGGAAAAAACCCCAACAACTTATTTCTAGCTATGTAAGCATTTTGATTACTTTTCTACACTTACTTCAGCTGCTTTTGTGTTATTATTGTGCTGTTTCTTATAAAATACCTGCGTTCAGTAAACTTCACAATACCCTGGAAAAATAACAAAGGATGCTACTACCACTATTATCCCAGTTTCCAGGTAGTAAACCAAACAAAACAAACCTGCCCAGATACACACCACTAAACACACAGATCTTACATACAAGTGGACCCACCTTTCTCTTCTTACTAGAGTGATGCAAGTAGAAAAAAGCAGCCTTATTTTTAGTTTCAATTCAAATACATGTCCTCATGCAACACAATAACATTGTTGTTTTGCTTAAATAAATCTATAAATATATTTCCATAAATGAACTTAATTAAAAAACCACAACTAGCTGAATTTTTATGATAATAAAACTTAATACAAATACGTTAAAGAAATATGTCTATCTATATTAAATTTATTGTCTAAAATTGTCTAAATATATAAAAGTTGTTATATGCCAGTGTATCCCTGCTACATCTGGATAATGTCAAAAGCTCAATGACTTTTAATAAATTCAGAACAGACTGCACTTAACACAGACATAGCTTGTACCAGCAGCAAACAACTCAATTCCACATTATCTGAAGAGAAACCATAAGGAGAACTGCTGGTCAAGGATGAAAAATATGCAGGTTGAAATAGTAAAAAAAGAGTAGAGAACAAACCAAATAGCAAAGTCCAAGGTTAACAATAATGCCTTTTCCAATAATTTCTGTGCTTTGTTTTTCACATGCACATTAACTTTGGATATCTTTGGATAACTTTGGTTAATGACCAAAGTCCTTTACTAAATTTTGGAGGTAAAAATGTAATGTGTCAGTATAAACTGACATTTGTCATGGGTTTAGAGACTCTTGTACTTTTAGAACCAATTTTGTTTACCTTCTACTGGAAAAAATATATTTTCACATAAAGGGAAAGACAATAGCTTTAATAATTACTATTACTGGAGCAGCCTCCAGCTATGCTATCACCAAGGGCAAGACATATTTGCTATTAAAAATAACTTTAAAAATATTTTTATAATAAGCCAAATTATATCTTCTATTTGGTTTTGGTGTTTTGTTTGTTGAGGTTTTTTCTACTGAAGGATAAAATCCTCATTTCCTTCAGTAGCTTCAAAAACAAAAAAATCCATAAAACCTGTGCAGAAAAAGGAGCGATTGTTTAGTTTATTGCGCTTTTTTGTTTTCTTCTGCAACTAACTTCAGGTAGAGTAAATAGTTTAAGATTAATCATACAACTGGCCAACACAGAATATCTCCTAGATGCCCTTTTCTGGATGCAGCAAAGCTGCTGTATTTTGACTTATATTATAAAGCCTGGGCACTGTAAGTCTCCTGGCTCCCCAAAGCCATCACCTTTAATTTTCATCTCCTCTATAAAGGTGTCACTCTCATCTGTTACCTTCTCCCAGGGTGGGGTGCTGTGGCTCCACAGCCAGGCAAAGTGCCACAGTGTCCTCAGGGTCACTACCTACTTCTGGCTCAGCATCTCCTCAGGATGCACCAGAGCCTCAGACATACTTGTACCCAAGCAGCTAAAATTGCTTAAAAGCATTTAAAAAAATTTTTTCTTTGAGACACCATGGCAGTGAGAACAGCTCACAAGGAGTTTCATGCTATTTTTTCCCAAGATTTGTAACACCTATACACAAGCCTGAACAAAGTGATTTTCTACACTCACTTCACTACATCTGTTACCTCTGGTCTCTACATTCTCTAGCCTCAGATCAGAGTCCTTCACATCCTTCCTATGGGTTTCCCCAGCAAATCATGTTTTTATTCTTATGTTCTCAAAACTGAGGGAGGTGGAGGGTGTTCTTTTCAATCTGTAATAGATCCTGTTGTAGAACAAGTGCATTTGTTTCCCTCTTCTGACCCACCCATGCCAACATTTAGGCAGCCTCAAAACCAGATCTGTTGCTCTACTATTGCCAGCACAGACTTTGAAGCAGGCAGATGACATCACCTGCAACATGCAATTTTACAGTTCTATATACAGAATGACCACCAAACCCACACATCAAATTTCTTCAAAGTAGATGAAAAAAATGTTTAGTGCCAGCATTTAAAAGACATTCTCTTTTTCTCATTTCAAGACATTAAACAGTGAAAAATAATTGCCATCTCTGCAAACCCAAGCACTGCAAAAGGTAACCAGGTAACCACAGAAACTCAACAACATCTAAAAGGACCCTTCAGTGCTTTTGATGCAGGTCAAGATGACAGAATCAGAAAAAAATTTGTTTGGAAGTTAAATGCAGGTTTTCTGTGCCAACTCCCTTTTGAACTTCACAGGTCACTGGGAGAGATGCAGCTGTCAGACCCCAAGTAACTGAAGGCTGTTGTGTTGCAATGGGAAAACTCCATTCCCCATATATACATCAACACTTACATGCACACATGCCATTTTTTTTAACTATTCTAGTTATGCTCCAGATTTTTGAAAAAGCCCAACTTCAGCACCTCAACCCTTAGGTTTTGAGAGCTAAGCGCACCATTTTTAGCAACTTGTATAAAAGCCCTGGTAAGTGGCTTCCATCCAAGTCCAAGGAAAACGTCCTCATTATATACAAACATTTCTCAGTATTTTTCAGTCCAGTTCAAACACAAGCGAATTTCTTCATCACTAGAAGAACAATGCTGATTTTTCCTTTCCTTTGCTGCCAAATGTTTGATGCAAGCACTTAACTGGTTTAAGCCACCAAAATTCCATGAAAAACTCTTTCAAATGTCTCCCCTTTTCATTGATGCCAGCAGGAATGTGATATGAGCTATACTGTAACATAATTTGAAAAAATAATTTTGGGAATATCAGGAAAAATACAAGGACGTAATGAGTAAAGACAAGCAAAATCTCTTTCTGTTGACAGGGTGCAGGACATACACACCCCTACTGACTGCATGGATTTCTCCCTCTTTCACTGTTGGAACAGCTATGGGGAGAAGTTGCAGTAAAGGTGTAGCAGGATGCACTGCCTGGAGTGGGGGTAAAACAACTGGAACAATGTCCAATTTACAGAGCTGTTTGTGGCAGAATACGAAGGGGCCTCTTGCTGCTTTTGGTGTTGAATAATGCTGAAACCAGCCTGACTCATCAACCCTGAAGTTCAACCTCCTGACAAGGAGGTGAAGATGTGGCAGACTTGGTAAAGTACCTGATAAAGGAACTAACAATGATACCACTGGCAACTAGAGATGCTGGGCTGACACAGCTGGCCAAGACACATGACTGATGGTCACTTCATACTATAAAAGCCCAATCCCACTCTTTAATGGCAAGGCCTTCTAACACATCCCTCCTTGGAGTTCATGCACAATCCTCCCTTGAGTGGGGACATCCTGGAGAGTAAGCAAAAAAGATGTACCCGCAGTCGTTGGTATGGGTGATTAACATCAATCTCTACTGAATAATTGCTTTTGCTAACTTTAATGTAATACCTTCAGTATGCTTCAAAAATACTGTGTTACACTATATTAGTAGTCACAGCTACCTTTACTGTGTAGTAAATCATTCTGATTAACATCTTTTAGTCTAAGCACTATCATGATAAATCATTTATATATATATATATATGTGTATGGTTTGCCATCCTTAACCCCATGGAACAAAGTTATATTAAGGTTCAATTACATCTACACAATCCTTTGGACTCAAACCTCTGACCAAGTCTAATGGTCTAATGCTAAGCCTGGATCCAGGTGCATTGAGAACTCCTTTCTGAGAAAGAGTTTAGAAAACAAGGGGGCCTTTTCTGCACATCCTGAGTAAACAGGAGGGTTTCTAATAAACTTGGTCTGAAGCTCCTCTTCTGCACACAACAAAGGGTCATTACAGTGAAAAGGAACATGCAATAGCCTTTTTTTCTCTTACTGGTCAACTTTTAAGTCAGATTCTACTATGATTAGTAGCCAGCAACATGACACTGGGTTTTCGTTAATCCATCTACCAAATTATATCCTGTACAATTCAGGAGAATGCAACCCTAACATGTAAGAACATTTATTGATTTGAGAACACAAGATCCCTAATCTCTTCATGTGAACAAAAATCTCAAGATCCTCAGAGCAGAATTTTCATTGCCATCCTGAAGAGGTGATGATGGTTTTTTTCCTTTAATAGCAATGATTATGATTTGTTCAAATGCGAGTTATTCACACTATAAGAACTGACAGTTGCAAGCCTGAACTCCTTGGGAGCCATAATTATTTATGACACTTTATTACAGCAATATGAAAACATATGGTTACGTTATTAGAAATTAGAATTTATTTTCATATAAATCTCAGCATGACATTATACCAATAGAACTAAAGTTACTCCAGGGAATGGCAAGTAATTCCACTTTCCAGGTTTCTGTAGCTAGAATATGATTTTGAACTAAGTAACTTGTAAATATAAAAGCAGCTTTAATAACAGAAATAACCTATCCACAGCCATATAAGGCACAAACATCACCTTCCAACAAACTCTTGAATCTTCTTAGGATAAAAATTTTAGTTTTTCACTTAAAATCTTTCTGTCCACTGGCAAGAATATAATCTCTGCCTTGAATTTACCACCAAACAATGAACTTAAGAGGGAAAGGGTCTGTTTTGGTTTTAGTTAAGTCTCCTCCACTAGCAGCTCATAGCACAAGGAATCTGCAGTCTCATTTATTAAAGTCCATATATCCATAAAGGCAGGACACCAACTGACAAGTGCCTGCCTTTTGATCATGTTATAATAGAGGAATTTGAGTTCATGTGATCCTTAAGGGTATAATTTCAGATAAAAAGTCTCTCTCTATGGAAACAGTAGGCAGGACAAACATATTATTTGTATTATATCACCAGAACAAGTGACTTTCACTGATAAACAGGATTACCTACATAGTAGAAGATTAAATTTGACACTGTTAGGTAACTGAAATCTTAAAAAGTAGGTCAACTGTAGGTAGGTCAAGTAGGTTGACTTCAACTTTCAAAGAAAAGGTGAACTTTTAAAAAAGCAACCTGGCTTCAAGTTTATAAAAGGCAGGCAGAGGGGTTGTTTGGAGGTTTTGGCATTGCAGGGGGGATTTTGGGTTTTGCTTTGTAAATATCCATGAGGACTTTGTTTCAACTGAAACACTGCCATTAACGTTGTCTTTAATGTCAGAGGTGAAGATTTGACTTTAACACTTTTAGATTCTTCTCCTGCCCTCCCCTTTTCTATGGATTTTGCATAGAGAAAAAAATCAGTGCATTTACCATCAGTATTTGTCCCAGCTCCTGAAATTAATGAAATGTATGCACAGGTCTGTATATGTATCTGTATCCTCACACCTATGCACAGAATATAAGTTTATCATGGCACACAGAACAATATCTGCAGCAAACAGATATCCTGTGATGCAGGTTTTCTGAAAATACAGCAAGCAGAAGGATTATCATTAAAAGCTGACCCCGAAGTCAAGTCAATGGACAACCATCCAAAACCACAGTTATACATCACTGCTACACAGAAGGTTTATATGGTACCACATACCACAGTGTGGCAAAATTACAACAGCTGCAGTGAAATCAATACAGAGGAGGAGAGGAAAATTCAACAAAATTCACATTCTTTTATAGAGCAAGAAAAATACCACCTGTGAAAACTCAGTGGATTGCCAGCAGACCTCTACTAGCTACTGGCCTGATCTCAAGCAGAGAAGAAACTCTCAGCAGCCTCTCTCAGAGCCATCACTTCTGTGGGTGTTTTCCACTTTTTTTCCTAGATGCCATACTACCACAGGCATGCTGATAGTTATGTCCTTGCATTTGGAACTATATCATTAATCTAAAAAGGTTACTTTTTCCTGATGTCTGCAATAATGGGGAAAAAAACAACCCATTGTCTTCTTCTGTGTGTTGCAATTTTTTTTCTAAGTGACCTTCAGAAAACAAACATTTTCTGACAAAACACACACTAATGGACCTTCAGACCAGATATTTTCAATATATTTACATATCTATCTTTCTGTAAGGAATTTTCTGAATACATGTGGTGCCAAGTTCAAAGGAAAAGAAACTGAAAGCAAGAAAGACCACTGTATGTGTCTACAAGGTACTTGCAAATTACAAGGAAATTAAATATGGTTTTATTTTTACAATACCTAGCAACAAAATCCTGAGATTTCAAGCACACCAGGCAGACATTCTGCCAGGCCCCCATGCTGCATGCTTGGATCCATGCTCAGTGGAAAATGAGCACTTGGTCTTCTCCCTAAGCTTTCATTTGTCTTTACTTCATCTTCTCAAAATCTGCCAAGCCCAGTAAAATTACCATAACTCTTCCTCAGAGCATGAAGTAGGCAGATTTTCTGAATTTGGCCAGCATTTCAGAGCTTATGTGACATTTTTTTGAAATGAGCAGTAATTTGTTAACAACAGATTAAATAACATTTTCGGAGCACAGAAGGGAAAAAGCGACTGAGTCATGTTCCTTCTGAAAGTCATGTGTGCATCTAGACAATTCTATCAAGTTCAAAAATGGAATGAATTTTCACAAATATCATTCTTTAAGCTGATGTAACAGCACTAAGGTGAGGGTCAGGTCATACAAGAATCATCCTAGAAAGCATACTTAAGTACACAGGGAAAGAATACAACAGTCGTAAAATGAGGATACTCATCTTGCAGGTCCACTTTAGTCAGTGGATCTTTTCATCTGTAACACGTTATCACAGAACATTCTCTGGTGACACTGGCTGAGCACATGCTGTGAAACATGACAAGACACTTGTGATAAGGCACTGTACCACTTTTATGAGATGCTTCTTGGGGGCATAAAGGATGGCTAAGGTTAATACTGATTTTCTTGTTCCATGCACTCTTGTCAGTGCGAGGAAGCGTGCATTTGTCCTGTGCTATCTATCCCACTTCAGATTTTAGCAGTATTCACACCAGATCAGATCTCAACAGCAACAAGGTAAAAATCACTTTTGTACCAACAGAACTTTGCAGGTAGAAAGGGGCTGTAAATTTTTCAAGCAAAGAAGGTAATAAAGAACGGGGAGCTGAAATGTGGCAGAGAAATATTATTCTTTTCCCCTTCACTGTGAAATACAAGCAGAAATTTTTCTTTTCAGAAGACCTGGCACTTTGCCTGTTAGCATCTAAAAAGCGAGCATCAGCATGCTAGCTAGCAACAAGCCTGGCTTTCAGCTGATGAGACTTAATTTTCCTTTCTTTATCATCTTTGAACTTCAGACTCATCATGTGCTGACTCTTTCTTGTCTTGCAGTTTGCAGTACTGTCCTATTATTTGCAAAGTAGTCACAGACTGGAGTTTTTCAACTCTGAAGAAGTACATAAGTGTAAGTGTATAAGTACTTACAGGTCTGCTGCACACATCACACAACACATCCGGAACAATCAGCGTCAGACAGACTCAAATGGATTCCCCATTTTGGTCCTGGTTTTGCCACAATCTGCTGCCCTATGTGGCACTAACACACATGCAACTTCCAGTGCTCAGCACAGGTGTCCATCTGTCATGTCCTGAAAACCCAGAGCTGCAAGTGTGCACACACTGCTGCAACTGGAATGCTTGAGTCTCTCAGGCCTTGGACTTGTCTGGCTCACTTGCATGAGTCCCAGCATCTATCCATGCATATGTGACAGAGATAAAGGGACACTGGTTCAACGCTTGTGACTATCCACAGCTTCAAGTAAACCTCAGACCACATGATTAATAGCAATGTTTCTACACATCTCTTTTTAAAAGACCAATGCTGTAATTATGTCTTACATATGCAAGACAAGCAGCCAAATTTCAGAAAAACAGAAAAAGCCCAACTATTTTGGTTTTAAGTAAAACACATTGCTTTTGTATAACATAGAGAATCTCCACTTACTTCCTTCATTCACCACAAGCTTCATTTACTTGTTAGCTTTCAGAAATTGTCTTCCCTGAATACATGTTATTTTAACAATGGAATACATATAGCGAGTAGTTATCTTATATGTACATCTCAACATAAGGAGCTTCTAAGTACTTGAAAAGCAGTTGCTGAGAATGAATAGTGAAAGCCTCTCAGGCTTTTATTATTTATTTTACGTATTTGTTGATGCCAATTATCTGATAAAATTTAGAATATTTTTAATTCTTTTTTCCACTGTACTGATACATGAAATGTGCAAAATTATATGCAAAGTGAATATGCAAAGCTAAAAAAAGAGACAAATACTTATCAAAAAGCAGAGCAGACTCAAACACAACACTTCAGAGACCTTACAAAATGAAAATTATGCCAAACTCCAGCAGGATAAAAGTGTGTGATTAAGAGCAAGCAGAAGTAACAGTAAAATCATAGGTAACATAAAATAATACTATACATCACAATTCACGTGCACAGTTACTTCAAGTACACTGGAAGAGATGAGAAATCTGGAAAGAGAATCTACAACTTAATGATCTGGAGCTCTCTGAACTAAGGTGCCACTTACCAGCACATACCATGAGTTTGAAAGAATTTAACCTTCAATCTCAAAGGAAACAGTGATATCATATGTCTTAAGTTTAAAGGCATAGCAAAGCCAAAAACAAATCAAAGAGCATAAGAGATTCCTTGCTTCCATAGGTGTTTTGCATGTTTATGCAAACACCTGTTGCTCAGGTGTTTTGAGTATTTAATTTTTAGACATAGAAATTCAAAACAGTAATAGAAAAAATCCACCCCTATACTATTTCAACCTCCTGCTAAACTGTACCTTCAGATACATGCCTTTGTCCTCAGTTGTTTAAATCACAGTTCCAAACTGCATTTGAGACTATTGTACAGCCAACTATGAAATTATTCTATTTAGCAGAATAAACACGTAGATGAGAGGAATGACGTTAGAGAAGCATAAAAAGAAATTTTGCAGAAAGCTGTCATGAGGAGTGAAAAGAAGCTCTTCACAGGGCTGAAAGGAGTCACCTCTTGGCTAATCAATTTGTCAGCCTGTAGCTCCCCTTGCTTAAGGGCATCTCTTCTGTGTAACCTCCAGAGAACTACACTCCTTCTAGCAAATATATAATTTCATAAATTGCAGAAAGCAACACTCCTGTATCCCATAGTCTCAGGTAGCAAAAACAGCTATTTGTTCTATTGCCTCATGTTTCACCCACACACAGAAATCAGGGATTTAATTTGCCTTTCCAAAAATTTATGCAACACAGACCCAGGCATGTTGCAAATCCTGACAGTTTCTTTTAAAAAGCTCTTTTTTCCACCATCACTACTACTAATGTACTGCCAGTATCTCCAAAATTGCTTGGCTCGGAATGTTTCATTTTTTTCCACAGAAGAAAAAAGGGACAGTCTAGATAAATGGAAATACTAAGCACTGTCATTGTTTAAAAGAGAAAAAAAGATCCCAGATAATACTAGATTATATATCATAGCTGATAAACAGCCTGTCTTCTGATGTCCAAGAAGTCCTCATAGTACGTATAAAGCAGTTATTCAGATTTCTGTATAAAAGTTTCTCTCTATACACAATATATCTGCTGCCTACCTTTAAGAACACACGTAGGAACTGTTTTTCCAGTCACTGAAAGTGAATATAAAGGATCATTCAAATTATTGTTTGTAGAGAAATGACTAAATACCATAAGATTTAAAGCTGCACTATACCAAACACATTTATAATCTGCTATTTCAAGACATTCTGTTCACTTGCATATACTAAAAACCCCTTTTATGAATGCAGGATCATTTAAGCACAATCCAGGCATGTATTTTTTTTATTCTTACATCCTTAGTCCTCAGTATTTCAATTCTTATGCTGTATTTTAACAGCTTATCAAAAAAAAAATCCCCATCCATCACCAGTATTACTGTAAAAACAACCTAGGGAAATATTTTTGACAGAGTCGTTCAAAAACTTTATATGATGGTCAAAAGGTTAAGTATCGCAACCTGATATACAAGGGTATCAAAAAACAAAGAAAACCCAACCCATAACACAAAGGCAGGAAGGAATGTGGTAATACTGAATCATCAATTTATTTATTTATTAAGAAGTACATCACAGCTACATATAACAAGCTCTAGAAACCACTGAGAAACAAAAAGGAGAGTAAAACCCCATTGCATTCATTCCTGTGATCACATAACACATGAACAGAACTACCTCAGCTACAATCTTCTCAGAAATAGGTCTCCTATGTATCGCAGGAAAACCATTTCAGTAGAGTACCTGTCCCACAGAAATACTTCAGGAAGGACCGCAGCTCATCAATTTTTTATCTGAGCCTCAGTACTCCTTCACATATTACTGCTTACCTACAGAATTCCCACTTGCTAAATTAATGCTTATAAAAGCACTGTTCTCTAAAAAACATTTTAGAAAGTAGGTGGTATTGTCTGAAAAACAGTGTTTTAAAATTTGTTGTGACAGTGTGACCATGGTGTGCAAAAACAACTGCAACAATGAAATAACCCTACAGACAGGGGGCCCAGCACCACTTGTAACCTTCAATCCCTATTTATGAACACAAAAAAGGTCCCTGTGATATTCATCAAAATGAAACTGAACTTTGCAATGAAATTAATTCCTCTACAATTTATTTCATATTATGTTTTTGAGTAAGCTGTTCAGGAAACGGATCTTTGAATATTTTGTTTACCTTCACAATATGCAGAGTCCCCTTGGACAGAGAGATAACCATTCTTGCATTCACAAGTAGCTTTTGTGTTCCAGTTTTTGCATTCTGAATTTTCACCACACCTGTGTCCCTCTGCACAGAAGTTATGGCCTAAAACACAAGGAACATTCAACAAGGTTTTAAAACATGTTTAGTTCAGATATTAAGGTATTTGCATTGACAGTATCACTCAAAAACTGTGTCATTTTATATTCCAAATTCTCTCTATAAACCTAATGGGTGCATACAGGCTGTTTGGATTTCTCCATCAATTCATTCTCAGAAAAAACATTTTCTTTGAAAAGATATTTGTATGAATAGTTTTGTTCAGGAGTAAAATCCTACTCCAAAGTAGGAAGCAATGACAATTCATTTAGTGTTCTACTGAACCCACATAGCAATAAGTCTCTGATTATCAGGAAGTGCAATGCTAACTTACACCAAAAGGACAATGAAGTGTAATATAAAAAAAAAAAAGCCCTCATTCTCTTATTTTGCATAGCCACATGTGCCTTTAGTAGGGCAAAATGAGACATAGCACAAAATTGTACCAGTAGTCAAAGCAACCTCATACACCCCCTTGTAATTCTGTCATCAAAAATCAGCTTGATTGTTTCTACAGCTTATAATTATTCCATGCATCATATTTTATCAAGGAGAATTTTTATTAATCTCTCCTTTTTCCTTCACACAAATTTTCAGTAGTTTCTTTGTGAACAGTTTTTTTTATTCCATATAGTCATTTCTAGAAATAGGATGAACTTTCCCACCTCCTTCTGTAAAGGTACAAGTGGCTGAAGTTCTTTCTTTCCGAATTTCAGTATTTCTCAGAGACACATCAACATCTTTCTCTGCTTAAGTCTAAAGTGAAATTGTAACTTCACCTCTAAAGGCATTCCGTTGGAAGTTAAGAAATAACTTACAGAATTTGACAACAGGATCTTTTTTCCTCCCTCCACTGATGTATGTTTTATGGATTTTCTCTATTAATATCCAAGAGTCAATTTCTATTTGCCTGAGATACATAAGTAGTCATTTTGGTAATTCCTATTTTGTCTCCATTTTCTGTCCTGGAAAGATGAAAAGCAGAAACCCAGACATAATATCATCTATTGGTATTCCAACTTGCACTTATCTGAATACCAGAGCAGTTTCTGCCACTTGTGCCTGGTCATAAAGGAGCGAACTGAAAGTCCTAGCTCATTGATCATAAACTTCCTAACATCCCCTAAAAACAGCTAAGAAAAACACAACCTGGACTTCTAACATCTAAATGCCAGATTCAGGTCTTTGTTCATATCCCTTGCTCTGATATCCTACTTTAATGTATTTTTACATACACACTTTAGTGGTCTACTGATTTAACACTCAGGTGTGCAAGTTTGCACTCCAAATTTATGTGTCTAATTGTCTAATGCTGAGTTCAGAGGTAAGTTGTTTTTTTTTTAAATGTTAACATTTGTTAGCAGTGTCAACATCCAATCCTACACGTAAACATTGAATTAGTTTTATTCACAGCCAAGGTATCTTCCTGGTGCTCAATTGGCTCCTTCTTTCATTGTAAGCCAGCTTGTGAATAACCAATTCCCTTAATGAAAACTTCAGTTATCCCTTCTAGGCTTTACTCATTTCACAGTTTGGTAAAAACAATTCAAGTATTCCAGATCCAGCCTTGCCAAGCCCAGGTACATTTTAGACTGGTAAAATAGAGTGTCAACACACTGCCTTTAGTCACTTATGCAATCACAGTATTTGACTTCTCATTATTGCCTTTATAACAATAATTGAAACTGAACACTGGAAGCCATCTCCTCAAACTTATCCCTTCAGTATCTAATTTATGCTCCCCACACAGGATTATTATTCTACTGGCATTCCAGATAACATCCAAGAGAAAATAAGTTTCATAAAATTTTCTTTGTCACCATTTCCCCTAAGACTATGACATCCTAGTCTGTTTCCTGCTTCTTTAGAATAGCAATTCTCCTTTGATTTGATTATTATTGGGTCAGAACCTCTGTAACATATCAGCATATTAAGCTAGGCAGTATGAAAATATCACATGGTTTGTTACTCTGTCTCAGGGTATTTTGTTCATACTTAGCTGTATTTCCCTCTCATCCAAAACTGTAAAAAACACATCATCTTTCACAGCATGTTTTAGTTACAAGACTGATGGCACAACTTTCTGCAATAAAGTTCTATGTTTCAAGGTTCTTTTTATCCCAGTGAGTCAACATTCCACCTTATGATCAGCTCACAGAGAATTTAAGACTTACAATTAGCCAAACTGATGGCTTCTCAGAGTTAACTCTCATCATAAGTCCCAGGTCCCAGATCAACTACTTTAACAGCACTTTTTCCCAAGCACAAGCTAGTGATTAATTTTCAATATCACATCACAGCCCTGTGAATCCTTCACTGTTTATTTACCACCTCTGAAATTTATCTGCAGATGTGATGGCTACCTTACCTATCCATTTTTTGCCACTAGAGCTGTCACCTGTACTTTAAAAATTTTCCAGAAAAACCTGCATTACTTTTGTTCCTTTTATCAATTCAAATATGAACAGTCTCCATGCAGAATCAGGTTTTCAAGCTTGAAGGCTATTAAAACAGCATTAAACTAAAACTTTCAAATAAATATTTTAATATATTTTTATATCTAAATAATAGTTTAAATATTTTAATAATTGATTTCGATGTTTAATTTTTTAATTAAATTTTGAAAGTAGCTCCAGTTCTGTAACTTGAGAAAATAAAGGCTCTCAAGGACGTCTCATTTTTCTCCTGTCAGTAGGAATACACAATCATAGAACATCTACTACATCTCTAGATTGTCTTGGCATTTAGTATTACAATAGACCTGTGAAACACTGTTTCCTATCTTAAAACTGCTGTCTAGAAGTGACTCTACTTTCCTATAGCATTTCAGCAAATTTGTTCAATACTTCTGTAAGTGAATAGTGAAAACCATTCCTGTTAAGAGCATGCATGGTGCTACAACATTTTATGTTACCAAGCTTTTACAAAACAACTGTAATTTAAGGTTAACCAGCAGGAAAAAAATATACTTGATAGAACAGAAGAGCAAGGGTTCACTCTGCCTCTGTCAGAAAAAGTACATCATTGCTTGGATCAGAGGCTTTTACAGAGGTCTTTTTTATTTTTTTTTCAGCAAAAATGTAAACTTAGCACTTCAAAAAAGCCTAAAAAATGCGTATCAAGTGTGGTTCTTGGATTTCTTAGACATTGGTTTCCATTCTCCCCAGCTGGAGTTTTGGAGCCAAATATCTGATTTTGATTAATTCTTTGGTGTGAAATGGATCACAGGACTCCTTAAAGATGCCCACAGAGATGCCCAAACCACCTGCTGATACTGCAGTGGGATCTCTAAATCTCAGATGGGTGGGAGATAGCAGAGGGCATGCATCCCCATCTCCCAGCCAAAATAACAATTCATTGAGAATATTCAGCAAAGTCTTATCTGAGACAGTCACCTCCTCTCTAAATATAAGAGTGGCTTAAAATGGAATCATAACATCTCAGCAAGCAGGCAATTGGAGAGGATTTAACAAAACCCCAGAAAATCTTAAATAGTTCTGATAATCTTAACTAATTTCAGGCCAGCACAGATGACAAGGCAAGTATGAATTAAAATTACCGACGAATGCATTCAGAACAGATGCCAGAAACCATTTTCCCTGCGCATACACACACAATCATAAATGTACACAACAACCCTTCAAAGTCATTCAAAACATTTTTAGATACTAGCAGGGGAATTAAATATTGAAGAGGGTGTTTGGGTTTTTGATGGGCCTGATGACCTCTGTTCGTTCCCAAAACATTTCTGGTAACGTTACTCTCTTCCTTTATCAAGGCTGCTGAAATGTTTGCTCCATCTTTTTCTTAAGAAATTTCTACTCCTTCATTCTGACTATAGAATGACCATTAATAAATGTATTAAGACAATTAGGAAAAGAACCAGACACATGCTAGCAGCCATAAAACTATCACTTCTGCAGCATCAGGAACTGCACAACAGGCTAAGTCTTAGTGGCCCCAAGTCAGATATCTCAAATTATAAATTTAATCTATTTTGGGACATCTGAACATTGCTCTTATTGTTCCAAGCAACATCTTCCAAGTTGTGGCTCCAGAGTCTGCTTTTGCAGAGCAGCACTCTAAGGTGTTTTGTGCTGTCATCCAGTTTTTTGCATACCTAACATATTTGGTAATCTGGCTTAATTATTGATTGTAAAATGCAACAACTCATTCAAGACTACAACTGCAATCAATACATTTTAGATCCATATATCTTTTTACTTTTTTCATGGCCAACAGTAATGCACCTCTCCTTGTTTCTGAGGGTTTCCTTATAACTTCTGTACCATTTTCTATACTCCTTGCAATAGCCTCAGCTGTTCACATAAAAAACTGCAAAACCTCTGTTCTCTTGCTGTTCAAGATAATCTTCATTTCACTGCTTCACATTTAGAGATTTCTTAATATAAAAAAAAAACCAAAAAACGTGTCATAATTCTCCTGTTAAAAAGCACCAGCAATGTTTAAAAGTCCAAGGTAGTTTCAACCTCAAAATCTTTTCTACTGTTAGGATTTAACCCCACAGTTACTATATAAATATGTAAGGTAAATCTGAGGGAAAAGTCATAGAAGAGTGCTAAAATTTGAATTACCAATTATGCCTTTCCATGATCTGAATCAGTTTTTAATGAGTCATGTGTAAAGCAGCACTTTGAACAGCAGCTTTTAAACCTTCAGAGACTGTGGTCCCAGAACCCAGTGGTCTGACATAAAACAGCAACTTCATACATTCTTTCAAGCTACTCTGTGAATGCAGAGCTTATTATACAGTGTTTATCTGTGTGCAATAGAATAATGGTAGCTACACAGGCTAACAAGTATAAAAAGATTTCTTCTTTTTTCAGATAGAAAGCTCTTTTAAATCCTAAGTAATGCTACAACTATGTTTAGAAATAAACTAATTCATATTTATCAGCTGCCATTAAATTTTAATAAATTTAAAACCTTGAAATAACTCCTACCTCACAGCAATAAATAGGAAAAATTCAATTTCTGAAGAGTCAAATCTCAGTTTCACAGCCAGGAAGGATGAGATGAGAAACATACAAAACTGAAAAGCCTTCTTACCCTCTAACTGAAAGACTAAAAACCTTCCCAGAATAAAACAAAGCAGCACAAAGGGTGGCAGAAGACTGATTTTAGATTTGAATCCTGTTCCCTGCTCTAAAATGTATGCTTCACCTCATCAATAAAATTTTCCCTTTTCTCCTAATGAGTGTCAGCAGGCAATCTAAATCCATCAGTCCCACCCTACTGCAGGACAGCAAATGATTTTCTCTAGAAACACAACTGTTTCATTGCTTCATCACACTCTTTCTTATAAGAAGAGCACATCTGAAGTTGCTAAGGCTGTTAAGGCTATTTTTACATATTTAAAATTGTGAGCATAACAACATTAAAGATTCTCTCATGGAATTTTATTTGAATCACTCATGCAAAGGAGAAAAAAAATGCACTCTTTCAAAATTACACACTGTCTTTGGCAAGGAGAAAAACGGCTAAAGGGAACAATAAAACACTTTAATGACACTATTTTTTGTATTAGATTTGTCCCTGAGCTATAAAAAATTTACAGCAGGCATGCTGTAAGAAAAATGAGTGATTCTCAAAAGTAGTAAAAAATGTATTTTGTGACACAATTCTTTGTGAAACTTGAAAATTAATTAAATTTTCTGTAAGCCTAAAAGACAGTTTAATAATACCACATTGTCCAGTTGGAAAGTATAAAGTAGCCACATAGTTTAAGCAGACATCTATATTAAAGCACAGAGATGGTAAGGAAAAATTGGAGGTATTCTACATAACAGTCAAGGATACATTTCATATACAGATGTGGTGAGGTTGATTTATGCATTCAGTACATGAAATCAAAAAAATAAATTGTCATTTTAAATCTGAGCTCTTCCATACTACTCTCACCTTGCTGTACACCTCACACAACCACTTCCCTGAAATCTAGTAATTGCCTCTTTAGCAATATACTATTACCTTCTACTATACTATAATCTCATGTAGAAAACCTGAAGAAGAGCAGGCATTCTTTGCTGTCTTTATCATTCCTACCATTTACAAAAGATAATGACTATCTAGGAAGCCCACCAACTCTCTATGTAACAGTATTCAACTCTATTCTTTGCTGACTCAGAAATTCCATCTCCATAAACACCACAGATTTATGTTTTACCCTGCATAACCTAGAGCACTCATATATTATTGTGGTAAGTACTACAGAGATCACTGAGGAGGGTACAGTCTCATACCACAGCATCATGAAGATTTTTAATTTCTCTGCGGTTTTCTTTCCTTCTATTGATCAGCTAGAAAAGCACAAGATGCAAACATGTCACCCTTCCCCAGTTCAGCAAATACATTCTAGGACTCTACAGAAAGTGAAATTCAGTAAAAGGCTTCCGATTCCACAACTACAAATACTAAAAACAATACAAACTGCTACAAAGCCCACAACCTAGCAGTCACTAACATGCACTGAAAAACTTAACACAGAAGTAATATTCTTATTTAACATTGCTAGTAAATGCTTGCTAAATATTCTGTTGAATAACTTAAGGCTAATGGACTAATAACTAATAACTAAGGGCTAATGCAACAAATTACCTGCATCATCATACCTATAATGTGAAATTTGTATATGATGTGCAAATGATCCATGAGACCTTCCAACAAATAATTTTGCTTATTCAGGACAGCAATTAATACAGTATGTCTTCCTTACTACTTTGACTTGGACAAAAAAGAAGCTGAATATAGTCTCTGAAGGAAAACAGTTTTGCAAACAAGAGAAGAAATTTACCATTTCCCAGTAAAGGATATTTTGGCACAGGACAGGATCAGAATCTGTGGCCTGCTTGCCATATCAGAGAGCACCTGTTTGCTTGATAAAATCCATATCAAATATGGAATTCTTAATAAATATCAATTTTTAACAACAGCACATGATAAAATTATATACTATCACTTTGGGTTGCATGCAACTGAAGCAAAAGTATCAAGCAGCATATATTCTACTTGAAGATATAAAAAGCATCTTAGGAGTGCTGAATTGAATTTATGCCTTTGTAAAGTTGACAAAATTAATCATATCTTTAGGTCTCACTTTCGAAAGAATTTTAAAAAGCCATGATGAAATACAAAAGAGGAGGTACTGTTTAGCAGTCAGCTAAAGCAGAACTGAAGTGAAAGTTTCATGCATCAAATTGAAAGCATCATGTACCAGAATTCTTAGAAAGAGAAAACACAATTCCTTCCCTTGCTTCTAGAGATCATCACATGAATATAGATATTCATCTTACATCATAAATTATGAAGCCAGTTTGGGGACGAATATCTAAAAAGAGTACTTATTACTAACAATAATATGGAGGTGAATAATTATGGAACTTATCTTCTAACAACTTTGAAGCTTTCATATTTTTAATCCTTTTAAGTAATGAATATATTTTTTTCAGTACTGCACTACATCAAACTGGGTCATCTGTAAAGAAGTATCACCAATACACTGAGCCCTCTGAAGTGCAGAGAAGCAACATTTACTGGTGGCTTAAATAGTTGCAGATGTTTCTAGAAACCACTAAAAAAAAAAAGTATATATTCTTAGACCATCATCCAACAGGGAGTCTCAAAATATGCTGGTCCCTGCAACCACATGCATTTTAAAGTTCAAGGCCTAAGTAAATGTTTAACCATGCGTATTTACTAATTAATACTTCCTGACAGAGGGAGAGATTCAGAGCCCCTTAATCAGCATCTGCAACGGCGCTGGAGGAATTCATATCCAGGCAAGACAAATATTCCAGCAGACCTCAGTAACCATCTAAGACTGCAAATGTCTAATGCTCATTTGGCACATCTCTTGCTTGAATTTCTGAGGTACATCACTACAGGTTGACGTGAGTCCTGAGAGACCAGGCTTCCCTTAAGCCCAGCTGAGACTCAGCACCAAGAGAGAGATGAGGAACAGAGGTACAAAACATAGGGAATGATTAGTCTCTGATCAATTCACTGATTAGAACATGTCTTAAGAAGAAAGCTTGTTCGAGTTTCTTAATCTAGTGATACCTGCACATTCCTCATTTAAGAGGATTTACTCAATTAAGATTTTAGTTATTGCATGTTCAGTCTGGTCCAGCCTACAACCAGGACTCAGAGGGCTGAAAAGAAGAGGAACCTGGATCTCAACATGCACTCGAAGGAGGAAAAATGAGGTTCTGGGCTCTAGTGTTTACTATTGTTTTGCATTGGTATTATTTTATTGTCCAGCTTAATTCACAAATTAGTCCTGAAAGTGCTCAGATCTAAATCAACCTCCTAATATCCATCAAACTAGAATCTTAATGCTGTTTTTGCAATTTTAAAATAGAGACCTTAAAAAAAACTTTCAAAACACTGCAGTTGCAAGTTTAAGCAACAAAATATATTTCTTTTTCAAATACAACATCCTTTTAATAGGGATTTTTAGGAGATATTGGTTCCTTCCTCTCTCAGCTCTTCCTTTTCTCCCTCTGCCTGCCTAATTCAGAACAATTACAACTTTATATCTGGGAAGTCTTCTAACCAAAGGAGTACCATAGACTGGGTTAAGAATCATGCTTACAGAGGTACTTAATATCTCATTAAAAGGGAATTGTTCCTTTCAATGTATCTCCCTTTTGAAACAACAACTTGCATCCAAGCTGGCTTACCTCTACAAACACTGCAACACTGGTTCTCTGGAAGAACATGATCTTTTTCTGAGCAGTTCAGTGGCGGACAAGTCTCTGTTACTTTTATTAAAACTCCATTCTGAAAATAAACAACATTTTAAAAAAATTACATTGGTGAAAACACACAAACACATGCAGTGGCAAGGATCACATACTTCTCCATCCACAGCACTAGTAATCTCCAGTAAAAACACTGGTAAACTAGCAAGAAGCAAGTAAAATTCATTTGTTCCATCATAACATCAAATCTTGAGCAATCTACTGTGCATTTCTCTGCCCAGAATAAAAAAAAAATGATTAAAAGACAAGGCACTTCAGCTTAAAATTCTATTCTAGTTTTACCAAATATGTGGTCTCACAGTTGTCTTCTTTTCAGGTATTTGAAGAAATGAAAGAATTTAATTCCAGGTCAAAGACAATCTTCCTGCTTTCTGCAAATCTGAGCTTTATTCCTCTTACTTCACCGTCCATATACTTCACAGATAAGTTATTCAACTCCAATATACACAGCAAGACCAGTATTTTCAAGTGTTGTTGTGTTGTTCTGTCATGTCCAATTACAAGAGTCTATTCTTTAGAATTACTGATCACCTTATTTCCAAAGTTAGGTCCTTCAGAGAAGAAAGCTCATCTTGAGATACCCTTATAGAAACTTCTGTGCAAAATCAAGCTAAAGATGTTTCTATGATTTTGGTTTCTAGATTTAGAATAAAACCGTGATAGAAGGTCTAGATGTTGGTAGAAACCTTCTATAATCATAGACATAGAGCCTTCATGAGGAGATTTTTGCACCGAATTTTACTCCATCTTCTTCCCATCCAGCAAATGAGCCTCACTATGTCTCCAGACCAAACAGCTTTCCAGCACCTTAGTTTGTTGTTTCTTAAAATCTTGTCCCAAAATAGTCTCCCCTTTTAGCTTATCCCCCCACTCCAGCCTCCCTCATACCATAATTTGCTTGTTCAGCATCCCTTGTTAAGCTATGCCATCACTGAGAACTGACAAGTGGAGCAGAAATTAAGAACCAGGATTTTTGCTCAGTAGGAGCTACAGTAGCTACCCCACAGGACTGTCCATACCTGAGTAATCTCATTTTCTCTCATGAAACTCTACTAAGAAAGCAGGCAGCCTGCTACATTGCCAAAACACCTTTTTAACATCAGTCTAGTCCCCACTCCTCCCAGAATATTTTTTCATGACATCTCAGATGGCAGAACAAAAGAGTGGAAGAAGAATTTCTGCTTTCTTCAAACAAAGAAATTTCATTTTCCAGCTATCATGATTGCAGAGACAAGTTTAAATATATGATCCAAATGTATCTAGGGCTAGGAAAGCAAAGGAAAACCAATACCAAAAAACAGACAAAACCTCATTAAAGCCATCATACTCATCATCTGAGGGACCAGATACGTGACTTTGAACAGATGATACTGAAATTAACCGAGTCCACCCTGTATGAAGAGAAACACCTCAGTGCAGAAGCTTGCTTTCATATCTGCACAATGCTATGCCACACCACACCAAAGCACTGGCTTGGGTGCACAGGTAAAACATTTGCTGGTCATTAGTCTTGCCACTTCACCACACCACACTAATTCAGCTCTGTCCCACCAGGCTCCAGACAGAGCTCTCACAGAATTTAGCTGCCCTACAGACTTAGGGAACGCCTGCTGAGCCTACAAGGCACAAATGTTGTGCCCGAGGTGCACAGCAGCTTGTCGGACTTACAGCTGCGAAGTGCAGCCAACCCAGGGAAAGCAAATCTGACCATTCCGTAATCACTGCCTGTCACTGCCCTTGACACTACAATCTTAAGGCTAAGCAGGGCCAAGTGCCTTCACTGGCAAGTTGCATCAGTTGCTGTCTTGAAAAATAATGCTTAAAAGACCCCACACGCATCTTCTTATTTTTTGTAAGAAAAAGCAGCTCCAAACAGCAGCACGGAGGGCACACATCACCAGAGCAAGTGCCCACAAGAATGGTGAAGTTAATGAAGGCGTTAGGTCTCCTCCTGATCTCACTTCCACAAAGGAAAGGGAAGAATCCTCCACAGTTGTCTGTGCAACTGGAGGATCAAGGGTGATAAAAGAACCAGACACTGGGCCATCACTTACTATCACGTTATCAAACAACCAGCTAGACAAGCTCTGGCTGTAACTGTAAATAATTGCCTATTTAAGCTCAGACAGGACAATTATAGCAGAAAGAGTAAAGTATGTCAGCATACAGACAAAAAGTGTTGACAATAAATCTGGCCAGAAAAATATGGCAAGAAACGGTATGAAAGTCAAATGAGTGTCAGGATGAGCCTAAAAGCTGAAGACAAATTTATTCCAAGCTCACTGCTTCTTTAGTGACTCACAAGGAGATTAAAGAACACAAACTGAGAATTCCATTAATTTAAGAAGATTTTATTTCCTTAAGTTTTCTGTAGACTTTTCATCTTGGCAAAACAAATTAAACTTATTTGTAATTAAGTCTTAAAACAATTAAAACATTTCTGAGTATTCTTTGGGTTAAAATCAATTTGTTATAAACTAGTACAGATCCAATTATAAGAATTATCATCATCAGATTTCAGATTTTATCCACTGAGATAAGTAAGAAGAGTTCACACTTCAGAATTATTGCTTCAGGCAGCCCTAGAAAAATTACTTCTTTTTATATTCAATTCACATATGTAGCAGTCACAGAAATAGATGTCAAAAATAATTTTTTCTGGAATAAATATATCAAGCTTCAGTTGTGACATACAATCCACAAAGAATGAGATTTGGAGACAAAAATTTACAACAAGATAGTTAAATTTCTTGCAATTACCAAGGTAAGTACATAAAATAAAGGATCATATGTAAGCCTAATCAGTGACATGCAGTGAAAATCTGAACAAATAACTCATCTCACGTGATTTGCTTTAAAAATCAATAGCAAGATTTCATATAAGGCTGTTTTGGTGTGGCTTTTTTCTTGTCTGAATTTATCTGTGCCCTGGTTCCAGACAAGGCTAGCTTGATCTCTGTAGTAACCAGGAGGGGCATGGACAGCACAGGTGGTTACTCTACATCACCTCACTCTGAGGTGGGGCTGGTGGGGTCGATAGGGAGCAGTTGGGTATTGTTCCCCATGAATCAATCACCTGTACCCTTTGCCATTAGTATTGCTGCCGTTACTGTTTATTTTTTTATGTCCTTGCTGATTCCAGTAAATTGTTCTTATCTCAACCTGTGATCTTTACCCTTGGTGCCTTCAACTCTCGTCTTCATCCCACCCAGGGAAGTGAGAGATGTGGTTTCAATGAGAGCACCACATCTGGGAATATCATTACTAAGACACAACAAGCTGTTATTGATCAGTCACTTAGAATACAGTTTCAAACAGCAGCCTTAGTTGTCACTCTTAAGAAGCACATCATTCCTTATCGCTACAAAAACTTTTTAGTCAACCTTCCTGAAAGCTATGGGCCCTGTCCATCTTGCATGGCACACTGTGACTGCCTGCTCCCAGCATTAATGAAGAGGCATTGATTTTTGTACCCTTTCCTGGCAAGCATGTCATCTGTTTATGAATGGGCATCATGTCATTCAGAGGCAGCTGATCAACTGCAAATTCCCACTCCAACAAAAGTTACAAAAATCTTTCCATTGACATTCAATGGCCCACATCACCATGGGTGAAACCCAAAAAAAAAAAAGCCCTAAACAAACCAACAAACAAAAAAATCAAACACTTGTTGAATGCAGAAGGGTGCAGTTATCAAAAGCTCATACACACTTGCATTTTCTGGCATTCCCCCCACGAGTGAGAGATGACCTGGGGAGAGACATGGAGCACAAGGATAAATAATACGCTAGAGCATCTCACAGGATGAAAGGCTGAGAGAGCTGGGCCTGTTTAGCCTGGAGAGGAGAAGGCTCAGAGGGGAACCTACAGACACGTTTCCCAAAGGGAAGGAATGGAGCCAGGCCCTTCTCAGCAGTGCCCAGTGACAGGACAGGGGCCTATGGGCACAAACTGAAACACAGCAGGGTCTATCTGAACAACAGGAAACACTCTTGCAGCATCAGGCTACCCAAGCACCAGCACAGAATGCCCAGGGAAGATGTAGAGTCTCCATCCTTTGAGATATTCAAAAGCCATCTGGATGTCATCCTGTGCAACTGGGCCCAGGTAACCCAGCTCAAGCAGGACAGCTGGACAAGATGATCTCCAGAGGTCCCTTCCAATCTGAACTGTTCTGTGATTCTTAGAAATACCTGTGTGCTCATTTTGTCATTGTAGATTCATCTAAAGAGTGTTTGTGAGCAGGATTCCAGCTGGGAATGGTTCTTCATGAATAACATCTGTGCTTATGGTTAAGAGGATATGCATCAAAAATATTTTTAGTCTGACTTAGTTTTGAAAAATTAAAAAAAAGTCTCTCAGCCTGATAAAGAAAATCTTTGATCTAGCTGGATCCATCAGTAGTAATATTATTTTTTATAGATGGAAAATCAATAAAAGTTAAAAGCCTCTTAAGTTTGGATCAGTATCCATGCAAAGAACAAGGAATCTATCTTCAAATAAAAATTTAAATGTGAAATTTCAGTATCATCTTTTTGACATTACCTCACAAATATATCCACTTTTACAGACACAAAGACTTTTAAGTCTTCTTTATCAACGCTATTACACTGACAGTACATGTGTACCCTCCACTGTATTCCTTCATGGATCAGCAGCTTTTGAAACTTGATGTCAGTTTTTCATGTCTGGAAAATTAAACCATATTAAATTTTGTGTGGTCCTCTCCTATGACAAAATCCCTTCTTTATTCATACAATGCCTTGTCCACACAGGACAGAACACAATGACACAGCCACAGTTTGACTGATTCATCCTTCATCTAGTGAGCATTCCTAACTGAGGCAGCAGACAAGTAGGTCAGATTTAGGAGGTCATGCTGAAGACATACTGAATGAACCTCCTGTACAGAGACACACCACAGAAACAGATACAAACACTCTCTTAAAAACTCTCCCCAGGCCAGTTGTTGTAATGCATTTAGTAAAATGGTATAACCCAAGAATGTACCCCTGAAATATAGAATCTTAGCTTCCCCCTTATCTCTTCCTCCCTTCCCTTATTGGCTGTGAGACTGTAACCCTCCCACCTTTCCCTGACTTCAAAAAGGAGCGCGTTACCAATTTTCTTCCTCTTTCCCCACACGATCCCCAGAATAAAGCTGGAATACCATCTCAGCAAGGAGAGAACCTTATTTTCACCCCTATAGTTTTTGCTAATAATATCTTCCCCTCTTTCTGAGCTGTGGCAGGGTGGACCTTAGCCACAGAGAGGCTGGTGAACATATATATAATAATTAGCAGCCAGTGAGGTTTAATATCTTGTTGAAGCACAGTTGTGGAAAGAACTTCAGTTTGTTGGGGTTTTTCTGAAGGCATGTGTCACCCTGAAAAGCAAGCCTTCTGAGAATGTTTTTCATACTTTCTGTTGCTTTCCCATAGGGGTTTTATAAACATAACGTGTTCACCACATTCCTTCTGATAATGTCCCTTGATGGACATTTCACATGATCAGTGTGATTGGGAAGGTGGTAACTTAATTATCCAATCCCTGGTCATTGCCGAGAATCTATAAATACTGGAGTCAGAAAAATAAAAGGAGGATTTTTCTATCCTATCACACAAGTGTACGTGTGAGTCATTCCGTGCTCTCTAGTGACAGGCATGCATCAAACATTTTTTTTATGGTGTCACATTCACAGACGCCATTTTGAATATTTATCAATACTGTCAATTAAGATGCAAATACCAACTGCAATGTTACTGTAATTAACATTGCCATATCATTTGCTTTTCAACAATAAGCAAAATACAAAAGCTGTTTTCATTATTTTACTCATTCCTAATGGCAGATATCTGATGGTTGGTTTTTGCTTTTAATCTTCATGAATGTATTATCATAGTCCTAATGATGAATATAGCACTCTTATTTCCAGCACAGAGAAGTTCCACAAACATAATTCAGATCAGCCTCTCTGGTTTCACTTTAACGTGAAAATACTCCTCTACTCCTGTTTTATACACGTACTTCTACTCTCAAAAAAACTTTCTATGTCGTATTATATGTAACAGGCATCTTTGCCTTCCAAGGGAACAGCCTTGCCCATGTATTTGCATACGCAGTGCTGAGCACCCCATTAAGGCTCAACAGTAACAACAGCAAAGAAATTCTGCATAACAAGCTGTTTTCACAACATCTGCAACCAGTTATTGTCCATTTCTATTAGTGAACATAAAATTGCTACTCTGCACACTCAGCTCCAAGCACAGCAATAACCAGATCACTGTAATCTTTTCCAATGTTCACATTCACCAACACTCCCTGAACAGATCTAACACAGCCTCTGTTCACCTGTGTTCTTAAATACTGTCATAGTCCAAATGTCATGAATTTGCCAAGAAAGAACTCAGTCTACTCCAATACTCAGCAATTCACCTCAATTATTAGAAGAGCTATATATAGTATGAACAATACTAGGGGAAATATAGAGTAACTCACACAATATAACAAGAAAGTTGCTTCAAATTTTAGCAATTTGGTTGAAATAAGTAATTTGCTCAAGAGGCTGTTACTTTTTTCTAAAGCTCATAAAAGCAGAGATAAGAAAAAACATTCTTCCAAATAATTTTGCCCATATTTTTCTTATCCTGCAAGGGTCACATTCCCGCCTTGTTTTTGTATTTGTGGCTTTCAGTGACTTCAAGGTCACCTTTTTCAAGACAACAGAGGTCACATTTGCATGAAGGAAGCCTAAAGAAATGCACTAACTTTTCACTGTCACTTCTGAACACCACAGATATATTTAAAATCAGGAAAGGTTTATACAACTGAAACTTACTCGACATTCCCTGCAGGTCTTGGTTAACACTCGTTGACCTTCCGCTAGCACTTTGCCTCCATAGATACACTTGGCTGTAATTCGAGAGAAGAAGGAGGGAGATTAAGACTTAATTAAATCAGTATTTAAGCAGGAAATAAATGCAAGGTACAACACAGAAGTAAAACCAGTATTCACATACACTGAAAAGATATCAATACATTAAAAACACAATGCATTTTGCTTTCATCAGAAGTTAGTATCACATAAAATTACAAACAAAGTAACAAACAATAAATTAATTTTAAGAGAAAGTAGCCTCTTGATCCAAACTAAAGAGAGGGAATGGGAGCATAAAACATATCCTGGACTAACCTATCATTCAATAGAAAATATTCACTATTGATATGATGTATAGTAGCTACAGTATTTGTTACTAGAGGTCCTCATGACTCACTTCAAGAACTGGAGACATTTATTAGTGTGCAGTTCATCACAAGAATAATGTAACACAGATTTCAATTAAGCCTTCACTTTTTTTATGGGCACAAAGGTGGACTCTTCAACTTGCAGGAGGACTCCACAAACAGATTAGATGCAGTGAATGACTGTACTGAATCAACAAACTGCAAAAATCTATTTCAGGAAAATATTCTTCAAGCACATATGAAATAGGCAGATTTTCCCAGGAAACTGAGAACTCCTACTACAAAATTCTTGTCTGAAGTTTTGACCCTTGTACCAAAGATAAGTGGCTCCACAAATGAACCAACAGACTGGAACACGATCATTCTTCATTCACTTTACGGCAAAGTCACCTAGTTTGGGACTACTGCCACCATGAAGAAGGCAACCTGCATCAGGGCCACAGCAACAAAGAGCTTGGTCAATCACAGTCCCCATGCATCTACATGTCTAAATTCCAATTCCAGAGGACAGTAAATCCATCAATTAGAGAGAACAGCTATACTGTTACAATCTCACACAAATCAAGTATCCACTATAAAAAAGCGGCCTACATTACAAACCAGATCAATGCTAAACACTGATAAAATAACTTTCTGCTGTGGCATTGCACCTCTTTCTCTTTGTACTTGGCCGGTAAAAGTCTGACCTGTGACTCTGAAAGGAAAGCTAAAAGGTGTGAATCCTATGTTGCAACTGAACCATGCTTTAAAGTTTTGCAGAGTCAAGCCACATGCACAGTGGAAGTGTTCAGAGTAGTCTGTTCTCAAAAGACACACTCTCTATCTAGGACTGTTTTACCTAAATTTCCCTCCTGAGTGTCCAGGTAAGGGAAGCACTCACACGTGCAGGTGTGTCCCCCTTACAAGTGATTCGAATAATTCCACAGCAGCAACTGTTATAGACAGATTGATTCCCAAATTTTAAACAGAAGAGACTGCTAGATCAATCTTCATGAACCTTCAGACATAAATTTGCTTCTAATGACTCCTTGTGAAAATGCTCATTCCTTCAAAAAAAAGAGAATTATTTATGATTTTCCGGATAACTCAGTTTTCATATCACTAAGACATTTAAAAATAGGCCTTTTCCTTCTGGTATCCTGGTTTTCTTTGTTTTTCAAAAGCAGCCCTCGTTTTTATGCCTCACTTCTGAAGAAAATGTCAGATGAAGAAGCTTTGTTTGAATTAGGAATCCCAGTAACTATTTTTAGGAGAATTTGAACTAGAGATATTTCCTTTTTCTTTCCGTCTGTTCTCCTGCCATGACTGCTTTAAACAAAAGAATGGACACACTGGAAAGCAAGTTAATGTACAATTCAGAAAAACTATATTTAAAACAAAATTTTAGTATTTTGCCAAATATTATTTGAAATACTAACACAAGGTGTCAGGGATCAAAACTAACTGCCTAAACCCCTTAACATATCAGACATTAGAGCTTTGTTCATTGACCCTTAATTAAGATGGGAAAGTGTTCAATAACCCAGCCATTCAACATTCCCTAGAGACAGCAAATTAAAACTGATGGTTCTATCAGAGCTAAATAGAAAAAGCACAGAGAAAATAACACCTGCAGTGCAGCTCTTTGGAAAACCTCTGTGATTACTATTATCTACCTAGAGGTGACTAACTGTGGTCCTAGCACATCATTTTGTCAAAGAGCTGGCATTTACAATCAATTTCAATCAACTTCCATACGTCTCTTCCCATTGACTGACATGCTGAGTTCTTGTCAGAATAATGAGTCAAGTTTGTGCCAGTCAGTGACAAAAGGTATGTCTGACTGTTCATCTTTCTATTACAAATAACAGGAACAGTTTACTCATGAGGGCATACACTGAATCTACAATTTTGTGCCCTACAATTTCTTTGTGTCAGATTTTGACTTTTGTGCATACATCCAGTTTTATGAAAGAACTTCCTAGACTTTCAATGTTACAAATAAAAATATTTTGAGACAAAAATACAGGTCAGCATGGCCACTTTACCACCCAAGTACTCTGTTCATGAACATCTTTTAGTATGCAGAATATCCATGCTGACATACAGCTGAGAGAAATAAGATTACATGAGAAACAAGAGCAAGTGCACAATCACAGCTGCATATTTGTGTAAGGATATTTGTGCACAGAACTAATGAATTCAGTGACTGAAGAAAGGTGACAGAATTCTAAAAAAGTGTTATTATTTTCCTAATAAATCCTAAAATAATTCAACATCCCTGTACTAATAAATTATTGAAAAGCTCTCGCATGAAATTTACTCATCTTCCAGAACAGATCTGAGGAAAGAGAATTTGTGCTTAAGATACAACTGACATTAGTGTACAGCCAATAAATATAAAATTTTCAGACATATAAAATATAAAGTTTTCTTGCATAAATTGTCTTTGTTCCTTGTACTACTATTAAAGTAAAAAATATTGAATATTCCTTCCATAATCGTTACTTAACAGCTTTCATTCCCAGAAAAAGGGACTGAAAGCTGACAATAACACAAATCACAATATTTACTTAGCTTTTCCTTCTTCTCATTAATTTATTTTGAGGTTAATTACAGCAAACTACAGCTCCACAGAGTGATATTAGCCAGGGTCTGAAGTTCTGTCACGTTTATTTTAAAGAACAGCTGTTTAACTTGAAAGAAAAGATAGGAGAAAAGATAACAGCTTGGTTAGTCATCACAAAAGAAAAATCAGACCATAGGCTTGATGCTCCTCAACACCAAGAGGAGATACAAACTGGAGCCAAGTCAATCTTCCCAGACCCCAAAAGGATGAAGAATGTTACACTAACAATAGGTTAAAATAGTACCTCAGAAATTTGCATTGCTTGTTCATTTCTCAGGAATTATTTATTTTCCTCTTAAATCATGTTTGCCACTGTGACTCATGTTACCTGAATTACCAGGACCTCTGAAATCATTACAAAATGTGCCTGCTGGCAGACAAGTTTAAATCTAGTAGAATAGAAGGAAAAACAGCAAAGTCTGTGTGATGTACTCACCCTTGCACACTTTGCAGCACTGGCTTTCTACGTGCACAGGGAGAGCATCGGGAGGACATTCGAGAGGGGGACAGGACATCCTTCGGCATTCCACAACTCCACTCTGAGCACAGGGTTTTAAGACAAAATTCAACTACTGCTGTTGCAATTAGTGAGTATTTTATAAAAAACTTAAGAACTATTTAAGTAAATGAAAATACCATTCTAGATTATAAATTTATCCTTCAGTAACAGAGTAACAGATTTAATCCCACCCAACTACAAAATGAATCAAAGTGCAACTGAAGGTGAATTGCCTCCAGTATTTTGGTACGTATTACTGGATTTACACCCCGTTCCCAGAGCAAAATACATCAACTGGAAAACATAAGTCAAGAACATAAGCCCTATTTTCTGTAGGCTGTTCCAGTAATCTTTGAGCTTTTTAACAATCAAGTTTCTATTTTCTTGAGCAAACAAAGGCTCTCTTCAGATATTTATCAAATAATTTGAAGGATACAAGTTCTACATACTAATTCTTGTTCTGTCCCTTCTATTTTTCAGTCTGATAAATGCTGAAAATGAATCTGCAAGTTGTTACCATGCAAGATGCAACTAAGCATCTATGAATACTATTAAGATAATGCCTCCTTTCTGAAAAAGCTACTGCTGTTGAAACAATTTCAAACTAAACACAGACTATGCCACCCCTTCACCCCAAAACCACGAAGTCCTCACAGCTGTAATTAGAGCAAATAAGAAAGCATTGTCAAGGGAAAGCAGATTTTATGTATGAAGCTTAAAAATAAGCAATGTCAAAATGTTATTTTACCACTTCCCTCTCTGTTGTCCATGCTGCCACTAGATGCATACTAAAAGCATAGCAATTCTCAGAGTGAACATTATGTATTCAAAGGCCATTTTCACATTAAATCCTATCCTTGAAGCTCTTCAGAAATTCTTACTTTGCATGTGCAATTCCTGCAATGATCATCTTCAACCCATGAGTCTTTGTCCCTGAAGATCAATCCATTTACTTGACAAGTCTTCTCACAATGACAGTCTTCCAATTGACTCAGTCTTGTTTCTGCATAATTTAACTATAAATGAAAGTAACTTGATGAAATTTCTGCAATTCAAACACATTATTTAAAAAAGCAAAAACCAGTATACTTATTTTTAGCCAAACCAGCCTTGACTACAACCTTCGAAACACCGAACTAGGAAATCAGCAGGTATAAACTAACCCTATTCCTCAGATTTTGCTGGAGTTAGTACATGGTCATCCCACACTATGATCAGTGGAGAAACCATGCTGCTGGAGTAAGCCCTGGGCTTGTGGCTAGCTCTGAACACTCCTTGCTGTTGCAATAAAAATACTTAATATATTGAAATATACTTAATGCATATGAAAGCTTAATGTTTAGCAGTAAGTATGTGCATTCCTTCCCTGCCCATAAAAATAACTGAAGGATGACAGGCCTCTGTTTAAAAACATTTTTCTTCTGGCAAAATAAATACAAGACTTAAAAACAAAAAGCAAAAAAAAAAACCACCAAAACCATCAAAATTTACATGGAAAATTTTGTGATTCATAAAAGTATTCCTGGCTGTATAAACCCATGATATAAATAAACCAGATTGCCTCATCCATCAATGAACTCAAGTGCTTGATTTTTCTTGATTTTAATCGAAGTCAAGCTTGAACCTTCTTGACTTCCAGCAAGGGAAGACTCAGTAGAAATCTCTGTGCTGGAAGTCTCCATGTAACAAACACATCTGATTACAAAGCACACTGCAGTGGAGGCTCATAATTTACCAAAAGAAGTTCTATTCCACTCAAAGAAGCACAGGAGATGCCCAGACTGGTTTCAGTAGATTGTTACGGCTAGATTAATTATTTTAGCCATTACATTTAAAGAGGAACTAACAGTATTCTAGCCCAGTAGTGTGGAATGCTGCAATTAACACAATCCTTTTCTCCTGCAGCAAATTAATATTTTAGCCAGATTCTAACACCCTGACATACAGTATGTCTCTATTTAAGGACACAAGATTAAATCAACTGAACATATCTACTGGAAAGATTCAGAAATAATTCAAATTAGGGCAAAAAAAAAAGCTTTAAAAGCTTTTAAAAGCACTTATTAGTCTTTAAAAGGTAGGAAGAGGACTTAAGGGTGACTAGCTTGTTACAAGTCATTATCAAATGCTCCTTTCATAGCACTCTGCCATATTGCATTTGCTTTGCAATCTGCCATAGCAAATGCTCTGCTGAACCACATAGGCCCTGTGTCCCACTCTGAGCCCACCAGACTCAGGAGAGGTACAGAAAGGGAGGGAACCTCCTTCTGCTTTCATTCTGCATAACTTCCACAGCTACTAAAATTATTGGAGCCTGAAACCAGTAGCTGGATGTTTCCTTCCTAGGCAAGCCCCACTCTGAGTGTCCATAACTTTATATAAACTGCACATACACATTCATTGCAAACAACCCTTGCTCACCTATTAAATGCTGTGATACAGCTGTAAGCAAACATATTGAGAGAGAAGCTGAAATCTTGGATATAGTGGAGCCGAAAAGCAACAAAAGAAACCAAACCACTTTTTCAAAACATCTTGTTCACACTCTGCATCTCTTGGTGCAGGATCAGGAGCTAGGGATGCTTGCTCCTGTACATTAGTAAACCATTCTCTGATAACCTGCCAGGCCAAACAGGATCTCTGCGGGCAGCTGCACAGCCCTTCAAAACCTTGACATGCATCATCCCCACAAAATATACTTGCATCTACATTAGTAACTTGTGGCTATTGTGGTTAGGACTTGAAATGCAGATACAAACCTTAATGCTTCCCTCCAGACCCCCCCAGTTCTAACTTGCATTCGTCTACCAAGTTAATTTCCTTTCCTGCTGCAAGCATTTTGCCTGGACAACAGGAAACAACTGCAACAAAACAGTCAGTGGACTGCTGTAACAGAAAAGGAATTTGCAATGAGGGATTATGCCAGCAACACTTTATGAAAGCACAGAGTCTTTGCAGTATAAACACTGTTATGTGCTTCCCCTCATAAGGTACTAGCAAGCAAAAATATAATTAACATCAGAGAAAGCAAGTTACTCGGTACACTGCATAATTGGAACTTTCTCATACCACCATCAAGGCTCAAAATAATTGCCTCTCTTTCTCAGTACAAGTGGAAAACTGAAATAAAAGCTTCACATTTTGCATTTGGATCCAGCCTGTCCAAAGCATGTCAGCTGAGTAAGAGGATTGCCCGGATAGCGCACACACTCTCCAAAAACCAGTTTGCCCTTTCCTATTGGGAAGGACAAGAGCACTGAAGGCAGTGCATAAAAAATCATAATTTTTTTACATAAGCAGCACTGCTATGCAAATCCTATTTTGGAAATTCCTACAGCAACTACATTGAGAGTAAAGACATCTACAGGCTAGTTGCATCTGCACTTAAATCTAAGTAATTAACACGTAAGTGCTGTTTCAAAAGAGACAATTAACTGCCCTCTACCACAAACGAGATGGTTCATCAATATTAAGCGCAAAAAAGTGTTCAGATTCTCCTTTAACACAGATCGGTGGTTTGGTCGCTTCTAAAACATAGTTTCCTATACCAAAACTTCAGCACAGCCTTGCTGAAGAGCCTTGGCTTTACACAGGCAACCTTGGTGTTTTATAGGAGCAGAACCTAAAGAAAATTTCCAAAATTTCAAACAAAAAAATCCCCAACACTATAGATTCCTATACATCCTATTCATGATCCAAAGCTGGAGGGGAAAAGAAGAAAGAAAAAAAACAACAACAAAAAAACAAAGCACACACCACATCACCTGGAGCTGAATTAACGATCAAAACCATTGATCAAAGGTGCTATTAAAGTCAGCACAGTCAGCAGATTCACAGGTATTTACATTTTGGGGCCTCATTTCAATTCCCAGGAAGGAGACTACACCAGTTCTGAAGATTTCACAGGACTTCCCACAATAAAACATCCCCCCTCTGACAGCATCACATGGTAAGGAAATTGTTGAGGGATTTCAGTCTTTTGCTTCTGCATTTATCCCTCGGCATGAAAAGGAAAATCAAGCTAAGGTTTCCTACAAAATATCAGACTCTGGGTATTTTGTAACTCCCTTACAAATAATAAAGCAGACAACAGAAACATTATTAAGCTTAAGAAAAACCATGGAGCTATACCCATAAGACTACTGCAGACAGCAAGAAAAAAATTAGCTCTACTATGAAAATTTAGAATAATTTTCATGGTATAAGGAATGTCATATAGAATAAATACTTTCAGTTTTGTCTTAGGGAAGGAAAGAAAGGCAATAGGCAACTAAAAAAAAAGCTTAGGTACCTACTTTTGCAGTCATTTTTGCCAGGAGTTCTTGCAAATCCATGATTCCTTGCACCAGACTTAAGAAATCACTGCAGGTTGGGCATGCTCAATAGACAAAGATTAAAAAGAAACCAAAAATAAAAGAAGAGAAGGAAAGACATAATAACCCATAAATAAACAACAATCTACCATACTAGATTTATGTGGACATAAAATGCAATCTATTTATATGGAATTTTTGCCTTCTGGAAGTCAGCACATGCTAAAGTAGCAAGCCTGAAAGTATTATTTTTAAAGCAAAGAAACAATCTGTATGAAAAATCTAATATAGAGAGAACAAAAAGATTGCTACTTACTGCGGTTCAGATTAGGACACTGTGTTATATATCCATTAGGTATAAAGACGACTTTCACATCTTGAATAACACCCTTTGCAAAAGAAGAGAAAACTTTACAAACATTCACTTCAATCTGTACAAGCCCTTTCACAAGTCATTTCTTCAGTGGATACAAAAAAAAAATTACCAGCTCACTCTACTTGAGAGGAAAATAACTGAAGATGAACAAAATCTAACAACTCCTCCTATCTCTCTGTGTGTTTGGATATTACAGCAATAATACTGCTTTCTCTTTAGTTATTGCCAAATATAAACTACTTAAACGTCTTTAAATGGGATGAGACTGGTGAAAAAAGCAGTGAAATAATATCCGTTGCTCAAGCCAATGACACACCTTTCGAAAAGACAAAAAGAAAACACAGTAAAACTGTTTTGTTTTTTTTTAACCAAATAAGACTCTGAAATCAAACACTGAAAAGACAAGTACCTAGTGCCAGATGTAAGTAACAGTTTACAATTCCATTGCTTCATTTCACTAAGCTTCCTAGCTCTGTATCTCAACAGGCAGTTCAGGTAATTGTGCCATTAGTCAGAATTAAATCCTCCCTCTTGCCCAGGCAGATAGAGAGATGCCCTATGCAGGACTGGCAGAAGATCACTGCAAGCTGTTTAGGGTTCCTAAACCAAACTGAGCACAAGAGTGAGGAGGCAGGACCTAAAGGTCCAGTGCCCCCTGCACCTTGTGTAGTCCCTGCCTTGCAAGGATACCCACAATGGAAGCAGAAGATGCCCAGTGTCCCTGCACACCTGGGCCCTGAAGAACCCTAGACACTTCAGACAGTTCAGAAAATGCTGAAACTTGTGTTTGCTCCTTTAAGCTCAGGACAAAGCATTTGCTGCATCTCTGTAGTACTGTGCAATGTACTTACTTCACAGGATCCACTGGCTTTAATAATGTCATGGCCACTATGGGAAAGGAGCAAAGGAAATCAAGGGACTTCTAGTGCTGATATTTGCACTCTCCGTGACTCTTAATCAGATGTTGTGACACAGCTCTATCTCCTCACAGACATAGAAAAATTTCTTTAATCTGAAATTTATCACAGCAGCAGTTATCTAATTAAGCTACTGATTTGCCAGACTGTGTTTTAATTTTCAGTTAAATTGCAATAGCGTGAATTTTGCAGACCAAGGACATCATCACTTGCTCACAGGCACTCATACTTCACCCATAAATAGAGGCCTCAAATAGTCCTCAAAGCCTGGCAAGGCAAGTAACATTTACATGTAATCAGCAAGCACTGTTTCCTGCTTACTGTCTCATTATCAAATATTAATTGAAAATATTAATAGATATAATCAGATTACCCTGTCTTTCTTTCAGAATTATATACATTTACTAACCTTTTCACCTATGAGAATAATGTAACCATAAGTAATACTGTCACTGGAAATGGAACATCCTGAAAGCCATTTTACATACTTTCCGTCAGCAGTTATCAGTGAGAAATTAGAAGGTGAGGCATAAAAATATATTTCAACACTTAAGCCGCTGCAGCGAAAAGCTCAGCCAAGAGTAAATGAGATTATAAAGTTCCACCAGACCATACTGCCTAGCTAACAAGACACCATCCAGAGAGAAGTGATTTTTACTTCAGTTTTTTTTTTTTTCCTTTATTTTTTTTTCTTTAGGTGCATCTTCAAATGTGTTTCTTGCATCAGAGTCACATTGCTCAATTGTCTTTTGGACAGATTTGCATTTAGACATAGCCTGAAGAAGAAACACACCTATTTTATGTGTCTTAATTTCTGGCTACATGAAAGCATATTACTATGTAATAACAAATGAATATGAGCTTCAGTTCACTAACATAGATGACTTCTAGGTCTATAAACCACCTGAAAATGAATTATTATGATCAAACATAGAAGCAGGGCAGAAATTTTGCTGATGTATTTTTTTTAATAGAAAGACTTAATTGTAGTCAAATACTTATTACAGCCATAATTATTGTAGCAAATATGAAAAAACTCTTATTATTCCTGCTTCAGCATTAAGTCTAGGCTGCCAAGAGCTTGGATTTTTCCTTAACAGTGTGATGTCAGTGGTCAAAATGTTTCCAGTTTTTCTGTTCCCTAGAAGACATCACCTTTATGTTACCAACAAAAACATTTGTCTAATGACAATCAAAGCTTCAGCTCAGCATCAGGCCTTGCCACCTTGAAGAACCTTTATCTGGTGCAGGCAGATTACCAGCTACAAGATGAAATTCAGGTCTGCAGCACTAAATATCAAGCCAATCCCATGAGAACATAATGCAAAAAGCCCAGTTTATTGCACTTCTCAGATACCTACTAAATAGAGCAGTCCTCACACATTCTGTGAAAAGGTTTATATATTCCATGAGCTTTCCATTTCTGCATTTTCATTTCCTCCATTGCCTTTCATCCTCTTTAAAACCTACTACTCCCACAGAGTTAATGTGATCCACACAGCTGTGCAAGTTGCACTGGCCAGGGTTAGGAAAGCCTCTATACGTGGGCACCAGCAGACATGCCTGAAACTCCTGTGCCTTGGCAAAGCCATGCCAACAGCCCAGATTTCCACTCCATCAGCACCATGCTGCTCCACTCAAGGCAGCCATGCCAGGCACCTGAACACCTGCCCAGAGCCCCACACTGAGTTTCACCTTAGTCCATACAACTCCAAGTCCAAAATTATTACAGAGCAATATGACTATACAAATTATATACAAGATACTGCGCAATAAAGATACCAATATGCTTCTCAAGCACCTAATATACAATCCCCAGACACAAGCAGGATCAATAGGGCCTGCTCTAGTAGTTATGAAAACTACTGTCTTGCAACATAAATCACCTTCTAACCGAGGCATTAATAAGCTTATTTCTGCACTAGTTCTTTGGAGGGACCCTTAGGAGGAAGAGGTCTCCTCAGCACTAAAACAAATTTTGCAGATAATTCTGATCCTGACAGCAATGAGATGCATCCTAAAGAGTGTTCCACAGATACCTGCTGTCAATGTTGTTCTCCCTTCGGCTGCATTTTTTTAAGCTTCCTAACCTGATGATAATGGTATTCCTTAGCCTTGAAACAAACCCTGAGTTTGTGTGGCTGTCCTGGCTCTATCCAGCACATGGCTAATTTTTGCAGTAGCCAAGAAAGAGCATGGCTGGGACATGGTGATTATTCTACAGTACTCACATCACTGCAGGAGGCATGGGAAGGGACTGTCTTCCATGGAGGAAGAGCTCCTTATGGTCAGGAAAAGTGTGGAAGATGGAGCCATCTTGTACCATCTATTATCAGGAATGTGTAAATAATTTCTTTTCCTACATCTTTTGTTAATAATATTGTTGCTGTTACTGTTCATTTTCTTATCTCTTTCCAGTAAACCATTCTTACTAATACCCATCATCTTCACCTTTCATGCCTCTAATTCTGAACTTCATTCTACCACAGTAGGAAGTGGGAAGGAAAGGAGGAGTGAGAGAGAGCAAGGTGTGATTTGAGGGAGTCTTGGTGGGGGGTACTGAATTGGGGAGTACCATTCACAAACCACAACAGCCTTAATTTATCCACACATTATTCTATACCACTTATATCCCACCCAGGTCCTACCTTCCAACTGTATAGATATAGACATATAAATACACACAATCACAGGTATCATTTCCATAGTCAATGGCCATCCCTCCAAGATGTCTGTTGAGTTCATTTAGTCCATGACTGTGGGTTCCATCCACTCTAGATGTCTCCCAGGACAGGAGGGCTGGTATGCTGCTGGCTGGTTGTTGCACCAGGAGCTCACGACTGGTGTATCTGGAGCAGACCATACTCACTGTCCATGGCAGTCATGACATGCAGTGAGTGTCATGTAACAACCAATATTATAAATACAACTTAACAGTACAGACTATTCTTATCCAAAAATCAAATCCCCTTGTGGTACACATCATGCTTCCCTGTCTCTCGGCATTACCTACCAAGCGGACCCCAGTCCTTGAGCAAAAACAATTCCATGAAGGGGCTTGCTTTTGCTTGAGTTGCTCCTCTCTGGAGTCGCCAACAGCATTCTTCTTGCAAATACTGACCCTTTATCAGAGTCCTGTAGCTCTTCAGGGGTGAACTCCCAAAACACTAGAGCAGAGAATTTCTCTAAATACCAGCCCATTTTCTCACACTCATGATTTTTCCCCCTCAGGGCAGATCTCTGAATGACCATCCCAGAAACCTCTGTATTGACTCTAAACGTGGTACTGTAGACCATACTGAGAAAACATAGCAATAAGGACTTGCTTGCCTTTAATTTCCAAATGAAATTAAAAATTCTCAAAAGCTGTTTTAACAGGACAGAAGGAGGAAGAGGGGGTGAAAAGCTGTGGAAAATCATGCCCTCCGCTTTACCCCACAGACTAGATATGATTATTAATGGACTCTCCACAGAAGAATCCACGGTAAAGGTAGGAAAACAACAATGAACACACATCCAAAATAACACTCATTGCCCTTGATGTTATCAAGTCATAAGCAGATATCAGACAGACCAGCAACAAACTAATCCTGATCCCTCTCCCTGCGCTGAAAAAGATCGTTGTGAGGGGAACATTAGGGAATAGATAAGGGGTTAGGCACCACAACCACATGAAAAAGCCAAGTAATATTGTGGCCAGTGCTCCATACCTAATAGTACAGACACTTAGAGCAAGTAAGTTATCAACCCACTCTAGCTCTGTTGTTATTTCCACCCCCCCTGCCACACATTGGCCACCAATTAAGGCTGTCCTGGTTTCGGAATGGTACTGCCCAATTCATTATACCCACCGAGACTCTCCCAAACCCCAGGCTGTTCTCTCTCGATCCCCCTTCCTCCACCCCTCCACGCTGTGGCAGGATGGATTTGAGAACTAGAGACACAAAAGGTGAAGATCACAGGTTATAGATGGGCACAATTTTCTGGAAAGAGCAATGAGATAAGAAAATGAACAGTAACAGTAACAATATCAATAACAAAAGGTATAAGAAAAAAAATCATTCACACAACAAATTTGTTTTTCCTCACACACATTTTCATGGCTCCAATACACATGCAAAAATGCTAATTTTTTTTTTAATACTCTTATTTCCCTGCAGATCTCTGTTTACATTAAGGAAAATATATTTTTTTATATGCTAAAACAGTGAAACTAATTACTCTGAAAAAGAAAGGGAAGTCCTACAGAGCATATAAATATAAGGAAATAGATGTGTACTCTACAAACTGGAAAAATTCCAAGTTTATGCAATAAGTAATTTAAAAAAAGTAAGACTTCTGAAACTCTCAAGCCAGATTTAAAAAACCATAACCAATTATATTTCTGTCCTGAAGAATCTTAGTAAAATATTCAAGCACACATAAAGCAAAGCACTTTTCAGCTTTCATTATGATCAATAAAAATTGTCAGTTCATTAGCATTCCATTAGCTACCCTGCTGTTTCCAAAGTGTTAACACATAGAAATATTAATTTACAAACATGTAATATCCCAGACTTCTGAGGCTCTGACTGCCTGCATAAAATAAGAATTTAGGACGGGCGACTCTAATATAACTTCCTTTTCCTCCATAGCTATAAACATATGTTTACCATCTGTGGAATAGTGGGAAGCAGCTGAGATAAAAAACCAACAGCTGTAGAATAAAGTAATACTATCAATTTCACTTCACAGTGACAGCTCAGCTGTTGGAGGATGAAATGCACTGTAGGTTCAGAGCAACCCTGAGACTATCATTTAAGTCTAAAGTTGTTTTTCACCTGTTTCACAATTAAAATTGCTAGCTAGTATGCTGAAATAAGTTCAGCATAATTGTCCTAGCTTGTTAGAAATCTGGGGACTGAGGAGACATCCTCAGAAGAGGCAACTTGTAAAATTGTCTTAGGAACTGACAGCTTCACATGGAAACTGAGTGGGTGGTAAATCACCTTGGCAACAAATCCATGACCAGATTGAGGATAGGCAGATTGGCCTATTGCTGCTTTATGGACTCCTTTCACAGATAAACACTCATACTGTGGCTACTGTTATGCAAAACAGGAATAAATATCAGAAACTTTTACCTTGTAAACAAGCTGTTTACAAATTGTCCAGAGTTCCTACCAAATTTCATGCACATCATATTTCATGACTCTAAAACAAATAATTAGACGTATCTTGTTGACTATTTATTACTTTCCTTTTTCACGTGTGTCCTGGGGTGACTTTATGATGCTTGTATCCCCAGTAACCTTGTTTATGTTACATATTAATTTCTTTGAGACTGGGTCTGAGAGTGAAGTAGGGGAAGAAGAAGCCATAGTTTGTGTTGAGAAAGAGCCATCGCTCCCCCACATCCTGCTCCTGGACTGTGTTGTCTGCAGCACAGACAGGAAGCAGGACAGAGCTCTCCTTTGCTTTTAGTTAGTTTTTAGCTAGCTGAGGCAGAGAAGTTCCCTGGACTGGGCTTTTTTTCCTTTTCCCTTGGACCTGTTCAAACCTGCTCTGAACTGAAAACCAAGACAAACCCCAGGAGCTCACGCCTATGGCTCACTGGAGCCTCGGCCTTGGCACTTTCCAGCACCAGAGGGACTGATAAAATCCTGAGTGAGCTGAGCAACATCCCATGAAAAGGACTTCTTCTGGATTTTCCATCTCATCAAACAGCAAGAGGCTTTATTGTTTAATATTATTCAATTTCTGTTAAAGAAACAGCTTTTTCCACTCTTCTCCAAGGAAATCTTTTTCCCGAACCAGATGGGGGAGGGACCCCATTTGGAGGTTCTCTCCCAAATTTGCCCTAAACTAGGACAAATAAAACATGCCATTTCATATCTGCTTACCTTAAAGAAACCATGTTTCCTGTTTCTCTGTCCGAGCCATAAATTGCTTTCAGGTGTCAAATTCATTTCTGGGGGATCTATGACACGTTCATAAATCCTGTAAAGGGAAGACATTGCATTTACTTGAATTTTCTCTTTCCACTGAAAACTTCTTTGACAAAATCAGGTAACAATAAAAGATGGAAAATAGAACCAAAAATAAAACTCCTAAAATATTTTCATTAAACAGAGTATTTATCACTGATCATAGTAAAGAAAGTATATTACAACTTTAAAATAAATTAGAAAATATTAAAATCATAAATATATGAAGACTCCATAAAATTGAAACTATCCTTGTGCAGCAATGCAGCACTGATGAAATACAATGCCAGAACCCACCACAGTAGGGAATAAAATAGGACCACCTTAGTCTAAGGCTGTCTTTCAAAATCTACCCTAGAGTAAAACTGCAATCACACACAAGATCCAACCAAATCCAACAACCCTTTGGGGCTTTCAGACTGGTTAGAACTTTGAATAGACTTTACAAAAGAACTTTATGACACCCTACTCCCTTTCTCTTTTTTTGCCCCTCTGTGGGAGTCAGCCTGACTAAAACACGGGATTTCTGAGCCGAGCCTCAGTTTTAAGCCCTGGGAAACATTCGCTGAACTCGGGACAAGCCTGAGTTTTCCTCTCAGGAGCTTTTGAGGTTGTTAGGTGATCCGAGTTCTGTTCTCCTATTGGTTAGTTGTGTTCCTCATATGGTTTTCTTTCTAGAACGTTCCTCCCCTAAGGTTATATATTGTTGTACCCTCCTTTGTGTCTGTCTTCAGTTGGTTGCCCCCATGGAGTTCCCTCAGTCACTTTGTTCAGCTTTTGGGTATCATCCCTATTTTCTTTTATCCCTTATTAAAGCAATCGTTTCCTGCTGCCAACCATCATTCCCACTCCTAATTATTTTCTCACTACCCTCTGCCCTGAAGTCAGGGGACTTAAAGGTTTGTCGCAGCCACCCTCACTGCAACACTCCTCTACATTTGTCTCGTTCATCCTTGCACATGGACTTTTCTCTCCTTGTTATTGTATTTCCTCAGGCTGAGTGTTCACGTGTGGTGCCTCTCTTACACATTCACCTTGTGTCTGTCACTAACACAGGTCTGACACAGAATGGGACTTATTTATATACGTCTGCTATCTAACAGTGACAGCAAATAATATCAGGTCCATAAGCAACCTTTATGTACTGCATAAACTTGCACATGACTGCAGCAATCTGCATACCCGATTTCTAAAATTAACTCATTAAAAACTGCTGTAATGCAATTTTTAAATTAACAAAGTATTTGGAGTTATAAAAAGGTTTTGCTTGAGGTTTTGTTTGTTTATTTTTAGAAAATCTGTAATGAAGTTTCCATAACAACTTTTCCAGGAACACGGACTGCTGCAATGACATCATCACTTCAGAACATGAAAAATTCAAGGCCAGAGTTAACTGACCCTGGATTCTCACACGGCCATGTCACATCAGAGGGAGCCATGAACTTCCTGCTTCATAACAAAAACGTCATGCTCAATAAGGATTATGGAGGAGATGATGAATTTGTATCTATTACTGTACAGTTTACAGGGAGTATGCATTGCTGTATAATCACAGCAGTGTGACAGCCAAGAGAAGAGACTCTGAGTCTGCCAAGACCCCTAGCTTAAAGAGGTGAAATTATCTGTGGTCAAATTATTTTTCTTTCTTTAAAGTTATGGCTTTAAAACAAACATGAAAAACAAACAGCAAAGGAAAACCTAAGTCAATCAGCTGAACTTATCTTCACAATCATACTCCATGTTTCTAACAGAGGCTCACTAAGTGTAATCAGTGATTTTTCATGTTGCAAGTTGCTGTGGGTATTGGGTTTGTATGGCAAGGGTAGGCACCAGGGGACTACAAAGATGGCTTCTGTGAGAAGCTGCTAGAAACATCCCCCATGTCTGGCAGAGCCAACTAGCTCCAGGATGGATCCGGCGCTGGCCAAGGCTGAGTCCATTCACTGACGGTGGCAGCCCCTTTGGAATAACATATCTGAGAAGGGGGAAACATTTCTGAGCAACAGCAATCCATCTAGGGAGAGGATTGAGAACACATGAGAGAAACAGATCTGCAGACAACCAGGTAAGTGCAGAAGGAGGGGGAGAAGAACTTCAGCACAGGAGCAGAGATTCCATGGGGAGGCAGGTGTTCCCCTGGAGGTGCATTCCCCATCCCCTCTGTGCCATCTGCGTAGTCAAGGCAAAGAAACATCAGGAGTGAAATAAACACAGGAAGAATAAAAGGGTGGGTGGAAAGTATTTGGTTTTGCTTCTCATTTTCTTACTCTGATTTAACTGTTAACAAATTAAACTGATTTCCCCAAGTAGTCTGTTTTGCCCTCAGCTGTAACGGGTGAGTGATCTCTCCCTGCCCTTATCTAGAGCCACAAACCTTTCATCATCTTCTTTTCTCCCTCATCCAGTTGAGGAAGGGAGTGATGGAGTGGCTTTGTTATGGTGTGTGTTGGGAGTGTGGAGTGGCTTTGACTCTCATGTCCAGCCGGTATCAAATACACCATATCACACTACTGAAAAGTTCATTTATTTGCAGAGGCCTAGAATAACATCCCAGTATTAAAGAACTTCTACAAAGATCTATAAAGTTATGTAAAAGTACAGAGTCCTATATCCCACCCACTTCTGCTTATCAAAAAAAGAGTAAACCATTTGTCAAGATGAAATAAAAGTAATATATAAAACTAAAGGCTAATAGTACTTTTTTTTGAAGGAAACAACATGAAAAATCTCAAGCTTAAGAACAAAATACTTATATGAAAATTACAGCTTAAGAATGTGGGTACAGGAGTCAGAAAACTTCTTGTAATATTCATAATTACAATGTTAAAGTTTATTATAATTACCATCAGCCCTAACTCACTGTATTTCATGCACATGATACATTCAGAGCTCTACAAAATTTCTCTCTCTACTATTTAATTAAGTCTATCTATAAAGCTACCATGTTGAGCTGTTTTACCTGTCAAAACAGCAAAACAAGACGGTACTCTTTTAAAACAGGTTTTGAGAATTACAAGATTTTCACATGCACTGTCTCTATCAATAGTTTAAAGTGTAAGTAGAGGCCTTGTGTCATACCTCATGCAAAACTGAACCACACAAATGCAAAACTGTGGCAAAATACTGAACAAAAAACAAAGAATTGATATGGTCCTTGAGCGCATGTGCACTGCACTGTTCCATCATATTAGGAATTTATCTTTGTGTATATAGCACAGCTTTATTCATTATTTTGGTTAATAATGCCCTCACTGGAAAATTTCTCATCTCCTAAAAAGACTAGTCAATATTCAGTAAGAACTCCATTTCTCCTAATATATAAAATCCCAGTGCTGACCAGGTTAAAAAACACTACTTATTGAAGAATATTTGATTTTTATTCACCTAGCCTAGTTAAAGTTGGTAGAAGAACTCTACAATATCTATCTGTAATTGCATATTAAAAAAAAATCTCAAAACCTGACATTGCTATATGACAGTTCAACAATAGCAAGTTAGGAAGACAAATCAAAGGCTAACATGGCTTATCTTGTCTTTTCTGACATTTTAATACTCTTTTAACTTATGTGGACAGGGCTATAGTCACCTTCTTTCCAGTCTATTCATGAAGTGCCATCCTTAAGACATAAAAGCTCAAGAGTCCCCATATTCCTCCCACTGTTCTACTCTAATTCAAATTACATTTCTGAAGCAGGTATTTACCTTAAATTAAGGGGTTCATTAAGGTTAGTTTGTGCCTTATTCCACATATGTCAATGAAGCTGGTTTGTTTTCTTTAGCTCTGCCTATGAATTAACAGGCTTAGGAGTCAAGAGAGGGAATGAGATGTAGATCAGTCCTTTACTATCTATTTATGCCAAAAGATGTGTTGGTTGACACCATTTGATTTACAAACTATGTCAATTAACTTTATTATTGTATATGTTAAACATCATCAGAAAAAAAAGGCCTAGCAAGTACATACACAACATATTGCTACTCCTATAAGCCCCTCTATACTCATGGGAAATAAAAAGGAAAAAAAGCCCATCAGTTAAAAAATAAAACAGAACAAATAAACCCCAAACAAACAAAAACAAAACACCCACATTAAGCTTCCACATCACTCACTTCCCCTTACTTGACTTTCTGGGCTGAGGTGTGTCACCTTCTATGGCTTTATACCCATGTGACCAATACTCTGTATTTGGCATATGAATAGCTAAATTATACACTTCAGCTTATGAAATGCTGGTCTAGAGCTCCTTGGAGACCAGTTTCCAACACATTTGGTTTTGATACCAACATAGAGAAATGCACAATACACTTCACAAGAAAAGGAATGCTCAAGAAAGAGGACTCAGTGGAACTGTGGTCACTAAAACTGCTGCAGGCTGAATAGCCCCTCCAACATGAGGTGACCCAGGCCCTCAGGTTAATGAAAGCTCTACAACGTACTTCAGGCTTTCAGATTTATGATTGTTGCATTCACTTTCCAAGAGAAAGCTTGATTTGCCCCTACTTTATGCTAACATATTTCAAAGAAGTTAAACCACAAAACTGGGGTAATAGACCAACAAGCCAATCCTACTGTCTTGAAATATTCATGCTTAGAATATATTCAGTAACCACTGATTGATTTAGCAAAATATAGTAAGAAATACACCTATTAATAAACCTGTTAATCAGCAAATACCCATTATATTCTTGTGTTTTGTATTTACATCTCTACCCTATCTGCATGTTTTGATTTATTAAGTATTCTTGTGCAATCATCAAGGACACATTTCAAACAGGCATCTCTGACATAATGAAGACAATATGCAAAAAATAGAAAATCTATAAAATAATCAGTGGATTCCTGAAAGGAGGCATATCTAAAATATTTGCATCCTACTATACACACACATCTTTCTCTGCATAAAGGAAGAACTTGTCTAGAAATCAAGTGCTGTTGGACAAGGAGACAGTTCCCTTCCATGTACTCAATATAAATTATTTTTAGCATCTTTTTAATGTGTAAATATACAATGGTATAATGGTATATATCTAATATAAAATGGTAAAAAAGGGAAATTCTATACATGTGCAGACTGAAACACAGACAGATTAACCAACATCACAGAGTCTCTGCCCAAGATCTAAGCCTTTAGACTGGGCATGACTGAGGCTTAACTGACTCACATACTGGGTCACACTCCCTCTGGAAAAAACATGCCATGGAATTGTCTCTTGCAGTGAAGACGCAAGAAGTTCTTCCACACAACTTTTATAAGCAAAAGTTAACACTTTTATGGAGATGCAGCTCTACGTCACACATACAGTATTTGCCATGCCAGACACATTTTTGAAATTGCTGAAATATTTAGCAGAACATGAAAATAAACTTCATGACTCCTCACATTAGGATACATCAGCGAACATGTACTGATCAGGAGATGCCACTGCCTAAAATTCTGAACTGTAAAACAGACTGCAACTCAACAGTCACTACAAAGCAGCACACCAAATCATAGCATTTTCAAATTCTTCCGTGTCTAAAATACAAGTAGGTTGCTAAAATAGGGAAGTGCCTTCTATTTGCAGACTGGATATGAGAACCTTGAGATTAGTGCAGTTGGTTAGAGTTAAACAACACCAAAGTTGAGGGCTTGATCTTCGCATGGGCCATTCACTTAAGAGCTGGACTCCAGTCCTTGTGGGTCCCTTCCAATTCAGAATATTCTGTGAAATTTGTGAACACGCTCAGCCCTAAATCGCATTAATCAGGCTTGAAACAGAGATTTAGACTGTAAGGGTATAAAAGCCATGGGGTTCCTTTGTTTGGAGTCCCTCCTCTGAGGGAAGCTCTAAATTTCCATGTGGATAACAGGTGTTGAATTCATCGCACACAATTTTAAATGTCTCAAAAGTTCACATCTACAGTGGAGTTAGTTCTCTGGACTCACTTACTTAATGGAGAGACATAAGCGTTTCTAGGGTGTGATTCATCTTACGGTAAATTAATCACTCTCTAAAGGCTCTCCAACAGCTGCACAGGAGCCTTTCCTGACATCAGGGTGAATCATCAAAACAGATTTTTGCAATTCAAAGCCTGATGCTCAAAAATTACACTCTTGCAACCATTCATTACCCTGTATACATCCATCTGGATCTTCAGATCCTTTAAATATACTGAAGGGTATAGAAAAGTTCCCTTGTGGTTGTAAGAGCCAACGGAGAGATGGGGACTTCAGATGGCTTTTCTTTCTAATACTGTTTATTCCATAGCTTAGGTTACAGCAGGGGGTCGTGGGTCAGCCTACAGCTGATGGCTATAGGCAGCCCATGTGTTCTGAAGCCCCTTTGGTTCAGGTTACAATGCATTATAACTCTTTTTCCTGTGCATATTATTACATAAGTCAACCAGTATCATACACAATACCTTCATATTTACATATATCCTATCAAAACTGCCAGAATTACCATACTATGTTAGTCACTAATCATCTGAGTTAGCAATTACATTTTAAGCTTTGAAATTTGTTTTTAAGTGAAAATTATTTTTGCTTTGGTAAGAAATATCTTTCTGTCTGCCTATGCTTTTTTACTTGGTAGCAAACATGCTTTGTTTGAAGACCACTTAACCTGTTGGACTTTTAGCAATAGACCTCCTTCTAACTGGCTAAACCTTAGCTCTAAACCTTCCCACTTGACTAGACCTTTGTTCTCTCAGCTGTTTCAGCAACAACTATCCCTAAAAACATCTTTTTTATGTATCAAAGCTTGCTTTCATTTCTAGAGAACCTTCTGCTAAGCATTCACATCCATAAAACTTTTCTGTTAAATTCTCATCCTTCCCAACAATCGTAGTCTTTGAAACAGCACTCTCAGCTTCTGCAAAGAAAGTCAGAGGAGATAAGGAAGTTCCCTATATTTTACATCAATCTTTTTCCTAATCTAATTTGCAGAGGTGTTGACCACCTTTGACCCTTGCTACTATCTCCAGCTGAGCCTGCAAAAACACAATAGATGTTTTTTGCATCTGAATTTGCTCTGAAATAGCAAATGAGGCCTTCCTAACACAGTCCATTGTATAAAGATCATCAGCTGCTTCAAAAAGTTTGCCCAACATGTTCTCTGAACCCATCTGCAAAGAGAAACTGATTGATTATAACAGTCCCTAACTTTAAGATACAGTATTTCTTCCAAAGAGATTAAGAATTTATTTTAAAAATAAATACTAAGATATCTTTACATATTTCTCTTTCAAGCCATTTTCCATATGCATCCAAATGAAAATTTGTCAGCACCAACATGACTGGATTTTCTTGACAGTGTTTACAGATAGGATGTATTATTTGATACTCATTCAGTTCTGGAGCAACTTTAACTGAATTATTCATTCAGTTTCCAGAGTTTTGTTTCAGAAAAATAAACTGCCTGAGGAAATTCTGATTTTTTTGGTGCTATCTCTTTTGCCATTGTATAGGAGTTCACAATCACTTAACAGAGGAAAGCAATTTAAATTGAAATCTTGGGGTATGAAGGAAGCCTTTTCTTATTAAATTTTGAATACACAGTAATAACTGCCAACCATTTAATCAAGTTATTGTTCAGCTTTGGGAGAAAAAAAATAGGTGTCCAGTAATAGCATATGCTAGGTAAAAGACTCAAGAGTGAATGCTCAGTTTACGTTCTCTTCAAGGTTTGTCACTCAAATGATTTCATTGATTTTCCTCTATAATCACAGAGACAAAGTTAATATACTCTATTTTTCACTTTAAGTATTCCAAATACAAATCTAAATTTAAAAATAAAAATTCATCTAAATAAAATTCTATTAAAAAAAAAAAAACAACTTTTTTTTCATTCAAGAAAAATTCAAAGTAACTAACAAACAGGAGGAAACTACAAAAATGCAAGTGAAGATGGTCACAAAAGCATGTTTCACTGTCAGGTTTGGGGGTTTATTCTCTACACATCAATTGAGCAACGGTGAATTCACAGAGATATTATCTGCCTGTGTGAGGCTTTTATTATGAAACACATTACGCTCTTCAGTCTCCTACAAATTTATCCACGAATTTTATCAGGATTTCTTAAGCACTAAACTTAAAACAAATCATTATTATTGACCCAAAGTAGAGGACTGGACCCATTATATGACACAGCAGTGGTCCATGAAGGGCAGAAATGCATCTGTTGATGCAAAGTCACCTCTATGGCGACTTTCATCTGAAGAACCTGAGGTAGATTCCAACATCTTTACAAACAAGGTCAATATTATGAACTTTACTTGCAAATGACGAAACAGATACAAATGGCTCCTGACAACAACAATGTAAAGAGTGTCTACGCCCTAACAGCCTGTCTAATAAAAGGCTTCAATGTTTACCCATCTTCATATAAAAAAAGCACTTCTAAAAGTATGAAAAACCCAGAAAACAGGCCGAGTCAGACTCTAAGCAGAAATAGAAATTTGGACATTTACTTAGGATTGTCAAGAGTTATAGAGAAAAAAAATATGCCAAACTATGACAGATCCAGAGCAGGGCTTTAAGTGTCAAGACAGCTGGTTTGATACCCAAATAGTTATCACAATTCTCAGCTTTGGCAACTACTGCTTTTGGCTAGAACAGAGCTCATTTTCTTCAAAGCAGCCGGTATAGTGCCACATGTCAGATTTGTGACCAAAACAGTCTGGGTATCACACCCATGTTTTAGCTGATGGCCAGCAGTGCTTGCACAGTGTCAGGGCCTTTTCTTCTCCTCATACTGCCCCACCAGCGAGGGTCTGGGGGCACATGAAAAGCTGGGAGGGGACACAGCCAGGACAGCAGACCCCAGCTGACCTGAGAGATACCCCATACCATGACATCACACTTAGCAATACAAGCTGGGGGAAAACAGAAAGGGGATGGGGATGTTTGGAGTTACAGCATTTGTCTTCCCGAGTAACCATGATGTTAGACAAAGACCTACTTCTTCCAGGAAAACAGTTAAACACCTGCCAGCTGATGGGAGATGTGAAATAATTCTCTGCTTTACTTTGCTTTACCTGTTAAACTGTCTTTATTTCTTTATTTCCCCACCCCACACTCTCATCCTTCCAAATCCCTTCTTCATCCCACTGTAGAGGCAGCAGCTATGTGGTGCTCAGCTGCCTAACAGCACTAAACTACAAAGCAGCCTTTATGTAAAGCTGAGCTCTATAGCATGTGGCTTCTGGCCCTAGCATTGCCCATAAAACGTGTACATCATCTACAGATAGCAGAAGCACATGAGCAATGTACTTTTCACAGGTTTTGGTGAAGATGATAATTTTTGTCATATTCAGCAGAACTTAAAGTGGCATCTGGGTTAAAAGAATTCTTCCTCTGAAGAGGTGAATGTCATCTACATACACAGTCTTTTCTTATAAAAAACAATGTGCATAACTTCTATGGATTAATGTGAATTCAAGACTTTAAACATCTCCATATTGAACTGAGAGCTACATAGATCAAATGCCACTTTTCAAACAAGTGTCTGACTCTCCAAAGATATTTCAGAATCTCTTTATGACTTGTGAGCAACTATCACTATCTGGCTACCAGAGCATAAACCACAAAGCAGCACAGTTTTTATGATGTACCCAAGTATCCACTTACAGTCAAGGAGACAAAGACACTTATAAATAAGGACAATATTAAAACTCACAGGATCTCTAAAAGACACCCTTCAACCTCAGCAAGCTCTGAAGATCAGGTTCTAAACCAGATCTCTGAATAAAACAAATGGTTAACAAGAAAGCTAAAAGCACAGCACTCTCATTTGCTACCATACTAAGCATCATACCAAAAGCCCATCTCAGGTGAATCGAATGTTCAGAGTACATTCCAGATGCAATGGATCAAATGCATCAAACCATGTCAGAACAATTAAAAGCAGAGTTTAGAAATAAAAGGAAGTAATTAATTCAATGGGTTCTTTCAAGATATAAAAAGAAGCAAACCTCTCCCACAAATTAAACAAGAAACCCTTAGAGCAAGACGCATCTGAGATGAAAAAACTGTATTAAAATATCTATGAAACAAGCAGTAGCCAATTAAGCCTACCTTACAAACAGAAAAGAAAACAGGAAGAATGTGCATCAAAATGTGCACAAAGGTCTTGAGGCAAAATGAACCCCAAAATAAAATGCTATCAGAACAGAGGTGAAATCACAATTAAATGGCTTATGCTATCTCTATTTTTTCATGGAAAAAAAAAAAATCTAAGATTGCTTTTGGGGTTTGTCACAAGGCATTTATTGAGTAAGAACTGGCAGTTCTGAAACTTTTCTTCTATTCCATCTACCTACCACGTAAAGGGATGTGCTGGTCCTTGGCCCTAGACTTGCAGCACACAGATCTTCACTCTGGCAGTTACAGCAGAACCTGAGGCATCATAAGCTTTTACAGCTTTGGAACAGCCCCTCTTCACAAAATATATGAAGCCTTTGTCTTGCCTTTTGTTTTTTTCTTTGTCTCAGGCTACTCTCAACTCCAAAGTTGATTTATTTAGTACCATAAGATAGGTGCAATTGTGAGAAGAACAAGGCTTTCGTCTTTCTGCACTAATACAAAAGAGAAATTTAAAATTCAGGTAGCCACAAGAAACCTTTCTACTAAACAGCTTCTTCCCCCTTCGAAAACACATCTGCTGAGAAGCTAATTGCTTTACAGGGTATCTTGTCACAGGATCATCTCATCAAGGGGTTCATGTCATCACTGGAGGATTTGTATGTATCATAAAATAACCTCATCCATATTCCAGAGCCAATTTGCTGCAGTGACAGAAGGCAACTGCAGGCTACAGATTGCAGGCATTGCCTTGGCAGCCACACTCGTGCCAGGGCCGTGCCCCTGGTGTTGCCTCAGCACTGTGCAAAGGCACTCGGCACTCCCTGGAGCTGCCACTCCTCCTCCCCATTAACCACCATCTCTGCAACACTAATTCCACGGCTTCATTCCCTGGTTCCTCAGTTCTTCCTGCAGGTTCATCTGATAACCCACATCTTCCTTTTCCCATGATATTTTCCAAATGTCCAGTTTAGTCTTGGTTGTTTGAAAGATAACATTACAGTCTCTCCACAAATAACTAATTGGCCATGACTGGAGAGGTGTATGAAATAGTAAACATAGAACAAACCATTATATTGGTTCTAAAATTAAATTTAGATAGAAACTGCCAGCAGACAGGCAGAAAAGCACTCTGCAGGGACAGCACATTTCCCACAACATCTGACACACTGGGGAGGTGAAAGAATGGTTCTGCTCAAATCAGTGAGAGTTCTCATTGCCGACTGCACCCGGTTGTCCCCCAGGGATACTGCATGGCACATCTTTCAGACAAGTTTAAGGTAAGCAGCTGGTGTGACAGAGAAAAATTCAGCTTGGGCTGAAAAAGTCCAAGTTGCCTTAGTTGGCACAGTGGTAGTTATTAGCTATTTGCTTTCACTGCTTTCACTATTGATGTGCTGAGGAGGATGCCACTGAAACTGCAGCCCAATTAAGTAATGCAGTTTCCACCAATTCTTTCATTTACTGCCTGGTCTCAGATACAAGTTATAGGACTGGCAATTGCATGTTACCTTACTCCTGTGCCAAGGCTCAAACTACTATCTTCCTCCTTACTGCTTTTTCGATGTATCATTCCATTGGTAATACAGATCACAACAAGGATGCTTCACATCATTAAAATATTTAAAGTGGAAGCAGATGCTAATACCTGATTTTTTTTTTTCCCATTAAAAAAACCCACACCACCAAAAAAGCTACACCAACCAGCTCACTAAACACTCATCCTTAACTGAGTATTCCTCAACTCACAGAAAAACCTCACCTTCTGAAGCATGAGACTAGACCACCTTTGCCATTTCCTCAACTGGCACATTTGCCAAGCAGCTCACTCCCACAGCACTGAACCAGGAACTCTGTTGTCCCCACGCTCAGAACTGAGTCTACCTGACCCCCCTATGTACTGAGGACCATCCAAAGACCACAGAGGCTGGCTGGTCCTGTTCACACAGCACGGCTGCAGTAAGACCTGTGCCACTGCCTGACACCCCAGAGCCCCACTCAGTGCTTCCAAGCTTGACACCTTCCACCTCTGAGCATCCCATATGCCTCCAGCTCCACACACCCAAGGAAAAAATGTGACTGATCCTGCACCACTGCTGTCAGTTTTCTGTTGCCAAATCACGAAATGAGAACTGTCAGATTTTGGGGTATTAAGAAATGCAATTAAGCAGTCTCTACCTCCCTGCAGCCAACTTGAGGATTTTGTAACAACCGGATTCCTAAAATAATCACTTTCTGGGTAACTGCACTAAATTGCCAAAGAAAAACACCTCAACTATTAAACCACTTCATAAAAGTCTGGGCTGGTTTCACAGATCTCAGCAGTCTCACCCATTTGCTCAATCGTCTTCTCAAGCCCCACGACACTCAGGAGGTTTCAGATCTTTTGGAAAGGCTCTGTACTATTTGTTGCATGAACACTCAGGTCTCAAGTCTGCTGTTGAATAGTTCAGACAGGTTCTCACCTGCTCTTCGACAAAGATCTAATGTTTTTAGAAAAGTATTTAACTCAAATAATGCTATAATTTTCTCAATTCAGCTCCAGTATTATCCTGTATGACTTGTAGCTCTAAATTCTAGTATTAAGCTAAGCACTTCAAATGGAAGAGTTCATTTATTTCTTAGACCTCAGTTAATCTGCCTGGCTGGAGCAAGATAATTGTTTTTACAATCTGAAAGGAAAAATCTCAAAACATTTGCATGATCTGGTTGACTCTTAAATTACTATGATCACCTCTCTGTCCATATGACTCTCACACCAACAAATTTAAAGAAAATAGAGCCAAGTAACAGGAGACTTCTGAAAAAAATTCACAGAAAAATACCCAGATACATTTCAAACTATGCAAGCTAAATTTTTCAGAGACTGCTCTTGTAACTAACCACACCAATTTAAGGATTTATTGCTTTTAACATTAAAAAAGTCTACATGTATATTGGACCAATATACAAATACTTGAGAATTTGATAATACACCTAGTCACAAACTTTTGGAAATTACTAAACCATTTGAGGCTTGCCAGTCTTGATTTAAGATCATTCCTTGTACCATTATCCATCCTCTTTCTCTGACACACCCAGAGCATAAAAATACAAGGAATGCAAGATGCCAATGGTAAAGCATAACACAACACTCCTGTCCTGTTGAAGCCATCAACCTGTCTACCAACACTTACAATTCACCAGGAAGCACCAGAAGTCCCCAGTTCTGACTGGGGGGCAGGGGCGGAACAAAACCATTACCGAGTCTATATTCAACAGTATTTGGGCTTTGCAGGTATCAAGCTCTGGCTCCATGGGTCCCTAAAACTCTGCCCCAAGCTCCTATGGAAGAGACCCTTAAACTCCTGGAGATCAGCAGCACCTGGATCAGTTCCCGAAAGGAGCCAAAAGCAGATGCAGATTCCATGCTGAGCAGGAGCTATGTCAGGCCTCTCTGCTGAAGCCAGTACCCAGATAACTGTACAAGTGATTTCTGCCTCCTAGGGGTGGTCAAAGGGTCTAAGACAGGCAGGCATAGAGATGGATTGTTACCAATTTTTTCTCTAGAACTTTTTCAGCACTTTCATAAATACTTATGCATTCTCACAATTCTCTCAATGAAGTATACAAATTATTTTTGTGGGGGATAAAAAAAAAATTTACATCATAATTGGGGACTGGATTAAATCATATCATTCAGTGTTTGGTCACACCCATACTACCATTCTGCTGATGCATTAGCTATTCAGTGAAAAACCCTGGCTATTTAAAAGCTTCTTTAAAAAGAAAATAATGCTGACTGTATCCTCAACATTTCCTTGCAGTTAACTATAGTAACTGTAATGATAGAGACTGATGGCAGCTGATGTGGCATGCCAGCTGGATGTCTCTCTCATGCTAAACACTTGAGATCTTTCTGACAAACAAAAGGGAAAACTAGTAGGTGAAAATTAACTTCCAGTCCGCAATACCACAGATCTGATGTTGGGTGCACCCACAATGCATAATTACACCACTCTACCGAAGTAACCATTTCTCTGACAGCTTCTACTACAGAGAAGTAGAAGAGAGACTTGGAGACCAGAGAAGCAATCTGGGTCACAAACTCATATTTCAAATAGTGAGACTAAATTACCTAGCTGCATAGCACTGACACCACACCCTCTTCCCTCTCAAGAGAAAGTGTTTTACAGTAACTAAATCAGCAAATCCCTCTTTCAAATACATCCCTTAACCTTCTTGAAATTTATTACACTTTAATAAAAGTCATAGAACTTTGTTTAGATCAGTTGAAAACCCCAGGTTGGCAGCCAGAATATCTTATTTTTAAGAACTCAGAGGTCTTGGATTCCCGCATTTGGAGGATGTCACTTTATTTATTTATTTTTCCAATTAAAAAGTTCTACTGCTCATGCATTTTTTATTCCCTAATGCACTGTTCTAACATAAAAGAAGCAGACAAGATGTTTTTTTCAGTTGGATACTACTTCCAAGCCTGCTCCAGTTTTATAATCTATGCTCTTATGCTCTTACCAACCCCCTCCATCAAACAGTTAAGAGTATCCATCAAAATCACAGGCTTTATTCACAGCAAAAGGCACTCCAGCACAGATTTTCAGTGGAAGAACATTAATTTTTTCATCAAAGCACCTTTCTCTCCCTTCTATGCCCACAGAGTTCAAGTAAAGGAACATGGATACTGTCTGAATAGGTGAGTACCTTTGTAGCAATATGGCTGAGGATAAGTAAAACAATATTTAAAAAAAAATATTAAAAACACACAAAACACCTTTCAGGCTTACCCCTCCAGATTAATCAGCTACTCTGAGATCAACTTGGAATTTCTATTTTGCAAATAAATTGTCAATAAATACATTTTGATACAGTACCTGCCATCTCCTAAATCGTAGGCTCCATTCTATTCCCTCACTCTTCTCTACACTATTACAACACAACATATTTCTGTGCTGTTACTGTCATAGGGGACACACATCCCAGTGGACAGCAAGGTGCCACGGGAAACAATACAGACTCCACAACTGAGACTAATTCCCAGAGAAGTCTAACATCAGATCTTGTAGGAATTGACAGCCTCTTGAGGCTGCAAATCTCCCAAGAGGACAGGTATGAACAAAGGTCCAATATGGGAAAAAGCACCGCAGAGTTAATTTGATCATACATACAAATACATAAATATCTATTAGTACTTTTAAATATCATAATACATAAACATACATAAAGATCTGTTAGTACTGGTTATTTAAGGACAATGATGCAGTTGCTCTAGCTGAATCTAAACATTCACCAGAAAATCTCTGACAAAACCTTTTTACCTAAAGCAGGGTGGCACAGATCCTACCAAAAGCAGGCAAGTTAATATCCAAGTTACTTTGAGCACAGGTTTTGCTTGGGCATCAGTAAGTAGTACATTTATAATTAATGCCATCTTTTCATTTCTCTAAGGTTTCAGAACTTTACTAGAATGTTAAAAGCATGTTAGCAAGTGCACCCATTGCTTCTTATGTCAGTTTTCTGAGATACATTTCTCGCTAGAGGTTACTGTTTAGGTCCAGCATGAAAGCTCTTCAAGTAAGTGAGGAGAGTCCAGTGACATTCAACAGGTTTCCAGTCTGGACTTTAAGGTATCTTTTTTCTCTCCCATGAAGATGGGCTGAGAAATTTGAGGCTGTTCAGCCTTGAGAAGGCTCCTCGCTCAGATGACCTTCTAGCACCTTCCAGTAGCTAAAGAGGCCGCAAGAGAGCTGGAGAAGGACTTTGGACAAGGAAACAAAATGACAGGACAAGGGAAAATAGCTTCAAATCAAAGTTGGGTGGGTTCAGATTAGATAATAGGAAGAAACTTCACTGTGAGGATGGTGAGGCCCTGGCACAGGTTGCACAGAGTAGCTGTGGATGCCCCATTCCTGGAAGTGTCCAAGGCCAGGTTGGACAGGGCTTGGAGCAACCTGGTGTAGTGGAAGGTGTCCCTGCCCATGACAGTGGATTGGAACAAGATCAATTTAAAGTCCCTACCAACCCAAATCGTTCTATGATTCCTGAGTTAACAGCTCCAAGTTCTAACATCAAACTCAGCTACATTTCCCACTCCTTGTTCTTGAAGGAGCACTAAAAGGAGCCAGTAAGATGCAGCAGGACGTGTACCTGGACAAATAAACTTCCTTTGATACATGCGCTTTCCCCTTCACGTGACATCTCATTAGAACAGAGACTATTGCACTGTTTTAAAGGTTATGTTTTAAAGCACTACAGGTCTTTGCTAGTTTCCAAGTACTTTTCCCTAGCCTACCCAGGTCTGAAAAACAAAGTTGACTTTGAACTGAATCCAAAAGATAATAAAGTACAAACGTCAAAGCAATTTTACAAATCAGAGTAATGTGGGTGATAGGGCTGGGAAGAGAAAAAGTAGATTTGACTATCTGTTTACAAATTAAAAGCTTCTTCTCCAATGCTTTCTGATCAACTGCAGTTCTTGGAGGCCAGAGACCAGCTTTGGGTATCACGGTATGAATTCTGTAGCAATACTAGGTTGTGACTGGATATTTTTCCAATGCAAACACTTGCAATGCACTCTCAGGTACAGTTTAATTTTAGTAACATTGCATTCACAAATCAATCACTCACAATAGCCTTCAAAACATATAATACATTACCACACCCCTAAACAAAAGAAGTAATGCATTTATGCAAATTGAGACATGTCTGTAAGGAAAAGATGTAGCAAAGCCCTAAAGAAATACAGTAGAAATTCAAGGCATTAATTTTGGCAGTCAATTTATTTTCTTTTCCCTTTTTGTTTTGCTGGCAAAAACAGTAAATAAAAAGCTGAGAACTTCTTTAACTAGATAGGTACACAGGAAGCTGAATTCTTGTTCTGATGACACCAAACCTCTGCAGGAGGTGGGACAGGTGAATATAGTGCATTCATATCCTGCTTCCTCTTGTTCATTCAAGTCTGCAGAAACACCACTTCTCATTGGGCATCCTGAACTCTGCTAAGAGCCAGACACCGCAGCAGCCTAGAATAGTGACATTTACACGTTAAGTCCACACCTCTACTCTCTGGACTCTATTCACACTTTCAGCTGCAGCTTTCTTAATGTAAAGAGTAAAATGTGACTTCCTGATCAGTATACAGAGATGTTAACCCAGTTGAATGTTGTTACCATAAGGTGCCTTCTTCATTAAATACCTTATGTCCAATGTTGTTGTGACAGCCTTGTTAAATGCCACCTTGCCTTGTATATTGCCTCTGCTGCTCCCGCCATCCCCTAATGGCAACCAATGACATTGCCCAGTATGTAGATGAGCAAATTCCCGTGGGGGTTAGCACCGAGAGAAAGTGGAATTAACATCTAAAGACCCCTAGAATCAGCGAGCCATGGCAGAAAATGGACTCCAAACTACGTCGAGGGGCAAGGGAGAACGTTGAGCCACTTACTGATGTCCCGGGCTACATCACCATAACTATGCAACACTAGCTATGCATGAACAGCCTAGGTTTTCAAGGGGCCAGTGTCTTCCCGGGGACTCGCGTGAGCACGGAAGCCTCAGCTCTGCCATGCAGCAGAGCTAAACATCTCTTCCTCTGTGTCATCAGTCGGGAGCAGCGGTAGTGTGTGCAGTCCCTCGCCACCCTCCCATCTACAGCTGACCTCAATAAAGGCATTAAAAAGGAGCTGGTCTTCTTGCCCATTCTTTTCACATAACACTAATATGAAGAAGGTGTAGGGCTTTCAGCAGTGTTCAGAGGTACTGCTCATTTACTTGCTCTTCATTTTCACAGCTTCGACGTTTATTGCACTGTCATAAGAAAATGCCAAGATGAACAAGACGTTGACTCATTTTCTGAGTGCAAAGATATAAAGGGTTAAGATATAATCAAACTAACACAAAAATTCACTGAATTCTCTAATTAACTGAACAGTGATGCCACAGCTGACGAAGGAACTTAGAGACTTCCCCATCTCTTTTCCCCCTCTCATTTAAACTTTTACTATGATCTGTCCTCAAGTAATGCTTTCAGAACTATTTCCATTACTCTTCCAAAGAAGTTATCATGTAACACCACAATACACAGCCAAATAGAGACATCTAAGTACAGATTTATGCTGGAAGCAACCATAGGACATACCACCTTAAGGGACATGGTTAGATGGATCAGCCCTGTTTAGAACTACCTGACAGATTGCTGGACATATTTGTCACTTTATATGACAGCACATATCATTCCATAATTGTATTTATCTATTTCTGCCTTTTACTGTAAAGAAAATCAGGTCACAACCATGACTCTGTGCAGTTCTCCTGTCCCTGGATAGAATTCTGCACCAGGCAGTCATTTTGTGTTGTCTTCATTTTACATTCTGTGCAAGAAAGCAGCCAGCTAAACAATCAGCTAAAAAGGGTCTTCCCAAAACACATTTGCTGTTCACAAAAAAAAAAAAAAAATCAAAGTAGATAACAAAGAACTTGTCCCAAAACCCAGTATGTCAAATAAACAAAGAAAAAGCTTTCTGTTGAAAGCAAAGAAATAGAAAAACAGATAAATTATGGGAACATAAATTAAATGACTGAAATGAGAATCTTTGCAAACTGTAGATTTCATGCCTCAATGAAATTAAAATTACTCTCAGCATTTAATTGCTTCTAAGGTTCAAATAAGGTCCAATAAACAACATTCCTTCAGATTAGATTTTTCAGTAGTTAATGGAGTTGCAGAAAATGGCTGTACCATTCATCTCAAAACAGTATCTCAATTACTTGGGTCAAAATTAAAAATTTTTCAAATGTTCCAAAAACTGCATACTCCTATAATATTCATCTAAGTTTATTCTGCCTGTCTAAACAAAATGAAGACAAAAAAATCTGCTATAATCACCCAATCCATGTAAGTGCCACAATACCAAAATGCATATGCTGATCCTCTCACTGAACACGAAGGATTTTTTTTTATTCATTTTGGTGCAATAAGGTACAAAAGTAATGGTTTGTTTTCCTCATTCATAAAGCCTATTATGAAAGTCCCAATCTCAAGCTCTCTGACTTTCCTCATCAGCCACTAAATCTGAAGTCTACAATACATTGTGAGATCAAGTCACAGGGCAAGAGAGAGTCTAGGTTTGCTGTTTTTCATTCCCTGAAATCCTGGCAATATGCCATCTCACAGCCTTCACAACTTCTAATGGAAAAGACAGAATGTCCTTCAGAAAATAAAAAACATTGGTGCCAGTCATGCAAAAAGAAGCTTCCAGGTCTCTCAGAAGTTTCCAAATGGGGCAGCACGTGGAAAAATCAGTAAAAGCTACATTGTCTGATTATGTAAAATAAAATTAAAGTGTCTCTGATGAATCTATTTATTCTTCAAGTTCTCAGGTATGCCAAGTGAAGCAGTTCACAACAGAACAGACTGCACATCCATCCATCACACTTAAATGCAATCACTGGCAAGCATAACATCAGCTACTGCTTAAACTACAGAGATGCATTTAATACTCCCCCATCAGCAATCAACCTTTTCTGCATTTGTTCATAATCACAATGAATTGTTCCATTTTAATACTTTGTTTTCCTTTTGTTATCCCATGGCAGTTTAGTGTGCTTCTTGAATGAGGAATGAGGAGAAAAAAAAATAAATCTTTTCAAATTATATTCCTGTAATTAGAGATTATTTTTTAAATAAATACAAATTGCAGAACATAGTTGCTTACCTGTTGCAGTCCACATGGAGCAGAAGATGGGATGCACTAAGTGACACAGCAATCTTATGCCACTGTCCATCTGCCAGGCGGTATGGGAACACCTCTGTTCTTGTCTTCCCGTTAAACCTGTAGTGATACCTGATCTCATCCCGCAGGCCACTGCTCTCCAGTTCAAAATAGCTGCATTGAAAACATGAAGAATCAGTTTCACTCTGAGATATCATCATTGTCACTTTCTTCTTAAGTGATAAGATTTCTTTAAGCAAACATCACAATCTAAAGAAGTTACTCAGCATGGATTAGCTACTAATTAGTTTTTTTAAAAGAAGAGACAAGGCTATACAATTCAGAGCAGTACAAAACCAGAAATACTAATTACATGAAAACAGCTCAAAGTACCACTTGTTAGCCCAGGAAACTGGAGTCTTCTTTTCAACCATAGAAAAATACAAAAAAACAAGCTTTATTTTTTATACCAAAATATTTTGTATGACTGCAGGCTTTGTAAGAAATTGAAAAGTAAAGAATGGTGTATATATATATCATTACCACAAATAAAAAGCCATTAAGGTAAGAAACCACCAGGTAATCATTAAATTTGTATTTACTACTTGCACACCCAGTTAAAAAACCACAACTGTTTATTTTTAGGACTCCCCTACATGCAATTGTGCTTAACTCATTTTCTGACTTCAATTGTTACTGCCATGATTGTTCAGCTTTACAAGGAAAGGACAAAACCTCCCAGCTGGATTAGGTGTCTCCACATCTGGCATAAACTATGCAACAATCACAATCTTCATACAGCTGTCAGACTCACAGGAGAGCTAACAAAGTGTGGTTATTAACTGGCCTCACAGGGGTGGGGGGGGAGCCAGTTCTTTCTCTAGGATGAATTTAGCTCTTCCAGGGCACACTGACAGTATACATAGTGAAATCTTCTCTTAGACCTCACCAAGTATTTGCATCATACCAAATCTTTTTCCTGCTAAAATGAAGCTGTGTATATAGAAACAGGTGATACAGACGTCCCTTTATAGTAGAAAGAGCTCTACAAGAAAGTGAAGATGTTAGATTGTCCAGACAGTTTTTTCCCATCTACCTCCACAATGTTATGTTTTTCCCTACCGGCCAACACAGATTTAATATGGCATTTGAGAGATAGGTGCTGATTTGGGGTAGGGTGGGAAAAATTACAGTAATGAAATCTACTTCCCAAACATAAATGCAACACACACCAATAAATATTGGAGCATCAATTTTCATTTTCCCATAAGCCTTTTACATCGCTTGGCAGTACATGGGCCCTAACAGCCTGTGTGCACAGCCAATGGGGGTGTGTACTTCTTCAAGATTACATCTTCCCAATGAAGCTGAGGGTTTCCAACATAACTGGAAAGCAGAGTTCCTTGGGAGGAAACTTAGGTGATAAAACACTAGCTGGAAATATGTGTAAGACAACACAAGCCCTCCTCCATCCTGCTAGTGCCTTGTCATCATATTTTTCATGCAACATAAAAGCATTACTAGATCGCATGAATCAAAGACTCAAGCAACAAAGTGAAAAACACAAGGAGGAAAAGGTAAAACCAACACTGAATAAAAACACAGCCGGCATAGGTACAAACAAATTACATACAGTACAGAGTGGGAAAAAAAAAACAGGCTGTGTGAAGGAACTAGCACAAGGAGAGCAGAGAAAGAGGGGTTTTCTAAAAAGTAGAGCAGAACGTTTAACTACAGCCAACACCCATTAAAATACCTAAATTAGATTCACATGAAATCTGGAGAAGATTTATTATTTCAATGCTCAGTAACAATATAGTCAATATCCAGAGGATAATCCTGATGGAGATTCCAAGCCAGAAGAGCACTAGGACAAGTACTGTCAGTGATGTCATAATTAATCATTTTATAATTTCCATCTGCTGTCACAGCACAAAAGGAAGTGAGACAGAAAACTAAAAAAAAAAAAAAAATGAGGGAGAAGTACATAACATTCTAGTATCTCACACATAAAGTATTTGTGCCTATATACATATAGAGACATATGGTTGATCACAGAGGCTTAAGGGCCCAAAACAAGACAATCTACTGTTGCAGGAAGCAAATTGCTTCCTGAGGTCATTCTTCATAATCTCCAGTAGCCACAGAGCTGATCACTCACTACACAATGATTTCTTTGTTAATGTAAAGGCAACAGTACAGCCCTGGAAAGGTCAGTCAGATACTTCATTTAATCACATCTGTGCTCTATTATTTGTCCAGCATAGGGAATTGCAAAGCTTCTCACTTGACAAGCTTTAGTGTCAATAGTTACCTCAGGACTGAGAACAGCTTGTTGCTTAAGGATCAATCTTGTTGTCAATCTCCTGACTAATTTATATAGTACAGAACAGATTACTTAAAATTTCATGAAATAGCTAGTGCTAACATTTTTATATTTGTGCACCTAATGCACTAAGTGCCACAGGACTGTATTAAACACCATGTTTTACCACTTCAGTGGCAGGAAAAGCAGGGTGACAGCAGACAAATTCTGCACCTATTCTTCACCACCCTTCGACAAGTGCAAATCACAGTTACACTCAGAGAAATATCAGTGAACAACAGACAACAAAATCACAACAGCAGAAACTAGCTGGGTTACCCAAATAAATATCTCTCTCTCTCTCTCGTATTTAAAAAAACAAAAGATAACATAAACCAACACTCTTGCATTGACTTTATTTTTTTTAAGATGCAGAAATTCACACTGAAACATTGATTACACAAACACCTCATGATGTTCTCAGTCCAGAAATTGTCTTTTCTCTACCAGAATATAAGTCACATGCAAACAGCTTTCTCAGTAGCAAACATCTTTTCTTTCCTCCTTCCACTAGACTCTGGGGGAAAGAAGCCTCTTCCAAAGCAATGACAAAATGACCATTCACTCTTGGAAGTAAGTGCACTTGTTCTGTTTCAGAGTTCTAATCTCCTGATTGGGGAATGGAAGACAAATGAGGGGAACAACAAACTCAGGCAAGTAATCATCAACCAGTGAGAAAATAATTGGTACAGCCAAAGGAAATAAATGGATTTTTTTTTTAATTGCTATCTCATCTTCAATTTCAAATGCCATTGTGCAAAACAACAGGTAACAATGAGGAGGGGGGAAATTAATAGAAGCTACCATACAAGAGACAGGAAAATGAACTGATCTCTAACAGGTGTTTTGGAGGTACTTTCCAGTATTTTGTCAGGAAATAAAAGAAAACAGTACTAGAATGAATCAGGGTTCCTGAAAAGACCTGCAACATCTGAATATATGCATCATGAACTTTCAATGCTGCCATGAAATCCATACCAAAAGCCCAAGAGGTATTCCAGAGTATTGTGACAATTTCTGATTCTGCATCAAATCTGCATGAAGCCTGTGTCAGCCTGCCCTACAGTTAGGGCCCTGCTATCCTCCCCTCCAGACCTTCTTCAAGGAAGAAAGATGTGAGACAGTAATCTCATCCACTTCTTAGCATGAGTGATGGTTTCTTGTTTTATTTATTATTTCTCAGCAATAATTTATACTTCCATATATTTTAAGTAAGGCATAATCAGAAGTTAACATGTATTTTGACAGATGAAGTTCTCACAACACATGCATTAACAAAGACTGTTTTTATGGAACAGCAACGCAATTTGACTGCTGAAATTCTCCCATTAATAGAATTTTTCCTATTTGCTAAGCATATAAATTACTGCTGGCTTCTTTCATACAATAATAGAATTCAAATGCTCTTTATAGGTCTATCTGCAGTCTCTCATTCAAATCCCAATATACAAGAGAAAAACACTGCTAAATTCAGACTGATTTTATGCATATAAAAAAAAGTTGGGATATTTTAAGGTCATCCAATATGCTTTCCAGAAGGACAGTATTATTCCACAATTTATTCAAGATACTTTACAATTCGTTCTGACAGTTTTTGCAACCCCTATGTACCTCACACAAAAATATTGTTTGGAGAGGATAAAGCTTGACAAAATTATGTTTAATGACTGTTTTTTCTTCCCCCTTTCTTTTAGTCACCACCACAGTGACTAAACCATACATTTGGCTGATCATTACACTTCCAGATCAGGAGAGAAAGGTTTCTAAAAGTATACTTTCAGTTGGAAACATTTGCTGTGGATGTAATTACCAAAAAAAAAATGGAAAAGTCACTATCAACATTATATAAGAACATGTACAACACCTGAAGCAGAAAAGGCAAAATATTTCTGTAAGGTGACTTGTCTTAATTCATCATCTGCATTAAAGAAACATATCCACCTATTCATCATCTCAACCCACAGAAGTGATCTTATCCTGTGGCAAACACCACAAAGTTTCATTCAAAGACCTTATTGCTGTTAGATTATGTAAGTGGCCAAAGGAAGGACAGCTCACAGACTATGGATCCAAGAAGACAGGGCCTCAAGAAGAATTGTGGGATTGGTTTCCTCCAAAACATCATTAGGGTACACAGCACTTTATTTCCTGATCTTCACTAACTGAGTAACTATGACCAAACACTAAAATATCCCACAATGCAGACAGCAGCACAATTGGATAAGCAGATTAAATGCTCCTGTAAGAGCTTTAGGAACTAAAGCAGAACTACTTTTTGCATTCAATTCTGGCAACCTTCCTCTTTATCGCATTCAAACATAAATAAAGCAGAGCTATCATTCTGACTTTACAACTTCCGTCATCCTTGATCAAGTGCCAAATGAAGCCCCACAGCCTCTTTCAAGAAGCAGCACCAGCACTGATAGCAGATGCTCTTGGAGCTACTGAACAGATGTCCCAGGGCAAAGCAGCAGGCACAGATGGCATCCCTGCAAATATGTACAAACTTGGGGTTGCCATCTAGTCAAAACATTGGGCATCTGCTTAACATTATATGGGAGAAGGTCACAAAACCACAGGAGTTCAAGGATGGAAGCCCCATTCACCTTGTACATGCAAGGCCATGTCAAGCCTCCCAAATGCTGGGGGAAAAAAACTGCCATAAAAATTAGACTGTTACTGCATATAAACTTCTGGAAAATATTTGAGTCTGGCCAAGGCACAATTTTTAATTTTTTTTAATAACAGTGAAAATTCAGGAAAAGTCGAGAGATCAGTCAGCTATAAATTGTAAATTCAGCAAGCTTCTGAAAAAATCAGTCCATTTGGACTTGTTTGTGCACATAGCTTATTCATTTCACAATAGCACTGTGCTATTTCATGATAAAAATGGCTTCAGGCAAGACTGTGCTTTAACATCTTTGTAGAAACACTTCTTGATGTATTTAGAAACAGGCAAAAAATCTGCATCCATTATTACAGAGATGGCAGGATTTTCACTCTACAGGGATTCTGTGATGAATCACAGGCCATTACTCCCTTGGCCTTTTGCTCTTCCTTACCACCAAGTGAGTCTGTGTGCACAGTGGGACACTGTGTTGAATGTGCTGCCAAGTGGCTCAGCCTGGTCAGTGTCATGAAAAAAACTGAGATCTTGTTTTAACAGTCCTCAGTGCAAAGCAAATCAGGGCAGGAGCAGCTACTGGGCACTGTGCTGCAGAAGCTAGCAGGCATCTGCCCAAGGCACTGCCCCTGACAGTGATGAGCCATGGTGAGAAAAAGCAGTGCCTCTGAAAGAAAAGATACATCTCTTCAAACGGAAGGAAACACTTTGCAGTTGTCATCACAGCTCTGTGTGGATGCAAAACCAGAACAAGTTACAGCTGTCAAGGCAAATATTTCAGTAGCTTCCACAGGCACTGTTCTTGTACCCTAGCTACATAAAGTGACAGGGCAATCCCAAGCTCTGAGCATTAAGCATTGTGAAACATTGGATTTTGAAGAAATGCTCTTAACATGCTCAAGCACACAGATCTATTCCTCAACTCCATGTGCATACTGAGGAACACATTTTGTACAGTGAGAGTCTTGTGTGGTACAACTCTTACTGCCACAGTGGCCCTGGATAGTAAGACAGTGAAGTTTCCTTAACATCCATACTTTAAAACCACCCAAAGCTACCTTTTACATCTGGTTTAAATACAGACAGACCCAGAAGCTGCACAGAAAAACCATACATGGCAAATTGTTACTTATGCGGCATTAAAGACTCACTGCTGTGACAGAGACTACACACTGTTATCACCAAAGTCAGGCTGACATCAGGCAGCACAAAAGGTGTTGTGAATAGAAGCATTACCTGAGATAATGAAATTTGTTGCTAAAAATCAGATTAACTTTCTAGAAAGTGAAACACAAAAGCCGAATCCCATGTATTGCATCACTTACTCTATTCCTACTCTATTCCAAAAGTATTCCTTCTATGCAAGCAAATCCAATATAGCCAAAAACGTAATACTAAACACTTTCAAACCTCCCAAGTAAAAGCCTGAAAGTGCACCATCACTGTGCTACTGGCTACCTAAATAATATTCTTCCAAATGTTTATATCCTTTCATTTAGAACAAAAGGAAATAAATCCAGTCAATTACACTACTTTATTTTTCTGTTCAGACTACTCTGAGGACAACAGTAATTGTGTTCTACCAGCCTAGCTTGAAACATTTAACAATAAACACTCCCACACTGACACCTTCTATTAGTATTTATTTCTTAGGTATTAGAATATTTATTAACATTTTGTCTTTTGTTGTACCCATCTTATACATGGCAGTTGGGCATGCAAGCTGCAAGGCATAAAGCATTTTTGATGTGTTTGTGTACCTGCAACTAGGCAAAGGTCATCCTAATACAGATTTACTTTCCTCTTTGATTGTATAAAGAAAAAAGTAACCTCATGTAGTGGGTTTAGAACTGGCTTAAATCGCCAGTGCACCTACTAGAATTATTTACTCATTTCCTGCTGTGAGATATTAATTAGGAGGAGGGCAAAGCAGGCTCAAAACTTAAAAGGTATAAAGGAAACTTTATTAACAGAACCAAAAGAATAGTAAGAATCAGCATACAACCTTCAAAATGCTTCACCTCCCCTCCCCACAACCTCTTTTCTTTCCCACTGACAATGTAGAGACAAAACCTGGGATTTTGAATCAGTTACCAGCTCTACAATGGTCTTTCATCAGTTCTTGTAGGGAGAGGAGTTTCTCTCATCATGCCATGGACACTTCTCCTCAGAAACAGTTCTCTTGTGGCATCAATATCACAGCGAATCTACTGCCCAGGAAAGGAAAATTAATGTTCACAATGCGATAGTTCCTCCCATGCCTTGCAGCTTTCCCAAAGCTGCATTCACAGGCCATGTCAACTTATGGGGTACTATTTTAAAGATTAGCTGTTCTAGCATAAATAAAAACAAAAACGAAAGTTCTTTTATCTCTGGGAAGAGAGGTTTTTCTTTTATCCATGGGGCAAAGTTTCTCATCTCTCTCTGTTCAAGCTTATTATATTGTTCTTATTAGGTAACAGCTTTTCAGCATCTACATGCTCCAGCACGAGTGCCCTTTTCTCATGGGCTGTGGGTGAATGCTGTATCCCCCCACGCACTTTATGAATTACGGGGAAAAAATGAAGTCTGATATAGCAAAAAAAAAAAATCTTCACCACAGCCATACAAAGAGAATTTCAGCCCAAGACCAAGGTATCTCCTTAATCCCCTTAGTCCCTCCCTTTCTCACGCCCATCATTGCAGCAACAGCTCAGATCAGGGATCCCCAAATCTACAGTCTCTAAATGCCAGATTTTAATTAAACAAGAGGATAACACCTTTTTAAACTAATGAAGTCTGCCACCTGAGTAAAACTACAGTATTTGAAAACAAATTACCCTAATTGCAGTGTCCTTAGAAGAAAGGTTCTTCCCTCTAATCTCTCAAATTCAGCAGCTTTTCAGTGATTTCTTAAATTATGATAAATTCCACATGTTGCAAAACGTGGAATATGCCAAAATCATCTTAGGTCTGGACTGGTCAGTATTCTTTAGACACTTTTAGCTGGCTAATTCAGACTTTTCTAATCAGCAAAAAAAGATAATCAGTGTAACAATCACCATCCCTTAGTGAAGAGCATCCTAGAACTAATAAACTATATGTAGTAAATCAATATGTCCTTGTATGCCTATTTATACATTGCCGACTTGGCAAAAAATTTAAGGTCCATGTATTCCTTAGCTGAACTAATCTCCATTATAACATAAAAAAAATCACACCTAGAGGTCGAAAAGACACCTGCCTAGGTGAAGACTCTTCCCTCAAGCATGAACAAAATGTAGCTGAGATTACCCATATGGAAACTACTAACCAGTAGTAACAGAGGGGCTGTAATTGGAAAATTACCAACTCTAGACTTCTGTGTACAAATAACAGTGTGGGAAGTCCTGTTGGTCTGCTTGGTTTGTGTGAAACCACCAAGCACCGAGGCTTGCACAGATCTGAAATAAATAATCAATGTCTCTCTCAAGTGTGTAATTATTGATTTGTTGCACACTGGGTAACAGACAACAAATACATTTCTCCTACATTCTCAGAAAAAACAAACCAAACTATTCCTTTGCCCTCTCTCAAGGCCCAGTATATGTCTGCTCAATCCACATGCCCTTAGTCCCAGGCAGTCACCCTTCTCTGCTCCACTGCCTTCAGTTCTGGCAGCTTTCCACAGCATCACACAGACAGACAGACATCAGGGCAGGCACTGCCACCCCTTTCCCTTTCTGGAGACAATGCCTGGAGCAGAGTGCACACAAGCATCATTACAAAACTGCAAACAAAACCCAAAAAAACAGACACATCACCCAGACTACCATCAACCATGCAAATAAACATTAATGACATGTTGGAGACATCTAAATGTCTTATTAACCAGGGGAGTTAACATTCGAAAGAAGCAACCCAAATTCAGCAGACAGTTTTCAGACAGTAGCATTTAGTGTAAGTTTGAGACATTCTGTTTCTTTGCCTGTATCAGAGGGTCATAAAACAATCAAACAGAATAACTCAGCATGTTGGAGCAGACTCCTGGGGGACCCACACATCCTTCTCCTGGCTGACCATAACATTTCTGCAGTGTCCAAACTTGGGTTTAAAGAAATTCAAACTGTCAGCCATTCTCCTCCAATTCCCAGTGTGGTCCAATGAGTGTGTTTCAACAGCTGGTTAGGAGCAGCATATTAATGCTTCAGAGAGACAACAATTGTCAGCCTAGTGTACATAAAACACCTGCTCTCAGCAGGAAGCCACAGGATGGAAGGTAACTCCTCCATCAGTAACTCCTCTCTCACAATGCTTAAATCAGTGAAAGATTTATATAACAGATCTTCTTCATTTTACTCTTGCATACTTCAACCCCAAGAATAGAAGCAGGTTAGCACAATTCTATTTGCATTTGCATCTCTAAAGACTTTTGAGAAGGAAAAAACATGTAAATGCCTCACATATTTCACATCAACTTATTCAGAGGGGTGGAAGTAAGGCTCTATCTTTATATTCTCTTTACAGCTTTCCAGTTTAGCAATTCAACATATAAATATTCATAAAGATGTGCCCTTTACCCTAAAAGAAAAAGGTTAATGGATACATCTGCAGAGTTTTTCCTTCCCTTTCTGGATCCTGGGCATCTTGGAATCCAATATGCATATACCCATCTTGCTGAGAATAATCTAAAATATGGCAGGGAGTAAATCCAATTTTTCAGGTTTACTACTAGGGTCAGATGTCACTTGCAGAGGCTTCTTTTCGTCAGCTAGGTTTCAGTGAATAATTTAACTAGCTTATTACCCCTTTGTGTTTTTAATTAAACATATAATGGCCTGGTAGACTTACAGATATTATTTGTGAACATACAGCTCTCTATCTGCTCCTCAACAGCCTTAGGAGCCGTTCACGGTGTCACCTGGGGAGAAGTATCCAAAAATGGACTGGAATCCCATGCCTATTTTACCTCCCCACCCAAAACTGACCTGCAAGGAATAAAAGTCTCACCATGAGCCTGACACATTTATCAGAATCCCTCTGAATATTTATATTAACACAGCTTGCTGCTACATTGTGAAGGGGCAGATTTTCCACTCACTAAATCCATTTCACTATAGCACTACAATTAGCTTACAGGTTTCCAGATATTTGGTGTGGCATGAAGTTTCTGAAGGTCATATCCTAGACACAGGTTACAGGTATATTAAAAAAAAAAAAAAAAGGAAAAATTTAGAAAAAAAATTAAAGTTTTTAATGCTTCTTGTAAGAAAATCTCCAAAACAATCATCTTATGACTCAGTCCCTTGTTTTATCATGGTAAAATCTCCCATTATGAAACACTCTTCAGAAAGAATGACATATGAATACCTGACCATCCTTGACACATTTCTCCAGATACTGATCTTGGCCAGTGGTGTAGAACAACCATCAACATATCTCATTAAACATGTGAAAGGTAATGCTGATTAGACTCCATCTAATTTACGTTCTTGGGCTCTGGACCATGCAAGGCCAGAGCAGGTAAGAGCAGCCAAACAGCTTCAGGTAAAACTGTATTAAATCACTATTGAAATGAGGAATTCATTGTGGGTGGCATTTTAAATATCTTGATGGCCTTTTCTAAGTATTTTGCTAGTCTAAAGAGTCAAAGGTTGTAAGCAAAATAGCTCACAGAGGTCATCTAGGAAGAATTGGCTAGCATAACTCACTGATCAAGAAAACAGTCTCTGCTCTCTGCATCCCCAAGTAACATGTCTGTCCATCCTATATTATTTTTTATTAAATAATTTAGGAGGGAAAATATAATCTTGTCATGGGGTGACTTTACCTTTAAGATAGCTTTGGGAGCTAAGTTGAAGCTGCTGGTGGCTGATGGGAGTCTTTTCTCCTGACCAATTATCAGTCATTTCTAAGAATTGACAGCAGTTTTGACCGTTGAAAATTGAGATCAACCTGTGAACACCACCTTAAGATGTAAAGCCAGGGCTCTCTTGCTCTCTTTGGTTTCCTGTTTCTGAAAAGGTAACAGGCTCTATCTCAGCCTCGTCCCCCCCCTCCCTCCAGGCCAGACAAGGCCACAGAGGGCGGTGGGGGGAGTGGGGAGAAACGGAGCCGGCCGGTCTGGCTTGGTTTGTAGTTTCTGCTGCTGGACTGAAACCTGACACCATGAACACTTGCAGCTTTTCCAAGACTTTAATTCTTTTACTACCTGGATAAAACGTACAGATTACTCCTTTTTCCCAGAGAAACAGAGAGACAATCAACATGAAGAAGACATCATAAAATCATCAAAGACAGTGAAGAAAAGAGTTAAGTTTTAGATGGGGAAGAGAGAATAAGGAGATGCTTTATAGGCTGAAATATTTTTCTGTTAAAGTTATGGAGATGGACAATAGTGTCCTGAAAAAACTCCTTTAATTCATGACAGAGTATATTGGGAGGAATAGAGTGTTCAAAGTGTGGATTTTCAGCAAAAGGTGGAGTAACTGTGATACAGTGAGGTGCTGGAACAGAGTGAGATAGAATAATAGTTGAAGATTTGAGGCCTTGAGAGGCAATGAGAAAACTGTTTTCCAGTGGAGCTCACAGAGACAGATGAAGAGGACTTTTGCCTTTGAATAACTCATCCTTAAAAATGACATCCCTAGACTCATTGACCCATAACACACTTCAGAGTGATGTAAAATGGGAGGAGTGAACTGATGACAGGATTTCTGGGCAGCTGGCATCAGAGAAATAGGAAACTATAACAGAAATAGTTTTCTTGTGAGAAACTCCATAGATTAGCAGAAAAAGACTTCTGTTTCTCTACAAAGACTGATGAAAAGACTCTAGCAGGAATTGGGACTGTTTTAAACACCAAAGTTCCAAAGTTTTTTTGTCTCTATGTTGTCATGTGAACCAGGGAATAGTAAGTAGTGGGAGATAAAAGGGTTTTCTGGAAGTTTATTCTGGTGTTCTTATTCTTGTAGTTTTGTTAATAAACTTTCTTTATTCCTTTTAAGTTTTAAGCCTGTTTTGCTCTTGTTCTAATCCATATCTCAGAGCAAGAAATAAGTAAGTTTTCAAGTAATTTTTTTAGTTACTGTTTAAAACCATGACAAATCTTTAGATTTACCACTATATTCCAGATAACTATACACACAGCCTGCACAAACTATCAGACTGTCCAACTAGAATTTAGCTGTGTTAATTAATATTTGCATTTTCCAAGATTTACTTTAATATATTTGAAGCATGAAAACAAAGTCTTTATCATCACTAAATTGATTCAACAAAATGTTAACAAAGATGCATTGTCATCATTGTCCTGTCCATCAAATGATTATATAAATTAACAGCAAATCTCTAATTGCTACAAAATATCCATTTAGAATAACAAAACAGCATCTAAATTACTAATATCTAAATTACTGACTTCAAGAAAAATTGTATTAATCTTACTTTATCATCTTTGGTTTAAGAGCTCCATTCTATTGGAAAATAAAATCCTGCTAAAATTTAACTGGAGAAATTAAATCTAAACTAGGCATTCTATGCGCTACTACCGTAGGACAATCATCTTCACTACATCAAAAAGCAGAATATATACACACACCTTTTCATTGATTGGAATTACACCTGTTTCTCATCTATTACATCTCTGCACAACAAATAAAGACACTTCCCATAGAGATATGAACTCTGGTATCCACAGCTAACAGAGTTTCTTTTTTTCCTATACTGTTGACCTAGATGTTCTGAAGGCCACTTTTGGTATGCTGTTAAGTTAAAAAAAGCAACCCTTTAACCATAATATCTCCTATTTTGAACAAAGAGAAGAAATTGAGTTCTTGGTTTTCCATAGTCAAAAAATCTATACTGGTTAAGTAACAATTGTATCCTTATACTTGTTCCCACACATCTTGCTCTTGAATAAAGATATTCTTTATTATCCTCTTGGCAGTGTCTATTTTCACAGACATGGGAAATTGAAAAAGCTTGATCAAAAAATGGATGTCATCAAGAACAGAACCATGATAATTATCAGAAGCTTAGTAGAAGCAACAATAAAAGGCTTGCCCTGTGATGTATCTGCACCCATTTCAGTTCCCATGCAAAGCTATAGATAGGAGCTGTTAGAGAAACATCAAAAATTATCAGCCTGAAAGTTCTGCTATTATACTGATCTAATGTAAGCAGGGTCCTCTTCTAGTGCCCCAAATCTTTTTTTCTCTACTTCTCATCCATGTTAAAAAGTACTCTCTCCATTGTCGTCCACTTAATTAACTTCTGTCATCACAGGCCTGGGGGTCTGAAAGCTGGATCCTTACCAAGGTCTTAGTAGCAACCTGAGAAACAAACAATGGCTTTAAGGGATACACAGTGAGTCAAAAAAAGGACAGCCACAGTAATCCACCTGAAGTAACAGCAGTCAAGAGCAACACCAAACATGCCTGTTCTGACTCCTGCATGGAATTAGAGACTGAAACTTCCTCAGTTACTACACAGAGCTAAAAAGGTTTAATTGAGACTAGCAGGCAATTCTCCAACTCTATGTATTTTTAAGCAGATGCCGTCATTTTAAATATTATAGATAACCTCAGCGCCAGAGGACAACAGCAGTGTATTTTGTTCAACCAAGATTACTCCTGCATAGCACATCTCCCTACAAGCCTCTGCCTGTCAAGATAGACAACTCAAGGAGCTGCATTCAGTAGATGCCATATCTAAAAATCCAATATCTAAAAATATCTAAAATGTGTCTTGCATTGTATAACCATCACTGCCTGTCTAGTTTGACCTTGGATTTTGCTAAGTGCAGGCATGTGATAGCATTTTTCTGTTCAAAGGCTATCCTCAATGTTCTCTTTCTTAAATAAATATTAAACAAACTCTTAACATGGCGAACTGATCCTGTTAACCATGACTTCACAGAGCCTGAAATAGATTAGAGAAATTGAAAGTAATGCAAAAGGAATGACACAGTAGGAGAAGGAGAACGGGAAGAGATGGTAGGAGGGATCCCACTATAATGTAAAACAATCTTCTTCTAGACCAAGACAGTGCCTGAAAAATACAAAAAGGAATAAAGTACAAGAAAGACCAATAAGAAAGTAGAGATGACAGAAAAAATATAGAATAGGGAAACAGCAAAGTCTTCCCCTTAACTGGGGAACCTTGTCTACACATCTCAGCTGTTGGCACTGGCAAAAGGCATCACTGACAATTTAGTCATGATGAAGTCACTGTCTACTCCTTCATACACTTTCTCAACAAAAAGGGAAGAAGTTGGGCTAACAATTGAGTATCATATACATGACTAAGACAAATACCAATAGGATTTTTTTAATGGAAGTGCTGCAGAATAACTGGATTTGAAATGAGAACCACCAAAGTATGTCCCATTTCTTGTATTACAAGAGAAAAGACCAGCACTAGTGTTTTATGTGTCACACTGGACACAAAGGTCCTTCAAGACCTAAGAAATTATTTAAAAAGTATTCACAAAGTTACAAATAGGAGACTGATACAACACACACACTGAAACCTCAAAACATCACTGGAAGTGTATGATGGACAATAATACAAAATACACCTTTTTTGTAACAAACTGATGTCTGCCACTAAAATAGACACTCAAAGGGACCTCTTTTTCCTCCTACACTGACAACGAGGGAAAAAAAAGGAGGGCAGCAGGAGGGAAAAGACATACATGCAATTACACCTGTTTATAACATGTTTATGTTAGGAAGAAAGCATACACAGTATTATACGGAAGCACAAGTAGCTTAATTGCTTAATAGCTTAGTTGGAGAATCTCAAAGAAAATCTATTCTTTCATAATGTTATATAACACAGTGAAGCAAGAAAAGTGCAAGTATAACTTTTATGAAAAAGTGAACTCCGAAGCATGAATAATAAACCAGTCAGGAAAATTGCATTACAAGGTTTGTAACCTCCGAAGTGCACTGCATCTATACTACATTGGCTTTGATATTTCTGATTAAGTTATTTTACAGACCAGAGTGCATAATTAATTAGTGAAATGAAGTAATTAAATTATTAATTATTTATTATTTAATATGTAATTTTAAAATAATTAAATAATTAATTCTTCCTATTTAAAAAAATAACTAGAGAAAAAGTAGTAAATTGCAAATTATGAAGAAATGCTCTAATTTACATGTTAGATTTTTACATCTACCATTTCAACACATCATCCAAACGGACCTCTGGGCACTCAGTATCTTTTATGTTGCTGATGCAAGAGAGAGAAACAAATTCCTCTTACCTGTGCTCCAACTCCCGGATGGACAATATAGCTCCAGAAGTCAATGCCTTTTGCTGCAGAGTGGCCAGAAACGTGAACTCGCTCTTATTCCGGAAGAGCTGAATTAACTTCTCACTCACATGGGGTGCTGCATGGATTTCTCTTTCTGTATCTAAGAATTTTATTTTTAAAAGGGAAAAAAAAGGGAAAATGACAGTCTAGTAAAAATGCTAAGTCAGAGAGATTCAGGTTACATTTTTCATTTTCACATCAATATTTTTCATTTTTAAGAGTTATCTGCCATGGTCCACCACTGCATTTTTTCAATGAAAAAAACCAAATGCCATCTCTGTCAGCATGCCCACTTGTCACTTTGACAAGTTCACAACTGGTCAGCTACTGATTTTCTGATGGATTTTTTGACGGGAGGCTGAACGATTTGTGTCTGCTGAGAGCAGATTAAGTTGCTGTAAATAAGTTATGCTGCAGTCAGATAAATAGGCCCCTAAATTCTGAGAAATCTCAGGCACTGACTCTCCCAACACAATTCACCAAGCTCCAATTTCAGTTTTTACCACTGACTCTGTTACCACCTCTCTCTTGTACATCACAGGAAATCTGTCCTTGCACAGTGTATGGCAGAGATGTATTATTACTAATAATGCTATGCGGCTGTTCTCCTGCCTGAGAAATAAATACAAGACATGCTTACGAGCCACAGCTGTTTTCAGGGATTTCTCAGTTTAGACAAGCAAAGTATGACAGCTCATACAATATTTATTAAACTACAGCCTGACCAGGCAGATGCAGAAACATTCCAGCCTGTCTAATCCTGATGACGTCCAAGCAGCACCATACCTTCTCAGAGTTGATCTTCTAAGATTCAAATGTATCATCTCCCACCACATTCATTCTTAACTCAGCCTTTTATTCACTGTACATCATCTTTATGAAAGACAATTGACCACAAAGCAGAGAAATCATGGCATTTCACCTTCCCGCCCACTGCCATGTCTCTCCTGCTGCGCCTTTGTCACGCATTTGCAAGACCACTTGCAGTTCCTGGATGCCACAACCAATTAGAAACCCAGTGTGCTTGCTTTCCAAAGATTTTACTGTGAAGCCAAAAATGCTGGCACAAATTCTCAGCTAACAGAAAACCAGAAGGCCCCATTGTGTCATTAAATGAGGCTTTGCAGACAGAGAGGAGAGAGACTGGCTTGGAAAACAACCTAAAACCTCACACACAACTACTGAGGGAATGCCATGGACTGAAACCAAACTCCAAGGAAAAAGTACTCAAGCATGTTTGGTAATTGGGTGTCACAGTTGTTCCTGTGCAGTTTAAAGCCCTCCAAATGAGCTTACACACCAAAACTTGTAATATATGCTTGTACTCAACGGCTCACTGGTGAAAAGTACTACAGTTAGACATCCAAAATCTCTAGTCATCATCTAAAAATTTTTGCCAGGGGCTCAAATTCTCCAATAAATAAATACAGTGCCCACTTTACAGCAACAAACTATTTGTCTGTCCAGTGCTGCTTTTACCATAGCAGAGGATAAAGATTCCAAGAGCAGAAATCATCTCCACTGCCATCATATAGTAGAAGAATAAACAATCCAGCACAGAAGATCGGATTTTGTCTTTATCTATTAGCTTTTGTTATCTGAATCATCTTCACCTAGCAGTTGTTATTACTGTTAATAAATATCATGTAGTTTCTTCTTAAAAAGCTGATGCAAGAGATACAAAACTATGTGTCCCACAGACCCATAAATTCCCCAATATCCAGTATGCTATCTACAGAAACAGGTATTTTACATTGCCAGCATGTTCCAAGGCACAAGTAAGACTCAGAGGCAGAATGTCCAAGACCTGACAGATGAAGATGATGTAATTTTTTGAAGGTTAAAAACCTTCATGTCTTACTTTTTTTTTTTCTTAAAGGTGTTACAGTTACTAGAAATAAAATACAACTTAACAAAGCTTGCAGAATTCCTTTACATAAAAGCAATGCTGTCAGTGGAACATAGATGTTTTAACTTCAGTCAAGCCTTGCAAAGTACAACAGCTTCTCATTATAGGAAGGCCCACATTCCACCACCTATCCATCAAATTTTATACAAAAATATAGGGCTCCTTGCTCAGAATCATCCATGGTTTGTCAGTGCACTGACTACTTCAGTTAGAAACATACACTGAAATATTTTTCTATTCTCTGCCACCTCTTCACAGGTAACAGTATACTAAAACCATATGAAACACTGATATTTGTTCCCTGTTGATTAAGATCACTAAGATCCAAAGTTATAAAATTCCAGAGTGTTGGATTGAAACTACTGGGTAACAAATAGTATCTAGAAACTGCTTTGCAACACTATGGTAGTGTAATTGGTACAAAGAAGTTATATAAACAGGTTTTTTAGAAATTAACACAATTCTAAGTACAGTGCTATGTATCTGGGGAGAGCGTCCAGACATTACCAGCAAATTGGGACATCCCTACTGCAACCCATGTGAAAAAACTTACTTGCTGATGCAAAAATGTTAATAGAAATGCTGCTTTCCACAGCCTAATCTCAGTAACCACAAGAGGACTTTCCCACTAGTTCCATAGTGAGATGGTAAATGCAACTGGACTCGTACGCTGAGAAGGCCAGCAGGGCTGGTGGGGACCCAGAGGACACCGCCTGGGATTCTGGAGCTGAGACTGCACCAGTGCCAAGCACAACCTGGGCTTGCAACCTGGAACTCAAATGCTGGGAAGGAGGGGTTTTGAAGACAACATTGCATCTCTCACTCCTGTCCCCATGGCACAGCCCCCCACACCTCTCCAGCAGTGTCTGCCCTCACACACCATCCCCGGGAACGTCGTGTTTGTGTTTTGCTTGATTTCTGCAGAAAATATCATACAAATGAGTAAGGAGTACAATCAGTTTAGAATAAGACCATTCTATTTTCAGGTAGGTTTTCACACTTGGAAATTAAAAAAAAAAAGAAGAAAAATTGTGAATTACATACACCCCCTCACAGCAGGTACCTGAAAGGCAAAATACTTTTTATGCCTCTATAAAAACAACTGTCTGCCTGTAATGAAATGTCATATTTCCTACATAATTTAGAACAATATAGGTTTATACAGCAATCTTCAATGAAACATCGCTTCATGCTTGAATGATAATGCAATCTCAGCAAAATAAATAAACACAGATACGACTTTCATATGCCCTTCTATGTGATTATATTTTCTTAATTTGAAATAGTGACTGTCTGGAGGGTTTTTTAAAAAATACCAGAGTGTTTCTAAAATTAAGCAAGGAAAGAAAGCAAGCATACTCAGTTATTTGCAAGTCCAAGAGATAGAATCATCTCAGAGCATCAAGTAAAGGCAACTTTCTACCTTCAGCAGAACAAAAGCACAAGACACACTGTCTTGGGGTGACCCCTAAACTAAGACATACACTTATGTCAGAGAGAGGATATGTGTTGCTTGATTTTAAATTCTTTTTTTTTAAGCTGTGGCTTCAAGGAAGAAGTGCCAAACACAAACCAATGGTCTGGTTTGCAAAGACGGAGAGCAATAGCCATTTAGTTGCTACCATCCCCCTCCCTGGCACCACCTCCCCCACAGCCAGGGATGCCACCTTGCCTTCTCCTGGATACCTAGTCCCTTGAGAGCCCATTTGTGAGGTGCCTCAGCCCAGGGAGGCAAAGATTTAGTTTTAAATAAGCATTTTTAAAGTGAGAGGGTGGCTCTAAAGCCTGGGAAAAATAAATTCCACCCTCTGCCTCGGGGGATGTGCCCTGTGAGCCCAGGAAGAGTTGCCCCACCCCGGACCCCTCTGGGGTGGCAGCCCAGGGTGTTGTGACTGGTTCTGTGCCCCGGGGGTTTCTCCCTTGCTCTGTTCCTATTAGACTCCGACTTTAAATGCTACCCTGGCTCTGCCCCATAAAACCCCCACCCTGCCTCTGTTCTGGGCTCTTTGTCTCTGGATTTAAGCTGAGTTTGTTCCTGTGTTGAGTAAATGGTCTCCGGAGACTACCCATGCAGAAGCCCGTCTTGTTGAGTCCCATATCGGTCACCAGTAACCGTAGCCTCTCTGGACATGATCCTGCAGCCCCAGAATGCTACACCCATTCAGCCCCTGACCAACAAAGCCTTGCCAAGCCAAAAAGAGCTACAGGAGGAAGCGGCACCCAGGGCTGCCCTGACACAGAGGGCCAGCATTCACACCACAACTCTGGCTGCAGAGCATACCTACAGCACCCTGCCCAGCTGCAGCAAGCTCCCACACCGAGAGATTGTACCCACAACTGTAACTACCCACAACACTCACTACCACCACTTTCAAAATAAGTCTCAATTTTTTATTTTAGCATAGGTGTGTTTTCACTTTACCACAAAAGCAAATGAAAGGTGATGCACACTGGGGCCAATGATGCTAGGCCAAGCTTTACCTCATACATATGAGCCGTTCAGGTATTTCAGTGCACACTAACCCTAAATGCCAAATGGAATTAGGTACAATAACTCAGGATCATCATCAGTCCCTACCCAACCTGATTTCAACCCTCAAGTCACTTCTTCCTTTGTGGATTCAATGCTCTATGTATCACCAGCTCTAGCAACTAAAAATTAAAATCTCAGGCTTCTGCCATTTGAAACCCTGAATATATTAGAAGTTCCAGATAAGAGAAATGGAGGAGTTGGCATCAGCTCCGTTAGAAACAGTGTAAGAAAATCACCACCACACAGAAGCAGAAAAAATGAGTTAGAGAAGGAAAAGGATTATGCTAGGAAAGAAAGCAAAGGTTTTGCCAAGCTTCCTTTGACTGTGACAACAATCCAAGATACAAAGGGAAATATGTGACCATTTGGGATAGAATTTTAAGTGATGAAAAATGTGCACCAGTTGTTAAAAGCCATATCCCAATCCATCTAGGGAATATTTTTTCTTTAATATATGCCTCCATTAGAAGAAAAATACTAAAATTCAGTTCTGAATCAACTCATTTTCTAAAGCAATAGGTACATTTTATCATTCACTAGCCTGCTTGAATACCTTTTACTTCCCTTGACAGAGAACATACTGCAGAACACACTGCTTTATTGGTAACTTCAATCATTTTAAAGCTATTTGCTTCAACATGCTTTCAGCAGAAACTTTGAACAGTCATTCTGGACAATAAAGTAGAAATTAATCCTGCAACAACAGAGAACCTGGATTTAAGCTATAGCAATTAAAGAATTGAATATCACAGCTTTTTTGGCTTTTATCTTGCTATAGGAAAAAATCCAATAAAACTGAAAACTGTATTTAAAAAAATAAAACAAAAAATCACCTCAGTGTCCCATTTTTTTTATGCCACCAGCTTTACAAAAATGAAACCAAGATTAGAAAGAGCCAAAACTAGCAACTCTCAGTGTAAGTAGTTCCTAACTGTTGCTGAGGATGAAAACACACAACAGCATCATAAAACCTTCTTGTTCACTGAAGCAGGTGGCTCACAAAGCCTCTGAGTCAAGTGGGATCCAATGCACCAACTCCCTTCCTGCACACTGGTCTCACAAAACATCTTTTGAAGAACTGGTAAAAACAAAAAAAACCAAACAAATAAACAACAACAAAAAAACAAACAACGACAACAAAAAAAAAAAAAAATCTCCAACAGTGCAAAACACCAGTGATAAATGCCCATTCCCACTCACTTCCACCTTTCTAAAAGCACTCCTCAGTCCACACAAGTTACAAACAGATGCAAAAATCCCCAGAAGGATGATTACATTAATTATGGGGATTTTCTCCAAAAAGAATAATTTCACTGCCAAGCAGAGAAATGCTTCACGTACTTGCCCCTCCCTACCTACCTAGGGCAAAATGTAGATGTCTGCAGATATCACCGATTTTTTATTTTGAGCTATGAGGATAAACCCATATAAATTTCTCTTTATATGCTAAGAAAATAGAAAACTTCATAACATGCTCCTGTGGCAGGAAAAGGCACAGAACCATGTACATCCTTCAGAGCACTCTGGGAGCTCAATTCAGCCATAAACACTAAGGCTCCAGACAGCTCATGCTGTCCTGCTGAGACCCACAGGCCTGCACTGCTTCCACCCAGGCTAAATTATGAGGTTCAATAAGATGGGGGTACTGCCAATGGAAAATAAGTGTAAATTTATGTTAAGGTGCTAAGATGACACTCTGTAGCTCTCTGGGGCACCTGCACTGGAACAGTGGGGACCAGGATCACCTGTTCTACCTGCCAGCAACCCAAAGAGAGGGGTCAAAACACCTCACCCCTCTCTGAAAAACTATACTACCATGGAGGACCAAAGAGGGCATGATGTATTCTCATAAGCACATCTCTGCTTCTGAGTATTCTCTCCAGCATGAAAAGACACTGTAAATGTTTTTGCCTTGCTAGTTCCATTCAGAGTCAGTAATAAACAGCAGGAAATCATGTTCAACAGCACAGTTTTCTAAATTATGATTATTCATAGTAAATCACTTTTTACATGTTGCTTCAGTGTTCTCAAGAATAAGATTCATCTGCAGTGAAATGCTTGGTGATTTTAATATGCAAGCCTCCTACAGAGATGATGTCTCATTTTAATTATTGTTTCGGTTTAATGGGTTTTCATTAAATTAGAGGATGGAGCAATTACCAGGGTGAACAGCTAATGTCACAAAGGTAAGTTCCCATGACTATACAGCAAAAGCAGTTCTGCTAGAGAAAGTGGAAAAATAGTGTAATTCAGTGTAAACTCTGCTTTTGTATCATGCAAAACTACCCCTGGCTATATGTGCTCATTTATTGCTTTCATTTTGATATACATGTTTGCAAACTAGTTTACAAATAGGTCTCTCCTAACAAAATTTATCCAGTGTTTAAAATTATATATACATATAAATAAAAATCCTTTCAGAAAGCCATTGCAAACCCAGTCCTAAAACTCCAGACGCCAGGGGCAGGAGAATTTTGAGTCACTGAAGGAATCAAACAGAGAATACTTATCAAATCACAATTTCTCTTCAACAACTAATTTAGTTGATTTAGTGGCTTAATATCAGACTCTTTGCTTCTTGAAAATTACCTTGACGTGAACACCAGCTAGAGTGACCACACTCATGCTAATTAAGTAGATGTCAGAGGGCCTTAAGTCCTTTGTTTGCTTTATCAGCGTTTCAAACTGAACCATGACAATTGAGTTCTCTGGAACAAAAACAGCAGCAGATACTACACAAGACCTGGAAATGAACACATGTCAAGAGTGAAGGAAGCCACCTGTGCTTCTCCAGCCCCAGCCAGCCCAAGGTGCCTAAGTGGCAGAGCAACCACAGTGGATACAAAGTCGATACAAAGCCCCTATGGAGAAAACTCATATAGGTCTCCTACCTCCAGGGCTTTTTCCTTGTCTTTTCCACCCACACAGGCAGAATGACCAAGGAAAGCACTGCAGTCACTTCTCCAGCAGTCCGAGGCAAAGCAGGTTACACCCAAAGCCCAGTGACTGACATTGCCATCAAACCAATTGGCTGCTATGGACCAAAATCAGACACCTGCAGTCAAGCCAAGGGCCTTGGGAGAAGGTTTCCTGCTGTCAAAACAGGTACTACACCTTGCTGAGGCTACACATCACCTGTTACTCAAGGCAGCTACTTGAGCTTATTTCAAGTATTTTAAACGGCTGCTGAGCTCATCTTCTCAAGTAGGCTCCATTGTTTCCTCAAGGGATTCATGCTGAAATCAAGACTGTTTACAAATGGTTGATCCCTTAATTTAAATGCTTCATTGAAATGCTCCAGAAGTTCACTATCACTAAAAGCACATAATCTGCTCTTAAATCATGTGAGCTAATCAAATTACATGTGTTGTTAGTTAATTAGCTCAAGAGTCACTGATTGTATCATCTTTTCAACTGTTTACCTACATTAGATAAGGTTATCACGTTACTGTGCCTATAAAGATTGTTCTTTGCCAATCTGGAAAATAACATTTTAACAGAAAGACTATGGACTTACACCAGCAACACTGTGAACAGAGCCAGTGGAAACACTGCAGAAATTGCCAAGAACCATTCCCAATGTGCTATCCATTTTGCAGGATAAATACTGGCCACTCTGGGGATCTATTTCAAGAATATATTAAATATGAATGTCACACACAAATAATGAGCCACTCAAAAATATGGCTTCATGCAAAAGCAAGTTAAACAATTTTTTCCTCCCCTTCTACAAAGCATTTTCAAGTATGCTTGAAGTCACACAAAAATATTAGAGATTGCTTTTAAAAATGATGATATATATACTAAAACCTAACAAAACGCATTCTGCATTTGTTTAAAGGAAACTGAAGGTGGTACCAGAAGGTAAGGAGTTCCTAAAACAAAAAAAAAAAAAAAAAAACAGACTGAAGACAAGTTTTGCAAATAACTACTAATTGTAGTATTTCCTCCCAGTGTAACTCCAAATGTGTTTGTAATCCAGAAATAAAATATGAGATTAATAGAACAGAAAGATTGATCTATTTAAATTTCTGAGCATTATGTAATAATTCTGATTTCTCATTTAGCACTCTTCTTTTTTCCAGGTAATAATAAATACTGCTCATAATTTGTGGCAACAACATTTAAAAAAAAAATATAAGTACTTCTGAAGTCCTTTATGATTCCTAATGATTTATGATTCCTTTAACAGATAAAGTCAACAAATAACCCATTTAAAAAAAAAAAAAATAAGATCCAGATTCCACTGGAGTGGGAGAGAAGCACAGTGCCTAAATTACTCTGTGCTGAAAATCCCAGTCTAACTTCAGCAAAGCCACACAGAAATTAGAATTTGTCTCCCTGGAGAAAACCTGCATTCATAAATGAGTAAATCAAAATACTACTTGAAATAGCGCATTAAGGGGAGTTTCAGCTAAGCGCAAATCTGACTTGGTTTCTTCACTGTGGAGAGAGGATACTATGCCTAATGCAGCTAACAGATCTGGACATATCTACACACCAGTTTTAATTTCCAATCATTTTATCACATGAATAATCCAACTAAAGACAATGAAATTATCCTTGAAGTTCGAAGCAAGCATAAGCTGAAGTGCTCTCTTGGTTCAGAAACTCTTAAAGACTTGACAGTCTAAATAGTTTCTTAATTACTTTTAAAGCATAGGTCATGTACTGCTGAAATGTTATGATTTCAGGGTTTTTTATACTCTAGATATGATTTATACAAGCATTAAACAACACTTGTTTCTTGATCTAAAGCTCCCTTTTGTTTTCTTTCCCTGAGGAAAAAAAAAATCACTTCTATGTTATTGCTAAAGCAAATAAATGCTGGGTGTCTGTTTTATTTATTAACTGCATGATAATAGCATGAGACAAAATACATTTCTCAGAGCCCTTCACTACTGAAGTATAATTTCTGCTGTCAGACTCTGTATGTTTATATTCAATATTCTAGATATCTTTGTTTCTTGGAACATACATAGGCACACGTTTATATTTTCTCCTAAAATGAGTATTTTGGTGAAGTGTTTCACAACACCTACAACAAAGAACCATAAATAGCTAAGACACTTAGTAATTCTCCATCAGTTTTACATGATTTGAGAGATTCAATAATTTCTTTTAAAAAGTCACAGTAATAACTGTTTTATCCTTTTACATCATAATTAAGATTTGGACCATTGCTTTTCTTATTTCACCCAAGCATACCACAACACATGAATAAAATATGACAACTTTGATAGCATCTATGGCTGTGGGTTCATCCGTAACAGGAAACGTGATTGGGATATTAATAGCTCCCCTTTTTCTCCATAAGCTTTTGTTTCTGAAAATAAGCTTTTATTTAAATAGAACTGTCTCATGTGCCTCCTTTTCTGCATTTCTTGCTGTTAGCAGTAACAGCAGCAATAACATTTCCTTTTTTTTTTTTAATTATTACATTTTTAAGCAATTAGGATGGCACAAAGCAAGGTGGGCAGAATATCCTGCCTGAAAGCTGACACTCACAAGACATCAAAAAACATTAAAAGTAATGCCAAGTATCAGAGAACAAAAAGCTAAAGCAAAGGACATGACTTAAATATGTGAGAAATGCTGTTATAAAAGCAAAACTCTTTTTTTTTTTTTTTTACTCCATAATTAGTTATAATGAAGGAAATCTAAATTTCTTCCACCATTTCCCAAACAAGATCACCATAACTAATACTGCAGGATCATACTACAGCTGGTCAGTACATTCCCTGAAAAGGAAGGCTTGGGATAAGTGCAATACATGAGGTTTCCAAATCATCAGCATTTACAAAATCATTCTACAAATATCATGGTTTAAGGCTGTGCTGCTACACTTTCCAAACAGCACGATGACCATCTGTGGAGACCTCCACAGACCACGAAGAATCATGACACATACACACACAAATCCCACTCTCCTCCCACACATTCTGCCTTTGTTATTTTCCCCAGTCCCCAGGAAGAGGCTTTAAAATTTCAAGATTATTATTCACAGTGAAGTAGAGAGAGAGAAACAGAGAAAGATACAAATGCTATCTTAGTCCATCTTAAAAGCAACAAGTATTTAAACTCCAAGATCCAGTTTTATATGTGTTTTGCTCTCAAAAGTTTTTTGCTATGTTCCAGTTCACAAAAAGTTTTTTAAAAATGAAAATAAAGACATAAGGAAAAGGGCTACACAATACCAATGAAGCTTTACAACACAAATTTATCTCCTTTGGAAGTGTCTGTTCTCACACATGCCAAATGGAAACCTCACAGCTTCAGAGGGAGGAGTCATCTGTACGTGCAAGGGAAGACACACTTTAAAATAGCCCCTGCAGCTGCAGTGGTCTTATACTATTTCTCCTATTTACAATTCAGGGCACCCAAAGCAAACTCTGCTGTAATGTAAAAAATGTTACCACAAAAGATGGAGGATGGGGGACAGAAAAGCTTTATTGAGAGGCTTTTAGGAAGCAAAGCCAATTTTGAGCTACAGTACTTACTGCTCTAAAACAGTGATTCACAGATCCCTGTCATCAGAATTACACGACCAACTATACTATTTTAGCAGATATGCAACCTATAACTAACTATACCATCCTATGTTGGATTGGGCATCAGATGCCAAAACAAACTTTTGCCCATTCTAAAAAAAACCAAACAAACAAGCAAAAAAACAAACAAAGAAACCACCCTAATGCACTCTGTATCCTTGAACAAGCCACAGAAGGCAAGGCAATCACATGATGTAACACCATAAAACCAGCACAGTATGACATGAATACTTCATGCCATTTATGTGGTGAAAATGAAAAATAACAGAGAAAAAGTACCCCCTTGTGTGTAATTTATACACCCACACCATAGGTGTCAGGGTGATTCTAGAATTTGGCATAGAAGAAGTAGATTAAGGTCTCAAGTAGCATCTAATCTTTATACTTGATAAACAGTTCAAGACAGCAGGATTTTTCACCACAGGAAATGGTCCATGTCTGGCTCCTTCATTAGGTCTTATTGTATCTGACTTTGTGTACTTCTTTACGGTACAAAATCTTAAAAAAATAAACTAGTGAAAGTAATATCAAAAAACACCACTTCCTTTTAGGCAAAAGATGGAGCTGCGTTTGGAAGTAATTTAATCAAGTAGGCTGCATATAAACATTTTTGTCAGTTATTAACAAGTTTCTACTAAAATTGGTTTAAAATTTAAAATATCACCACCCTTGGGGTCAAAATACTCAATAATAGGGCATTTTATTTCATTTCCTACAGTAAGAACCCAGTTCTTGAGCACTGCTTTTCCCCATCCTCCTCATTTCAAGCAGTTTTAGCTCAGCAGTGCCCTGCTAAGGCACTAAGTTGTGCCCTCTTTTAACACAGCATCTGTCCAGCAACCCAGAGCTGCAATATGAGGTGCAGAGGCTTGAGCAGGATTCTTTGCCCAGGACCAGTCAGGGACTTGCCCCAAGGCAACACTACCCAGGTGCAAACTACGCTTCACCCCAACCTCCCACAGCTCTGACAAGAACATGGGCCCATCTGAAAAGATGCTACAGAATATTCTTACTCCATTTTAATACTTGTTTACTAAGCAAGGAGCTAATTACAGTATGATATGACTTAAGAGTATCCATTCACCAAAATCTTTGCATGAAAAAGACTATTTTTGTTGTATTCCTATTTTGATGAAGATACAAAAAACTCAAACTGTTAGTCTTATTTTTATCAGCATGACTTTCATTGTAAGGACCTAGATCCACACATGGATCTAACTTCTATAAATTTCTAATAAATTAATTTCTGCATCCCTGTCTCAGCCCATTAAAGAGCAAAGAACTTTTATTTCTTTTCTGCTTATCTTCATGACAGGACTTTGTCAACAGGTTGCTAGAAGCATTCAAGGCTTTTAGCACACTATAGAAGTACTTATCCCACTTCCCCTCTGTACTTACCATCGCAGCAAATGAAGATAGACAAGTAGCACAATTATTGTCTCCCAGGAAAGCAAAAATAACTGTCAAGGACAGAGGCAATGTATGCTCAGAACTCTCTCCTAATCATTACAGGCATGATGGGAAATCTAAAAAAATATCAAGTAACAGAAGGCAGCATGACAGCATTCAGGATGGGGGGGAAAAAGTAAAGTAGAAATTGGTCACTGTTGTTTAATGTGACTAGGTTTCTATTTAAGTCTACACTTACTTGGAAGCAAGGGGCAGGGGTGTTTTAAACAAGAGAATACAGAATGAGAAACTCTGAAATTATTTACAAGCTATTCTTTTATATTGATATGCTGGATAAATTTTACCCCTAGACAAGTTTCTAACATAATTCAAGCATTGAAGAAGAAACATTAAACAGCCAAAACAGGATGGGTATGTAAGAGTATTTCAAAAACTACCTCTGGGAACTGATGAAGTTAATCACAGTTTATTTATCTTCAAAGCCTCAGAGCATTGTTTAATAAAATGTCTCAGGTGATCTTTCATTTCCTCCATTGCAGATGATTCATCTCACTCAACCCTTCTAATTCCAGGTTTATATATATATATATAAAAGTTAGGCAGATATTTGAATTAAAGTATCACAGGAAATCCTTGCTCAACCCTCTGGGGATGAATATTCCGAAACCTTTCTTAATTATAGGATCACACAGTCAGTGATCACAGTGCACAAAGGAAAGAACAGAGTAAAAACTATTTAACAAACAAGGATCTTAAGTTTTACTTTATTTTTATTGTTCAAGGCTCATCATGAACAGTAAATCCACCATACTCAAATCCTTCTCTGAGGGCAGAACACACCATGACCAAGCTAATTATTCCAGCACAGTATTTGAGCCTTCTACAAACACTAATGAATTCTCCATACCACTGTTGTTAGAGAAAAGGGCATTAACACTTCAGTTTTACAGACGAGCAACACAGCAAAAGTAAAGTTCTAATTCACTAATATAAACCACCACATTATCCAAGCTGCATCCCCCAAAAACACTTCTTAAATATAAACAGACATCAACAGCTACTTTTCAGCACCACCAAATCTAAACTTTCTGTGCTTTTCCTGATTTTGCTGCTCTAATGCTGCCTATACCATAAGCAAACCTTTACCTAATTCTACTCTCCTGGCCCAAGACTGCAGTCTTTGTGCTTTCAATCCAGGCCACAGCCTTGTGCTTCACTCTCCAGGCTGCTTCTTCCAACTGCTGTGCACAGCTCCCCTTACCATGCTCTTGATCCCTGCACCTCTCTCCCTCATCCCTAAAGTTAAAGTCCTTGTAATGTCTTTGTCACAATTTTCCTGCCTGGCCATCACCTGCTTCCTTCTTGGCCTCCAGCTCCTCCACAAAGCTCTTCTCACCATCTGAGGCCATTATCCCTTGTTCTGCCTGTCAGAGTTCACCTCATCCAGCTGCTTCCACCCATATGCCCAGCATCAGCCTGTGTCACTCCTAGCTCTCAGGGGAGCCTGCTCATCCCAACCATATCATTGTCACTTACAAACTCAGTCCTTGGTGCTAGACTTCTGGCTTCAAGTCCCTCTCATTCCCAGCTTCTACAGAGGGATGGGGACAAAAGCAGGGAAGGAAGACATGAAAGCAGGACAAGCACTCAAGACCCCAAGAAGAGATCAAGGCCTGCTGATGGACACAAGCTTGGAAACCATCTCCACATCAGGGAAGTCCCAGTTTCCTCCATCCTGCTGGGTGCAGTCAGCCCAGCTGTTGGCATCCTATTTAAATTCTTATTTTAGCAGTGCTTCACAAACCAGCTCTGACAAAGGGCTAACACCTCTGTCAACACTCTAGGATGGTGGGCAGCTGCCACGTCTCCTAAGGACCAGGCTGGAGCTTCGTAAAACAGGGGAACATCTTGAGGGATGAGTATGGAGTGCCAATGATGATCCCACTCTCCAAGGGATGGGCTTCTCACAATTCCACAAGCCTCCACCATAGGGACAGATAAACACTGGGAAAAGAAGTGTCCATGGTTGCCTTCAGAGCCAGCCAGAAAACAAATCAGCTGTAAGTAAACCACCAATTCTGCTGTGCCCAGGTGAGAGGGGGATTTTCAGAAGAGGTACCTCAGTGGAAAGCCAAGAGAAACAGCCAAAATTAAACACCAAGTAATGCTACTGCACCTGAATATTACTGCATGATGGGAGCGAGAGGCTGATCCATACCTCAGGTGTCAAAGTGTTTTTACGGACACATACAAAGGCTTTTTATCTGATGTCAGCTGCCTCTCCCCCATGAATTCTCAAGAGCCCAGGAGAGGCAACCCACAGGCAACATGAGGTAAAACCCCAAATTCACTCACCCCTGTAGGAAGCAGAGTAGTCCTACACAGTGTGACACATCAATGGCAAAATACCTCATTCTGACCTTTAAAATAAAATAAAAGCTCACAAGTTCAAGGAGCTTGCAGAGCTTCCTCTATGGTGAGCTACAGGACACCTCTGTGAAGGGACATACTACTGGATCTGGCCAGGCACACCTCAGAGAACAGCCCAGCCCGATGCCTAGGCCAGCAGCACCTCAAACAAAGTGCATTTTAAAAGGGAAAAGAAAAAAATCTCATCCAGCTGGAGGGGAGGCACAAGTCCAAGTGACAGTGGGCAGTATCTGGTGAAAAAAAAATTAAGAAAAAACAGATATTCCCTTATATACATTTAGATATGTATTACAACATTCCTTTATATACATTTACATATATATTACAGTGCAAGGGTCATCAGCTGCTTTGCCAGCTGTCCCAAAGCACATGGAGGGAGCTGCCAGCAGCGTCCAGGTGTGCCCAGAGGCTCTGCCCAAAAAACCCCGGCATTCCCACAAGATGTGATATTCAGATACACCATCATGGCAAAGGTACTAGAGCTACTCTCTTCCATGACAGCTGAACGCAGAACTATAACTTCCAGCCACCATGTTGTGCCTTCCTAATTTTTCTGCTGCTGTAAGATTTCTGCTCTGTAAGAACAATACTTAACATTTGCTATAAACATAGAAGAAGAGAACCCACAAAAAGCAATTACTCTTGTCTCATTATCTCACATAAAGAGGGACTGATGCCTGAAATCCAAAATTGAAGTTTATCTCTGCTACTCAACTGCAGAACTCCTACCACCTGCCCCAGGAAGAGTAATGACATGTTTCCTCCCTGAGCTCCCTCTCATCCAGTCCCTGGCTATTTTCTGAGCTCTGCAGCTCACACACCTTGTACGTTATGCTGGCATAACAGAGTTTAACACTTCAAGTGGATTAAAACCTTGGCCATATCACCCTGGCCATTGAGACTGAGGGTGAGAAGTTCAGCACAGATGGACAAAGGCAACAGACTTCACCTGGCCTTGGAATTCAATGAGCACAGCTCAGTGCTGAGCAGATGCCCCAAACACGTTGCCAGGGCACAAGGAGCATATCCTGAAAACCATCCTACCAGAAGCAGAGCTATCATTCCTGATAAAAAGGGTATGTGCTCATTCCTGATGACAAAATCAATTTAGGCACTTGTTTTTATCCACCAATCACAAAACATGGCAAAGTTGGCCAGCATTCAAACCTCTTTCAGTTCAGCACTGCAAAACCTGACTTCTTGGACTGAGAGTACTGGAGTGGAATCTGAAAACACTTCTACTCTCTAAGTGAGGAATTAGTCTAAAAAAGTCAGTCAGTCATAAAACACTGAAGGAAAACACCAACAGAGAGGATTGCACTTCATCTAGAAGCTCAAGAGTCTTCTGGGAGGCACCTCTACCCACCTTAGAAGTGAAGCTTTGATTTCTCTTTTGGTCTGAAGCAGGACAGTCCTTTTGTTTCAGAAACTCAACAAGTTTCACTCTTTTTCTCACAAAAACATTGCCTTTCTCTGTGCTTTAAGATCCTTGTTATTCTTTCACCTTTCCTGTTGGAGCTATGACCGTACAGAAAAGAACTCAGCAGTCTGTAGTACAAAGTGGGAATAAGGAGCATGACTGAACTCTGTGCTGCAGGAGCTCCAGGCCAGGTGTTTCTCTTAAAAATCCAGTGGCTGTTTAATATAAGTCAAGAAACTGTCAAGAACAAAGCACTGTAGATCTCGAGACTTTGAACAGTACTTGGTGGCTTCCATTGCTGAGTGCTAAACAGTATACATAGTAAAAAGACCATTCCTAATTGAAAGGCTAAGTTAAAAAATACTGCCAGATTGCTAGGAAAGAAAACAGCAAAGCCTTAATAAACTTTTGGGGGTGGGGGGGGGCACTGTTTTGTAAGTAAAGGCTTTAAGTCTCTATTAACTCAAAAGAGATGTTGCAGGAAGAATTAAAAAGAAATAGGCATAGCAGACAGATTGTAAAAGGAATAAAATTTTACTTCCACAACAAGAACTGAGCATGGAACAAAAGTTAGATCGGATAAAGTAATCATGAAATTCAACAGCTAGGCTAAAAGTTGGTCCCACTCTACCTAGAAACAAGATGACTAGTTAACATATTCTTGTTTTATTTAAAAGCAGAGCTTTCCTCTGCTGCTGAACTAAAGATTGTGATAAATCAAAGTCAGGACAAGCCCTACTTCCCTGCTATCTGAAACAGAGAAGAGGACTGAGCCTCATCAAGAAAGCCAGAATTCAGGGCTTCCTAATGCACTACTACTTACACTATAATCCTGTCCTGATCCTGTACACTTTTCATGCCTGTAAGATACTATTCGTAGATGTCTTACATTTGATGTTTGTAAGATGTTATTGTAAGGCATTAGGTGAAGAGCTCATATTTTAAATATCTGAGGTAGATTTTCCACCCCTAGAACTGTTTCCTTGAATTCATCAGCCTCATGGTTGGAGGTGAGATGTGGCTCAAGCATCAGGGTCTTGGGTGCCCCATTCCCCAAAAGCATTTTCCACAAATCTCCACTTGCCCTCCTCTGCCCCTTCATGCTAGAGCAACTCATCTGCCCACAAAGACATTTTCCCCCACTCCTGTGTGTAAAAGTTAGTAAAATAAGACATCAGAATGTTAGGGATCTTAAGAATCAGACTGTTTGCAGAATTGCAATTATGAGTTATATATGTACATCTCCTCTAAAGCACATTGTCAGCACTTACACTGCTTTTTTTTTTTATTTTCTCATTCCCACTTCACAGAGAATGGATCTGAAGCATACAAGTAATGGAACTGATCACTCAAAAATCCGGCTGAAATACTCTAACAATCGAAGTCCATGCCAAGCAGTACTGCTCAGATGACTACACTTAACTTTAAGTTTCTATGTTTTTCTGAATTAGGAACAGATTTGCTTGCCCAAATACAGCCCACATATCTCAATTGCCACTTTGGTTCTACCACCATGCTGTCACACAATTCACAACAGAGCTAAATTTCTTTCTTTGCCTATAAAGCTGTTTGACACAGAAACCTGAGGTTTGGCTGTTAATACCAATATTATTAAAAAATCAGAATACTCCACCAGCTTTACTGGGATGGTCTCAGACTGAAACCTCAAACACTGCAAAGAAAAGTCTTTCTGCATTTTCTCTAGGATAAATTAAATCATGACATCACTCTCCAGAAACTGTAACAAACAGTATGCTATCTACTGTAAGAGAGTTATCACTGATAAAAAGTCTAATTAAGAGTAATATTTTTCCCTTTCTTTTATGCATATCTTCCTATCACCCCTCCTTCTTAATTTCCTCTTTTTGCCTCTAAAGGCAACTGAAAGAATGCTCAAAACTTATAGAGCTTTCTCTTTCAAAAGGTTTAATTCACAGAAAAAGAATCTTGCTTAGGAGAATATTCCATATTTTCCAGGACTTACCCTGGACACAAAACTGTCCAGGTTGGAGAAAAATTACCATTTCTCTACCTCCAAGATGTAAACTTGCTGGGACACACAAAAGAACACTCTTAGTTTAAACAGCTCCAGTATAGCCATTTTAGAAAATACATCTCACAAGACAGAAAATGTTCCACAGGGAGCTTTTATGTAAGCTCAGAGCCCTGATATATGCTGTTAAAGGTGACAAGTAAAACTGTCACTGTGCAAACAACATGCCAAAGAACATACAAACTCTCTTTTTTCCTAAACTAGGGAATCCTCAGCAGTGAAAGCCTGCTAAGGAAGAGGTCTTCTAATGTGGTTCCATGTGCAGCAATCATCCTGCCAGGTGAAACAGGTCCTGCCCTGACCAGAGGTTCCAAGGCCACACTAGAGTAGTGGGGCACAGGGAGGCACAGCACACATGACCTGCTCACACATGGTATAGGCTAATCAGAGGAGAGCTGTGCTGAAAGGACCACATCTTTCAAGCTGGAACAGCTAGTCCAAGAGGATACAGTAATTTTGAAACTAAGCACTAACATCCAGGTTTTTCTGTCGTCTGGGGGTGTCATGTTGGACAAGGGGGTTTTTTGTGAATCTCTGTGAGAGAAAGTAATACTTCTAACAGACATAGCAGTCGCCCATACATTGCTCCAAGTTCTATATTGGTATTACTCTATGGGAAGATAAAAATCAAAATTGAGTATCTCCTGGCTCCAGCCAAAGGACCTGGCACACAGCCAGACTGTAGCTGTAAAGTAAGTCACCTCTGTTAGTAAAAGGGAATCCATACAGCTGCCAACACACTGCTGACATTTAACAAATAACAGAACAAGGAGGGAAGAAAATAACAGGGCAGCCTCAGACTTCCATCCCAGCTGACAGCAAAGGCCTTCAGTCTTCTCACAACCCAAGGGCTGATGAGCTTTACTGAAGAGAGTAATTTTCCTGAGCCACCTTCCAGGAAGTTTTACACTAGAGGCAATATTCAAGAACAAGGCTATTCCTGTGTCCATTAGCAAAAAGCGTATCTGTTCTGGGAATTAAAATAACCTTTATGTACCTATCTACAGTCTTCACATTACTTATTTCATACAGTAGATGTTTGTCTATTGCTCCTTATGAACGTCTATCTTTCAGCTCATCTGTTATGAATTTTTTAAGTTCCACCTTTTTTTACACCAGTCCTAAGTTCCTAAACTACAAGTGGATGACTCCAAGGAGAAAATAACAGAATATCCAAAACATCTTCACCACTAACCTTTCAAAGCTACTTTCATTATCAGTAGTCTCAATACAAGTCCTAACAAACATCTCAGACTTCTTCCCTACAGCTCTGACCACCAGTCTGTGAAAACTCTACCACAACAGCTCATCAGTGTGGCTGCAATTAACTGTATGGAATAGCAACTGGAATTATTAACATATTTACACCACTGGAGTCCTTAGAGGAATGGCTATACTTTAACATTGTTTGTCCATAACACACAAACCTAGAATCAGGGTATCAAAAAAAAAAAATTGAAAATTAAATTAAAATAATCAATGCTGCTCTTCTGTGTGCTAATTTGATAATCAATGAAAATTAAGCTACTTGTGTATCATAAAAGACAGGAAACAAATTCTGAAGTGGTCTCCAGAAGCCTCTCTGCTCTGACTCCTAAACTGGCCTTGGACAAATAAAGAATGAACTAAGATACAGACCCACTTCCCCTTATTATTTACAGTAAAGCCAGCCAACACTGCAGATCCAGAACTGAAGCTAAATGAGATCATAATCATTTGCCTCTATAAACAGCTACAGAAGGCAGGTAAGAAAAAGGGAAGCACTAATATGCTTACTTCAACACTGACTAAAGCACAGTAAAAAAAAAAGTCATATAAATATCTATCTCTCTTGCCTAATTGTCATATTGTAGCAACTCAGTGCTTCTACCTAATGGGACATTGCCCCTTAATCTAGACCTTACTTAAATACACTGTAAAACTACATCCAGAATTTCACTCAGTAAAAATACAAAAAAAAAAAAAAAATTCAACATAATTTTAAAACAATTCACAAACTTCATGTTAGAATACTTAATGAAGGGGAAAAAAACCCTACAAAGTGACTTATCCTGTCCTTGATACTCAGCTTGGGCAGTTAAATAGAGAAGTGTTCTATTTGGCCACTTCAGCAGTTTCCACAAAGTTGACGAAAGACTTGCTACATGACCAATCAGCGTCAACACATGAAATGCCTTCTCATAGTTACACAGTTTTAGCTGTATGTCTTTGTATGCATATGATCACAGAGAAAAAAATCACAAGGCCATCCCTTGAAACCACGCTGACATATTTAGTGAGAAATAAATACTGGGGAGTATTGAAAACCTACCCAGAAATACTTCCCTAATTTCCCTTGCTGACAGCACACACACACACAAAAATATTGTCTGTATTTCAGGAACTAATTCCAAGAAATAGAAACAAAAGAAAGCAACAGCTAGGTAAGACCACCATTACAGAGAATCACTTAAGCATCAAAGCTTTTCTGAGCTCTTGCAAGCAGAAGAGAGAGAAGAAAATTGAGGATGTTTCTCTCACCTTGGAATAAAAATGCTTTGCTGGCATTGTGTAGTCCTGACACTTGTGTTACCCCCAGGGTTGTATTCACCAGATCCAGTTCTGTGATGATATCAATTTGTAAGTCAGGATCCATTCCAAATCCTACAGCTGTTGGAGGCAGAGAGAGTTAGATCAATTTTTATTTCAAATCAGGTAATGGAAAGAATAGACAAGAATATCTAGCACAGACATTTCTAGCACCTTCCCACTCACACACACACTGTACACAGCAATTACTTATAAGACATTAACTGTGTTGCAGGAAAGAGAACATATTCTATTCCAAGTCATTCAATTAAAATATTTCATTCCCAGAGATTTTACTACACATGTGTTAAAACATTCTAAAACTGATACATTTATCCAATATCTTCAAAAGGTTAAAGAGTAATAAATAATGAAAAGCATAACCACCTATGCAAAAGGATGAGAGATATTTGCAGCATTCATCTACTGGTGACGCTATTTCCAGGGAGATGTAAGGAATGAAAATTCCTCTCACATTCCCTATGTAGTGCGACCAACTGACCAGGCCCACAGCTCATCCCCTAAATGTAATCCATTTTCCCAACTGGACCAAAGGACCCTGGAGCAGATATGGTAGCAGGGCAAAGAATACCCTCCTGTAGACTAAGAGCCTTGGGTGACTCACCAAGGTGTTTGATATTGCGTCTGAAGCACACCTCTGTTTTTGCCAAAGCCTACCTACAAACACACATTCACTCAGACCAGCTGCAGCACCTCTGGGCTGCAGGAGCACCTACTGGAAAAGCACAAATCTAAACCTGAAATTCATAAAAGGCTTATGCCCAGGAAAAGCCTGGGTATTCTTCAATCTAGTAGGAACCTGATGGGACTGACATAGAAGACAGAGACTCCAGAAGTTCGAACATGCTATATTGGAAAGCTCAGGGCAACTTGATGGTGAGCACACCAAATTCATCAAACATACCTCCTTTTTTCTAGGGATGAAAAGATGACAGCCTGACCTCAGTGTTTCTCTCAACACAGCAGTAAGAGTGACATGAGATCTGTGCCTGAGACACAGGTCAAATATCTCATGTGGAACCCAAACACTTTCCTAATCAAATTTTTCACTAACATCATTAGTAACAGGAATAGGCTCCAAGAATGAAATCCTGACACAGCTGAAGTCAATGGTAAAAGTCCCATTGACTTCCATGGAGCAAGGACATTACCTGTAAAGCACGTTCAGATTGATTTCCACTAAGTAGACTTCACATTCAGGTCTAAATTGGTTGATTTGTTATTCCAGGACTATACTTCTGGATCATTTAAGCAGCAAGTACTATAGTTTGAGTCTTTGAAAGGCTCTGAGAAATTACTGAGGTGTACAGAACGAACCAGAAGTTACATATACTACCCATAAATCTTCTGTACTCCAGCACTTGCTCTTTTCCTCAAGGATGAAAAGATGTTGGAATAACATGTTGTGCTAACATAGAGGATTTTACTCCACAAAGGACAGAGCACTAAAAAGTACTGAAAATACAGCTTTAGGAGGTCTCTAGCAACCTTACTCTACAAGAAAAATTAAGATCTGGAGACATGTGATGGAACTGAGGCTCCAAGAGTGCTGACATATCCACACATACACTGTGCTTTCATAAGGATATGGGAATAACTACCTTTTTGTAGAAAATTGGAATTGGGAGAATACTAAAGAACCCAGATAAACTTCTCCAAAGATAAAAACCTCCCGGATAATGAGCAACATTATCAGACTTTTAGTACTATCTTTGACTTCCACCCTAGGCACTCAGGCACTGAATGACCACAACTGACACCGTCCACACCGATGACAAAAAACACCTCCCCTCCTGGAATAAAGACCAGCACCAAAACAAGAAAGGACTTGTTATCCTTCTAAGGTTTTCATTCAGAAGGGAAACAGCACAATGTAAATTGTGTGAAATATACCTATCAGCAAAGACAAGTGTTTGCCATCCCTGTGAGAAACAGAGCATGCTGTCCCTCATTAGAAAGGGGTTACATCTATTCAGATCAGTCATAATCTACTAATATGAAGGGAGAGCAAGTAGGTACTAAAACCTGCTCAACAGAAAAGACAAACTGTGTTCAGTAAGACAAATCTCAATCCCATTAAAGTAAGTGAAAACTCTATCACAGCCATCAATAGGGTAGGGACAGAAACCACAGCAAGCAAGTACAGGCACTTCCATAAATCACAGTAGCTCCACTGCTCTATTAAAGCTGTTTATTCCACCCTGAATACCCAAGGCTCAACAAGTATACACAACTGAAGATCCACAGGGTTCAATTTATGCCAACGAAGGATCTCATGTGACAGCTTCAATGTGTTCTCTTCCAGATTTTAAAATACTTTTGAAAACAGAGACCATTTCTAATGTCACAGTAACTATTTAGCAAGAGTCTACACCACTTTAAATAACTAGTCATTTTCCTGAGCTGGATCATCAGATGGAAGCAGGCACTCAAATGCCTAGTTAATAATTAATAAATAACAAATCAGCAGCTTCAGTATAATAACCAAGTCTTCTTTTCCCCTCTGGTCTCCCCCAGTCTATCTGAAAGATATGACAGGCATATCAACCACACTTGCACCTAGTATTTTATGCTATCTCTTTCCAGTAGAAATACCATCTCTTTCTGAAGTAAAAATTAAGCATCAAGCTGTCTGCTTTCACTGGAGAGCTGTGCAACACCTGGGCCTGATTCTGGATTATGTTTCTTTCAATTCCTATTTCAAGTAATTGGGCCATTCCCTTTAAATCAGTGGCTTACACAAGCAACACTCCAAATGCTTCAGGCAGGTGGGCGGGAGTAGAAATCATCTCAGGACTCGGTGGATTCGGCCCAATGTGAACTGAAGGCACTACAGTAGATTAGAGGATTAAGCCATATAATTATGAATGATGTCACTAGGAAATCCCTAAAATAAATTAATTCTGCCTTACAGCTCTGTCAGCTTTTATTCTCTGCTTCTGCCTTTATCACTTACACCCAAGCACCAGCAATCATGCCACGCTCTATCTAGCTAATGTGCAGCCATGCAACATATGCAGCACATTTATAATCTCCTGCACATGTGTAATGCGCTACTGGGGATGGAAAAAGTAAAAGTGTGCCTTTTACTTAATGCACATTCAACACAATCAAGCCATTCGCACGTACCCACGTGAAACCATTCAAACGGTAAAGACGAGGCTCTAGAAGAGGCATTTTGCCCTCTTTCACAACTTCGATGGCAATTGTTGCATACAGAGAACTTTCCGAGTAGTAGAGTTTTTGGTCCTGTTGACCATTTAAAAACCGCTGTATGCACTATCAGGAGTAACACCACTATGAAAAGAATGGGCAGTATTTTCTTCCAACTGTTTTTATGCCGCATCTCTCTGTAGATTTTGATGAGGTTAAAATTACTGTAAGAATTTAATTATAGAACATTAATTCCTTAGCACTTTTGATAATTGTGCCGGGTGGTTTCCTTGAGAATAGCTACAAGCACCACGGAGAAACGTGCCCTTCAGCAGCTCCAACCGAGGAGGAGCGGTACCCGGGACCAAGAACAAAGCCTTCGTAAGGAAAAAGCGGATTTTGGGTCGCGCTATCTGGAGAGATAGCGGAGCCGGCACGGCACCGGCTGGAATAACACGCTTGCAGCCGCATCACGCCCATACGGCCGCGCCCCCCGCCCGGTACCGCGGGCGGCTCCGCGCACCGCCGCCCAGACACGGCCCTGGGCCGCCACCCGCGCACCGCCCGCCCTGATCCGCGGCGGCCACCGCTCCTCCGCTCCCCGTCCCCGCGGGGCGCAGCCCGCACGCCGCTCCCGCAAAACTTTCCCACGCCTGCCGCCAGCCCCCGCGGAGCGGCCGCCCCGCCGGGGACGCGCCCGGCTGCTCCCCGCGGAGCCCCGCGCCCGCCCCGCTCGGCGTAGCGGGGGATCCCCGGCCCCGCCACGGACCCCGACCCCGGCCCCGGCCCGGCCCCTCACCTGCCCCGGCTGTGGCCGCACATGCCCAGAGGAGCAGGAGGAGACCCATCGGCGCTGCGCGGGCGGCGGCGCCTGCTGGCTCCCTCCCCGGCCGCCGGCAGCTGCTGCGGAGCCGCATCGAGCCCAGCGGAGCCGAGCGCAGCCTCCGACGCGCGGAGCGGCTCCAGCAGGAGGCGGCGGCGGCTCCGCCCGCTGCCCAGGCGCAGCCCCGACGCCCCCGCAGCGGGGGCTCCCCGCCCGCCCCCCGCCGTGACGCGCGCCCCCCCCGGGCCTCGCCAGCGCCGCCGCCCGGCCACGGCTGCGCTCCGAGCGGAGCGGCCCCGGCGCGGGGAGCCTCCACTGCGCGCTGGCTCCTCTCTCCGGAACGCGAAGCCCCTGAGCGAGAGGGGCCCGCCACCCGCTGCGGCACGTCCGGGCGGGTGCGAAGTGCGGCCGCGCAGCTCTGCCGGCGGCTCCGGGGCACCTTCCCGTTTTTCTCGACGTAAGAATCAACCCTCATTAACTATTTACTCGTAGTAATAATTTATGCCACGTATGAATAAACAAAAAGAAGTTCTGAGGTATAGTACAGAAACCTGTGTCGTTCTTTGGCTTCTTGCGTGTCCTTGCTCAACTCCCTTAACTGTTCTTTCATGCATCTAATGTGTAAAAGGGAGGTAAAGTATTTAAAGATATTCATGAGCCGTATGAGCATCTGCTCTGATAGCTGTTCTAAAACCTGTCTTCAAGTATTTCTTCGCTCTAGCCTTTTAATTTGTCTCGGTGCCTGGCAAGGAACACACTACCACATGCCTCGGTTATACGCAATGTTTTTCCCTGCAGAACACCTGATTTAATTTTGAAGGACAGTTTATTGGCCCCAGATGATGTTCCCACCCTACTGAACAGAAGCAAAGTGAGATTTCTAGTTGATCTGCAGTTGCAAGCCCCAGGATCATCCTCTCTGCTGCTTCCCCTCATTGTGATTTTGTGCTGCACAGTGCAATTTCTGGCCATCTTAAATGTTAAATAATAAGCTGTAGATTTGCACAAATTTAGGATGACACCATAAAAATCATACCCATCTTAGGGGTGCAATTGCATTCATACACATTTACACTGGCAAGAACAAACAGTCTGACTTGGTTGCCTAATTGCTTAATTAGTGAGATGCCTGGAAACAGCTGTTCCTGGCTGCCAGCAAGGTAATGCACTCCAGGAAACCTCTGGGGTGGCTACTCAAAAAGCACATCAGTAATTTATTTCCCGTGTATCTGAACAACTTTTTCTTCAGCTGTAACTTCCCAGCTTCTTCCCTTTGGCTAGGGTGCCCTGATGTCAGCCATGGGGCGAGAGGAGGGGTACGCACATAGTATACAAGTGTGTGTGGGTATGCACAGATATTCTATATAACCATAGCAACAAGAGAGAGAGGCAATGGTACCTCAGCAAGTGAAGACACACCCCTCTATTCCGTCCTGCTAACATCAGGATTCTGCATAGCAGTTACTATCTGATTTTAGAGATTTCTTTTTTGGTGAACAGGTCTGTATATCCAGTTCCTGTTAGCTTATATCTGTTTGTGCTTATCTGGTGGTAAAACCATTGTCTATCTAGACACCAAATTGAATCTAATTGAAGTTTTCCATTTTCTACTTGATGCAGAGTCTTAAGTGGATATGTAATTTAAGCTGGTCATGGATACATCCTCGAAATGATCTGTTTAACCTAAGCCTGGATTAAATTCTGTTTATAAAAAAATTACTGTGGGTACATGCAAAAATTTGCAAAAATGTTATCAGCTGTAAAGCACAGTTTCAAACACATCTTGAGCAATCTCAAGGAAAAGAATATCCTAACCATTACTGATTTGTTCTTCTGTTCACCAGAAGCATCCTAAAGCCCACAAGTACTGCAAAAAGTAACACAAGCAGCTTTGTAAAAAGAGCTCTTAAAAAAGCCGGGCCCACAGTTGTGACTCTTCCTATAGTCCAGCTCAATGCCCAAATGTTCACACATTTGGAGAGCATTTGGAGAGCACATATGTTCAGCTGTTCATATGGAGAAAGGATAGGGCAAATGGATGGAAAACAAAAAATCCCCTTCTTGCAGTCAACACTATTCTTACACCTCCCTTAACGGCAACAAAGCATCTCCTTTTGTCACCAGAAAATCTGATTTTCTGATATGTTCTAATGGGAAGCATATATATCTGAAAAGACTGACTTCCAGATAAGAATTAAAACTGTGTTCCTGAGTATTCATAGCAATTAAAAAAAAAAAAAATCTGGAGGTTTTGCAAATTCATTTTGCAAGAATGAAACACTTGTCCTGCAAACTGAGCTGGATTTCAGCTCAGATAATATTCTTGTGAATATTGTTCTTGCACTCTCCATTGGTCATTGAATGCATCTTGGTTTTGACCTAAATTATTGTGAAGTTGCTAACTGTGTAGTGTTAAACTGTTGCTCCTGCCAGCCACAAAGCTTGTGACATTTTGTAGTTTGAGGAAGGATTTTTGAGTAGGCCCAGTGTCTCTCTGAGCAGTTAGTTGTAGGGCTGTCTGTGTGCCACAGCTAAAACGCAGTTGAAAGCAGTATTACTTCAAGGGTGTCTGGATATGTGTGGATTCAGTTGCCAGCTGCACTGCAAATGCTGGGAAAACAGCAGTGCTTCCACCTGGGCGGGGGGAATTTTTAAAAGCCCACCACTTGTAGTTCATGGGGTAGAAAACGTCCTCTATTCACAAATAAAGCTTGTGCCCCTGGAAAGCCTGGCAGCACCGGGACACTTGAGCTCCGTAAGAGGTAAGTTTGCTTTGCCGCCAGTAGAGGGCAAGGATTAGCAGCAGCACTTAGACTTGAATACTGTGAAGAGTAAGTGGAAAGGAAGGGGGGATTACTGTATGCCATGCTTGCCTTTACCCACTGACAAATACTAATAAAGGACTATATAATCAGTTCACCGGGCTAGAAGTATCCGCTTTAGGGTTTACAACTAAATAAGTAACAAATCCATCAGAGTGAAGCCTTACAAAGAAAAGCATTTGTCTACTTCTGTATGCAGTCAAGGAGCAATATTTACTGCTCTTTTTTTATTATTATTTTTAATTCCTAAACACATAGTTAGCTAATGTTTGAAGACCAAGAAGTCTAAAGTAAACTTTACCGCTGATTAATCCATTTGGTATAAGGTGTGCCCTTCAACCTCCACACTGACCATAGGAATTTCAGCACCAAAAAAGTAAAATTATTTCAGACTAAGTACATCTGTAAGCAGTGTAGAAGAACATGTGCTTATCTTCCAGCCGTTAAATAACATGCATTGGTTTAAACTGTGGCCATAGTCAGTCCATACAACCAAGTTAAAAGGACATGGATTTTTATCTGTTCCCATGAGTTTATGGATTTGATGCAGTAGATGCCTAATGGTGACAGCAAATGACTCTCTCCCGTTGTATGTGTTGTATCATTGATTTACGCTGGTTGACTTTGGGGGTTTGACACATTCCATATGATTCGATTTTTCCTCCTGAAAAGGGTGTTAATGGCACTCAGCTTTCTCTCAGGACTCTCATGATGCTCTCTGGTAAGTTCAGACTTCCCCAAAATGAAATCCACCTGCATACATAATGTACAAAGAATGGCTGTAATCTCCCATCAACAGGTCCTACCACCTCCTTTACCCATGCATGCACATTTCAGAGAAATACAAGCTTGAAGACAGAACAAACTTAAACAGTCCTGCCACCCAGCTATAGACTAGTCTTCAGATTCAGACCCTTGCCTGAAATGAATCATGCTCTTGGCACAAGTATCTCTTGTGCTACCACTTTTGCTGACATTGTGATGTCATGCTTCAGTGCTCTATTTGGGGAAAGTTTCTCAAAAGCTCGTGTCTGCCAACAATGAAACAGGTTGGACCAGTACCATTTCCACAGCAGGCTGGGAAGGGAAGAACCTGCTTTCCAAATCAGTGCTGTGGCACATGGCCCTCGCCACATGGCAGGAATTCAAACACAAGGTACAGTAACACCAGAAACTGTTACTTACACTTTCCTTCTTCACTTGCTCCTCCTTTCAGCCTCCCATTTACATCTCCAGCACATATGAACCTCTCTTGTTTTTAACAGTTTAACAGTTTAACAACCTTTGGGATAATTGAATTGATAGGATAAGAAGGATTTAAACAAATCCAGTTGGTCCTCTGTTAAGCAATCAGTTGTTCCACAACATACAGAACACTCAATAGTTAAGAATAGTTAAGAAACCAGCTATTTAAATGATACTTCATTCTGCATCTTCCTCTCCCTCTGCAACATCCCCATTTCCCAGGAGGGCTGTTTCCAGTTGCTGCTCAATGTTTCTAACAATCAAATGGATCAGTTCTGAAGATACCTTAAGGCTGTGTGTTAAGTAAGAATGATATTTGTGGTGTGTGTTGGATGGGGAAGCCAGCTGTGGAAAAAAAGAGACATTTCATTCACCAGAAAAGTTGATGTAATTTCTGTTTTAAACACTGGACATTTATTTAGAGTCTTTAGAGCCCATACATTGTTGAATAATTTTAATTTATCACATCCAAATATATTAGGCAAATATATAATACAATAAATTGCTTTTGTACACATAAATACAAAATTTGAGGTAGGGCCTCAAGAATAATGATTTTTGAAATTAACAACATACAGCAACATAATATATACTATATGAGATACATATGATGCATTCTTTGTAACAATATATCTTTTGCACATACAGGAAATGAAAAAAAAAATTGTAGTGATCTGGCTAGGGTACAAATCTTTATCCATAGGCAGCAGTACCCCATAGATTGCCTGTAAATATATATATATATATATATATTTATATATGACATTACGCAAGTAATTAAGATTTAACCCATCAGCGATGGGTCCGTAATAAAGTGCCATAGGACACAGGGAGCAAATTCTCAGCTGGTGTAAATTGTCACAACTCCAGACAAAGCTGTGACAATTTATACCAGCCAAGCATCTACCTTACAAGGTAATACTACATGATATAAAGGACAGATAACAATATGGTTCAGTCAATTTTCCTATCAATGGAAGATAGCTATAAGGCAAATGGTTACCTGAAGATGTATTTAAATGTTATGGGCAAATAAAATATTGCAAGCATTAAGATCCAACCTACTTCCCACATTATGAAAAACCCCTCAGGAAAACCTTCTGTCTTTGGTAATAGACTGCCTGACAGTGACAAAGGCAGAAATCCCAATCTCCCCTCCTTCCTCAAGTCACTGACCTGAGCCCCTCAGAAATGTCAAGCTCTGACCATTTTCCAGGTACCTTACGTATACACCATCTAACTGCAAACCAAGAAACAAGTGTCTCTTACAACAGAAGAATAGAGAAACTTTCTGGGATGCCTCTGGTCAAAAAGCTCTGCTTTCTGCGAGACCACAGTCCCTGCAAGTCTGTCCTTGATTGCAAGAAGTGGAACTGCAGAATAAGAAACCAACAGGAGACCCATGACTGCCATAATTAATCATTGCTTTAACAGAGGCAAAAAGAAATCATATTATCCATACAACTGTACACCACAAAAAGACCAAAGGTATTTAAAATCAGTTGGGTGTTGGAATTTGATGGAAAGACATAGTCACACAATGTATCAGAAGCAATGATCTTCAGTGTGGAGGCACATCTAATGTGGTGATTGGAGCAGAAATGAATTAAAATACTACTTGGACTCAATTGAAACATCATATAAAGACAATCCAAGTCTTTCTCTATTAAGGGTCATTTTGTTAAACCCTTCTTTTGGAAACAAAGTGCTGCCTCGTCTAGCTGAAACACAGATTTTGAACATTGCATATTAAAAACACTAGGAAGACCCCCAAAGAATTTGAAGATGGCAAGAATTTGCATTAGATGTAAACTTTAATGCATGCAATAATGCATCTCAGCTCATTCAGAAATTCAATTTAATTTCAAAGAAAAAATATGCATCATAATTTCACCAAATTTAAACATCTTTTACTCACAAGATAGATAGATCTGAAAGTACACACATCACTTTTTTACTAATATGGCTTTTCCCCCTCCTTTTTTTCTTTTAAAGGTCTTTATTGTTATGCTATTAGTTATTAAATGTATTTTTAGAAAATTATCAAAGTACATGCAAACTTTCCTTAGAACATGGTAAATTAAGTGCATTCCCAAACTTCAAGGTAATTTCTCATTTAAAGAAGACACTGCTGGTTAATTTAATCTCAGCTTTCAGATTTGGACAATAAAATACTCTAGAAAAATTCTCATGTGACCAATATAAACCCTTGCTTTTCATATGCAGTGAAAACTTCACATCTTTTGTGATTTTTGTATGCATTTTTCCCCTTTTCCAAAGGTTTTTGCAAGCCTCGCAATGGGGTCAAAGCTGAAGACAAAGATTAGTTAGCAAAAATTCACAATCATCTGTTTACAGAGTTTCAAATTTAAGCCTAATACTGTGCTAATGACTTTGCAGGCACAGGAACAACATCTAAATTAAAAGCAAGCAGATTAATTACATAAATCATGGAAAGCAATTCAGCCACAATTTCATATACAGTCTGGTTTGGTAATCCAAGCCAAAAGATATATCCCAGCAGTATTCCTTCAAATGGTATCTCATAATCCAGGTTGGCAGTAACTGACATCCTTACACTGAGGGAACTTTATGGCAGTGAGTTAATCCCAGTTCCAAGGCATGCCTTGAGACAAGCCAGTAAGTGAAAGGATTCAGTACTCTCAAATTATTTGACTGTATTTTCTCTTTTTTAAAGAGGACCAGATCTATGGATATTTGTTGAAATTTTTTAATGACAGTAGTAGCAAAAACTGTCTTGGTCCAAAAATCAAACCAAGATGCAAGGGAATATTGGTCAACAGAGACCCCAAGTGATTTGTCCCAACATAAATATGTAATTCCCAAGAGAGGTGCTGACTTAAGTTCTTTTCTGCACCCAGGGAAGGTCCCTCAGCCCCACCTGGGAACCAAACTTCCAGCTCATCCTTATGGACCTTCATGAGGTCAAATACAGCATGGCTTCTCAAACCTCCCTCTGTCAGGAAAATAAAAGCCAGAGGTAAGAAGAGCAAGTCTTTCAATAAAATAGCAGGCAAAGCTGAAGCAAGGGGGAGCAGCTTTAAGGCAGAGAAGCTCACAGTCTTGTTGCTGTGTGAGACAGGGACCAACAAGAGCCTGTAGAGTGGAGATTCAGGGGTCAGTGTAAGATCATGTGGAACCTGCCCTCCCTGCTCTGGATGACAGCCCCTGATAGTGCTTCACTTGTTCTGTGTGAGGATTAAAGGTCTCCAGCAGTGCCTAGAAGTGGCAACACTAATTGCCCCATGAAAGAGGAAGTTCAACAAAATGATTAATATATTTCATATACATATATATATACACACACAGAGAAAAGGAGTTAACAATTTGTGGAAGTGTTACTTTAAGGTTAAGTGTTTTGTTTTCTTCAGTGGGATGAAAACAACGCACCTACTGATCTACGGACACACATGAATTGAGGATTTACCTGAGACCCTGTAATATGAAGACAGGCAGACAAAAGAATGGGATAGAAACAGTCCCCTGAAAGGAAAGGACATTTACAGGCTACTACAGCAGTGCCTGTGGGGAGGAAAAAACTGGCTAAACTACTAAGCTCATCATTTCTACATTGATTGGTAAGATATTTATAGGGACATAGAACATCACTAGCACACACTACATGAACACTGATCACCATTTAAAAATATCATATATGTATGTATAGGATATAATAAGATAATAAAGGTTAAATTTTGCCAATTATTGAAGATATATTTTTCTCCCACATTCTAGTGCATTTACAATAAGTTGGGCTAATTTTCTTTTTAGGTAAATAAATGTATTCTTAAAAAGCTCTGTTTTTTACTCTGCCCAATAGGGAACAAAACTATTTAAGTCTAATATTCATATGACTACATATATCTGATTTCTAAAATGTAATGGTTTAGGATGTTCTACTGCTATGTTTATGATGGCCCTCTACTAGATTATCCTTTGTCCCCCAATCCTTACATTTTCTATCTCTAATGTTGCATCTGTATGGATGACTGCAGTGATTAAGTATTGTGGATTTGGGGCTTTTTATTTAATGAAAATGTTTTAATGAAAAAAATACCCTATACATGTTTCAGAGGAAATAATGTTTTGAAGAATTTACGTGCTATATATATAATATATAGACAAGTGGGGTCCTGCTATTTCCCCATTGGCTGAAAGAGAAGAATACACCATCTAATGGTTATAGGTTATATAAAGGTGCTTATAGGCAAATGAACAGGGAGTCACAAAGTTGAACAGCACATCTAACTTCTAATAACTGCTTTCAGGTGGTAACTAGACTACACTGTAAGAATACAAAGTTAGGCACAAATTATATGATGGCTTCTTAGGAGATACTGTAAACAAAAACAGAGAAAGAAGGAAAATTATGTTCAGAGTATTGGAGCAAAGTGACTAAAACCACAGGTGCACTTGGCTTGGAACAAGTTGTCAGACACTTTGTAGAACTGAGGCATACCTAGTCGAAATGACAGATATCAAATTATCAAAAGAAACATATGACAGGACTTCAAACAGTGATACCCATAGAACTCATTCTGGCACCATTTCCAAACCACTTCTAGATTCAAATGCAGTTTAGTCCCAGTCTCAATTATAATTTTTAGAAATGTTGTTCTTATTTTTCTACTTGAAAAGATCAAATGGATTATTGTGTTTCTGTTCTCACTCCATATATTGCTTCCTAGTGTGCTGTTTCAAGGCTTTCCACTTGTTTAAATAACATAACAAACCCTCCAAGTTAGTATTAATCATAAAGGAAGTGTGCAGACATGATGGGTCAAGGTCAGCTGTCAGTGTAGAAAAAGCAACCCCATTGCTATAGGAGCCATATGCTGGATTTACATCAGGACTACAGGAGATCCTGTTCTTTGCTCACTTGCATCGTTTTTGAGGGCTGAACCTTCCTTGGAATACACTGGTAGCAAAATCCTAGTCCCATCACAGCTATCTGTTACAAATGGTGCTTTCTGGAAATGGGTCAAACTGCACACCTCATTTCCTCCAAAGACTTTGTTTGGTTGGTTTTGTTTATTCCTATAACTGACAACACCTGTTTATGTCATCTGTCACACACAAGGCTTCTGCTGTGTCACTGGGTACAGAACATGTCATGGGCATCACCTACACCTGGAAGTGGTCGTTAGGCCTCCTCTATGGCACGCAACCATAAGTCCTGCTTTCCTAAGCAACCACTTTCAGGCAATGTGGAAAAGAAGAAATGGTGGGTAAAAAAAAATGGAAAAAAAAAATCAGTAAAATTTGGCAATGTTATTGCCACCCTTTTGTAATATTTACTAGCATTGGGTTCCTAATTCCATATCCTTCACTGGCAGTTTAAGTCCCAGAGAGGAGGTTCCCAGTGGATCAATCATGTTCCTGTAACGCTCACCACGGTGCTTTGCGAGAAATGGACCCCAGTCAGGCTGTGGAGAGCACACCAGCTTGAGCCGCTATGATAGGGGAGAGAAAAGAGAGTCTCATTTGGTGTCATGGAGCAGAATTACAATGCAGAAAAAGTGAGGATAGGCTCAAGATTATTGATGATGGCCCAGCAATGCTCCACTGCTCAGCGTTTGTTTTGCACAAAGTTTTCAAGATTAATAGTGAATAAAGTGCCCAGGTTTGATTATCGTCCTCCCCCACACCATGTGTGGGGAGCTCAGAACTACTGTCACAGACTGTGAGGCTCTCTTACTGAAAGATATGTGCACAATTACTTAGCCCAATGGTCTAGGCAGTGGGTAAGTGCATTCAAATAATTGGATTTCTATTTAGCATATTTTCGCAAAGTATACGAACTACCAAGAAGTAGTACATCACTATGAATGAACAAAATTTTAATTCTGAGATGACAAAATGTTTCATTTCTATCTACAGGAAAAAAGAAAGAGGAGAATGTCATCTGGCAAACAACAAAAATTTTCTGATCTTTCCACTGAGTACTTTATTGAATATGTAATTTGATCAGTACATTCACAGATACAAAGGAAAGAAAACGTATTTTTGATGACTTAAGAGGGAACAATTATATGTTTATTACCTAATAAAGTGAATCAGACCTCTCTATCAGTTATTTTAATCTCTGCTTAATTACCAGTTTGCAACTTTTACCTCCCAAATCAACTTTAATAATTTTATGTAGCAGACTCAATATTGAGGACATAGCAGAATACAGCTGAAATATCTTCAGCAAAAACCCTTTCAAAACAGATCAAGTTCGTGGGGGTTTCTTTGAATGCACACCTGGAAAGGCAGTAAGGGAAGCACCCTATTTTTGTGGCAATATATATGCCAGTTTTACACGTGAGAAATTTTGAAGCAGAACCATTTGTGTCAGCAAGAGAAGTTTATGAGACAGGGAACAAGTAAATGTAATTCCACATTAGCTCATTTCCAGTAGGGGCAGTTGTCTCCTGACCCAGGCACTCCAGTCTGCTCTACACAATAGCTGATGACCCTTTAGACAAGTGGCCTCACTGCCTACTGCTTGGATGCTCTCCCTAGGGTGTCCCACCACTGTGAAAATTCCTCTCCTACAAAATTCCTTTGCTCTATGGGAAGCAGAGAAGTATGGTCTTTTCCCTCAGGCATGTGTAGTGTGACATATCAAGAGACCAAAAAGATTATACTATTTTAGTACATTTTCTCTCCTTTTCATTTTTGAAGTAAGAAACTTCCCCAGTGGGATTTGCGGGGAAGCTGAACTGCGAAAGCGGCTACAAAAAGGGGAGCAAGTGTCTGTTCCTTCTCCCAAGGTGGGAACAGCACAAGAGCAGGCAGTGATGAGAAGACAGAACTGAGAAAGCCTCAAAGACCTAAAATAAGAGCATTTAGCTTTTCCAGAAGCCAGAGGCAAGGCAGTGAAGGGATGAAATGCTGACATTGCTGTACCACACCCTGCCAGGGACTGAGGAGCCAGCAGGATGGGAGCAGCCAGGGAGAGGGGGGGTGACAGGCAGAGACAGGACACAGGAACAGGGAGAAGAAGGTGACCACCACATTTCTGAAGCAGTGGGGGGAAGTGCCAGGAATCCAATTAGCAAAATAAACAAAAGAAGCTTAAATTAAAAATAAAACTTGCAATTATTTTACACCCAGGTGTCAGAAAGGATCAGCTAATTCAAGAATAAAGAGATGAAGGGTAAAAGCAAAGATTTCCAGCTAGGTTTTATAACAAATAGTTTGAGATGCATGAAAATCCTTCCCACTCTACATCTTATTCCTGGACTTCAGCGAGTGGCACAGCTTGTGGAGCACATCCTGGATGATTCCAGTACCGAACCACCCCTAACTTTGCACGCAGGCAACTCCTGATTGACCTCTCCTAGTGCTGATTGCCAGGCTCCCTGGGCATGATACACACCAGCAGCTGAGGCTTCCTGTGGCTATATGCTGCTTTTGCAACAAGGCCAACAAATCTAGGAAAACTTTCTTCCAAGAAAGCCAAACAAAACCTCATGAAATTTGTCTAGATCCCATAAAACAAACCACTCCACAATTTAGGACCATGTTTTTTTGAGAAACTAGGAATAGAAGGTCTACATTTTAAATCAACTGAGCATCTCTTTGCAACACAATAACTAGTTTACCAGAAAATAATCTGAGCTGTATTAGACATTCAATACCTCGAAAAGCAATGTAAAATAAAAGAGACAGTCTCCTGTGCCGTATTTTTAAACAGCAAAAAGACAGATGAATTACCTCAATAAATTTGCCGGGGGCTAGATGCATTTTTATCACAAACATAACTGGGATCCAGATGACTGAGCAGGCCAGCATCAGCCACCCGAGCACCATGGACCAGCCTGGGTAGTGGTAAGCTCCGTAAGTCATGGGTTCCCACTGGTAAAAACTGAAGCAGAGAATAAACTGGGAACAAGAAAGGAAAACAAATATGTTTGAGTAAGCAAAACAAGCCTGCTATGCAACAAATGGTGGGTATCCACACACAGATTTGGTGTATATGGAATACAAATAAAAGTACACATACCTAAGGCAGGGTGCTGCCAAAAGCTCTAATAAATGGATTCCAGACCTGAATCTAATGAGTTTCAAGGAAATCTTGCAAAATCCCCAAACAATCACTGTATTTGTGCCAGAATAATTGAAATTAGAATTTTGTCCCTAGAGTAACATAGTTTATTACATGGTCTATTGTCAGTTTTATCTAATGTGATTATGCTAAGATCTCCATTTCACTTACTATATGAACAGCAATATATCTGCTTACATTTGTGCATAATTCAGTAAATTTTGGAAAATTCCTGTGCTTGCAATAATTGCACATAGAAGATTTATAGAAGTATAACTAGGTGAAGACACATATAAAAATGATCAGCTTTAGTTCTAGAGATGGGGAATCTAATGAAAGTCTAATATTAGGCTATCCAAATGTATCAAATTCAAATATTAGCTTTACAGAGGTAATAATAGAAAATAATTCATTACTTGGTTTTACTTTGTATGTTTCCATTGAATAAAAATTGAATTATAACTCATCGGTGTAAATTTATTTCTCACTGTAACTTCACCAAATATTGCATTTGGAGGGAACAACAGAACATGCAAGCTTAGAGAGTAAACATGGCCAATCCGAATTTGTTTCCCTTAACAAGCAACATAATTCACTATTCCCTGTTTGTGATTACTGACAGTAGCTATGAGCACAAGTCTGATTAGTAAAGGATCTGAGCAATTTGCAGAAAAGCCTTACAATTCGCTTCAGAAGTGTAAAATAGGATCTAAGGCAGCATCTTGAAAATAACCACGGGAAAAAAAAAAAAGAGAGAGAAAAAAAATCCCATATGCACATGCCTTCATTCTTAACAAAGTCCCCAAGAGAAGATAAATACCACTGATGTCATCCTAACACTATAGACTGGACTATGTCTTCAAAATTTTTAAAAGTGATTTGCAAACTACAGTCATACATTGTCACAATCAAACAATAGGTAGTTAAGATAGATCTACCTTGTTTTCACACAGAGCAATACTGTAGTGCAGTGAAGACAACTGGTAAAGAAAATCTATGTGAGAAAACTAGACTACCTTCATTTTCATTTCTCATTGGAGAAATAATTCTCACCATAGAAAATTTCATTTCTTCACAACTTAGGATTTTGTTGAGCTCACCAAAACTCACTGATCCCTTAACACAAGCATTCCTGTCTGCAAAAACTAAACCTTTTCCAGTATTCAGGAAAAAATGTCCTCATTTGTGAATTAACAATTCTGAAAAGAAGTTATTAACTTCATCTAGCGTCTTTTTCTTCCCCCTCCAGGAATAAAAAGATTTGCCACCACTTACACTACACTAAAGAAGAGCACATACAGGAACTTCCCAGCACATGAGCTGAAGTACAACTTCTCTGGACGCATCGACTGCAGAAGACTAGAAAGTCACTGCTTTGCTTCTCCACCCACCAGATGAGCTCATACTTACTGTTTCAAAATGTGTGTCTTTTCAGAAACTCCAGAAACTTCTTATCTTGTACCTGAACAGCTAAGAAAACTCACCTGGAAAAGCTGTGGCTGCCCCATCCCTGGAAGTGTTGAAGGCCAGGTTGGATGGGGCCCTGAACAACCTGGGATAGCAGAAGGTGTCCCTGCCCATGGTAGGGAGGTGGAGTGAGATGGGCTTTTGAGGTCCCTTCCAACTCCAACCATTCTGTGATCGTGTGACTTGGAGGAACTATTTCATACCGCTGTGAAATAATGAGTATTTAAAACCCTACACAAATACAGAACTTTCTGCACCTGTGGTTCAGGCTTGAAGACTTCCAAGTGGAGGTACATGCGCTCAGAAAATATGATGAAAGAAGTCTTTGTTGTTTTGTGCTGATTTGTCAAGCTGACAACTTTTGAAATGGCTGAAATAATTATTCCATTTTTATGTCAAAATAATGGTATGTGATTTCAGATTGTATCTCCACTTAGGTTAAAATGCAAAGGAAGCACTGTGTTAGAAACCTAGATGGCAAAGGAAGATATGGTTATTGGATTTGGACCCCTGGACTTGAAAAATCTTTCATAGCTATGGTGAACTAGAGAACGTGACATGACATCTTTTGATTAAATGGAGACCTAAACGTGAAGTAAATGCTAGCTGAATTTGAAGGAAGTAGTTGGGGAGGAAGTGAAAGTGGAAGATAAATAGGAAGAATAGCAAAAATAAACCAAACACGCTGGATTTGTATGAAATGTACAGAGGGCTCCTTTCCTCCCGCAGGGGGCGGCGCGGCCGCAGCCGCTGTCCCGCAGCGCCACCTCCCGGGGCCTGGGGACGGGACAGTCCCGCTCCTCTCTCCTGTTTTCCCTCGCCGTTCCACCTCAGCCTTTCCAAAGCATCCCTCTTAAATCAGTTTATGTGTCAGTAAAGTGTTCTTTTCCCTAGCTCAGTCTGACAGCAGACAGGAGGATCTTGTATTTTCTTTTCCTTATGCATACATAAATATCACACACACACACACACATATATATTTTCATATACAATTACATATATATTCGTATACAATTATATATTCATATACAATTTTTATTTTTTATATATATGTACATATGTATGTGTGTGTATATGTGTGTATATATATGTATGTATGTATGTATATATATATATGTGTGTGTACATATATATGTGTGTGTGTGTGTGTGTATATATACTCATATGCAATAATATATAATGCTGTCGTGCAGTGGTGTGCCATAGCAGCATTTTGCATGGCCAGGAAAAAGCCACCGTTTTCCTGGTAGACTCACCATCCATCTCCACCAAAAACACCACTACTTACACTGTTTCTGCTACATACCCATGGCAAGAACACATGCACTGTCTTTAAGTACCTGCATCCAAGTTCTAACTACTAGCACCCAGAAACATCATGAATAATGAACAAACAACAACAAAACTCTTTGGAGAAGATGTTAAATTTTTTGTTTGTGTTTGTTTTGCTTACTGTTAAAATAGTTGGGGTCACAAATGCCCAACAGACTCTCCAGAATTTACTTGGCTGGAATCCAATCATCATTTCTATATCTTCACAAAATCTTTGCAATCCTGTAAACAGCAAATGGAAAAGCAATTAGGTGTGTCAGAAGCCAGCTGCAGTCTGCAACACAGCTCTGGTGTCCTCCTTTGTGTCTAACTACAAAAACACACTCCAACTTTTTGGTTGAAAACTTCCTTGGAGGAACTAACTACACAGTAAAAAATGGGACTAATAGTGTGGGAACCATTCCAATAAAACATTTCCTTCTGAAGGATTAAAGCAATTGAGCTTTTACATTGACATTAGGTGTTTAGTATGTTTTGTGTTAAAGCCTTAAAAATATGTATTGGGTAGCTGCAATTATTGTCTATTTGTTTTATTTCCCTTTGAAGCTCAGCCTTATTAATCTGTATACCTGCTTCAGCACAATGTTTCAACTTCTCTATAACTGCTACATGACTAGATTACAGCTGTAGCCCTTAGCATTGAAACTGATGTCCTGTTCTTTTTCACCTGATGCATAAGAGATATTTAAAATTCCTAGAGAGCACCTGCAAATATTTTGAATTATATTCAGTGCTGTCTGAACAAAAAGATAAAGCAATGTGTTAGTTCTTCAGATTATTGTATTGATTTCATCTATAAAGTTACTTGAGATAATAAAACATGTAAGATTGAAAAATGATATTTCAGCCACTCTGCAGCTCCTCCCAGGCAATGCCATGTGACAGGAAAAGGTGTGTTGGTCAGCAGCTCCTGTTCCCTGGTGGTTATTAGTAAGTTAGCTATTAATAATTTATCCAAAAGTTAAAATAACAACACTAAAATTGATTCCAGCTTTCCTAATGGTAATAAGAGTGAGGTCTGAGTTCATCTGTCAGAAAATGTTAAAAATTTGGGCCAGTTTTATCTAAATTTTTCAAAGCATTATTCTGTGGCATTTTGTCTAACTTGCAAGATATAGGGAAGGCTTAAATATTGGAGAAAAGGTATGGAGTAAGGGAAGAAATACTTGTAACAAAAGTAATAAACTGCTTTATTTCATATTGTATAGAGTCAGCTGCTGCAGCTGCTGAGTGTAAGAAGGGATAATCCCCAGGCTTGATCCACCTATTTTGGAAGCCTTTCTGTTGATATCAAGGAGAAATAAGTCTATTCACCCGATTGTTCTAAGAATTAAGAAGGTAAAAATATAGCACTTGTTCATCATCTGGTGCCTTCTGATGCAGCCTGAAGAAGACAGCAAGGCTGGGTGATGTTTGGCAGCCCTTAAGGGCCAGCTCAAGGGGTGAGCACATAGTAACCCAGCTCAGGCAGATAGCATGTGAGAGAAAAGCTAAAGAATTGCGGTTATGATAAGGAACAGAGAAGAAAAATACAAAAATTAATCAGGAAAATGGTACTGCAAGGACTGTATTTAGGGAAGGGGGAAAAAGATAAAATCTGCAGTGGATGTAAGCTTAGAAGACTGAGCCAAGGTGAATCAGAGGTCACTTTTTTTCTGCAGCTGTAATTTCTTTCCCTCTTTTTTACTGACTACCACAAATGTTCTTCTTCAGAAAGCTCCTTCTCTGTAAAATACATGCAATTTTTATGACCCATATAATCACTGTACTTCAGCACCAGTCTGACTAGTTGGGTCCTTCTCTATTCTGAAATAGAAGTTTGTATGTCTGGACAAATGTCTGGTCATCATGTGATGGATCTGAAGGGAGATTTTTGCTGCAATTGAAAGATTTTCCCCTGTGCTTAATTTACCTGTGCAGCACCTGCAATGAGTGTGAGGGAGATACTAACACAGCAGCCATCCCTGTGCTGTGTTGGGAACAAAGCTGGTCTTAAACTAATTGCAGCAGAGCAAGGTACAAGCTGATGGGTATTTCCACAAAGTTCAAATTGCCTTTGAAGTGTCAACTTCAGTCACACTTGCTGCTGCAAAGAAGGGATACCTAACTGGATAATTACCAGGGTTTCTGCCTCCAAAATTCATGGTAGCTTCATGTAAACCTGCACAGATTTGTTTGAAATGCCAATTAAAAAAAAAAAAAAAAGTTCCTTTTTGGAATGGTCAGTAGATATTCACAGTTTAAGGCACCCTTAAATATTAGCAATTGTGGAGTCAAATGTATGTAAACAGATAGAGGGATTACAAGTTACTTATCTCTTTCTAGTGAAAGTTCCACAGAAAAAATGCAAAGGCTATTTTATTTAAGAGAATACCTTTTTTTTTTTTTCCCAGATCTTAGTAAATCTTGTCTCCCTCTCAGATCAGTCAAGCCTGCTGAATAACAAATAACTCTGGGAAACAAACAACACATGATATTCCATATCTGATTTTTCCTTCTCTAAAGTACAATGATGTATTCATAAGTGCCAAGATATAAAATCCATTGAAAAGGAGACTGCAAACCTAGCCAGACGATTGCTTCACTATTCTGCTACAGGTAAAATGTCTAAAATTACTAATGTTTCCTACAAATACACAGCACCAATTTCCACTCTGACAATGAATCTTCCTGAAAACAAACTGTCAAAAAACAGACCTGGAAAGAGCATGAACAAATTTAACATCATATATTTTCAGTTTCTAGCAGTGTTTCACTCAAACACAGGGAATTTTGTCTTTAGCTTCATGCTACAAAATGCAACAGTGGGAATTATGCTGATGATTAAATTAATACCCCTGCCTCTAAGCTGTTCTTTACTAATCATTCATCATAAATTGGAGAAATAACAACTGGAGAATAAACCTCTGAACCAGCATGTGAAATAAAAAGGTGCAGTTGATTGGATTATGGAGCATGGACTCTACTGAAAAATTAGAAATTGCAAGGCAACAACTACGTGTGTCTCTTTTTAATTTAAAAATCTCAACAAACTCGGCAAGCAGAACATGTAACAAGAAAGAAATTTATTTCATCATAAAAGCACCTGCCACTGTTGTGCCAACCTGCTTGCCATGAAGAGTACAAGTACACAGAGAAAGGTGTCAGTGGAGTGTAAAACAGCAGTTGTCAGACATTGAGAATATATTATGCCGATTTTAAGCACTGCTTGAAGGACTATAACCCAAGCAGCAGCTTTGCTTGTTATTTAGGGTTCAAAATCACAAATATACAAGATGTATTTCTATGAACAGTCCTTACAAAAGTAGCTTTAGCACAGTAAAAGTAGCTCTGGTACATTAGTCACACAGGTAATGATTTCAATGTCTTTCCTTTTTCATTTAAAAGAAAGGAAGCTCCTTAGTCTAGCAAAAGGTTAATTCCAGGGAACATTATTTGAAATAGATTATAGCCAAGGCTTTACCGACATCTGTTCATGATGAATCAGTTCTACAGGAAACATAGAAAGAATGATTTGTAATCTGTCAGATCTTTTCCGCATCTGATTACACTAAAGTAACATCTAATTAAAACCCCCTTCTCCTTTATTCAGGTCCTTCCTTTGCAGAACTATTATTATTTCTGTATTGTTCTATGGTTTTCATAAATGTTAATATTTTAAGGGATACTGGAATTGCTGAGCAAAGCAGACACTGGCCAGCGCAGTTTTTTCTTCCAAACCTAATAAAATGTCATTCCACAAAGACTGATTTACAATGCTTCTGCCACACAGTGTTCAGTGGAGGAACAGAGACAGTTCTCATTCCCTATTTACCTTCATCCTTACTGAAAATCATGCAGAGCAAAGAAATTTTACAGCTGTAAGTAGTTTTTAAAATACTGAAAATATTTTAAACACAGAATTTTTCTCATTCACACCAACAGCAATGGCTTTAAAGGGGGCCAGCTTTGGCACAGACTAGGTGATGCTGTCAATGCTGGTGGCCAGGAAGAGTGAAAACATCTAGTACAGCATTGTTCAGGCATGCTGTCAGCAAAGTGAGAAGGAGAAGGAAAGCAAAAAAATCCTCAACAAACCCTTAAACTCTTCTTAAGACTCCCTACTCATCACCTACTATGAAATTTTATTGATTTTAAAGACGCTGAGTTTCATTTCACTTCTAAACCAACTCTAATTCAATTGCTTACATTCCAGGGACATTAAGAAAACCAAGAATTTTCATCAACCAAAACATGATTGGCTTAAATCAACTCTTCTCTCTGTATTTTGAATTTTTCCATCACATTCTGTAGCAATTCCTCACTAGGTCATGTCTGGCTTAGCAGCCAATCTCCCAGGAATACTCACTGAATTGCATGTCAGTGGAGGTTAAAATACACCGCTGTATTTCCATGAAATTAGAGAAAAGAAAGGGCTGATTTCCTGTCCTTCTGTAACATTTATTTCTCAAGCAAAAGCACCAAATTCTACATTATTTGTAAACCTGTACTATATTTTAAAGCGCTTATTTACAGAGCAGACTCCACAACACTGCCAGATACAAGCCAATATTCAGTGGAAAGAAAGGACCAGAGACCAAGGTCATGTGGCTACACCAGCTCATTCAGCAGAGTATCTTGGAATTCTAAGCCTAGCTGATTAAACTATATAATTCACTCCTGTCCATAGGAACAGCTTTACACTCCAGGCATAACTTAATTATCCAGTATGTGGGAAGATCTTCACACTTGCAAGAACTGGTCTCCTGAAAACACTGGGCAAGTCTGGGAGAACATCAACAACTTGCATCAATTGTTGTAACTACTGCAGCTTTGTGGTAATTGCTCTGTTTTATACTAACTGGGGATCTTCCTCACAACTTAATGTACATCAACATGAATCAGTACAACTGGTGTTATCACTGTGAATAATTAATCATTCTGAGTATAGTCTTGAGACTATGTTATGGACAAATATTAAAACGAGAAGGTTGGATGTGTACATGGAAAAAAAAAAAAGACTTCAAAAGTTGTTAAATGCTGTGTTGGGTTTGCAGGGACAGGTTTTGGTAGCAGAAGGGGCTACAGGGGTGGCTTCTATGAGAAGCTGTAAAAGCTTTCCCCATGCCTGGCTGAGGCCATCCCTGGAGGCTCCAGGACAGACCCACTGCTGGCCAAGGCCTAGCCAATCAGGAATTGTAGCAGCATCTCTGATAACAGATTTAAGAAGGAGAAAAATGTATTGTGCAGAAGTAATTGCAGCCAGAGAAGAGCAGTGTGAGAATATATGAGAACAGCCCTGCAGACACCCAGATCAGGGCAGAAGGAGGGGCAGGAGGTGCCTCTGGTGCCGGAGCTGAGATTCCCCTGCAGCCCCTGGTGAGGCAGCTGTGTCCCTGCAGTACATGGAGGGCACAGGGATGCACAGATGTACCTGCAGCCCATGGAGGGGCCCACACCAGAGCAGGGAGAAGCCCATGCTGGATCAGGGTCCTGGCAGGGACCTGCAGACCCATGGAGAGGGGAGTCCATGCTGGAGCAGGTGTCCTGGTAGGACTTGGGACCCTGTGAGGGACCCACACTGGAGAAGGCTGCCCTTGAAGGACTGCACCCCATGGAAGAGTGGCCCACATTACAGACATTTATAGACAACTGTTGCTCATGAAATGGACTCACATAAGAGAATTTCGGGGAGAACTGTCTCCCACAGTAGGTAGCCCACACTGGAGTAGGGGAATGACTCCTTTCCTGAGCAATAGCAGCAACAACCTGTGATGAACTGACCATAACCCCCATTTCCCATCTCCCTGTACTTCTGTGAGGAGGAGATAGAGCTGAGGAAGGGAGAGTGGGAATAAGGTGTTTTTACAATTTATTTTATATTTCATTATCCTGTTCTGTTTTTCTTAACAATAAATGCAATTAATGTCCCCAGACTGAGTCTGTTTTGTCCATGACGGTATTGGTTGAACAAATCTGTCCCGGTCCTTATCTCAACCCATGAGCATTTGTTATATTTTCTCTCCCCTGTCCAGTTGCAGCAGGCAGTGATAGAGCAGCTCTGGTGGGTGCCTGGCATCCATCCAGTATCACCCATTGCAAACGCAAAGATACCTCTATTGCTTAGGAGGTCTCTGTCCCTGAAACTGTTGCAGCACAAAAGCACCAGTGGAAAAGTGTCACTAAGTGTTTGGTCTATTCTCATGTTCATATCTTTGAGCTATTGGTGGAAAATCATTTGAGACTGTATGAAAGAATTTTGAGTATCTATCATGGGTATCATATGGGTCCTGTCATGCTTCTGTCCAAAATAAGATAATTTTGAGGCTTTTTATTACAAAGAAAAATTACTTCTTTCCTTTAGAATTTATCTTTATCATTTGCTAAAATGTTGATTTCACATAGGCTGTCCAAAACCAATGTTTTTTCTTACCATAGATATAGGAAACTCCAACAAGCTCAAAGATGGCAATAATGACAAGAGAGTAAGAGGCTGCGTAAGTGTCCACAAGCTGTAACATATACATCCCACCCTAAGAAAAGAGAGATAAAAGATTATTTGTGGCATTGAGGCAGGCAGATTGTAGAGGAACAGAACCTAAGGAAGCATCCAAATATCGACTGACAGGCTCATGCTGCACTATAGCTTCTTCCTTCTGGCTGAATGAATATCAAATCCAACAAGAAGAAAGCAGAGGGTACACATGATTCTGCTAGCTAGGACAGCTTGGGAAGACTTTGAATTCAGTACTTTAAGATCAAGGACTGAACTGTGATCAGACCTTCCACCTGCAGTGTCTCAAACCACGTAATACTACGTCAAAAGCAAAATCACCATTGAAAACAGAACTACCATAATAATGAGTCCAGTTAATCTGTTTGGAAAGGATTTAATATCCTGTGTCCATGATGGAGTTAAGCAGCATAACCCAAATGAATAAAGGACTGAATCCTTCCTGGGCTTTACAACAGCAAAGTTGGGCTAGTAGGTGATGAGGTAAGGGGGAAGAAAAGAAAGAAAAAAGGAGTGAAAAGATGGATAAAATATCAAGATTTTGTGCATCTCATCTTGAAATTATATATAATGCTGAAGGTATTAGTGAAGAAGACACTGAAGTTTATCAACAGTAGATGGGGATTCAAGTATTAAATCCACAGTTTGCTGAGACCATCAGTATATAACTAATCTCAGAGGAAAGGCTTTCAAAATAGGTATGCATACTTATATAACATTCAAAATTGGTTGTTTTTTGTTTTTTTTTTTTCCTTAATTCATAGTATGGGTTGGATTAGAAAGAAACCTTAAAGATTATTTCATTCCAAACCCCTGCCGTGGGGACATTTCCTACTATCCCAGGAAGCCCTATCCAACCTGGCTTTGAACAATTCCAGGAATGGGACAGCCACAGCTTCTTTGGGAAGCCCTTGACAGGGCCTCACCACCCTCACAGGGAAGAATTTCTTCCTAATGAATAATCTAACCCTTCCCTCTGTCAGTGTGGGTTGAATATTTAATTTATTTTATTATTTTGGAGATGTTTGGCTAGAAAAAAATTTAAAGCCCTGACTATCAGAAAGATTTGGGCAGCAAAGTCTTTAAAGAATATCTCAGAGCATCTTTTAATTTTTTTTTTTTTTTAAATAAGACTTTCAGACACACCATGTGTCACAGGTGGCAGAATTCAGCTAAACCTTTTGCAGCTTGTGCGGGAGGAAAGCAACCACCAGAGGAGGACTGGGGGTAGACAATGATGCTCAAAGCCAGTTACATTACCTGAGTGATCATAGGAAATCCCATGATGAAGAAGGACACACAGCACCCAAGAGTGAACAGTGCCTTGTGCGTACGTAAGTACTTGGGGAATTCATCTGACACAGAGGTCACGATAGTCTCAATGGTGGCAAACTGAAAAACAAAAAAAAAAAAGGGTTCACTTCAGTGCACACAAAGTGTTCCAACTGGATATAAAACAATATAAGAGAGTATTTTGAGTCCTAGGTGTTAAATGGTCAGATGGCAGCACCAAAGCTCTGCCAAAGTAATTGCCATCAACACTGATGGCCTTACTTCATTCCTCTTTTTTCATGACTCACTGCCCACATGGGAAATAGCAATCAATTGCATGGTCCTCCAAACCAATAAATAGGAAAATCAAAAGGAAAAGAGTGGGACACAAAAGCAGTTTACCATAGTGTCTAATCCAAGAGTTAGAAGCATCAAAAAGAAAATTATAGCCCAGAAGGGAGAGAGGGGCAGCCTAGTTAAGGCTTCTGGGTAAACCACAAAAGCAATCCCAGGACCTAGAAATAAGAAAAATAAAGGTTGTCAGATTCAATCTTCCTTACTTACAGAAAGGCTTAAGCATTACTGAATTTAGCCTTACCTGATTAATTTCTATTTACACTGTAAATTTCAAATTACTTATTTATTTCAACTCTCCAAGCAGAATGCATATTCTATAAATAAAATGCATATTCTAAAAATTCTAAATGAAAAAAACAGTATACCAACACACTGATCCAAATTTTTTTAAAAAATTAGCAAAAATTGCACACTGCAGCCACAAATTGCATTGTCCTGCTCTGTGATCAAATTCCTGCCACTTCCCTGCCAATTAGCAACCTATAGCAAACATCCACACCTCAGTGCTACAACATGAATGAAAATGCAAATACTCTACTTCAACTCACTGCCACACTGTTAAATGTGGATAGAATATAAAATATGCCCAGACCTGATACTAAACAGAAAGTAATAGCTACCGTGATTCTAAAAAAATCCACAAGAAAACCTGAAATAATGTAGAGCACCAGAAATAAGGAAATGGAATCTTTTAAAGCTTAAATCAAGAATTTTCCATTATTTTTTGTTGCTGTTGTTGTTTTGTTTTATTTTATATATTGGTCTTTAATTTCTATTCACCATAAAGAAAAAGTATTTTTATAAGTGCTTATATCTGTTTGGGAGCAAAGGGTGCAGGGCTGTGGTGGCAGCATTACAGTAGGTGGTACTTTATTTATCCCAGCTGAAGGGATGCCCACTTCAAGCACTCTGAGAGACGCTTCCTGCCAGGTGAGATACAAATGAGAGCCAAGTTGTCCTCATGCCAAGAGAATGGGCTCCCCACTCTGCCCTGCGCATTTCTACTTTAGATCATTGTAACCCCGTTCCTCCAACTACACATGCTAGTTGTGTTCAAGAGAGAACTGCTGCTTGCTCATGTACTGAGAAAAATACAGTTTAAGCACCATAAAAATCATCTCCTTGAGCAATTTGTGAAGTGTTTGGGTTTCCTTCTAAACAAAAGGCAAATAAAAGAGTTAAAACGCAATAAAAACCAGAACCAAAACAAGCTCTGTACATGACTCAGTAAGTGCTGCTGCCTTTAAAATGTGCTGCAAAAATATTGGTTTCTGCATGTAGAACCCCTATTGTATTTACAAACACCTCTTTAATCTCTTGATTAGAGATTTCTTCTTGACTGTTGGAGATGAAGGCTCTGTTTAAACTTGCTACCTGCATATAAAAGTTTAATAAAGTCTCAGAATAATGAGTTCCTATTAATCACACTTTTAGGAAAAGTTAAATTATAAAATATGAAACTGCACACGTCTCCATATCAGTCCTTCATAACTCTTTTAGATAACACATGTCTAGTAGCATCCAACCACAGGAAATAGTCATAGGGAGGCTAGCTCCTGTTTCTTCCATCTTCCAAGATTTGATGGGTATGAACTCTTTATAAAAAGTGTATTAAAGCCAGGAAAACTCCAAGCACTTTCTATGTCTTAAAAAGTAAAATTAGCTTGAACTTTTATTTTAAAGCATAACATTTTTCAAATACACTATGTTCTAAATCAGAGAGTGGAACAAAAAGAGATTGTGCCATCTTTCCCTCCATGTTTTATTTCTTCATCAGATAAATGAGTTTTTCCTGAAAAGAAAATTTTAAATGAAAAAGTGTACTATGGTTTTCAGGTTAATATTTTAAGAGTACAAATAAAGGAAAAAAAATTAAAACCCTTTCTTATTTATATTAACATTTTTATTCAAGGATTTGAAAACTTGAAGGGAGATTATGTTTCATCATCATTTTGGTTTTTTTCTCCTCCACTGCAAGAAGAAATACAACTTTAGAATGAAAAAAAAAAATCAAAAAAGCAGGCATTGACAAGGGCTGGCTCTTTACACCAGTGCTTGAGTCTGCTTTTTAGCTATGGTTATGCAATCCACTACCTCAGTCCACAATTACCCTTAATCTTCACTCTCTTCCTATTGCAAATTCATCTGCTATTACTTCACTAAATTTTGTTTCTCCCTGTCATGGAGAGCAACAAAGCCTCACCCTCATGAAATAATTTTACATGATCTGAACGGGCTCTTACAAATGCACTCACAGCTGTTCCTACCCCTTGGAACAGCTGGGAATAGAGAACTCCAGCCTGGGACTAGTTGGTCACTCCAAGACTACCAGCAAGTACTCAGCAGAAAATCCTGTTTTCTGAATATTTCACCATCTCCAGAGAGATGCATCAGCTGAGCCAAGTGTTCCCTCCACCATCCCTGACAGTCATGTCTCTCATCCCACTTCTCTGCATCTCTTTGGAGCTTCCACTGCAGCTCCACCCAAGCACAGCTTCTTTAGCTCTCACTCAATACAAATCATTTTGGTGAGTGCAGTGGGGTTTAGATTTTGGGGCTGCTTTTGTTGTTTGTTCCAGAATGCAGGAAAAGTCTAAAATAAAAATATTAATGTAAACATTACTCCTAAAAACTCCTGTGACTCCCTGACAGGAGGGTGCAGCCAGATGGGTGCTGGGTTCTGCATCCAGGCAACAAGCAACAGGACAAGAGGACATGGTTCAAGTTGTGCCAGGGGAGGTTCAGGCTGGAAATCAGGAAGAATTTTTTTCTTTCTGGAAGGGTGGTTTAATGTTGGAATGGACTGCCCAGGGAGCTGGTGGAGTTCTCATCCCTGGAGTTGTTATAGAAATGGCTAGCAATTAGACTTATGGTTTAGTTGGCACAGTGGTGCTCAGCTCTACCAATTGACCTTTCAGATCCCCACTAATGACCATCTCTCTTCACTAACCAAGATGTTCTAATTAGCTCTTCAGAAATGTTTTACTTCTCTATGGAGGCACCTCCTTGCTCCCCACAGTTCAGAAGCACAATTCACCCCTCCTGCAAGATTTCTCCCACCCTCCTCTCATCCAAAATTACCACAACCAGAGATAACTTTTACCTTGAAGAGGATTTGACAAACAGCAGCAGAGACCAATGAGAAGCCAAATAATCCCTTAGACTACATAAAGGGACCATCCCACTCTACCCTCCATTAGTCATTTACACCAAGGGTTAAAATGAGTCTCAAGTTCCTTCCTTCTCTTACCAAGCAAGTGATTAAGAGGTTTTAACTAAAATTTTGACTTCCCAAGGTAACTTGTCTTGTACAGGAATGCCTACATGTGGTTTACCAATCCAAACACCAGTTTGAAGCCATCATTCCCTCCTCCAATATCAATGTTATCATTAATAACAGAGCTGGAAGTGCCATGCGGTGCCTGCCTAAGTAATGGAATGCCAGCGAGCCCTACCTTGGTCTGCCACAGCTTCAATATTCACTTTGAGCTCGTTTGCCATGAAGCCAATAACTGAGAAGATGACAAAGCCTGCAAATATACTTGTGGCACTGTTGGTACATGTGACTATCAATGTGTCCCTGCAAAGAAAGCACAAGAAGCCTGTTGGGATACACACAAGGAAGGTTTTGTATATATGTTTCAGGAGTTTCTCGTGAGCACACACATCTTGTGGGGATGCTGATGAAGGCACACTTTTATACTCATCAGGTACATTTGATGCTGATCAGAGAGCACAGAAATCTCCACAGCACCACCAGGAATCAGGTCTGCAAGTTTCTATTATCCATGTGCTGTGTAGGAGCCACAGACCATGCAGGAGGGCAAGCACATCTGCTCTTGGCCTCTCTGAAGAACAGAGTCAGTCATGGTGACGTGATTTGTAACACATTTTCTAACACTTTGCCTCATGAGGACTTCTGCTCTCTATTAGATATGGACTAACCACTGCTGTCCAGATAAGATGACTTTTGTCTTATCCTTCTTGTACTCATACACAAAATTCCAGGATTAAGCTTTCTGTATATTGCAGAACTCACTCAATCACCTTCCTATCTGTAGAGGGAGGATTCCTTGGTACATTTTCCCATGGTAGTTATTGTCAAGGGAATCTCAAGAAATCTATAGCTGAATGTTTTGCTACGCTGGATATGTCAAGACTTGACAGCAAACCAGCCATTATGAGCTCCATCTATAGCTGTTACATTCTTGATAGGATTTTTTTTAACCATATGCGTGTCCAGAGAACTTCCCCATAAAATACTTTCTCTTTAGAAAAACAGATTGCACACTTTAAATGTTTGGGGTTTTTATGTTGGCTAGCATTGCTTATTCCTACTGCTATTTTTTTGTCAGGAACAGAATGAAATACAACTTGAAAACCTGTCAAAGAACCTCACTGGCTGAGCTTCCAGCTCACTCAACCTGAGCTGGCAAACTTTTAGAATTTCCAACAGACCACATCTTAATGGGAATGATTTTGTTAATCCTTTAGGTCTACAGAAAAAAAAAATGACAATGTGCTCTTTGGAATCATCATGTACTAATCGTCTTCCAAAACTTAGATAGGTTTGAAATATTTCAGTCATTCATAATAAAGTCCATTTATGTAAATTTACTGCAATTATAGGTTTTTGACTATGTTTAAAATTAATGTGTAACTGAAAAGTACAGTTGCTGTATTAAAATGTAATGAATATAGAAATTGAAAGAGAAAATAGTCATGCTTCATTTCAGTATTCAAAGTTGTGTTGAAAAATTAAAATATTAGCAGTAACTAAGCTTTTCTAATTATTTCTACTTCAGTCTCCCATATCTCTCCATAACACAGGTAAAGCATGTGTTTGGTATTAGTACTGTAATATTTTTATACTTCATTACCATGTATTCCCTTCAAAATTTTCATTAACATCTTACAATCTCCAAAAAACATTGCTAACTTAATGCAGAAAGGTAACATAATGTTTCTTCCATTTTCCCCCCTGATACTCTGATTGTAATTATTCATTAAAAAAAAATATGCTCAGGAATAGCATTTTCAAAAATAGGACCCAAAGGATTGTTGGGTGGGAGCTACTGTGTATGCAACTGTTAACTTTCATCCATATTTTGGGATAATTTCATTAAATTACTTTTGAGCGCTAATAAAAATGTTTTTGGAATTCTTAATATTCTGATCTACATTTTTAGTTAAGTATTTTGGACTCTGTACTTAGAAGCAATAGGATATGGCATGGAAATCCCAAGGAGTGTTCGCTTCAAAGTCTTGATTGGGGAAAGTTTTTGAGCATCCTCTTGGGTGAGTCTCTGCACATGCTGCTGGCTGTCCTGAATCAGCACCTCTGGCATTGCAGGAACTGGCAAAAGTTTGCTTTAGACTGACTAAAAACTGCAAAGTAGCAGGGAAGCACTCTACTAATGCCACTTGTTTTCATGTTTTCCATCTGAAAACATTTTAGCTGGCTGACTTTTGCATGAAAACTATACAGTAACTTTTTCCCTTGTAAAAATAGCTTTCAGTGATTTCAAATAAAAGTGATTTTAAATTTCATAGCATTAAATTATTTTGTACCTGTAAAACCACAGTAAGAGTAATTGGAAAAAGAAAGAACACATAGGAGATGTAAGAATCGCATAAATGGAGGTTCCAAATTAGTCCTGCATGTTTCACAATGCAACCTTCAGCCCACTCTACTCATGGGCTGTCCCCCCGCAGAGCTGCCGAGTGATTCCGTTTCACTGCTCACAGCTCTTGACACATCCCAGATTGCCCTTCAACCTCAACCTCCTGATTCTGAAAATGGGGAGCCAGTAGGAACTTTAATAAGCCTAAATTCTCATCTTGAGACTAGTAGATTAGGACCTAGGGAGAGGAGAAAATACACAAAACCAAAAATGGTTAAATGTAAAAATTACACATACACCAAAACCACAAACAAACAAACAAAACAAAAATAATCAAACAAACAAAAAAACAGAAGAGAGGAAAAAAATACAGGAGGGAAAAAACTAACTAAAGGACAACAGGGGAAAAAATGACAAGGGAAAAAAACCATGAGATGGGGATCTTACAAACCAGATTTCTGCAAAGTGAAGGACAACTGGTTTTGGACAAACATATTTCACTCTTACACACCTGTAGCAGTTGTTATGGAATTTGTTGTATGAAGAGAGGGTAATTAGACCTCCCCATGCTGCAGACAAGGAAAAGAAAATCTGAGTAGCAGCATCCTTCCAAACCTAAGTAGGAAAGAAAATAGCATCAGCTTCAGGAAAGAGTGTTAGACCAACAGATGTCAATAGAATATTTAAAAGCAAAATCCTGCCATGAAATACATCAGGCCCATTTGATAAGGAGCACTGTTCTTGTTGAGCCCCTATAAAAGGACAATATAAACCTTTCTGTATATGGAAGACAGAAATATAAGAACTATATTGTTTGATACATATCAGCTCAAATACATTCAGAAACAAAAAATACAAATCAAGCGGGGAAGCCTGCATCAGATATTGATATTTTTATCTTCCAATGACCCTAGATAATACTTTACCCATGTAAGATGAAGAACAAATTTCCACAGATGACAACACTGCCTCTGCACATATAAACTGCTTGCAGCAGACCACAAGAGATCCATGTGATTTATTCACCCCAGCAGCTCTAAGTGCAATAGCAAACCCACCATAGCATCAATCAGCTTCTCCCACTTGGGTGTGATGAAGTACCAGATCCCATCTCCAGCTCCAGGTAGAGTTACTCCTCTTATCAGAAGGATGATGAGAACTACGTAGGGGAATGTAGCTGTGAAGTACACAACCTGGACAGGGCAGAGAAAAGGTTACTGAAAGGGCTGATTTGGATAAGAAGAGAGGAGGGGAAATGTAAGTGCCACTATTGCCTGAAGAAGGCGATTATTCAGGCTCAGAGACAACAGTCAGGGGATAAACTAAGAAAACAACAGGGTTATTTCCCTGGAAATCTGAAATTTTATAGCTCTCCTTGCTGCTGGAAACATGAATAACAGCAGAGATGAGATAAGATAAGAAGATAAGATAAAATTATAAGATCATAACAATATGATAAGATCATAACAATATGATAAGATTATAAGAGGTGGAATTCTAGACAGAGGAGAGAAGAAGATTCCTCTCTCCATCTGGAGAGGAACAATAGGAATTTAAAACTAAATACCACTTTTGATTGTTGTCCAGAGTGAACTATCACAGTACAGTGGAAATTAAATGAGAAGTGCTATTCAGTAACACTGACACTTCTGTAGTTTTCTTCTGTATTTAACTAAAAAAAAAAAAAATCTAAAAAATTTTTATTACTGTTTGTACCTCTTAATAATTACATATCACCATGATGATAGTTTTGGTCCAAATTCAAAAAAAGGAAAGTTTGAAATTATTTAGACCTAATCATCACGATGTCTATATACACAATAGCGGTTGTGTGTTTAATGTTTTAATAAATATCTAGAAGACAGCTCTCTCTGTGGTCAAATAAAATGGTTGGATTATGGCCAGTTAATCTTTACATTCAACACAAAATAATTTCAAATATTTTTTACATTAATGTCTGGATCCTAAAGAAAACAATCATATCATAACACATTGTGGAATTATATAATGGAATGGTTTGGGTTAGAAGGGACCTGAAAAATCATCTCTTTCCAACCCCTGCCATGGGCAGGGACACCTTCGCCTAGACCAGGATGACCCAGACCCAAACCCAGCCCAGCCTGGTCTTGAACATTTCCAGGAATGAGGCTGTCACAGCTTCTCTGGGCAACCTGTGCCAGGGCCTCGCAACCTTTACAGAGGAGATTTTCTTCCTAATATCTAACCTAAACCCTCCCTTTGTCAGTTTGAAGCCATTTTCCCTTGTTCTGTCACTCCATGTCCTTGTTCCGAGTCCCTCTCCAGCTCTCTTGTGGTCCCTTTAGGTAGCGGAAGGTGCTGGAAGGTCTTCTTGGACTTTCCCCCAGGCTGAACAGCCCCAGCTCTCCCAGCCTGTCTCCACAGTAGACAGGCTTCAGCCCTCTGAGCATCTCTGGACTTGCTCCAAGAGTTCCATCTTGTGTTGTGTGTTGTGGGCTCCAGAGCTGGACACAAGGCTCCAGGTGGCTTCTCACCAGAGCAGAGGGAGAGAATCCCCTCCTTCAGCCTGTGGTCTGAGCTGAAGTGACTTTTGAAACTGCTTTTGGAATTTACCTTGTTGTTTCAAGAGGTGTTTCAACAAGTTGCCCTGATGGATTTCTGCACAGTCAAGAGACTGAACTAGTCTGTACTTAAACACAGGATTTCTGTCTCTAATAACAAAGAGTCAATATTTTTCTCTCTGATATCAGTATCAGTACTTTTCTTGGCCACTAAGAGTAACTTAGACAAATATTCATTGCCACATTCAAACCCGCATTATTATCCAGTCTCTTGCCTTTCATGAAATATTTTTTCCTATCCCACTAAGATAAGGAGAAAAAATATCTCAACTTTCCCCTGGCACTCCGAGTCCCTGGATTTTCTGCCAAGTGACCTCCCAACAGATGAAGTCAGCTTCCAGAAACAAAGGGATGGCTTGGATCTGGAACTCTGTGACCAGGTCTAGAAAATTCATGTCTCCATTTCCACTATATTTATCCCAGGAAATACCTAGTTATGTTGCTCATACACACAAACTCTGAGCTTTTTTTAAAGTTCAGTTCTGATTTTAAAATATGCTACTTAACATCTTAATTTACATCACAATTTCCTGGATTTCAGTGAAATGTGAGATGATTGCAGACTTTTTATGAACATCACACAGAATAGAGAAGGCTGGAAAGTACCATTTGTACCATCCCACTGCTGAGTTTAAGAGCTCATTTTAAATTTACTGAAGATTTGAGAAAAAAGGTGGAACAAAAATTGTTTCTGTTTTGGCTAGAAAGGAAAACACAAACAGGAAAAAGACATTTCAATTAATACTTAGTCAATTACTGGAACTATTTTCAGTAATTCATCCCTTAAATAAGAGTGTGAGTCCCTAAAAACCAGCACCATACTTTCTTGTGAGTATACAATCACAAATTTTGTTCTTACTTTTCCTGATGACTTGATTCCTTTGGCAAGGGAGGCATAAACAATCACCCAAGCTAGGAAAAGAGATAGTGCCAAGGGCCATCTAATTTCACCAGGATATTCAATCCCTGCTGAAATCTTCAATACAAAGTACCTAAGAATAAGGAAAAAAAAAAATTAAAAAATGGGAAAAAAGAAAAATGACAGCAACCACAGGCAGCAATTCAGCACAAAAATCCTTTTTTGTTTTGCCTCAGTAGTTTCTCTAGATGGTTCCAGTGATTCTCACCATGTATTATTTTATTTATCTGCATTGCAGTAGTAGATAAAACTGCCGGGCATGAGCCAACACCCCAGCTGCGCTAAGCACCACAGGAACAGAAAACAAGTAATCCAGTGTTTGAATTCAGCTCTCATCATTCCTGAGCACAAAAAATGAGCATCGTTTTCTGCCCTTGACTACTGTATTTCTGATTTTCCAAGCCGTGATTTGTTGCCTGTTCCAGTAGATTTTACAGAAAAAATGAACGTAATTTATCTAAACAAAGAAAGATCTTACTTGAAGTATTCTTCACTCCCACTGACAAATGTTTTGTTTCCTTCCCTGGTGAAGTTAACCATGGTTAGGTTTGGATAGGCACTCATACAGAAAGTAGAGTTCTTGATTTGTATTTTTGGGTGGTCGCCAATAATGCAGGAATCTAGGAAGAAATGAGGTGGGGGAACAGAAAAATAAAGTGTAGAGATTTTTTTGTTGTAGTAAAATTACAAGAATCATTAGATCACACCTAATTACTTGAACTTTTGTTCACTTCCCGACACCTTTTACAAAAGGTCGTTAACTAGGTTTACTTTATCCGTTTTCATTTCACTGTGTGTTTGGGGCCGTTTGCAGAAATGGTTTTTGCTTTTTCATTAAAGAGGAGCTTCTCTAAAGACAAATAATTGGTCTTTAGCAGACACTCCAGGCTGCCAGCTGTGGTATTTTGTTGCCTACAAAGAGTTTTTCTCCGGCGGGGAGGAGGGGGAAAAAAAGAAAACGGGAAGAAAAATCGGCTTTTCCTTTTAGCATTTAAATTGACAAATCTAATTTATCCTTATTAAGGAAAATTTTAAATAAAACCAGAGGGAAGTGCCCATGAGATACAGATCACTTCAGAATGGCTCGGGAAGAGATCGTTCCCCAGCGCAGGGAACCTCTCCCAGCCGCGGTCATCCGCAGTCTCCTCTGGCATCTCCCAGGGGCGCAGCTGAGCCGCAGAAAGCTCTGGAAAACCACCAGGGCCACAAATTTTAAAATATAAATAAATAAATAAAAGAAGAGCATAATCATGTCCCAGCTTACCTAGCAAAAGTTTGTTTTTATCTTTACAGTCTGGCGTGTTCCAGGGGTTGTTACAGGAAGCCCAGGGGAGCACGGGCACAAAGGAGGCGAAAAGGTAGAAAAGTGTGTAGCACAGAATAATATTGTAATATATGGCTATCAGGACCGAGATGATCAGCATGGCGATGCCGCAGCCTGCGGACAGACAGGAGAAGAGGAAGAAAAGCCATTAATGCGGGCGGCGGCGGGAGCTGCGGGGCCCGGCGGCTGCAAACCATCAGCTTCCCCTGGCACAGGGACAGGGACAAGGAGGGACAAGGACAGGGACAGGGACACCCTCGCTGTGGGTGGGAGGCGGTCACCAAGGGCCGCGCAAGCTGCGCGCTGAGCGGCCGAACCCGCGGTGCGCCCGTGGCATGCGGCGGAGCGGGGCTCAGGGAAGCGGCTGAAGCCATGCAAGAGACGGAGTGCAGGTCATGCTCCCCAAAACCGGGCCGGCGCCTGCTCCGCTCACCTTGCAAGGCGGGGATGGCTTTCCAGACCGACACGGGGCCCTGACTAGCAAACTGCCCCAGGGAGACTTCCAGGAAGAAAATGGGAATCCCAGCTAGAGCCAACATCATCAAATAGGGGATGAGAAACGCACCTTGGGGGGCAGGGGGAGAGAAGAGAGAGCAACCTGAATCACCCCGTGATACTGGGGACAACTTAGTCAAGACATTTTTCTATTAAAATTTTTCAGTTTGTTATCGATTCCCGGTGTCGGCACCCTCGACGGGGCAGGAGGAAGGCGGAGGGGGGGTGTCGGAGATGGGGGTCGGCTTTCTACATTTCCAGCGTTTTCTACAGACAGTAAATATTCATTATTGCTAAATGAGTATTTAGCACCTCCCACTTAGAAGTTTCTACGTGTAAAATGAAAAGAAAATAAAAGCTCTCCATTTAAAACAGTTCATTAAAATTGCCTCTTCCCTCAAAGGAAACAGCTCTTACGGGCTCTATATAACTGTTTTCGATGATCACAACACCACTATCCTCTGCTGAGAGCCCTTCCGAAGACGGAAGGGATTTACAGCTGCAAGGGTTTGAATCCAGTAACATCAACCGGTTCTCCATTTCAGTAAGAGCCTCTGGTAGGAGAACCCTTGCAAATAAACTTCTTCTTCCCCGTGTAAGCTATTAACGGCATAGCCCCTCTTCCAGCTTATCCTCTCCTCTATTCAGTTGATCGACATTCACTCTTTTCAAACGATTATTTTTCAATCGGATCATGGAGAGATTTAAAACAATATCCCCAAACCTCTCGAAATAAAGGAATATCTCGACTCGGGATCAAAGGTCCTCTTGTCACTATCCCGACTCTACAATCCCTCCTCTTTCCTCATCCCACCGACTGCGGATTCAGACCCGACTGTATGTAACTGAGGCGGGGGGGTTCCGAAGCCCTGCCTGTGTAATCAACATGCCTCTTCGTTTTCCTCTCTCTCCGGCCAGCACCAATTGCAGGAGTTTTTAAAGAAGGCGCTACCATTTAAGGAAATCTCGTCAGGGCTTTCTTGCTTTCAGAGGTGACCATAAAAAACAAACAAAAAAACAAACAACCCCCCCAATCCCTCCCCCGCAAAAAAGCCTCACAAAAATAACGAAAAAAACCCCAAAACAACCCCAAAACCCAGGCAGATGTTTCACCAAGTGTCTGACGATGCCCCCGCACCTCCACTCAGCCCGGGGCTGGCTGCCCTGCAATAGGAAGCCGCCAACCCCGCTTCCCTCGTGTTTCTCCCCGCCAAAAAAGGCAGGGACTGGTTCAGACCCGTACGGTACTGCAGATAGAGAGACAGGAAAAAGCCATCATACCTCCCCCATTCTTAAAGGCCAGGTACGGGAACCTCCAGACATTGCCCAGCCCCACTGCATAACCCACCATGGAGAGGATGAAATCCAGCTTGCTAGACCAGTTCCCTCGGGCTTTATTCTCGTCCCCAACATCGTCTTCCTAAAAGGGGGGAAAAAAGGAGGGGGCAGGGGGAAGAGAGAGAGATGGTAAACCAGGCACTTTAGCAAACAAGCACGGCGGTGCTGCCGGCTTCACCGGAGGTAGACCCAGCGAGCAGCGGCCGGGCTGGGGGACCCTCGCGGGCCCCCTCCCCTGTAGCCCCCACCGCCGCTGCCGGGCCTCTTCTTTATTAAAAAAAAAAAAAAAAAAAAAAAAAATATATATATATATATATATATATATATATATATATATATATATAATACACACGGAAGAGCGGTTTAAAGCATGGCCCTCCACAGAGTGCTTGGGGTGGGTCTCCCTGCTTCTGATTCCCCCGTTGCAAGGGAGGTCCCATCGCCTCCCCTAGGGGTGGAAGCCCTCGGTGGCCTCTGAGGGTGGCCGATGGCCTCAGGATCGACCTCCGGTTCCCAGTACATCCAGCAGAAGTGAAAATCGCTTTTACCGCGCGAACAGCCCCCACACGCCACCACTCCGCTTCCAGGGTAAATGCGGGACAGGGACAGTTTCGGGAGAGGGAGCGGCACCTTTCCGTCCTCGCACCACCGGCGGTATTCCCTCCCGGGGACCTTTTATGGGATTGGGCTGAATTATTTCGCCCTATTTTTGATTGCAGGGTCCGAGGCAGTCCCCGGGGGACTGGGCAGGAGAACAAGCCTGAGGAGGCGAAGGGGAAGGCACGCTTCACGTCTGGGGCTGGGGACAGGGCCAAACCTCATGCTGAGGTGTGTAAGGACGTGCGCACCCGCGCACGGCGAGTCAGAGCCGGGGTGCACCTACAGGCACGGCTCAGTAATCAACTGGAATTACACAGGACGCTCGTTTGTACCGTTGTTACATAATTAGCGCTCGCCAGTACTACAGCACTGGATCTAAGATCCTCTCTCCCCTTCTTCCTTCCCTCCTCCCTGCGACACAGCCCCATCCCCGACTCATCTGCACCTGATTTTAGAACTTCCACCCCAAATCGGTGCTGAGTGGAAAAGACCTCCCACGAGCTGAAGCGGAGGAAAGAAATCCTGTAAGGAGACAACTCACCCCCACCACTCTGCCAGGAAGAACAGCAGTGTTGCCATCTGTGCCCAGAACCACGGTACTCTGGCTCAAGGTCACCCAGGCGCCCTTGGCGTTGTTTTGCTCCAGTGTGCTCTTACCAAGGCTCAGAGCAGCGTCTCCGTCTGTGCTTTGCAAAGCGGGAATTTTGCAATAAGGGATCTCAGCTTGCCCGGCGATCCCTGTCCCGGGGCTAGGCTTGCAGGGAAAGGTTTCCACAGATTCCCTCCGGAGGGTCGAGTTGGCTTGCACCGGGGTGCTGCTGAGCTTACAGATCCCGACTTTGGTCCTCTCAAAATCATTTAGTTTCGCTTCTTCGGAGGAAAGTGTTTTGCTCTCGTTCGAGAGTGACTGGGGAAGCCTGGCCGTGGCGGCGGGGCCTTGCGGAGGGGCGTTTTGCGGCTCATTTTCGGGGCTGATTCTTACAACTCCCGCACCTTCGCTGGGTCCGGGAGCCACCGCTTCGGGATTGTTCACAAGCTGTTTGCTCATGTCCCTTTGACTGGCGTAATCCTAAAATGACAACGTCACATATTTTACCAAAAGCAGAAGAAGAGAAAAAAAGTGTTGGCACTGCGGAGATAATACGAATTTTTGTCCACGTGCAGGGAACGCATGCGCCAGAAGATCGGGCTACAGGAGTGTTGCAGAATTTCGAGAAGCCACGGCTTGCCTGCTTTCCCTCCCATTCAACGTTAATACTCTGGAGGGAGAAAGAGTACGGTACACAAAAAAAAGCCCACCCCAGCCCTCCCGAAAAAGCCCCAAACAACAAACCTCAAACAAAAAACAACACCAGCATCTTCAATCCTGTAATTCAAGTTTAAATAAGTGTTTCTACAGCACTGCGCCTCCAGACCTCGTTAAATTTCACATCACGACTGTAGGATGCTTCCTTCCCTACCACCAGTGTAGAAAGATTCTTTAATTTTACGCCCCATTTCCTTTCTGTCATTCAACAGTGCACATCGACTTTTTTTCTTTTTTTCTTTTTTTTTTTTTTTAATATATATGAGCAAGAGACAAACTGCCCTGTAGGCAACCGAGGTTGTTAAAAAACAAGTGAAACAGTGCTGGTGAACATTTCTGAGCTGGCTACTACGCTTCAAAGCCCATCAGCAAGAGAGTGAAATGTAAAAAAAAAAAAAAAAACAAAACAAAAAAAACCCCAAAACATAATCTCACCGCCATAGTGGGATAAATGCAGTAGCTTTCCCCTCTTCTTTTTCTTATGTCTCCGACTCACATAATGCTAAACATTTTATTTGCTTCCCCTTATCATTAAATAGATTATTGACACTCCCACACTCACCTCTACCTTTCCCCAGTTTAAAACTGCAATTTAAAATGTATCTTCATTTTATACAGTCAGCAACCTACAGGTGAATCCTACCTTTTCCATCAGTTTAATGTTACCTTTAAAAATACCCTTTCCCTTTTCAGAATGTCTCACAAAACTCCCCGTCACCTTTTCCGCCACAAGTTTGCTCTCCATCGTAATCCCACTCGCCCGGCACCAGGGATAAAGTCTGCAGGGTCTCGATCACTAAATAAGTGATTTTTTGGGTTCCACCGCTTTCCCCATGCTCCCCCCCACCCCCGCAGCATCCCTACCCCGTCCGCGGGAGGCTCCGCGCTGGCTCCGCCGGCAGCACCGCGGACAGCTCCCTCTCCACCACCGCTCTGCTCCTCCAGCCCTTCTCGGTATCGAAGAGAAGAAATCAAGCACTTACCACGTCTTAAATAGCCACAGATCGAGCCGATTGAGATGAAAAGAGCAGTACAGGCAATTGACGGACTGGATTTTACCCAGTTCAGAGCAAAGCTTTCTATACTTCCCTGGGAAAGACTGGTTTTGCGTCAGTGCATAGCAAGGTGCCCTTCGTGTGACATTTTCTTGATAATAAGAGTTTGATAAATCATTACCCTTGGTTTCAGATTTTAAAGGGACACCGAGAAACCGGAGAGCCGGCTGGCTGTCACTCACGAGGCATTGCGTGTTCCCTGTGACTCATATAGGGGCTGATTACTAAACCAAAGCCAGCCGGAGCACAGAAGAACTTTCTTGCTGATAATTAGAGCGAACATGTGAGAAAAGCATATTACTGCACCCTAGGCAAGAGAGAAATGGGGAAAAACCTTTCATTTCTACTCCTCTTCCTCCTCCCTCTTAGTGTAGTGCAATCCAGCTCCCTTTTTAAAATCTGCATTTCTGCAGTCCACAGATCAGATGTTGTAATAGCTTGTTTCTATACGTTATGAATTTATATATCCATATACATGGAAATAAAAATAAAAACATTATCAATTTTGTGTCGAACCACATATCTATACACGGAGTGAGAAGTTCACTATGTATGAAGTACACAAATATATTTAAATTCTGTCTTTCTTGGTTGCATGAAATTGCATTGTATCGTCTATTTTTACTATGCCTCATGGGGAAAACACCAATTAAATTTAAACGATACAAGCAATAAAGCAAATTTCTCTTTCATCAAAACTGTCTGAAGAGCAGTTAAGTGGTAGCAAAGACGACGGCAGCAACCCTGAAGTTGCTGGTATTCTTCCCTCACCCATCAAAGCATTTATGTTTTATTACTGGGGGGAAATTATTTGTCATTAAAAGTCAGGTGTTAACTGAGAATCGTTTTTGCAACTAAGTATTTCACACCTAATCACCTCTTGTGGGTATGATTTGCTACTTGAAGGGCTTTCTCAAAGATTTGTTGAGCACAAGATAATTTTGCTCACGTTGACAGAAAAATGAAAAGCGCATTGGCAAATCGGGATACTCCCTACGCAACCTTCCAGTTGTTTCAGCGTCAGCGACGCTGTTCATCCGCATAGACCCTGCTGGTGTCAGCTTCTCCGGAGAGTATTTCACATTTTAGCGTAAGCGGAGTGGAGCATGCGCCTGGCAGGGGAGGGGAGGAGAGGAAGGGGCTGAACTCCCCAGTCCCGCACGCGTTCCTTCTGCGTCCTTGCTTTTACGGGTTACGAGTGTCTGTTTCGGCGGACGAAGTAAATAACAAATTCGCAGGGGCCAGTCACTGCTGCAGAGCTGCTGGCTGCAGGAGCGGCCCCCCCTGCAGGGACAGGGCAGTTTTGTTCCAGCGCAGGCAGCTGAGCTGCAGCCCCGACCTCCTCCGTCACAGCTCGGCACTGCGGTGGCAGCTGAAATTCACTCGCCACAATTATTGACAGCCGCACGGAAGCCGGGGAGCTGGGGGCCAGCAAAGCAGAACGGCGAAAATCGGTTTTCGCCGAGAAGATCAGTCAGTGTCGCAGCTGAAAAATGCTTTTAGCTTCCAGGAGAGCTACAGAGCACGTTCGCAGCACAACTGTCATTAAGTTGAAATGTTGCTTCGCACATCTTCGAGCATAGTGGTTACCTATACCATAGGTATACAATTACTGTATGCACATATAGGTATTTTTACACACACACACACACACACACACACACACACACACACACACACACACACAAAGAGTCTGTAGATTGTTGTACGTTCCTGACTTTAAAGTCACTTTTCTGCCTCTGTTCTATCATGCAGAGCGCCAGCCTGGTCTCGTGGGAGGTGTCCCTGCCCAAGGCAGGAGTGAAGTGGAGTTGCATGAACTTTAAGATTCCTTCCAAGCCAAACCATTCAATGATTACATGTACTTTCCGCGGGTCTATTTAGAAATCGAGGGGTGCCCATGAAAGGTGGCTTTAGTAAGGAGGGGGAAAAACTGGTGGTGTTCTGCAGCATTTCCTTCTCGAGGCATCCATCCTCCAGCCGCAGCCGTGCTGACCTCCAGCTTACATTAATGCCTCTAAAGGCACGGGCCGAATTAAAAGCGTCAAGGCAGTTGTCCAAGAGATATTTTGGTCGGGAAGACCCCTTAACATCTTCTAGAGTCATCGGATTGCCTAAATTTGTTTTTCCAAAAATCGGAAGTCTCACTCTTCACATTCTTTTCCAAGCTATATTTTTGCTTTCTCCATCAGCATTGAAACATGAAATCGAAGTTTCACCCCTGGCAAAAGGGAATCGATCTCCTTTACTTTCTGAAAAGTCAAGAGCACCTCCCTTTCCCCTGTACCCCAGGGAAAGCTCTGGCAGGGGCAAGGCTGGAGGGTCGCACTGGGCATGGGAGTCAAGGATCCATTCTTGGTCAAGAGGGAGACCCACGGAGAAACACGTCTCGGTTTTCAAACATTTTCCTTTGTCCTACCCATCCGTGGCTGGCTCTCGGGGCCGCACAGCAGCTCCCTACCACTTCTGCCTTCTCACACGCAATTTGGGCTGGAGATACCTGCTTTGGTCCAAACTCGGAGTTTACGGTTCTTTTCGAAACCAAACCAACTCCCTCTAATGTGGGGGTTTAGCACCCCAGTTAGCAGCGGTCGGGTTCATTCAAACGATTTTTCTGAACTCCTCGTCACCGTCCCCCGGAACGCCTGTCCTGCAGGCGAATTACGCCCCCAGCCCACATCGGGTACCAGGAATTAAGGAAAAGCAGCTGTCTGCAGCTCACACCGAACACCGCCCACGCCTGCCTGCCTGCCTGCCTGCCTGCCTGCCTGCCTGCCTGCCTGCCTCCCTCCGGACAAGTCATCCACACTCGACGTGAGACTGTTCTGCCTGGAGGGATGCCTATTTTCTTCCCAAAGGAAATAGCTGGGAGGGACGGCGGCTGCTACAGGGCGGGGATCGTGGTCTTTCCAACAAAAGGGAAGACAGCGCTTCTCTTCTCCGAAGGAGACCCTCGGGACCCGTGGGAGCGGTGCCTCCCCCGCAAAGCGGCCCCCTCCGCGGCCGGTGGAGCGGACGAGCGAGTCTTAATTACTTTGTCAAGGATGAAAAATAGTAATTGATTAATTTCTCTCTCCTCGCTGACCATCTTTCCTCTTCCTCTGCCCCTTCTTTACAAATAAGCAAATGCACGAACGAAGGCTGTGGGGCTGAACCTCCGGGAGAGGATCTGGAGCTGTATCCGACCCCCGGCCCCGCGGGCTCGAAAGGTGATTTCTGCCTCCCTCGCCCACTGTTCCCTCATCAAAGGCACTTTCCTGGCTTTATGCCGCATTCGTGCCGTGGCTCAGTGGAAAAAAACCAAGTCACGACAGGAGCAAGCGATGACATCTCTCCACAAACACCCCAAACGCGCTTACGGGCACCCATGCAGTTTTAATTCCTGTGCTAAAATCCCCCTTCCTGGCTTCTTTATGACGGAGTTATGATGCAGCTAGTGATCTTAAATCTTTCTCCTCTTTTCCCGCTGGAAAGTTTGTCTAAAAGAACCTGCACCCCTCCTCCACCCCTCCTCCGCTGGTCTCTCCCACGATCCCAAGCTGCAGCCTTTCCGACCTCCCCAAATGCCACCCTCTGAAGTCACAGCCTGTCCCGGGAAGCAATTCCCACAGCACATTAATCCATCTCGCGGGAGGGAAAGTTTCCTTCTTCCCTCCTCTACTCGGGCTCTTTTATTTGTTGATGTTTTTTCCGGCAGGGAAATGGTGGCAAATCCAGAGAAAACCCCTTTGGCTGGAGTTCTCCATAGCGGATGACCATTTACACTTTTTTCTCCCTTAAACCTAAAAGGCAAATACAATAGTGAGGCTGAGGATGAGCATGAGGACCCTGGGGAATGCCTTTAAACGTCCACTTCAGACTGCGATTGAACAGCCTAAAGGCAATTAGATCAGAGATGTTAAATGATAGCTGTGAAATGCACTGATTCCATCCGGACCAAGGACCTTGTGGATCTGACTTGCAGTCAAATGTGGTTTTCACATGATCGTGCCCCTTCGATGGGGAGAGGATGCTGAATTCAGGCAAGTCCTCAGCAAGTGTAAAGGGCTCTCGCTGCACTTCAGGAGTCCAAGAAATGGGCAGGTCTCCATCGGTTCTCTGGGGTTTCACAGCTTTCCTCAGTGAATAAACCTGCCCTCACCCAGGGCTTGGGGATTTTGCAGAGAAATTACAGTTTTGGATAACAGGGAGAAATTATTATGTGTGTAAAAAGTGTTATGCCTTTTCTTAAAACCACAAATGGTCTTAAACTATAGTGATATAGCAATCCATAATGCAAAACTGATGCCTTGAGAAGGCTGACCTAGAGGCTAGAGAGAGTTAAGAATAAAGTAGGTATTTATTGAAAGGCCTTAAAGGACACACCTTGGGCAGTACAAGAGCCTGGCCAGGGCTACACCCAAGAAGGACCTAAAAATGGTCACAAAAATGGATGACTGGTCACGAGGTCTCTATATTTTTGTAAGTTTTGGTCCATCTGCATATAGGAGTTAATTGTCCAATTACAACTTCAGGTTATGAAGTCCCATCCTTCTTGTTTTCTCTTTTCAGTTGTTTATGCTTTTGGGCCTGAAACGTCTATTGTCCTTGGTATCAAGCTAGGAAAGGAATTGTTTTGTCCACCTACTCTGTGAAGAGAGCTCACTAACACTTAATACGAAGCTCAAAACTACACACCTCCACAGCACAGAGCATGAAAATTATGAAAGCTAAAACTTAAGGCATCAAAGCCAAGAAGAATGTTGTATTCACTCAGCTGAGTTACACACATACATGAGCAAAAGTAGATGTCAATAAGCTGGACCTTGCCAAGGAACACTTCACCTTTCCAAAAAATTGTGTAGCCTTAATTCCACTGAACAGTTTTCCCATGCGAAGAGCACGGCCCCTTTTTTAAGGCAAAGATTCACTTTACCAGGCTGCAATATTATGCCTCTCTCAGTTGATTCTATTCAAATAATGAAGAGACTGTAAAATTCTTTCAACTGATTTGTTATTTTTTATTTTTATGTTTGTGTACCTGTTATTTTTATCCTGTGAAATGCCCCAGGCTCATGCTGTTATTTATTAACCCTCCTGTACACTTTCCAATTGCCTTAACTCACATAACTCACTGGATGGCTCCTAGATTTTCAGGTAACTATCAAAGTCTGGTATCCTTATTGTGAAAGGAGTCAACCCTGAGAGGTTTAAATACTTCTCTGGAGACCACCGTAAAAAACAGAATTAAAAGAAAGGGGGATCAGGTGGGGGGAAATCAGAAGCATCTGGAGGATATTTCTGCACCACTGGCCAGGCATTTATGCTCCTAACAGCTATTTCCTCCAGATATACATGTTTCTTCATTTGTCTGCACATTTGCCTTAATCACAGGGCATAATTTTTGTATAGGACATAATAACCACAGCTTTGAACTTTCACTTTGCAATAGAACAGGGCATTAAAAAAAACCCAAAAACATATATTTAATGAAAAAAAAAAGACAAGCAGATGCTATTTAGAGGTCTAAGTAGATTTCCATGGCTTACCCATAGGCAATGTGTTCACTTGTGCCATAGTGAACTCCAGACTTAGCTTAGCCCAGTCATTGAATTTAACACATCCTTCTCTTCAGGTAAAGTTGCACCTGTCCTTACATTGCAAACAAAATAAAAATACAAGTCTTTGACATAGTGGTGCTCAAAACTGGATTAAGAGCAGTAGTTTCTTCCAACTGTACAAATAAATACACAGTAAGTTGTGTCAGGAAAGAGAACAGACAGAGAAGACTCCTTGAATCCATGCTGGGTCTGTACAGGGAGAGCTGCAAAAACACACCCAGGAATGCTGTGCAGAGAAACCCAAGTGCTTCTGGATGTTACTAACCTGCTCACTTTATCTCAGTCTCGGCACAAACCTGAGAGGTGGGATTGACAGGGCTGTGGCAACTGTGGGACAGACAGGCTGGAGCAGCAGCACATCCTGGCTCAGAGTGGCAGCAGACTCGATGCCAGATGGAAACAGACAGGGAAACAGGGACAAGGAACTGAACATGGGCGGACATTCGGTCATAGCACATTCACAAGGGAAGGTTCACCTGCAGAAAAGTGCTCAAACCACCTGCAGAGGTGGGTCTCTCTGCTTGGCACATTGACCCAGTATTGAGCCATCAAGCATCAATTCAGCTAAATTTCAATATTAATAGAGATTAAGTCTAAACAACACTGCCTGAAAAGAACAATTCTTCAAACTGTAGTATCTCGGTCACTTGTATCATGTAAAATTACCACATGTCCTGATCAGAAATTTGGAAAAAAAATATCACAAATATCAACAAATGAAAGTTGATTTTCCAAGCAGGTGTCCTGTACACCAGAAGTACTCACCCCACAGACCAGATTCTAGCAGATAGCCAGTCCATTTTAACACCTTTCACTCTCTGCCTTATTCACTTCTGATTGTTGAGTCAAAAGAAAAAATCACAGCATGCACCTGTGTGAAGCTGTGTGAACTTTCTCCAGGGTTAGCAACATTGACTACATGGTCCCATTTAAAGAAAAGAAACATAATAAACATAGTAATGTACCTACTTCAGTGTTTCACAAAGCAAGTCATAGCAGCCATTTGGATTCTGATTGGGGAAAAAAAATGAACAAAACTAAACCTTAAACATTTTCTGTGGTCTCTCATGGGAAATTCTAACTGTCTTTAGGCACAGATTATTCACATTAAATTTCTTTCCTCTTTCACTGTGAAAGGGGAAAGCCCCCAACACAGTGAAGTGTTCATCTTGCAGAGAGCCAGTTGAAGAAACCCATTTGTTCAGGGTCAATACCCAGCATTGGGATGTAAGGCTAAATCAGTGAGTGGTCTGTAGGACATTCATGGGCAGTGAACTTTTCAGGTCATAAGTTAAATCTAACATTATTTTGGCTGAAGAATAAATGTTAAGGGCAGAGTTTCAGCTACAGCTTCTCTCACTGGGCTACCTATTTGGAGGCCATTAGTAATGACTCCCCTTTCTGAATTGAAGTGGTCCCAGTATACTTGGAACAGCTGTGCGGGAATATACTGGTGGAAACATTTCCAACCCTCCTCAGCAGAGTGCCAGTGTAAATCCAGAGAGAGCCCCTATCCTGGGGTCTGAGCCTTAGCTATGAGTGTGCTGGGAATGCCTGCACTGTGCAGCTGGGAACATCCCTGTAGCCAAGGAGCAGGAGATAGGCATGCATTACACAGCCACTTTTCAGCTCCATTACATTGTCAGATGGCTCATAGGGGCTGTGGAATCGCAGTGGAGAATCTGGCTTACAGCTGTACATGCGGCTGTTACTCACAGCCCCCTCAGCTGTTTGCCAAAGCTCCATAATTCCACAGTGTCTACACCTCACTGAGCACAGAACCATCTCTGTAACCCCTCAGTGCTGATCTGGTCATGCTGAACTAGACCTGACTTGCAGCATCCCTTCAACTTTAATTCTGGAGAGACAACTCTGACATTGCTCACAAGAGAAAAACTTAAATATCCTCGGATGATCTGTGCATTCCACTTAGGGTATTTGATTTCAATCAAAGACATTTGAGATTGAAAAAGCAAGTAATCCTCTACCAGTTTATATACTGAAATTAAGCTTAAACTTTCCCTTGGGCATAAATTTCCAATTAGAATGACACTGCTCTCCCAAGGTACAAATAGGATCAATTGTTTAAATGATTATTCTGTTAATTCCTATGCTTCATTTTCTGAAATTCTACACAGCTTCAACATTGAGTTCCAAATATACTTAATGCCTTGGTCATAGGAAAAATTCAAGGTGATCCACTATCTGAGATAATGGAAAACCAAACTCTGACTTCAGTGTCAAGATCATTTTCTTATCAAGATTCTCAGCTCACTCCTATTCTTGTCAGTGAGATGGTAAGAGAAGCAAAAAAGGATAACCAGAGGTACTTCAGTCATCAGCTTCTCTCAAGTACCTTTTTCATTTTGTCTTTTTTTACCGTTTTCTAATAAAGCCCCATTTATCTAAGACACTCAAAACATGTTTTCCTATCACATTGCAAAGAATTTAACAAAATACAGCTAAATACCATCATTACTCTTTTGCAGTTAAAGAAGCAGACAAACAGGCCCAGCTTAGGCAGGCAGTGATGAAAGGGAAAAGAGAGGAGTTGTGTTCTGCAGCTGCAGGATCACGTCCAGATTACAGTTACCAGGAACCTGTATGGGACACCAACGAGACGGGCTTCTGCTCATGAAACCATTTATTCAGCATGGGAACAAACTCAGATCCAGAGACAGAGAGCCTCGAATAGAGGCAGGGTGATGGGTTTTGAGGGACAGAACCAGGGTGGAGTTCAAGGTCAGGGACCACTAGGAACACAGCAAGGGAGAAAGCCCTGGGGCTCAAACCCAATCAGAACTCCTGGGGTGCCCCCCATGAGGGTCTGGGGTGGGGCAATTCTTCCAGGGCTCACAGGGCCCAGCCCCCGAGGCAGAAGTTCAGAATTCACACAAGCCAGGCTTTACAGCCACACCTCTCACTTTGACAGTGCTTATCTGAAACTAAATCTTTGCCTCCCGGGGAGGAGGGGAGGGGCCAGGGGACACCTCATAATCCAGGATGATGTGAGACTGGAGTTTAGCTCTGCCACAAACCCGCAGGTGACTTCAGGCACTTCGCATCAACTGGGAATTTGAATGAGCATGGGCAGCAACCTCCATCCTTTCTGCTCCTGTTCAGCAATACCTCCTCTGAGATCAGGTGTGATTCCAAGGACTCCATCCAGTTTCATATCCCTTTGTGTGACCTCTCAGTAGCCCCCAATAGTCTTGGATAAAAGCATTTAGGTAACTAACTTTAAAACCTATTAGACATCTTCATTTTAGGCAAAAGCAAGAGGATATGGTTATGCTGGCAGCCAGGAGGAGGTTTCATATGATTAAGCAGCTGAACCAAGAGAAAGTGGTTAAGTGCCTGACTCAGACCAGCAGGGAATCTGAGTTGTTTATTCAAAGAAACAAGCTGGTTTTATACACTTTTTCAAGGCACAGAATTTCGTTATATGCTAATTCTCACTACGTGACCTATCACACATTGCCATGTCAGCAACACTTTCTTAATGTCCTTCTATGGGATGATCACACACTGCTCACCTGCTCATCTGTCAGCTTCTGGCAGGCTCCTTTCCATAGGGCTGTGCTGTGTGACACCTCCTCCTGCCAAGGTCAGGCAGAGACAAGGTGCCCTGTGCTGCCATGTGCTTCTGCAGACACATCCCACATCCCGCAGCTCAATTTTATCCTCTTTCCACAATTCCCTCTTTTTTGTTTTATACAAACAAGAATCATGAAACCAAACAATTCCAATTTATTAGAATATGTTGGGCCCACCACTTGAACCAAACAAGCTCCCTCAGCTCCACGAGCTGATGATGAAGCCAGAGTAACCAAGGCTGGTTGGATCACTCTTGCAGTTACCCATTGTGGAATGGAATCTGTGGAAACATAAGTTTATCTTTGCTACCACGCTAAATAAGCTTGTGATTTAAAAAAATGTTGTTGGAGAGTGGTTAGGTCATTCTGAATGCGATTCTAAAAATTAAGAACATATAAAGCTTTTGTCCCACCCCTGCACTCCCTCTTTTTTGTTTTAACAACTGTAACATGAATATATTTCAACCTATTAAATTCAGGACAGGGTTTAACATAACATGCACTTTTCTTACTATGAACAGCAAAACAGTAAATTTAATAACACAACAAGCACTACTGAGCAAAAATAAGCAAGATAATATAATCAGCTGCCTAAGTACTTTACCATCACCCAGAGTCTGCAACTGCTGAGGAGCCTCATTTCACCATGAGGACTTGGAAAACCTTTTCCAGACACGGTTTCCAAGTTTACTTCAAAAGGAGGTCCAGCTTTGTAAGACCAAATCAGCAAGTCAAAATGACTAGATTACACTTTCAGTGCAGAAACACCTGGGTCTGAAGGCTTACTTCCCTAACCAGCTAGGACCAGGGCTTGGCCAGGGCTCAAGCCTTGACTGGAAGGGCTTCCTTAAAATACCTATAAGCAAACTTTTATTAATATAACCAAAAGAATGCATGTAAATAACATTAAGTAATTATCTTACAACTAAATCCCTTTATAAAAGCCTTTTTTATTAATACTATCTGGATCCAGAAATATACTACAATCATACAGCTAACTTTAAATTTCTCTAATAAGCAGTCATTTAGTGAAAATATATTGTTAGTTTTTAACGAAAGAAAGAATTACTTAACAATACCTAAATTTTCCAATTTTCCTTCACAGAAGAGATATAAACCCAGGCCTGGGACATTACAATTATATTAACATTAACTCCTCAAATGGTTTCAAACAATAACGAGCCCTTTAAAAAAAGGCAGAAACAGGTGGCTCACTGACACAAGAGGCATCTGTACAAAGAGACATCCAGAAAATAAGATTTCTCCATTTCAAACACCCCAAAGCAGGCCCTCAAAGATTTATGAATTTATATTAATTCTTAAGGTTGATTTTGGTTTGTTTTTTTTAAAGTGTGAAGTTTCATGTCCCTTGCTCTTCCCTACCCTAAAATAACAGCCTCAGCCTACTCTTTGCTTCCTTAGTGTTCAGCTTTTCCAGGTTTCTCCTTATATTTGTTTATCCACACTCCCCATTCCATCTTTTCCTGAAATATGCCCCAAGACACTTATACATCACTACCTACAAATACAAAATAAAATACAACTTCCAAAGCATTTAAAGACTTTTGAGTGGGGTTAGAATCAAACAGTGCTAAGTTAGATGCCTACACTCCTTAGAAATTTTAAAAATCCATCTTAATCCCAAGCAAAGCTTTACAATGAAACTTGAAATAATATAAAATGTTCTCCTTCTAATTTATTATTTTAGATATCTGTCTTTTTAAAATACATGCAATAGCATGAGCCAGAAAACTAAATGTGTAATTTTAGTTTGGACTTAGCAGATTTATAAGCAAATCAGTTTACTGGGGCTCAGGGAGATGGTAGTGCTATCCATTGCAACTGTTTTGTTATTATTTAAACGTACTAAAATATAAGTCCAAACTCACATATTTTAAGCATAATTCTAATATTTCATCAATATGATTGCCATTGTTATTGCACTCTTCATTTTAATATAGCTATACCTTATGAGGTTTACTTTTTCTGCATGATTTTATACTAAAGTTAGAAAAATCTTGTTTGGTGATGGGTGTTTGACAGGCACCATTGGCTTGGTGTGCAATATGGTGATTGATTTCCTCTTTCATGCACCTCTGAATATGTGTTTTCCATTTCAGATGCTATAAATGCAAATGAATCTTAGAATTTTTAAAAGACAACCCAAAATAGTCATAAATAGAAATTCTTATACATAATACTTTTTAAAGTAATTGTGATACTTTAACCCAAATTTTCATTTTTTTCCATGGGAGATACTCCTAGTATTTTAGTAAATGTTTCAACTAAAAAGAATAATTTAATACACCTTTGTCCCTTGACAAGGTATGATGCAGGGGTTGTGATTACTTCCAGTCCACCTTGAACAGTTTCTAAGAAAATAAGATACTGCATCAAACTTTTTTTTTGGAGCCTGAACATTTAGGACTTTGTTGAAACTTGGCAGCTGAACATCTCCAGTGCCCTTATTGCAGAGCTGTAACTTTTTGGATTACAGCTACCAGTATGGTGGTTCATTGAGTTCATTGGGTTCATTCTATGCAGAATTCTATTAGGCATTTTTATTCCCCTTCTCCTTTTGTTATTCTCGCTATTTAAAGTGTTTTGAGACTAACCCCTCAGTTCTCTTCAAGCTGACACAAAAATCTGAGAGAAGCCTTTTGTTCACATACCTGCATTGTGACAATACATCTCTCTTCAATCATAAATCATAAACACATCCCCCTTTATTTGCAATGGAGGAGATGGATGGAAAAGACATTTAGTGAGATGATATCCTTTGAAGATACTTTCTGACAGTGGAAATATTTTCTTTTCCATTCTGCCACTTCATCATGGTGTAGGGCTCAGTCAGGTGAGACAAGGTGGGTTGAGCTGCCTTTTCCCCACTCTAGTCACCGACATGGAAATCATCATGGGGATGATGAGCCAGAGGGCCAAACCCCAGACAAGTTATGTCTTCCCAGATATCTGTAGTATAACCACCTGGACCAACCAATTACTTCAATGTCAGTGTTCTCATCTGTCCTGTGTCAGAGGAAATTTTTCACTGCTTTACAGAAATTATTAATTATAAAACTGACAACACAGAGATATCTTAGATCTAGAGGATGGCTCCTGACTCTTTCTACCCAATTTGCTAATCTTCAAGCAACACATCATTACTCAACTTTGAGCAATAACATTTAGACAGACGAATTAAATTGATTTTGATGTCTGGAGACTTTAGCCTGAAGAATTTTACGGAACTTGGCCATATGTTCCTTTCTCCAACTTTTTCCTGGGATTGACAATTACTAGTGGTTATTCTTCAGGCATAGAGGAAACAAGTCAGCTTGGTCTGCAGTGGGTAGAGGAACAAATTCCAGTTACCACACAGCACTGATCCTGAGGAAAAGCAAAGAAAGTGAAGGATACACACACTTCAACTTTCGGACAATCATAATTTGGGAGCAGGTGTGAGATTCAGGGAAAGAAACAAAAATAGCCAGAATCAGACTGGAAATAAATGCACACTCCAAGGACAAGCACTAATAAGGTCTGCAAAGCAGAACTGTTTCTTCTGCAAAGATGATCTGAAAGCTACGAGCAGCTCCTGGTATCAGCTGACAGTCAGCAGTGTTCAAACAGGGCTGATCCAGAATCTCTAATTTTTTATTTTTTTTTAGGCCAGCAAGGCCACCACAACCTACTTCAAAACTCAGATCTAGATACAGCAGGCAGGAGGACTTGAGCATATGTCTTCCCCTTGGATAGTCCCAGGCAGAAAAGAGGGGCATATGCATGCTCAGTATTTGCTTTTGGTGTGATTATCACCGAACATAGAAGCATAGAAAGCTTGTATGTGGAGCCAGAACGGTATTAACACCCATAGCAACATGGTTTATTTATCTCTCTCAAATCCCACACAATCAGAAGGAAGCAAGCTAGAGCAAACCGTAGACCCTGGAATGCACTGCAGAAAGATGAAATGTCACCTGCACTATCTCTCCTCTGGCCCTTCATCAGATCCACATGTAATGTCCTGCAAAAATCCTCCAAGTGACACCTAATCTCTCTCTCTTCTATTTTCATGCTACTGAGCATGAAAAATAGCTTCACAGTGAGAGCTGCAACAGGCTGCAGGGAATGAGGAAGAAAGAGAAATATGACCTGCAGAGGTTTCTGTTTCTTAAACCATACACTGCTCTAGGTTGAGGTAATTACTTTACCAAGTTGCAGGTAATTTTATTGCCTTTTATTGATTTTCCTGTCACCTACACTCTTGTTACCAGCTAGGATTATGCATTCCACTCCATAATTCAGCTTCGTGTCTAGACAAATAGATGGGTAACCCCATCTAAGATTTTATTTTTTATGGAAGACAAGTAGAGGTGAGGCACTCTGAAAAGAGATTCTGCATTTAAAATATTTTATGCAAAAAAGCATGTGGTAGATCTACCCAGCACCTCAACCTCTCTGGCTCTCCATCACACTACCTTTCCCAAGAGACTGGTGAAATGTTGTTTAGTGCATAGCACACGTCTGTCATAAAGTTCCTTTACCTTTAAGAAAGTTAAAGTTGCTGGGGTCTCCTGGGAGTCTTTTCTCTTGACCAATTATCGGTCATTGCTGAGAATTGACAGCAGTTTTAGCCATTGAAAAGTAGAATCAACTCGTGAACCCCACCTTAAAGTGTACACCCAGAAGTCTGTGGTGTTCTTTGTTTTCTGACTGTGAAGCGTGGCGGAGCTCCGGCTGGCCTCCGGTTCCCTGCCCAGGCCATGCGGCCGGGCGGGGGCCGGGCCGGGCCCGCCGCGTCTCTCGTCTCCCGGCCGGGAGATGAGGCTTGCCCCGAGCTAGGTCGGGCTGGGCCGGGCTCGGCCCGATCTCTGGTTCAGCTGGAGGTTTTGCTGTAACTACATTCACTAGAAAACTGCTGAGTGAAAGAGGAAAGGAACTCTGAGCCTGCAGCAAGCAAAGACAGAGACCACGCTCTCTAAAAGCAGCTATGAAGAACTTTCCAGCGCAGACGGCTCCAGCTCCTGTTCAGCAGGGATCACCGAACTATCTACAAAAGCTTGGGCAAGATTTTAACTCTTTCTTATCCAGATGAGACTTGCGGATTAATCTTTTCATCCAGAGAGAGAAAAGGAGAGTGATCAACATGAAAAGAGACTTTATAAACTACTAGTGGCAAGAAAGAAAAGAGACTTCAAGAAAGGTAGAGAATTAAGGAGATGCTTTAATTAAGCTGAAATATCTTTCTGTTAAAACTATGGAAATGGACAATGAAGTCTTGAGAAAAACCCCTTTAATTCATAATAGAGTATGGAGAGGAATAAGGTGTTCAAAGTGTAAATTTAAGTAATAAGTGAAGTAATTGTGGTATAGTGAAGTGCTGAGAAATTTGAAGCCTTGAGAGGCAATGAGAAAAACTGTTTCTTAGTGAAGCTCACAGAAGCAGATGAAGAATACTTTTTTTGCCTTTGACTAACTTATCCTTAAAAATGCTATCTTCAAACTCATGACCCATAACACATTTTCAGTGATGTAGAATGGGAGGGGTGGGCTTTAATAACAGTAGCTCTGAGCAGCTGATATCAGAGAAACGAGAAACTATAACAAAAATAGTTTTCTTGTGACAAACTCCATAAATTAACAGAAAGGAACTTCTGTTTCTCTACAGAAACTGAGGAAAAGACTATGGAAAGAATTAGAACTGTTTAAACCATCAAAATTATACAGTTTTTGTCTCTGTTGTCATGTAAACAAAAGAATAGTGAGCAGTGAGAAATGAAAAGGTTTTTCTAAAAGTTTATTCTGGTGTTCTTATTCTTGTAGTTTGTCAATAAACTCTTCTTTATTCCTTTTAAGTTTTATGCCTGGTTTGCTCTTATTTTAATCCATATCTCACAGCAAGAAATAAATAGTTCCTTTTTTCCCCTTTTTGTTAATTACTAGTTTAAAACCACGACAACGTCAAACAAATCAAAGCTTCATGCTTGATCACTTTCCCTCCTCCCCAAATAATAAAAGCTGCACATACCAAACAGTGAATATGCGGATGGGGAAAGAGATTTGAAAAGATGTATTTGACCTCTTCCAAAGGATCAGTACACTTCAGTGTTTTAAAAATACAGCCAACAACATCAGAATATGCTTAAGACCAGATTCATTGGCAATGACCTACTGAAAACAAGGTTTATTAGTAATATATTAGCTGGGCATTTTGACTAATGGGGATGGCTTCATTTTGATCTCAGTGCTCTAACATGAGGTACAAACACAGGAATTTATTAAAAACATTCAAGCACAGAGTTGTCCGAGAGGAGCAATTACAGAACTCAGGAAAAGCAACCATATCCTGGCAGGCATATCAAAGAGTAGCATTTTATCAAAAACCTAATAAAATACCCTGTAAGTTCTTTGAAAGTCTTTTCTTAACTCTATAGACTGTCATGACAATTTCTTGCTGGGAATAAATCCATGCAAGCAGAGAAATGGTGGGACTGGGGTAACAGCTCAGCCATTCCACTGACTGAAGCAAAGTTTTCCGATATCAACCACAAAAGCAGGCTACAGGATCACAGAATCATAGGATTGTTTGGTGTGGAAGGGACCCTAAAGCTGATCTTGTTCCTTTCCCCCTGCCAGGAACACCTTCCACTAGACCAGGTTGCTCCAAGTCCCATCCAACCTGGCCTTGGACACTTCCAAGGATGGGGTATTATCAAATTTTCTGGGCAGCCTGTGCCAGATGATGTTATAATATTGATTTTGTGGAGGTTTTCCTGCTGACAGCTCTCTTACCCACTTTCTTCAATAATGTCTCAATTACTTCAAAAGTAATTAACTGTCACATGGATGAATAAATCAGGCATGAAACATCTGATTCAGAGAAATAGTTGTCTGTGAAAACCACAGAATTCCATTAAGGGATGGGCTCAGCCACAACCCTAACTCCATGGTGTATTCCTTAGCCAGATGTTGCATTTAGGTTTCAAGTTAAGAATTGACCAAAACTACGGATTAAAAGGTGATCTGAAAGCCATGAAAGATGGAGTATTTACTCCTGCCCTCATACTACATCATCTGCTTGTGGGGCTTTTTTTAACATAGGAAGATGAGAAAAAGCATAACATCTTTTAAATATTAAAACATAGATCAACCTAGTCTGAAGAAATGACCTTCAGGAAGTCTTAGAGTTTAAGAGGAAAATATCTTAAATTATCTTTCATTTAAGGCACTACAAAGGAGATTGCCTTCAGGTTTTTGAGGAGCTTGCATTCAGAAAGGCAAACTTTTGTAAAAATATAAATCTCAGTTTCATCAGAGCAATAAAAACAAAAAAAAAAAAAGAAAATTAAAACTCCTAGTCACTTCAGAAAATTTTGTTTAGAGCTGAATAGTTTGATAATTAAAGAAGGAGCTTTTAATTTTTACCTCAATATCCTCTGGTTTTGACAATATTAAACAACCTTAGTTAACAAAACTCCCGCTCCTTCAATTTTCCTGAGCTGGCAGTGTGTTTGTTCCCTGCTGTGGTTTGCTGTCATTTGCAAATGACGTTGGTTTGTTCCAGGTGAGAAGTTCAAAAGACTGGGGATACCTGTCCTCACTAGGCTGCTCAGTCCAGGTCATTGTGACCTGGCACCCTAAAGGAGGTCAGTGTTACTGCAGAGCAATGGTTAACAGCATTATTTCTACCTCTGAAGACACCACATAACATCTGTTATTATCTAAGCCAAATCCATTTTGGGGTCTCCACAAACACAAGGGCTATGACTGTTCTAAAGGCACAATGTTCCCAAAATTAACATCAGTGTATGTAGGCGCATGAGGCAAAAAACTTAACTTGGCACCACTGCTTTTTCTCCTCAGTGCAAGGCTTTGTACTAATTCCCAAGCAAGCAATACAGCACAATTTAACATCTGAGTCACAGAGAAATCCTCCTCCTCCTCATATCCAATTTTCCAGTTGAGTAGCCTTTGTTCCAAGGAAGTCCAGTGCTGTGACAGGAGTCAATATTATTAAGAAATTTCCTCCCTTCACAGCTCCTCTCTTTGCATAACCCATCAGAAGGTTAAATCAAAATTCAATTCTGCTTACTGAATCCTACTTGTATTTCAGGCTTAATAACCAAAACCATCATTACCCAAAGTGGACCAACACTTCTTCAAGGGAGTGAAGTGCTTCCCAGAACCTTCAGTCTTCTGGTGTGTCTCCCACCAGCTCACTCACCCTAGCACTCTTTCTTTCATCCAGGCAGTCTGCAACACTCAGGGAAACAGAAGCAAAAGCCAAAATTCTTACCAAGATTGACTTTATAATGAAAAGTACTGCAAACAGAGAGTGATGGTTCTAAAGAGTGAAGCCAAGGTCTATTAATTTGTTTGGACAATACTGGATGTACTATGTCAATTTTACAGCTTTTAATTTATTTATTTTTAATTCTAATCTATGAATATCATCTGCTCAAGTGGTAAGCAAATTAAATCAGGTGTGGTGATCCCAAGAGGAGCACACTTGGAACAGATTATATTCTGGTAGCACTGGCATTATGTCCAGAAGAAGGGTTTTCAGCATTTGCCAGATGTGGGTATCCTCTAAGTACTTGAATCACCCACACCTTGTTCCTCACTGCACATTACTCTGAGCTGCAGATGTGATCTCTTTCAGTCAATGCAAGTCACTTTGGAAAAATCCATCCCTTCTTTTGTATGGGAAGGGATCATGTACTAGGATGCCAGAAATCTAAGAAAAAAAGCCCTGAAAAAATGGGTATCCCCTGTTTCACCCATTTTTCCTTGAAAGAAAACAAAGTAATTTGAAAAGCCTCTCAAATCACCATGTGAAGGGAGATTATTATAGCATCTGTTAGTTGAATCCAAGGAGAATAATTTTGTTTGGGTTGTAGTTCTTACTTGTAAAAGGTTAATTTCAGCCAGTTTGCTTTCCAAGAGACATATTTGCTATCACTCTGTTTGCTCTGATGTTTTGAGTAGTACCCCAGTGGAAAATAGAATTAACATGTTGAGTAAGCTTTATTCCTCTTTAATTTGTTATTGCTGTCATTAAGAGTCTTTTATTTTACTTTGGTTAATTGTTAGAGGAACAGCAATAGAAATGTTATAAATCCAGAAATCGATTGTTTCATGGTAGAGTTTTTCCATGGGATGAGTGAGGCATTTTCATTTACCATGGAGAAGTTCAGAGAGCATTGGAACCTGGAGGCACCAGTAATTCAAAGAAACCCAGTAACACCATTGCCATTCAGAAAGAGATAGAAATGAAGTTTGTTTCTGTTTTGATATATGGGAATTAGCAAAGCAGATAAAAATTCTGAGCCAATTGGTGGGTGCCAGGAAACAGACATTTACACATTACATTCAGGTGCTGAAAAAACATGAGCTTTTCAAATATCCTATTAGTAATTCCTGTGTGCATGGTACCTCACCAGCAGCAAGGCTTCTCCTTCTGTCTTTGCTGCTCAACAATACCATTAAATTGGTATTTACCAATACCACGTTTCCCTGTGAAGTTATTTATTGACCTATGATTTTAATATAAGGTCGAAAATTATATCAAACAGTATGTGTTTAAACTTTTACTAGGCTGGGAAAATTGAACTATCTTCAGGTTTCTGTCAAGTTATATAAAAGCAATTCAAACTGGATGTTTTCTACACCTATTTAATCACGTAAGTCCTTCTGCAAATTTGTCTGCAGTGCTCATAACATTAAAAGCCAGATTTTCCCTCCAATTTCCCTTTCCATGTAATAAGGTATTTGTCTTTTAATTAGATGTCACTACTTCACCAGCTTTAACATCTGTCTATGTCTGGATAAACAAACTAATGTAAAATGTCTTTCCCATTCCATTCATAGTTTGTGTCTTCAGATATATGCCCATGACTTTCTTTTTGGTTGCCTTTGAACACTCCTAAATGCTGTCACTATGCAGTTAATCCATGTAGTAAAAGCAGTAGCAAAATGTACCTCTAAACCCGGTTTCTAAAAATAAAATCATCACTTCAGTCTTCACACAAACCTTTACTTTCAACCCTTGATTTTCCAACTCCCCCTCCTACCTCTTCCAGCCACAGCTAGGCTGTGTCACTCCACAAACCTCGGGGAAGACACACTTTGCAATTTTTCCTTCAGATACTTTAAACCAAGGACAGAAAATGCTAAGAGTCATTACTGCTGGGAGCGTCAGGCACTGTTAAACAGCGAGCAGAGAAACATCCTTGAAATAAAACTCTTCAAACTTAGCTAGCAGCCTACATTTTTAGTTAAAAGTTGTATCTCCCAAACCAGCTCTGTGGAGCTTTATTTAAAATTGAGGCTTTGCTTTATTCTGGATCACAGAAGCTGGATCTGTCTCATTACAGCACACCCCACAGGACAGAATTTAGAAGGTCAAACTGAGGTGTACACACAAAAATCTGATTAAGAGACCCCAGTATGGTGCTCACTGAGGAGTAATTAACCAAGGACCAGAAGCTTCCAAGTTTGTCAGTCTTGTTTAGCTGCTCTCTGATGGGTAGAAGCAGAAAGACAATTTTACAGCTTAGTGAAACATTTAAAAGCATTGCAGAAGACAAGATTTTAAAAAAACAAAACCCAACATATCATTAGCTTCTAAATAAGAAGTAGAGCTGTGAGCATCCATACCATTTTCAGGTGAGTTATTTATCTTTAAGTACAAAGACTATGTGCACTGATTTGCAAGTAGAAGACAGGCCAACCTCCAGGTTTTATCTGAATATTAAAAGAACTTTTATGAATCATTGGCCTTTCGCCCTGAAAATTAAACCTTCTGATCTTGTTTTCATAATTTTAGTTACTTTCCCAGGAAAGTAACTATAAACATAAGTGTTTACACATTCCTTTTAAGAAATGTCTTTGATGGATGTTGCACATAACCAGTGTGACTGGGAAGGTGGTAACTTAGTATCCAATCCCTGGTCATTGTCAAGAATCTATAAATACTGGAGTCAGAAAATTACTTCCTTTCTTGCCATACCACTGAGATGTGTCCGTGTGAATCATTCCATGTCCTCTAGCGACACTGGCCAATCTTAACTCCTCTGACTTTGGGCGAAGTATAATGCAAATTGCTTCAGCATGAATAGAGATTGATAACTGCTGGTTAAGAACACTCATAGAGAAAAAGATTAACTATGGGATTAAACACTAAAAACTTCTGTACACACAAAGTTCTTCAGAAGTGCTGGACTTCACTATTAAGCAGGGCAAAAACATACTTTCCAAAAAAAAAAATCCAACCTCCCAAAAAACACTCACATATACAAACTCACATGACACTGCTAATACCTACTATACAGGTTCCCTGGTTTTGCAAATTAAGAGACTTCCCCATTAAATTTCTAGTTGCCGCCTTTAATTTGGGTCAGGGAAATTTTATCCTCTTGGGAAACAAGACATGCCTTTACTCCCATGTATTCATTTGCCCTTTGTTGAGTGCAAGTTTCACAAAATGAATTTATAAAATGAATTAAGGGTCCTAAATTTTCTGATGTTGAAGAAAAGGCTTTGTTTATGCATGAAATTACACATTAAGGACGGTATCACAATTCCATCTTGTATTTCTTCATGCATCTGACAACTGACCTGAAATTACCAATCATATTTCTTTTTTCTTTATATCCTCCTAGATATGCATCATAGACCAAATCAGATTTTTTAATGTGCTTTTGCAGTTTTCCATTAGCAACAATTTATTCATACATTTCAAGGCCTGTGACAACCCTTTGTCTGTATCTGTCTTACTACATCTGCATCCCCTTTCTGTTATGCCTGCAAATCAAGCACACTCTAAGCAGCACTGGTTGCTGAAGCAAAGATTAGATCTGTACAGGGGTTGTAGCATCTCCCAAGAATCAGCTGCACATTCAACATTTCAGATGAAAGGATCAGGGAGAAGAGGAGTAGCCTAGGACAGGACAGGTTTGGTCATCAGAAATAAGGGAATGCTGTCAGGGCACATTAGAAGTTCAAGCAAATGAAAACCAACAAAACACCCCAGAACAGGAAAAACTCAAAGGCCAGATACAAGAGATGCTCTGGAAAGGACCCAGCAGCAAACAGCTCTGTGGATCATGTCAGACGAGCATCATGAGGTGAAGAATGAGCAGTGGAGAGCAGCAGTCACCAGTGGGATTTGCTTCTGCATCAAAAACTGCATCTGTCCACAGCAGCACCAGGGAAGGAAAGGGAAGAGCAGGAGAAAACAGACCTCTAAGAGAGGCCTTATTTGAATTTCAAAGTTACAGAGATTTAACCCATATGATATATAATTTTGATACTGCTTAGTCAGGGAAAAAAAAAATATAATAAGATTTTGTCACATAAGATGTTAAAGAAAAAAATCCTGTGAGGTAAATTTAGATGAGCTGCTATAACAGGCAAATTATGTCAGATGATAAGTGAAATTCAGGCTCTCTACAACTTACTTTTTTCTTTCTGTTCTCAATACACAAGCACACACTGAAGTAATAATTTTAGGTCTGAAATTGTGACTCCCACAATTGTTAAAAAATATTTTAAAATGTGATACACCCATGGCTGATGAACAAGTTGTTCCTACCGCCTGGAGAAAGGTTTCCATGAACTGTGCAGAATACCAGCCATTTCCACACAATTTTGTTTATTTATTTTAAATTCAGCTACAGATTATTTGCATCTTTGGCCACATTGACCATATGCCGTAGAATAAAGGATCACATTTGTATGAAGGATTACTATCTCTCACTGAACAAATTCAAAGGTACCTCTGCTCCAAATACTTTCCACTTTTCTGCCTGATTCAATCATTAGAATCCCTTTAAGTGAGTATTTATTGATCCCGTTTCCTACAATATTTAATTCTTAGTTACAATTAGGAAATGCAAATAACTGATTGTGCTGTCAGATTAATCCCATATTACTCAACAGCTAGGCTGAAAAAAGCCCCCTATAATTGATGGGTTATTTCCACAGGATGCTGTGAGAGTCATCATTAGATCAATGTCCACTTTTGTATTTGAAGTTCTTTGAAAATCCAGTGCCTTTATTAAATGACCCTCCTCAGGCTTTACATTAATGAAAGTAATTTCAAAACATTTTCCTTCTGGCTAGATGATACCAAATCCTCTGTTCTTGGCAGAGTTGGTTTTTGGGGAGTTTATTTGTTTATTTATTTTAAAATAGCATTTACATATTTTCAAGCTTCTTTTAATTTTTAGCCCTGCAACTGATGGCTACACAAACTCTCTACTGGGCTTTGTACTGCTCTCCCTTTGGGTTCTTTTTCTTCTCTTCTTGCCTTCTTCGGTTTATACAAACACAGAATATGCAGAAATAAAAAAAAAATTCAAATTGGAAAGGCCCTTAACAAAATGGATATATGTCACCAAGCTAGACAAGTGTTATCAGCTCAATGAGACTCACACATGTTTATCACTGTAGAGCATTCCCACTTCTCAGATACTACTGGGAAATAAAACTTATATCTTTGATTTTTTCTGTGTGTTCAACTGTCTCATTTTTTATGAAGATTTTTATAGTAAAGCCTGTCCTAAAATAGATAGAATTTAAGGGCTGTGTGCAGTCTCACTTGCATAAACTGAGTGAACTAAAATCAGTACTTAAGCATTCCTGTTATGTGAGCTGAGCTCCTGAACATCCACATGTTAATCAGGACATTTAAGGAGCCTAAAGGGAATTAAAATGAATACCTATATGCACACCCCCCCACCCTTGAACAGTCAACCTTTGAGTGTCCAGTGTTTCTGGAAGAAGCCAAACCAAATCCACACTTCCAGCAACTGCTTTTTGTTTGCTGGTTTTCCTAAAGCTGCTAAGATACACACTTCCATCCACCGATGCCCCAACAGGTTAGTAGAGAAAAAAACGTAGGCACAAATAAATGAGCCATCACAGGATAGACAGAATTTCCAATTACACAGAACACAAGGAAAGCAACAACTGCATTATATATCACGCTGGGTTCATTTATTTAGACAAATGTAACTGAAATGTGTACAACTTTTCAACTGCAGAAGTGTAGTAAAAATAACAACTTTGTTGTGGCAATCCTGCAGTTGGAATTATTCCCACTGGGATTTTCCAGCTACTGCTGAAGTGCACTGACATATGATTTAGCTGCTTCTTTCATAAAGAAAATACTATACAAGCATTTTGCCAGTGAAAGAATAAAACATTATTGAGAGATCATATTTATTGTACCTTACAGCAAGACCTTAGGCTCATTTTTTCTCTCACCTAGCAGTCTCAGGTAACCCAAACCATCCTTCTTGCTTTCCTCACACCACGTAAAGTAGCCGAATGAGATTTTGTTGTATATCTCAGTTGTAGGTAACTTTTCCATATTCTTGTGTGCACACACAGAAACCCAAGAGTTTACCATTTTTGCATATTTCAGAACTGTTATCAGCAGTCAGATGCAGCCTTTTAATGGAACCCCTCCCAGACATGCACAGAGTTTCACTGAAGGCTGTAGGTCTGCTGTGCGTCCTTCACTGAGAGGGTGATGAAGAGGGACCGTGGATCCTTTCTATTTTTGCGGACTGTGATCTTTCCTCTCAGGGCCTCTCCTGAAAAAATAAAGAGAATTGCGCTGGTTACAGTATTGAATCACCCACAGTAACAGCAAAGATGCATTGCATCCATGTTGCATGAGAAGCTGCTCCAAATTAATAAGAATTTTAGAAGTCTACAGAAGTTTAAGTTTTTGAAGCTTTTCACAACAAATTAAGTCTAACTGCAGTTAAACCTGCAGAGGTGCTGAGTTGTGGCTGATGCTTCACTTCTCAGAGGTTCACTCAAATTACTGATATACCAAAAATTTCACTTGTGGCTGGAAAACCACTGTATCCCTTGGGTATATTCACCATTTTGGACTAAAACCATGTAACCACAAAAGCCTATTCCCTTCCTGCTATATGGGCCATGTGCTCTGTATTTGCACTGCATTTCATTTAAGCTCTGACCAGGTATTTTTTTTTAATCTGGTAGGAAACTACCACAGAAATCCTTGTGGCATTTTAAGTATATACATTATTAATTGCAGGTTTTGTTTTACAAAGTGTCAGTGTCATAACACTTGATAGTTATGTCCTTCAGTTATACCCAGAGCAAATGTTTTTACACAGAAGGGAAAAACCTAATCTCAATTTCTTTTCAGTCCTTATTAAGACCTTTCATTTAAGGAATTATTTGTAAATTCGTAAATTTGTAAATTAGGAAAATACAACCCACAAAACACAAACACACACATTTGTAAATGTGTGCATTTAGGAAATCCACTGCCGTGCCACCTCAGCATTAAAATTCCACCAATTTTAAACCCAAAAGAGCTACATCCTCACAGATGATTGTGCTGAACACATTACATCAGGCCGTGATCCCAATCTACAGCAGGAAGTTCCCTGCTACTCTTCCATCAGGCCTCCCCTGCCCCATTCATCTTCATCACTCATACCAGCCACATCCACTGCTGCTACTTTTCTATCTCACTGGATCCAAAGTATTTTCCAGCTGTTTGTTACTCACTATGATTTTAAAAGCCATTGTTAATATCCTGTTAAAAAGCTTTCTTACTGCAAAAATGAAAACAAATAGCAATCTCAAAATTAATATGGTTCCAAATTCAGAAAGAATTTTGGAAGTCTCCATTTGGCACAATTCTCAGTTGCATGCACAAACATTAAATTGACAGAAAGTCCAAATTATAAATGCAGGGCATTTTGCTAAAAGTTGCAGTACAAATATCAAAAAAGGCTTATCAGCAAGAATGACTATAGTACCAAGGATCAGAAGAAAAAAAAAATTTTGATCATTTTTGGTTTTTTTCCATCATGTAACAGTTAGCTGGAGATTCCACTACAACTCCTGTGCAGCTTTGTTATTAGGAATCAAAAGACTGACATAACAACAATGCAATATGCAGAGAATTGTGAAAACAGTTTCGCAGATTATTTAAAAGAGACAAGTTTGCCAGACAGAAGGACAGAAGGAAGATAAAGAAAAAGGTGCCTTATAGTCTCAGTCCGGCTAGGAAATTTAACCTGATTGGAACAGACAGATTTTAAAAACTGCTACAAAATGACCTATTTGACTTATTTTAACATGCTGTGATAACAGTTCAGTAAGACTAAAGAACCTCTGAGAATTAGATTTCTATTATTTCAATTAATCCATACTTCAATCTTCCCATTTAAAACATTAATACAAAACAATAAAACAAATGAGGCAAAAACTTAAATGTAATTTCTTAAATAGCTGACTTCATAGAACAGAACCCTCAGATTCTGTTTGTAAAGACAGTTAATGAAACAAAGCATTCCACTCATTTTTTTCCTAGCTATTCCTTATGCTGTAACCACATTAAATGTGCTTTTCTGAGCAGCCTTTTCCAAGGGCTGAAGCAAAAACAGCAGTAACCGAAAGGCAGTTCTGAACAATTAATCAATGTCATGTAGATAGAAAATGACGGATGTTTTCCCCCATTCTCTGTCCTAGGAGCTGCCTGGAGGAAGCTGTCTCTGGGACTCAGCTGTATCACCTTGCTCTTATCATGCTCAGCTGAATGCAAGTAAACCACACAGCGCCACTGCAGTTTGATTAGGACAAAACGGAATCCATTAACATCCCCTCTCCACACTTTTATTATCCCCTTGGGAGGCTTGAAATTTTCACCCAAATGGAAAAAGCAGAAGAATTCAGGAGAAGTGCTGCGTAACCTTGGCTAGTACGGGAAAAAAGGCATCCCCATGTCCATACTGACTCCCTGTCACATAATGCATGTCTGACTGCAGGCTCTGCAGTACCTGTGCTCTGTACATTTGAACCAGTTTATTTTGGTTTTGATTTTTACCACCAGTAAAACTGCAAGCAATTGCATCTGTCATTTATGTCTGTGCAATACAATCATACATTGGGCCAGTCTGCAGTCTGTGAGCCAAGGTATCTCTCAGTGCAGAGATTCTCTATCATCAAGAGTGTTCAGGTCCAACAAATCACTGTTTTTCAGTCTATAAAGGATTTATCAGAACCAAAGATTCTACACATTGCATACATATCCATAACATCTACTTAAAGCTTGGCATGACCCATGGCAATGAGCTTGTAATGTGAGGAACTACCCTGCCTTTCAATACAACTTGGTGTCTCCTCCCTCTTTTGATCCCAAAAAAGACTCAAAGAGTTACCAAAGGCAGCCAGCATTTCAGGTTTTTCATGTATTTCAGGTTTCTTTCTTTTCTTCCCCTGGAAGAGTTTTATGAAGCTAACAATGGGACAAGTAAGAACACAGTACTCAAACCATTATTTATTCTGAACACCATTAAAATTTAAGAATCTTATGAAAGAGCTTACTGGAATTGTTTCAGAGAGCTGCTAGAAAACTGTAGTGGGCTTTGGGCTAAACACACTTAACCGAACTGCTGGTGAAAACTACCTTTACAAATCCTCTGCACTGTAGAGAACCACTGAGTGTGTTAGTGCCTTCCCAGTCACAAACTAGCATGATTTGATACCGCTCTGTATAAGGTTGTCATTGCTGGAAGCTGACAATTTCAACACAATCTAGTTTAGATAACTGGACGCACTATCTAATGCAACACTGAGTTCTAGCATGCAAAGAAAAAAGAGCAAGTCTCCAAAGCATTACTCTGGGTAGAAAGCAGTTTCCATATATCACCCATCTTATGACAATAGGAAATAACTGAAACAGTTTGCAGTGGGACCAAGAGCATTTCCCTTAAATTCAGGAACTTATCCTTAATCTTCTCATTCATCCTCTTAAACTGCAGACACCTGCAGCTGTGCACAGAATGCCACCTTCCCCTCTTGACCACTTCTCCTACTCAATCTCCAACCCAGTGTGATCTAACAGTTTCTGTTCTGAGCAGCAGGCACCGCCTTTTGGTATCATCCATCTGATCTGTGATACTCTTCTGGGCTGCCTACTTTTATAAATTGTCTGGCAACTCCTTTCTGTTGCATCACTGAAACTATCCTGAGGTTCTGTCTTTTCCATGCACGCTCTGAGGAGTTTTTGTACCAAATTGACAGTTTCAACTGCTGAAGACAACCCAGGAATGAGGCTGCTGCAAAAAAGTCTGCACTGCCAGCTGATCAAGCCAAGACAAGCTTGTATGGCTGCCTAAGGTAATGCGTATGTGCACAAGTGACAGAGATTCCCAGATAGCTCAGGCACCACAAAGAGTTGCCACAGGGAATGATAAAGGCCAGGCCCTCCACAATGTAGAGCTGCAATGGCCAAACTCACTCACCTAGAACTGGCTTAATTCACCACTTTTTGTAGTAGAGATTCTAAACAGTATAGATTTGTCCCAAACTTTCTCTCAGCAGTGTGACAACATTCTGAGAAAACCGAATTGTTGTTGCTGTTTGAACCATATTCCCTTGCAGCTGCAGAACTTGCAAAGGGAGGCACCCAGAATGGCACATCTGTGTCATCAGTCCATCCAAGTTTTCCTGCCTAAATATGGGATTTCGATTATCTTTCAGTGAGACAGAACAGCCATGAGAAGAGATTCTTTATTTAATTTAGTGGCATGAAACACACATCTAAAAATGTTTCTGAAAAGTCAGAAGGATCATTTTAAAATGGAGATTTTGATAAATAAAACATAAGACTTGCCAGACTTAGTGTGTCCTCAAAATTCAGGTTTTAACATTTACTAAATTTCAAAAGCCAGCATAATTTCTGGAGGTGCCACTTGTAAATAAGCAAGAGACAGATTTCTATAGACACCATGTTGCAGCTGTAGACAGGCAAAACAGACACCAAGATCTTAATTAGGAACCAAATTATCCAACTGGGATGCACAATACTGAAGTATTTCAGTACAGGATGAAAACATTCACACAGATTAATCGTGCCAGTGTTGTTTTCCTACTTTTAATAGTGCTAAGTAGACAAATCAACATTCTTTCAGTTTGTAAATTTACAAACAGCTTTCCAATTACAGTGACTGGGGAGCTAAAGATAATCAAGGATTTTACAGGAGCTTAGTCATGTGAGTTCCGCTCCAGCTTTGCTGTGCTAGCCCCTTTAACACCATAGAAAAACAAATCAAGGTTTTATTTTCACTGGAAGGCAGTATCAAGAGCACACAATGCTGACAATAGGCTGTTTTATTGCTAATAGAATTTGCCTGCATACAGAGCTGGGTTTTAACTTAATGCATTGTTAGTGAAAAGATTCTGTGGGCCCTTTAAAATAATTTTTGTAAGCATTTGATTTATTTAGTGAATTCTTGAGACAACCAAATGAGAATTTTTGTTTGCTTAGCAGGAATATTTCAACAAACAACAAAATGAGGAGACTCATTTTTGGACCATTAGGGAGAAAACAATACTGTTTTGGCATCTCAATTTCAGTCTTCAAAATAAAGACATTTCAAGCTATTAAAAGGGCTCTAAGAGAGTGTTCGTACTCTGTAGGGAGTCTAAAATACATCACTGTTTTGTCTGAGGAAACCCAGGATATATTGCTTCTTTCTCCAGTTTCTTTAATTTTAATTGCTTACTAAACAGTTGAAGCATATCCAACATGCTGATGCTATTTTGCTTTACTTGACTGAAAATCAGTTTCAAGTCTCTTGTCACAGTCCATGAGGAAAAATCTGACTTTTCAGAACACGAGTACTAAGAGGCTATTCCCCACTCACACATTAAATCTAAATGAAATAAACACAAATTAGCCATTAAATATGGCCATTTACATATATCCATTATATATAAAGCTATCTATCATAGGTATCAAGCTGAAACTCAGAGGCAAATAATCAGTATTAATAAGGTGCAGATTTTATTGCCACACTGTCCAGACCTTCAGACCCAGTATTAAACTCTCCCACTTCATCCCAGAGATGTACAAACATGGAGTGCAGGCTGCAGCAGGACCAGCAAAGGAGGCAGGATGAGCTCCAAGACCCATCCTTTGGCTTGCAACTTCTTGATTCTGCTATCATTAGAATAGATCAAAACATTCAGTCCTTTTTATGGATGAGAAAATTGATCTATTTTTACAACAAATACCCTGGCATCAAACAGCTGAGAAAATTAGCTAGTCCACACTGCAGAACAAAACAATTTTGCCATGGCAATAAAGGAGCATTTTCCAGTTAAATACCCAGCAGGTTTGGGTATCTATAAGCTCAATCTCTTTTACAGAGCAAAACCAAATACAGTCAGTGCTTTATAAGCACTCCAGGCATGGCCCCAAAAGCTATAAAGCATCTGATAAGGCACTTTTAGTCAGCCTCACCATTTTACTCAGAACTAAAAATCTGAAGGAACCATTTTTCTTCACTGGGGAAAAACAGCCACTGCCCTTTCTGAAAGATTCTTTCAAAACAAGAAAACATTATAAACGTGTCTTCCTCTAGCAAATTCTTCTTTCACAACCTATTAAAAAGGTACAAGCAAATGCCATCAAAGTAACACTGGTCAGATTGTTGTAAGACTCAAATTACATTATTTCTGTTTATTTCCCAATATTTACTAGAAAAAAAGAAAAGTTTATCTTAAGCTACGGCATTCTGGCTTGAATCTATAGTAGTGTGGCCAGAGGACCAAGGCAGTGACCATCCTCCTGTTTTGGGCACTGGTGAGGCCCTACTTTGAATCCTGGGGTCAGTTTTGGGCCCCGCACTGTAAGAAAGACTTTGAGGTGCTGGAGTGTGTCCAAAGAAGGGAATTGAGATGGATGGATTGGATTGGCAGGCTCTGGAGAACAAGGTCTGAGGGAGCTGGGGGGGCTCAACCTGAAGAAAAGAAGGCTCAGGGTTCTCTACAGCCTCCTGGCTTTCTACAACTCCCTGGAAGGAGCTTGTAGCCAGATGGGAGTTGGTCTTCTCCCAGGTAATGAGCAGCAGGACAAGAAGAAATGGCCTCAAGTTGCACCAGGGGAGGTTCAGACATTAGAAAAAATCTCTTAATGGAAAGGGTTGAAAAATACTGTAAGAGGCTGTCTAGGGAACTGTAGTTGTGTCACCCAGTGACATGGTTTAGTGGTGCCCTTGGAAGTGCTGGGTTAATGGCTTGAGTCACTGATCCTAAAGGCCTTTTCCAACCTTAATCATTCTATGAATATATTTAGTCAAAAGTGCATCTTCTTTGCTGTTTCTCCCACTGCCATAATGTATTTCTGAATCTAAGCATTTATACAGAGGGCTGATGAATACCAGTACACACAGGGATGGATGTAAAAGCTTCAAATGATGCCAATGTGTTGAATCTAATACACTTATTTTTGCCTCCAGTTACTTTGCATTGAGGAAAGCCCTCTTGAAGATAAGGTCTCCCTACAAGCTCAGTGCACTTGGAATGGAGCTCAGTTCAACATGCCAGGCTGAATGAGAAGTGGTAGCAAGCAGTGCTAACTTACTAACAAGTGGGACAAGAGAAACAGCTGGAAGTGCAAGTTGAAATAGACTAAAAGATGAGTTTAAACAGTTGGTTTAGTTGAGAAAATCAAAAGATTGAAGAACCAAAAAAATTTGGCTAACCACAAATTATCAAGATGAATATTCAAGTCACTAGACAAAGAAAAGAATATAAATAAGGAAGATAGGGAAATCCATACTTATAACAACATGTCATGAGGAAAAAGATTTTTGGAACAATGAAGGAGAAGGATCAGTCAGAAGGAATGGTTTTTCCAGAAAAATTACGTAAATTAACATACATTCCTACATAAGTATCAGGAAGCACCTTCTGCTTGATGGTCTTATGTCATCAATAAGCAACAGATATCCCACAAAAATTAAGACTGGGATTAAAAAAGAAATGGAAATTACATCAGGAGTTTCTCTCAGAATCTTCTCTAACACTAGAAGCAAAAGCAGACAGTCCTAGATTTAAGTGGTAATTTCATCTAAGATATAAAACCAGACAGAATGGGCAAAAGGATGGGAAAGGGCAACTCAAATAGTTACAAAGTAGGAGACAGGCAGAAAGAAAGAGAAACAAGATTTGTTATGGGAATAATGTTAAGAAATACATTAAAAATAAAAGCTAATAAAAAGAAAGGAAGGTGTTACAGCACAAGTGATCTTGAAGGTTAAGTTGGTTGTGGTCACTGCTTCAGAGCACGTTATCTCTGCAGCTGCCTTCAGAAAGTCACCACACCTCGACCAGAACTCTAGGCTGGGGAACATCTCCCAGTAATTTCACACAGTTGAAAAATGTCAAATGATCTCTGTAATACGAAATAATGTGCATATTTTAACAAATGTCACTGCACTTTAAAAAAATTCACTCTATGACATTGAGATTTAATGAGTAGCAGCAAAGAGATCTTAGTCAGATTTGTCTAGAAAGACAATCTGAAGAGACTATAAGCCAAGTACAAATGCACTGCAAAAAGTGACAGGACCCTAAGAAAGTACAAATAAAAACTGTTTTAAGAACATAAAGTTAAAGCATGAAAGAGAGAAGTTATTTGTCAGATATCACAAACCTCAGTGTCTCTAGTAAAGAAGCTCCTAGTAAAAAGATGTCATGTCTGGTAGCTGGAAAAGGCAACTGTAAAAGCAGTTCAATTGAGTTCAGAAGCATCCACACAACTTTTTCTATGCTTTTCCCCAAATATGTCTGATCTATTTACAAACTGTTCAGGTCAGGGTCACATATTACCATGAGTTTATTAACTGACCAGGAGAAATGAGCCCCATTCTGAGGCTCTTCCTTTGGTCCTGCTAGTCTGTAAAGAAAAGGGGCCCTCAAAGACTATCAATGGGTGAGAGATCAGCAGTGGTGAATAAGTATCTGATGGCCAAATGGACATAAATAAAACAACAGCATAAAAATGTAACTACTTCATTTCCTTGGATTATAAAAAGACTGTGAGAGTCTGAAAGGAAGTTCTACATGAGTAAGAGGTTAAGACTCTTAATTCTTGACCTGTTGCATGTCCATCCTCTTGCATGACCATTCTATGAGGGTAATGGATATATTTGTGTCTACAAAACAAGGAATATTTGACTACTTGTACGAAATGTGCTTTCATGACTTCACAAACAGAACTAATTAAACCACTAACAAGTATCCCTTTACAGTCTTCAAAACCTCACCACAACAGTTTATCATTTGAATTTTGCTTATCCCTGATGACAACAAAAACTTTTTTACTTGCTTCAAATTCAAGGTGAAACTTATTACAGTACTTAACTATTTTATAAAAATTTACAGTGTATCAAACCAACCTATTATACACCTCAATGACTCAAGTTCATGGCTGTGAGTTCTTTGAAACTTTTGATTTTACAGAGTAACCCCACATAAATAATAGGCAGATAAAACCTATGCATATATTCATGACCCATTTAACTACAGGACAGCTCAGGAGGGCTACAAGGAATCCTGTGCAATTACTTGACAAATTAGATACTTCAGAATATTAGCAATGTCAAAAAAAAATTAATTAATGATTAAGAGAATGACAATAGCAGTGCTCTGGTCTTACATTTTTCTGCAACAGAAATGCTTTGATACGTAACTTTTCTTACCAAAATTCCAGTATGGAACTATACAAGTATAAGACATATACCCACTTACAAGATACTTATGCATACTTTCATGTGGAATTTTAAATTTTGTACAAGATACTACAAGAATTTTGTACACAGATACTTCCTTGCTTTGATGAGACAAAAAAATTCCTTCAACAGCAGCTGAAAGATTTATTTACTAGTTCTTTTTGATACTTATGTCATTTTTGAAGTATTTTATATTTAGATTTAATGGTAACAGCACTGTAACACAACCATTGTTGCACACCAACTGAATTTAAATGTACCTGCTTCTACAGGAATTGGCTTCTCCAAGAGAAAAATCGTCTGTTTCCAGTGTGTTTTGGTACACTGGGGACCAGTTGAAAACAAGACCTGCAATTGGAGAGTTCAAGAGTTTGATTAAAAACAACCCTTTTCATATCACACCACATCAATCAATTACCAAACACAAATGTATATGAAGTCTTTGCTACAGCAAAACAGATTCAGTGCCAAACACCTTGAGGGCAAAATAAAATCCTCATCTCTCAAAGACATTTTTAAAATGCAAAACCCCAAATACCCACCTTGTTGTGGCAGTTCTCAAAAAATACATCAAAGTAACCAGCAATTGCCTATAAAAAAGAGGTGAAAGTGTAAATACGATAAAGGAATAACAGTGACAGTCAAGAAAAATTCTGTGATTCATATATGCATTTATTGGAATTTCTACTCCTTTCCAAGTGCTTACTAAGAGGAACAAGCTTGTATTTATGCTTTCAAGTTTGCTAGAAACCCTAGGGGGTAAAAAAAAAAAAAAAAAAAGCTGCCATTATACCTTTGCTCTACTTGAGAATATTCAGCCCACTGTAACTTAACTGCATTTTATTACACATCAGATTTTAGTATGAGTTTCCAAAACAACTCACACACTTTAACTGCAATTAGAATAATACATGAGAAAACAGCCTTTCAGATGTGCAAACCCACATAAAACTTGTCCTGTCCATGATCCTCAGTAAACACGCATCAAGTATGAGGGATTCTGCATGATTTGTTCAGTCATTGTGTGGCTAAACAGGAATTTCCACAGAAGCTCCCTTTGAACAAAGGCACAGTGCAACCAGGCAGGGAATCCTTTTCTTCCTCTACTACACACACAGGTAAGGAAAAACATTCACAAATGCTTCCTGCCGGCCCCTCCAGCAGGAATAGTTTCTAATTGTAACTCTTCATATAATTACATCTCTGTCCCTCCTGCCATCCCACTCCTAATGTCAAGAGTTTCTCTCTTCAGTGCCGAATTCATTAGTGGGACTTTTCTTCCAGTTTGAATAGGAAGAGAAATCAGATTAGTTTGGGTTGGAAGGGGCCTAAAAGATCATCTTGTTCCAACCCCCATGCCATGGGCAGGGACAACTTCCACCAAGCCAGGTTGCCCCAACCCCATTTAACCTCGCCTTGAAAACTTCCAGGGATGGAGCAGCCAAAACTTCTCTGGGCAACCCATGCCAGTTCCACACCACCCTCACAGGGAAGAATTTCTTCCTAATACTAATACATATAAAATAGTCACACACAAAACAGCATATTGACGCTATTAGTCACTCAGTCTTTTAATGCTAATGGATTATTTTTTTGACAAAAAATGGCTTGTGAGTCCCAGAAACCCAAATAAACAACTGGAAGATGCTAAGAAAACATCCACTTCAGTTTCACCTGTGAAATCCTGTCCACGCTCATGTTTATTTGCTTCCTCCTGTCCTATGAAAAGGCTAAAGCACATCATACCCTGGTGCCAATGCAGTTGTGCTTTCTATCACACCAGCCTGAAGAAATCACTCAAATAGAGCTTTTGAGTAACCACAGTGAGCTGAAGTTACTCAGCTGGGGATCACCATCCCTGCCACGGGAGGAAAGGACTCCCCACATCAGCTGCAGTGCATTCAAACAAAGCATGTACCAGTGCAATGATGGCAAGCTTGTTCCATGAAAACAAAACTCACGGCGAACAACCTATTGTAACCTCTCTCTTACTGCACCAAGGTTTTTCTCCTAGTCCAGTACCAGGAAACTGGTTGTTCTGAAAAGCTAAAAGGACAATTTCTGTAGCACACCCTTCATATAGATTCCTACAAGATACTGACAGAAAAAAAAAAGTAAAACACGCTTACAAAATCAGGGTATAGGGTTTTATCATTATGAAATATATAATATGAATAAGTCATTCTGGCATTTTTCCTCTCTAGTCTAAATCCAAAATTTCCAGAATACAATGTGTTAAAAACAGTAAAACTAAGCTAAAGCACCTGCTTTTCAACAAAGGGCACTCCAGACGAGCCTGGCAAGTTCCAAATTTCAATGTGGCTAAAGAGTTAAAATACAAATCTATGGAGACACTGAGAGCCCTTCATGACAAATGAGCATCAGACAGTGGAAACAGTGACTCTTCAAGACCTTTAGTAAAGTCCTATCACTCAATCTGAGAATCTCATTCCCAGATGTATTAAAGCCTTGTCTCTAATATGCCTTTTGAGTAAAGACTAAGAAGGTTTTGACAAAGTTCTATTGACCCATCAGACTACTTTTATTGATGCACAATCTTTTCTGGACATTAGTCAGAGATCTACCAAGTCATATAAAATATTTTTCAATCATCAGCTCAATACTGCTGGTATACTTATAAATAAGACTTAGGACATGATTACTGCAGGAAAACAAGGTTGTGACAACAAAAATACATCAAGGAGAAAAAAAAATCTAGCTTCCAAAGAAAATGAGACAATCAAGCTACATCTTGGATCAAAAAGCCAAAAGCTCCAGGCAGACAGACTACAGCTAAGGTGGATGCAAGTTTTCATACACTTGGTAAAAAGAGGTGACAGAAACATCCTACATGCTACCCTGAGAAAGGGCTCCAGGGATCTGTTTTTGGGGTGAAGTTCAGGTTGAAAAGAAACTCAATTACAAGAGTTAATTAGAAGAAAGTGCTCCCTGCTGCCTCCCCTGTGTTAAGGGAAACAGGATTTGTACCTTTTGTAAATGACTAGATAAATAATTATTTTATTCTTTACAATGTCAGTGGTTTCCTTATCTGAAACAACCTGAAACTCTGGCTTTGAATAGCTAATCCAGAGTAATAATAATTACTACACATCACAAAGATTGCCTTAGTCAGAGCTCCAGGGATTACAGAGAACAAGAGCTCTACATTGATCCATTAATTTCTTCTTGTTATGTTCTAAGATGGATAGATGTCCTTCAATATTGAACACTGAAATAATCGTTGAGCCAAAAGAAACCAAAAATAGAAAAATATTATTGCTCAAGCTCCTGTGAACAGCTCTGGGCATTCCCCAAAATTCTGTCAGTTAAAACTGGGCAGTGGAGGCACCCCAAAACTGAAACACACACTTTGGTGAGTTGTGTCAAGAGACAACCCCAGCCTTGTTTGGCGAAACAGAAACTGTATTTTTTAAGTTAAATACATTGAAGGGAGAGCTTGAATGACATTTTGAAAACTAAATGCTAAACATATTGCAATTGAGAAATCTAATGAGTATGTTTCATTAATAATTTTCAAAATATTTTTGAGCCAACTAAAACAACCCACCACACATGCACTTGGGTTCGATGATTTTCTTTCTGAAATTAGTTACAACTATGTAATTTGTTTTTACCAACAGTGTTTTTACTCTCTATCTCCCATATTTTAAATCTTTGGGAAAATAAGAAGCCTAATGCCAAACCCAGTAGTTACTGACCACCTGCAAAATTTGTCTAATATTCCCTATGACAGCTATTCTACAAGCCAATTACAGATGAGGAAATACAGAAAGCAAAAAAGCACTGAATAAATATACCCACTTTGATGCACATAGCCTGTGGCCTTCCCTTTTAAAATAAGAAACTGAAAACGTTTAAACCTGCTGCTCAACACAAAAAGTTATTTGCATATATCCAGGGAATAATATCTATCTCAATTCTATCATAAAGCTCCAGCCTACATTAACTACATTCTTTTCCTCTCCCTGATTTCATATGGAAGATTCCATGTGATAGAATGCATGCCCTGCCAGAAACATCACTTTGAAACTCAATTTATCCAAATTAGACATTATTTTCATGAAGTAAGTTCAGTTTTATTTCTGAGCAGACACCCTATAGGAGGTATTAAATTCACCAGCTGTTCTCAAGAAATGGATTGTTATGTATGGTCCTCCATAGTTTGTGTACATTCATATGTGCTCATTCAAACACAATGCTACGCTTAAAATTTTAATTATATTGTCAGTGTTCTGAGATCTTTCTGCTTTTGAGCAGTTTTGTCATATTGTGCCTGCCCCAGGCCAAAGGGATCTCAAGCCAGCTACAGAGACACTTACAAACTCCTTAAAAACAGCACACCCAGTCTTCCTAAAACCTGCCAGGTGATTCTGTAGAATGACACAAGAAAGACTCTGAGGTACTGAAAGGGCTTCAGAAGAGGCTTCAAGAGAGGCTTCACAGAAAGGAATGGAGCTGGGGCAGGGTCTGGGGCACAAATCTGATGGGGAGGAGCTGAGAGGGCTGCAGGTATTTAGTCTGGAAAAGAGGGGTCTCAGAGAGGACATTCTCACTCTCTACAGCTCCTGAAAAAAGGCCTTGAGAAAATGGCCTCAAGTGGCAACAAGGGAGTTTAGATTGCATCTTAGGAAAAATCTCTTCACCAAAAGGGCTGTCAGGTATTGGAACAGACTGTCCAGGGAAGTGGTGGAATCGCCATCCCTGGAGCGATTTAAGTCATGTGGAAGTGGCACCTGGGGACGTGGTTTAGTGCTGGATTTAGGACTGCTGGGTTAGAGGTTGGACTCAATGATCTTAAAGGTCTTTTCCAATCTAAAGAATTCTATGTATACCTCTGGAAAAGTACTGAAGGATACAAAGGCACAACATAGTTCTAATTATTTATCCTCTAAGTGTTTTGCAAAAACCTTGATACAAATTATTAGAATTTCTGCTTTTACATGAAGCAGAGGGAGTAACAGGGTATTCTGGGTTGCAAGGGAAACACAAGGATCATTGAGTTCATGGCCCATACGGGATTGATCCTTCAACATTGGCATTTGTAGCACCAGGTTCTGACCAACTGAGCCAATGGTTCAGTCTTCCTTGAAAGAGCTCTGCAAAATTAAAATCTGACAGCATCACACAGGTCTGTTTCAACACACTCCAAAAACCCCTAAACCAAAACAACCACCACCACCACTCTCAAGCCATATTAGTGTAAGCACTGCACCACTTCAGAAATGATCTGGTAGCCCACCTCCCGATGTATTGTATGGAAAAGGAAAAAAAAAGGTAGAAGTACACACAGATGATGCTTTCTTCAATTTTATCTACAATCACTAGTGCTGTGTATTTAAAAAAAAGATCTCACAAATCTAAACACTGACCCAAATCAAAGTTTAAATACTTGATAATAAAAAACTAGCTATGATATTGTGGGTTTGTTTACTAACTTCTTTTAAGGAATTTATATTTTCCCTTTTTTCTTTTTTTTTCTTTTCTTTTGGTGTTTTATGTTGAAATGCATAATCATGTATCTTATGTTTCACTACATTTCAGAGAAATACTTCTATAAAAGTGAAGTTCAAAGTATTTTCCTTTCATTTCACTTTTGAACACTATCCCAAATTGCAGTAGCTACAATAATCACAAGCATATATTAAATATGCAATACTACGAAGAAAGAGATTTCCAATGTTTACAATTTGAAGGAAGATCTGGTCCTCCCCTCTTGTGGAATTTAACATATGCAGCAAAATATAAGAAAAGAAATCACAAGTGGCATACTAGAAGCAGACACATGCATATTAAAATGAAACATAGTGCTGGCCAGATTTTCATTAAAGGTGATATCTTTTCTACAAGAAGTCAAACTAAAGGAAAGGAACACGCAAATAATTTCTCCATAAATTCTAAATGATGCTTTACAACTACTGCCTTAGATTCTTTTTCTTTTTTTTTTAGCATAATGATAGCTGTTATTTTTCCTACTGCAATTTCTCTCATCTTTTTGCTACACTTTTGACAGCTCATTTACAACTTCACCTACAACTAATCAGTAAGAATGTAAACCTTCTCTGGAAAAATCTTTCAAGTGCCAGTCTCCTGAACACCATGGAAGAGTAAAACAAAAATAATGACTTCTAAACTGGCAATAAATAACTACAATTCCAGCCTGACACATGCTCGAGCCTCAGAGGACAGTAAATATTAGAAACATTACCAAAATATTATTCTTCTTGTTCTCAAATAACTTTCCAGGAGAAAAGCCAAGCTATGAGGACAAAAGATTCCAATCCCAAAACAAAGCCAATCTATTTACCCAGGGAACTAAGGTGGCCAAATAAGGAATGAAGGAAACATTAAGGATTAGATATACATTAACAGATACACATTACTGAGACTACAGAGCAACATCCTACAAAGGTCAACAAAGAGTTCACACAAGTAAGAATAAAATATTCCTGAAATTAAAATAGCAGCCACAAACTCCTACCCAATTTTTTCAACCCCACATTTTGATGAAGAGTTCATGCAGCTTAAGATCTTCATCCATTACTGAGGGTTTCTAAGCTATCCACGCAAATATATGAAAAACCTATAAATAAAGCAGGTCCTGCCAGTAAGATTCACTTGTCTTCAAACTGCTTGTCTTTGCTCCCAGCTAAATTATTTCAAGACTATTTTCCTCCCCATTTATTTATGTAACACATACCAAATATAATAAAACCATAAAAAGCTTTAACATACAATAAATGAGTATTAGTACACATTATTTGCACTCTTCCACTCAGAGCCTTTAGCTGAAATGCAAAGAAAAGTCTAAATTATAATTCAAATACATCTAAATACTAACGCTTTTTTGCTAAAGAAAATGGCTGGCTGTACATGCAGCATTTTAACAGGACAAAACAAATGAGACTGCTCATTTCCTTATGAGAACTCAAAGGCAGTCATACCAATTCACTTAGGAACAAGGAAATTAAAAATTATAATCATCACTATTACCTACAGTGAGTAATTTATCATTCTTTCTCTTCACTAGTATCATGTTCCAACAGTGAGTGGCTACAACAAATACAATTAGACAGCTGGCCACAGAAGTGGGAGATAATGTGCTTTTGATGGAGTTTATCCAAGCATGGAGATGGCATGTTTGTCATCCATGCAACAGAGATGCTGCATTTTTATCACAGGGCAGAGAAACCCCTGGCAATTAAAACCCAGCAATTTTGTGTTTTAAAGATTAATAATTTGGACATCTCTGCAGAAGGCTACAGATAGTAAACAGTTGAGAAAGACAAAACCTGCTTTGTAACATGGTAGAGCAGTACTTCCTTTACTCAGAAATCAGGCATTCAAGATGGGTTTAACTGTGGTACCCAAACCAGATTTCCAACTTCTAGCTTAAAAAATGTAGTTTCCCAGCTAAGGTTGGAACCAAATATTCATATGGTAATACTTCTTGTTGGCTCCCAAGTGGAAGACTGGACATTAAGCAATGAAACTGCCTAACATTTAAGAAAATTTTAAGAAACAAAGATTTTTTTTCCTTAATCTGAAGAATTTTCTCTAGTCAACTGAACTTCATTTTTCCTCCTGAAGGTTTTAATACATCACGTCCTCTAATTAGTTCATTATCCTTCTTTCACCCCCTTTCTCCCTCCCACTTTTTATACACATCTCCCGCTTTTTGACAAGATCTCCTGGGAGCAATGAAGAGATACCATTTTCCTCTTAGGGGATATTGTTATTCAGCTAGGAAAGCTCAACCTTGATGGACTCACAGGGGAAATGCTTGCAAACAAAAGAGAAAGTTTGTCAATTGATTTCTATACTGAGGGTAATTACCATTATATTTTATCTCAAAAGCTCACACAGTGATCAACTTAGAATACAATTAACAGAGTATTTTTCTAGCAGCATCTACTAACTGATATTAACCAGATGTCTCATTAAAATCAGCAGTGACAAACCCTAGCTCTTTATTAGGAAAATGCACTTCTGCAGGCTAATTAATTTTATTTTTTGCTGTTATCTTTGTGGGACCAAAATCAAACCAACTTGCAATAAAAGCGCTTTGGAACAATTTCATATAATGATTCCATGCAACTGTTTCATGCTTTGAAAATCTGCAATCTTTTAAAGTTAAAATGATGCTATATAAATCTAGTGCTAGGAAATGCTTCTTTGTGGCAAAGCATGTGAGGAATGAAGGAAAAATTAACAGAAGGAATATATTCTCAGAAAAAAGCCTTAACTACCCCACCCTGTCTCAGGACTTCTAAGACTAACCAGCACATAAAAAGACAAATTTTTTATTTTTTCAATCACTTTGTATTTCTTGTGTATTAGAATTTTTTTTTGGCAGACTTATTTAATTTTTTGAAGATCCAGAAGAAAAAATCTATTTAAAGCCTTAGTAATTTTTTAAGGCTATGGCTCTATGTATTATAGGAGCATCTGCAACACACTCAATATGCACCTACAGTAAGACATGAGGCTCATCTCTTATGAACATGACTTAATACCCTGCTAGGGGGCTTTTTGGTCACATAGAAGTATGAGAGTAGTTTCAAATAGGTGGAAGGACAAACAAATCAGATGTGTCAATGCCATGCTCTTAGTTTTCTGAAATGCACAGCTTTTCTATTTCACACAAGCTCACCATGATGGCTGGGTATTCATACCCTTAGTGCATTCATCCAAACCCAGAAAACAATCAGCTGAGGAAAAACTTTTAGATTTTAGATTTTAAATCTAGATTTTAGAGGAATTTAACATTATTTTGCATAGGCAGATAGTGATAGGACAAAGGGGAAGGTTTTTAAACTAAAAGAGGAGAGATTTAGATTCGGTATTAGAAGAAATTCTTACTGTGAAGAAAAGTGAGGCCCTGGCACATGTTCCCCAGAGAAGCTGTGGATGCTCCATCCCTGCAAGTGTTCAAGGCCAGGCTGGGTGGTGCTTGGAGCGACCTGATCAAAGGGGTGGGATCCTTGGGCATGGCAGGGGGTTGGAACTAGGTGATCTTTAGGATCCCTTCCAAGTCAAAGTATTCTAAGATTTTGCCACAGAATCATGAAGCGTGGCCTCTCCTGCCTGGGGGATCCTGAGGGTGTTCTAAACCATGACCAGAGAAAATGTAGTAATGAGTTGGTAAAAAACTGCAATTTTGGTTCTGACTCCTGTCAGCTTTTCCATCATCCTGTCCTGTTAGCACAGACAAGCAAACAGGCTGATGGGAGGAAGCAGCAGACCCTTATAGGTCTGTTACTTCTAGAGATGCCAGCTGAGAGTTTAGCTCTTTAACCACTTAACATCATGTTGCACACTCCAACCAGAAGAGCCCACAGGACTTTTCTCTACTTGCTAAATTACTTCCCATCAGTGCAAAGCCTCTGCAAAATGAAGTTCAGCAAAAGCAGCTGTGCATTCCAATCTGCTGACGCACTTCAGTGTAGGAATATCTGCCTCACACAGTGCCCTGGGAGGGAGCACGGAAACCCACTCCCCACAGCCAGGGACACTGCAAACCAGGAGCTGGTCTGCAAGAGGATCCTTAGAACAAATAACAGAACTATGTGCCCCAACATTTTTCAGTTGCCTGGTTTCTAAGGACAGATTATTCAACAGAAGCAGTCCTAGTTCTGATGGTAACATTGCTCTGCTATCAGCAGTGTTGATGGCAACACCAGGAATAAGAAAACCAAATCTGCTTTCACACTTCCATGGCTGAGGAAAAGTTGCTTTGAAATGAAATACAAGCATACGAAGATGGATTTCCCCACTGCTATTTTTGTGGAAATTCTTTTGTCAATAAAGCAAAGATATTTTAAAATGTTCATCTTTTAAACACCCCCTGAAAAATCCTAACAGCCAGGTACAAAACCCTAGAATTTTGGGAAATGTAGGCAACTTTCTATTTTTATGCAGAAAATTAAATGCCAGTAGAACAACAAAATATATGCATACAAGAAAAACATAAAATATTATTATTTTCAAAGAACAAATTGCAATCTTAAAGCATCTCCTCAAAAATTTCAACATAAATAATGGACTTTTATTGTTCATTTACTGCAAGGTTAGGCAGCCTGATATGATGGATGAACTGTCAACCCTCAACTAAACTTCAACAATCCATCATAGAAACTGTGGAAATTTCACTCAAGTGTCGATAAACCTAAATGATGAACTGCAAAACACTTTACAGCATTCTGATATTTTTTTAGAACCTGCATTCACTGCAAAATTTCAGAAACACTGTTTTTCTCAAACATCCCCCCCCTTCTTGGAAGTCTTAAATGCAGGTATACATTTTGATTTATATGCCAATGATGCCACGGAATTATAGAACAGAAATGAAGTTTTTGTAAGAGCCTAGTGCTGGGGAAAACAATGTTTATAAAATAAGCTATTTTACTTTACCCAAGCATCAGAAAATGACCAACATTTTGTAACGATTTCTGTTTAATCAGTTATTCAAATGTGGCCATATTAAGAAAATTAAACCAGGGCTGCAGTGGAGCTTGATCTCAAATCAAACCTGACCCTGCCCTGAGGCAACTAGAATTATCCTACAATACCTTGAAACAGGAGGGGTTTCATTTTTATGCACCGTAAAATATAAAGGTTTCCATTTAAAAAAACTGAAAATGTTACTGTGTATTTACCTAATTTGGTGATAACTGGCAAATAAATATGAAGCATTTGTATGCATCTACTAACTAAAAATTATAATGATTTAAACTATGTACATGGGAAAATTTCACTTTTTGACACCAACAAACACTTATGCAGACTGTTACTCTGCAAAAATGTTGGCAAATACAGCAGCATGAACTAACATCTAAATCAGGAATTACATTGCCTGATGCAGGCATCCAAGATTTTGTTATCAGCCTAAGCGGTTTATATCATACAGAAACATATTCTTTGTGTCCATGTCAGAGGAAGCCTGCAGTTCTGCTTTGTATACATGTGCAAAAGCCCAATAAACCAGCTGCAGCAGAATTAATTTCAATGTATTAGAAGTAAGCTAAAAAATACCCCTTTACACTTGATTTTGTGATGTGACTTAAGCATGGAAGTCCCAGAAGCTCCACAATACTCCAGAGGGCAAAAATTTCAGTTTTTACTACTGCTTTCAGAGTGTAATGCTCTTTTGTCAAATTTAATGAAGGTATTTTAACAAATTGGTAGAAAGCACTTATAATTTGCATTGAATATAAAAGCAAATTACTGACATTGCTGTAAAAATTAGGCTATCCTGCCGTTGCTTATAATGTAGTGTTTGAAAGCTCAATGCATTTATTACTTAGGCAAGCTAACACCAGACTTTCTTGTATTTCAGAAAGTGGGCTAAGGAACAAAACAGAAACATCCAAGTGCTAAGATTCCTTACCCTTCCATTTCCTCACCTACCTGTATTACCCTGTAACACCATTACTGGACTTTTACATCCATCTCTCTTTATAGAAAGAGCTCATTTGACACCTCTGTACTGCAGGAATGAATGTTTCAAGGCAAGGACTGATGATAAATGAAGGATAATTAATTCATTATCTCTTAGTCCAATGCGATACCGACCATGTGTGAGGAAACTAAAGTTGTCTTACCGTGCACTGTGTGCTCACTGTAATGCTCAGGGTGAAATCTGAAGAGAATTCCAAGTCTGGAGTGGATGCAGTATTACAGTCAATATGCTGTCAAAATCAGTAATAAAATTCTGTCAGTAAAAGTGAGGAATGTCAATTAATATCTCCCTTTAGATGAAGGTTGTTCAGTTGTTCTCATTATGAGACAACTTTTATGAGGCAATACTATTTCAGCTTTCCAAAAAATGGGAAGAGACTAAAAAAATACCTAATCTCATGTGACAAACACCTGAAACTCCTCTTCCTCACATGCCGAAATAAACAGGCACTTTGAGTGGCAGTGGTATGGAACTACACAAAGTAGCTCAGTCTGCTCAGGAAAGTTGCTTCTTGATGACAGCTGCCCCTTGTTGAGAGTAAGCCGCTTTCACAGGCATCTTGACCTGTTTTAAACTTGTTCATGTAGTCATGTGGTAAACTACAGCATCAAACTAGTATGGGTTAAGACTGGGAGGTTTTGATTTGCCAGATTGGTTTTGTATCCATTCCACAATAACTGAGATTGAAAGAGACCTTTGGAGAACCCCCTTTCTAGACCTTCACTGGACTCACTCCAGGACAGTCATCTCACTCCTGGCACTGGGGAGCCTGAGATTGGATATGGCACTCCACAAGCCAGCTCCCTGAGGTGCAAGAGAAGATGCATCTCTCTTGAGCTGCTGGAGATAATACTTCTTCCTAATGCAGCCTAGGAAGCTGCTGGCTGCTTCTGCCACAAGAGTGTGTGTTACTGGCTCATGGTCAGTTTGGTGTCAACCAGAATTCCCAAATTCCTCTGTGCAATGCTGCTTTCCAGCTACGAAGCCCCCAACCTTTGCTGGTACATGGCGTTATTCTTCCCTCTTCTCTGCAGAATTTCTGCATCCAGATCTGGGGTTCTCAGCACAACAGGGACATGGAGCTGTTGGAATGAGCCCAGAGGAAGCCACCAAGGCAATGCAGCACCCCCCCTGTCAGGAAGGGCTGAGAGAATTGGGACTGGTCATCCTGGGAAAGAGAAGACTTTGGGGTGACCTAACTGTGGCCTTCCTGCACCTGAAGGGAGCCTACAAGAAAGATGAAGAGAGACTTTTCCAAAGAGCATGGAGTGGCAAGAGGGAATGGATTCAAACTAAAAGACAGCAGGTTTAGATTTGATATTAGGAAGAAATTCTTTACTGTAGGGTGGTGAAGCCCTGGCGCAAGCTGCCCAGGGAAGCTGTGGCTGCCTCATCCCTGTAATTGTTCAAGACTGGACTGGAGAGAGGTCTGAGCAACCTGGGACAGTGGAAAGCATTCTCGTTCACAGCAGGAATTAGAACTGGATGATCTTTAACTCAAAACCTTCTCTGATTTTTCCTCTGCCTTATCTTTCTTTAGGGAATGTTTTCGTTCCTGTTAAGTTACATTATGAGCTATATAGAACAAGTACCACCTGATGTGAGCAAACACACCAAAGTACCTTCTGTAATAATCACAATGATGAATAGGAGCATTTTTAAACTTTCCCTACAAAATATAATCCATTTGTTCTGTGGGATAGCTATTGATGAAACCAATTTACCTGTAAGGCCAGGCCACTGCTCCTGAACTCATTAATTTTAGTACTTTGTACTGTAACTCCAGCAAACAAGTACATGCATTGATTTTAAGTTATTTTAAAAAACACGCTGACTAAAAGAGAACAAATGAGTATAAATCCATTCAGCACAACAGTTATGCTACATGCTCCATGATGGCAAAATTTTGTAAGCCCCTACATCTGAGTTGGACAGTGACTGCTCATGACAGCAAGGATTAGAAGGGGATATGCATGCACTGTTACCAGTAGAGTATTGCCAAAGTATATCTGGCTTTGGAGAAGAAATCATAGAACAGAACAGTCTAAATACGGGAAAATTACCTTACTAAAGGCTCCAAGTTGGTAAAAAAAGCCATTAATACAAACCTTCCAGTCTTAACAGCAAGAACCTTATAGCACTTTTATGACTTGGAAGATGCCAAAGTTTGTGTGTGCCATGTGAATTTTTACCCCTCCTCCATAAACAAAGGAAACTTTTCACCTGGCTCCTAAGCATTAAGTACTATGGTACCTTAATAACACTGGCTGTAGATACCAGTGTGTTTGGATCCAGCACCTCAACAACAGCTTCTGGAATGACAGCTTTCTTCATACAAGACATGTCAAAGCCATACACATCTTCCCAGAAAAGCAGTTTGTCCACGTGTTTATTCATGTCCCCAACAGCTACCAGACTGATGGTACACAGATCAGGATAAACTGTAACAACACAGAGTAGTGAAATTTTATTTTACACACACAGATGACTTTTTGTCTTTTGTCTAAAAGTGAACAACATCTCAAAAGAATAATAAAAAAAAAAAAGAACATTTTCTAGCTCTCGGACAAGACACTTTTTCTGATACTTTACTTTTTAGAGTCCCATTTGTCCACAGAAAAAACTAGACACAAAAATTTAATTTTCACACACTACTCTACTATTTCCTGTTCATAACAAAATATCTTTGTAGTTGAATCCCACTACCAGGAAATGATTGGAAACTTGATGTCTGAAGAAAATAATTTGGAACGGCCTATTCTGGCTTCTATACAGAGACTAACAAAATAAATTTCATAACTGTAGAGAGATACTCAAACAAAAATTCAGGTGAGGGCTTTGCAATAAGAAACCTCTGAAAATACCTTATTTTCAGAAAAGACCATATATTCTTACTCAAAAGTTTTATTCCTGTTTGCTATCAGGTCTGGCTGATTCTTACCTTAAAACCTAAAAAATTATTTCTGGGTACTAGAAATAACCACTTTTCTGTCCGCATCTGGAGAGTAGGAAGTGGCCCAACAGACAGAAGACAACTTCATGGATTCCCTCTCTCTCACTTTCAGGATAAAGGTATAATTTTACACTATTTTCACATTCATGCTTTTCCTTCTCCCAAGAATATCTTCAGAACAAGTAACTGCAGCTTTTACAAATAGTAGTGGAATTTGCCTTTTTAACATCTGCCAACAAAGTCAGTCAATTTCTTGGCAATCTCAACTGACTGGAAAACCCACAAAGAACAGCTGCTATGTACATAGTTGTCTATAGCCCTAACAAATAGTAAAAGAAGATCAATTTGTATTTAGCTAGGTTTCTTTTCACAAAAATTCTCATGTTTTGTTCTTCAGAGTTTTAAAGCCTCTAAAGCCATATACATTGAATTCTTGACCTGATTCAGAGCAAAATGTCAACTAAAACACCTTATTTAATTTTATTTTATATTAATACATGAAAGGGGCAGTGTTAATACAACTGAAGCCACGTTTCTCTCTTACTCCCCAAAATCTGGTGAACTGTAAAATTAATTTTGTCTTCAGTTCTGCTTGAAATTTTAGTTTATCAAAATGAATAGCTCACTGGTACAGCAGGGTAGGTCAGAAAAGCAGTATTTTCTGCCTTGCAAAATAATGAAGATAGAGACAGCAAATTGAAATTAGACCCTTCATACAGTGAGAACAGTTTTAGGGCAAAGGAAATATTCTTACAAATAGTGATTTTAAAGAATAACCTTCCCTGAAGTTTTTTTTTGTTCTATAAAGAACAAAATGTAAAAGTAAGCACACTGACATTTTTTCTCATTTTCTGATTGTTTAAAGCAGAATAAATAAATATTAGCAGGCTTAAACTGGAATCCCATTGGTAAACTATCATCATCTCTACTTTGCAGCTGAGAAAATCGGGGCAGAAGGTGTCTCCATGAACAGCTTATAATTAACTCAGCAGTACAAAGACAGTTTGATGAGAATCCAAACAGGAAGACAGTGAAGTGTCCTGTCTGAAACAAATCACTTGGTTCCAGCACACCTGACAGCTGTCACACAAGCACAAAACATCACCATCTGGTGGTGGGAGTATCTGCAGGTAGTTTCTGGAACCAACAGCGAGTGAAGCCTGTTTCTCCAAGCTTTCCCACTGCTGTTTAACAGTGCGTATGTATAACACTTGGCTTTACCTCACAGCATTCACACCTTCAACAGCAACCACTGATGCTCCAAAAATTAAAAAACAGTGTGATACAGGCAACAAAAGCGAGGGACAAGAGCCTTAGAGGGATTATTTTTTAGGGGAATGGGTTTCATAGGATGCAATGGTATGGTGAGAAAAGAGATGAAAAGACTTGCAGTCCCTGGTTACAGAACACACAGGAGCGTTGTAGTGCCAGTGGAAATGAAATTTAAACCCACAACAAAATGTCATCAACTACTTTGTAAACTTCCTTCCTCTGACTAGCCCAAATTTCTGGGACATTCTGTAAATCAAAGAGAAATTTAATCCCCTCTATCAATCATAAAATATTTGAACTGGATCATAATTGGTTTTCATAAAATCTTTGCTCTCACAGCAAATCCTTAAATCAGCAGTGGAACTCATGATTGATTATACAATGTGCTTAAGAACAAGAGAAAATGTAACCACAAAATGGTCCAATTTAATCTGCATTTTTACTATTAATAGCAGCAGAAGTAGACAATGTATTCAGACTTAATCCAAAAGAAATTTGTGTTCCACCAACAGGGCTCAGGGAGAAGACTAAAGCAATTCATTAATTTACAGACCCACCCATGTCCTATACACTATATTGAGACTTGACTGAAAATGTAAGCAGTGCTATCTGAATATCAGCCTAAATCAACTGAACACTGTGGAGTTTTGTACACATTTAAAAGCACCTGCATAAAATTTGCCATTTCCCCATTACCCTTGATTTCCCTGGAAATCCTGTTTCTTTCTGTAACACTTTCCTGTGCAACCCTGACAGACTTGTTATTTTTTTCCCCATTAAGCCTATAATTCAGTAATTATTCCTTCTCACAGGTGAAATGAGCAAAATGCTGATTGGACAAAAGCACATACTCCTCAGAGCTCTCCCAGATTCATTGCTTTGACCATCTGTGTCCTTCTCGACTCGGTGCCCACGAGCCATCCGTCACCAGAACAGCTCACGTGGCAGGGAGAACATGATGGGAAATCCTTCAGCCTTCAGCAATGCCTCACAAACTTCAGGACACTGAAGGGGAAGACAGCAATCTTCCAAATGTGCAGAAGTAACTCCACGTGAATACCATCACTGTTCTGATGTGAAGGAGCATTATGTTTTCAATGTATTATGTTTTGAATGACACCTTCCTTACCTTTGTCATCCCTTGACAATGTGAACTGGACTCAAGTGTGTGCAAAAATCTAAGTTTCAGCAACAGCTCCAAAGAACAAACAGATGTACCCTGGGCAGCAAAAATTATCCCAAATAAAGCTATTCTATGCTTTGGCACAAGCTACTCCAGCATGCCAACAGGCTGAACTGAAGTAATGACAATATGACTGACTGAACACAGATCTGGAAATTTGGGTTCTATGCCCAGCTCAATCACTGAAGGATCTGGTCAAATTGCAGCTGCTGCTATTGCTTTTCTCAGCTTTCAAACATTCTCTGTAATAATGATCTTGGGCTCAATAGTACATAGTGGCTTTAGACAAAATTAAGCAGATTCATACGTTTCTCTTGTATGGCTTCACCTCAGAGTGAACTCTTATGTCTGGCTCATCTGGATTTGGATGTGCAATTCAGCTGCACTGCAGAAGAGTCACAGCCTGCCGTGACAAGCAACAACCTGCTGGACAAGCTGGCAGAGGAGCAGTAACTGCAAGCACCTTAATGAAATTGTTGATAGAACTGAAAATCCCATCAGTGCCTGAACAACACTGTTTGCTTTGTCAAGAATCAAAGAAGGACCCAAGACTATTGTTATACCCCAAAGGATGAGTGTACTGCAGAACCAGGATACCCCATCTCTCAAAGGAATCTCTGGGACTTAAAAACCAAGAGCAAACCTACCAACAATACAGTTTAAAAAGAGGTCAGAAATTTCTGTCCCTTTCAGGTGGCTTTGGAGGTAGTAGCTAAACATAAAATGATTCCTTATTTATTTTAGGGAATGTCACTATATTTAATTGTATTGCAGTGTAAAATTAGCACGTATCTACACAGAGCACACATCTGTGTTCTTGATGTGGCTGGACTATTCTACATTACTGAAAACAAAAAAGCTCTTAGTAAGTGGTTACTAAATATTCTAAGACATCTCTTGCTTGTATATTCAGCTTTGTGAACAACGGCAGAAACCCCATTTTCCTGCTGCACTCTGTAGTGTACAAAAGCTCACTGCAACCAGAGGGAAGCACTGCAGCAAGCACTGTGACACAGTCATTAATCCAATCATTAGGTCAGTGTGGTGAAACTGTGTGCATGGTTAGCACAAAAGGGCAAAAAAACCCCAGACTGATGACTACGATTGAAAAGGTCAGTATGAAATACAATACTGACAAAGGAATTAAGCACATGCAGAACTTGTGCAAAGAACTCATCACATAGGGAATAAATATTTACAGGCATTTAAAGACTGCTTAAGATGACAATACCTAAGCTACTTAAATGGGTAAAAGAACTCTCCTTCAAAGCAAACCCTTTTGTTTTGTCACAACCCTACCCTCAAGCCATAAAAATAAAGAGCATATTACCACCAGGATAAATATGCTGAACTGAAACAGTGTTAATTCCATTAGTTATTTCATATGTTTGAAACTGTGTCCACCCCACACAACTTCCCTCCTTCAGGAGAACACCCTATCCATTATTCCTCTAATTCACAGTAGCTTACTCAAATAGTATCACATGTTAAAGAATTTGTTCGTATTTATGCAGAAACTTGGATTTCAGGAGGGGAAAATAAAAGCACACATGTGTGGGAAGAATTAGGGAGGAAAAATTTAGTCTGTACTTAAGCATAAATAGCCCACTCTATTCTTAAAAACACCATTAACTTGAGACCTTGGTAATCCATCTAATGTTCTTCTATTGCCCATACAGTAAATTAATGCCTTGAATCTCCTACTAATGGAAACATTTTTCACTGAGAATGGCAACTTTCTCATCCATGCATAGCTTATTCTAAGTTTCTGAGTTAATTTAGCTTCCTCCCAGAGCTAAATTTATTGAAAGAATTGAACACCAACCTGAGCCTCCCTCTGCCAGGTACTTGTCCTTTGCATAGATGACAGAATCCAGCATTGACTCAAAGAGAAGGAAATAACCCTGTTTATAGAAAAGGGAAAGAATTTAGAAATCATTGTGTTTCTTCTATTTAGACATTCAACAGATAGGCTTCATCAACACAGTTTAAGACCATTATCAGCCCATACACCCAAAGTTTCTCAACAAGAGCACTGTCACTTCAAAGCTTATTATATAAAGTATCATCTTCCATTTCCCAAACTGCAAGTATGTAGCACACAGAGAAAATAAGTATGCCATCTACACCAATAATTACCCAACAAGACACCTACATTAAAAGACATTGAATTCAACTCAAAGCAAGTGAAAAGCTGTGTGTATTGATTTTTTAGTAATAACTGTGAGGTTCCAAGAAAAATAATAATAAACAATAAAAAATCCCTTCCCCTTCAGATCTGAAAGTTACACTGAAACTATTGTCAGAGAAAGGCCAAATGGAATTCATCTTTGGTTCTTCATATTTACAACCTTGTGGTGCCCTGTATCATCCTGGTCAGTGCTCACTAAGAGAGGTGGAAATAAATCGTGTACCAAACACAGGTTCTCTGGGTGTTCTACATCATTTAGCAACACTTGGACTTGCAAAATTTCCAGGATAAAAGTGGTTACAACTAGATTTGCATTGGGCTTTTTTGAGTTGGAATTAATTTTATGGCAAGTTAATCTTACTGCTATTGGTGTTTAGAATAACTTACTGTAAACTTCAATGAGTCATTTGCTGAAACAAGGAAACATTCTTTATTTGAATATTTAAGATATTAAAAAACTCAAAAACAGTATTAAATGAAATTAACATTTTATAGAGAACATCCACTTTCTCAACTACTTCTAAACAAACTGCATACTTATGAGATATACAGCCCTTTGTTTTCCAATTGATATACTGAATTTATACCTTTCCTGTCCTCCAAGTTTGAGCACTGTTACTCAATACTGTAACATATTTCATCTACATTCTCGTAACATCAAATCCGTTAAGACAAACACCAAGAAAGATTTTGAATTTTCATTTAGCAACCTAATTTTCATTTTGTTTAAAACACAGCTTAGCCATGTGGCTTGATTTACTTGGCAAGAACAAAATGGACAGCTGAAGTCCAGACTGTGGACCTGCAGTCTTACAAGCCCAGTCAGCAGTAATTTACCAAAGGAAATCTAGAAAGCTGCACCAGACTGGATGTTAGGAAAAATTTCTTCACCGAAACGGTTATCAAGCACTGGAACAGGCTTGCCCAGGACAGCGCTGGAGGGATTTAAAAGTCATGTGAACGTGACACCTTGGGACATGGTTTAGTGCTGGACTTTGAAGTGCTGGGTTGGACTCAATGATCTTAAAAAAAATGCTTTAAGTTCAGAATTGCTTATAAATGCCATTTTCCGCAGCCTTCAGAACAAAAAACAAAACTGAAAACCCCAGGAACCTGAAGCATGACATATTTGTATTCAAAGAGGACACAGTGTAAAAATAATGGCCATGTCCTTTTCTTAATCTGTTTCTTCTAGTAATAGTGCTCCACTGAAAACTTTTCTTTCCAATCTTGCCTGTTCTTCTACTTTACTGCCCAATTTCTGTACATCCTTAGAATAAGTCCCAGAAGGATTTGTGAGCAATAGGGCTGTTATTAAGCTTTGCTGAACAGCTGAAAAGGCCTGAAGCTCCAGCTGCGTCAGGCAGGGATAATTTGATGCCCATGGCAAGCCAGAAGAACAGCATGGAACCACAGCTTTCTTTTTTATACTGTTATGGCTTAATAACAGAATATGTTTACCTCACAAGAAGTATTTTTAGATGCCTTTAACTGAAAATGAGTTGTTTTCACGGTATTTTAAAGATAATCTCTAGGACATGTTGAAGACGAATCACTAGCAAGAGCCAGTAATTCACAAAGTGACATCTTTCTGGATCAGTTCTTCCTTCCTTCCTTCCTTCTTTCTGCCCACTAACTACACCTGCCAACCTGTGCAAGAAGTACAGCTGGAAGACACTCCTTCAGGAGAAATACAGAAAAATTCTCACCATCCTTTCCCTTTCCTCTCTGGCACTGCTGGTTCTCCTCCCACTCCCAGTTCTCTCTCCATCCCAATTCATTATAGCATTCCTGTAAGTTACGTAAACCATCAATGGTACTGAATCAAGTAATTTACTACTTACACCAAAACACTTTGCTCAGTGTGCTGTGCTCATCTCTAAGTTAGAATGTAATTTCACAGCCTGCTGCCCCACCTGAAGGGAAGCCTTCTGGAAAGAGAATTATACCTGACATTTTTCCCCGTGATGCTGTGGGGAACTCTTGCTTCACCCCAAAAAATGGTGAAGGGTTTACTTTTTCTTAAGCACGCTGTGACATCCTCAAAATCAATCAGTGCAAAGAGATGTCTATGATACAAATCTGTGAGCTGCATATTATTAGTACAATCTTGATAGCTGCTAAACTAAGACATATAAAAGGTGACATTCTCTGTTAAAGACAACCCAAATGCAAAGAAAACTAAATTTTATGTTGTCCCATTACATATTTCTACTAAAAAACTGGCCATTTCCTTCTCAGAAGGAACATGAAGTTCTATATTTTTGGTATTTGCAAAGATGAAACAAAATATTCCCCAGCTAACAATAAAGCCAGTAAACAAATGACAGGAAGAGAAATGCACAGCACTATGAATAACTCTGTTCAAGCACACGCCTGCCCTGCCTCATGTCTGCCCCAAGGAGACATCCACTGAGCCCCTTGAATCCACAGCAATGTGAATTCTTCTACATTTCTTATATATCCTTTATATCTGTATTCTGTGTTCCTAACAAAATTAGAAAAGGCTCATAAATCAATGCCTTAATATCCTGCATTGTTATTTTTTTCATGTTATTCAAATATACTACAGCATTCTTGTATTTATTTTCATTTTAATTCAAACCTACATAGAAATATTTTACGACTGATCAAAATATAAATATAAGTATTCAAGTTCTTTTAGTTTAAGTGTTTCAGTATTTACATGATAACCTTTGTGGAGAAAAAGAGTTCAAGCTCTTTAAAAGCATCAAAAAGTGGGTCGAGAACAGCAAGAATTAGCAGAATTTTTGGTACAGCAGGAAAAAAAAAGTGTAAAGATAGAATTTGGAAGAATTGTTTAACTACTTGAATAAGCATTGTGTTTCCCCTCCACTTGCTATCAAAGATGCATTTTATTATTTTTTATAACATTACTGAACCTGGTCTAGTTCTCCAGATTCAGTAAGGCACAATACTGAATATTTATGAGAACTATCAAATCACTGGCCCAGAGAGTCGATTTTATCTTTTTTTAATCCACAGTGGTATAAAAAAGTGCATTATTTTCTTAAACTCAAGTTTCTAACTACAAGATTTCCACTGGCCTACACAGTAAAGCAAGTTACAGAAGGTATGCAACACAATCCGATAACAGATTCTGATCTCTAACGCAAAATTTAATCTGGCATTAACAAATGCACAAAACTGATGTGGCCTACTCTATGTCATGAAAAATTACATTTTATTTGACCAAATTCCCTCCAAACCTGTAGCCCACTTAAATGACAAGCAGCAGCTACACATAAACACTTCAGCATGCTCTGCTGCAGCTCCATCTCTCACATGCTAAGTTTGCCTTCATGATGGTCTCTCATGTACGATTTAATTAAAAAAAAAAAGAGAAAAAAAGAGGAAGTAATTCATTACTGACAGAACAAGCTCACAAATCTCAGAATGACAACTTGACTTTGTCATTATGCACACTGTTGTTTTGTTAAACAAATAAAAGTGAGAACACCAAACAGGAAGATGTGAAGAGCAGAAAGGTGATCCCCATTACTGGTGTTGACAAAAAAAAAAATCATGCAAGGAAATAACTGTGTATATCTCACAGAAACAGGGGAAAGGAGGAAGGATAGAGAAGATGGTTTCAGTGTTTCAGACATGCTCATTTCCTTTTCTTTTCCCTAGATCTTCAATGCCTCTGTTCACAGCCCATCCTCATGTAATATCAAAATTATTTTAAAAAAAGGAGAAAGAAATACAAAAGTAAGAAAAGAAAAAGGAGAAAAGAAAATATTAGCTATCTGACCAAAGACATGATTAAAATGCAAGTACTGGGTTGTATCCTCAGTGTATTTTAATCTGACAGTCCATCTCTTCCCCAGTTTTATCTTGTATAACTCTACTGCATATTCAGTACCATAAAGCACTGCATAAAAAGCCCAATTTATGAGTACATGTTGTGCACTAACATTGTAGTGTACAATGTTCAGCAACCTGCCTTTTGGACAACAAGAGAACAGCTCACAGCCCTTCACACCTCCCACTGCCTTCTTCTGTGTTTTACACACTGGGTTGAATTGAACACAATCACAGAAGTGTCCTGAACTGATGCTGACATTGTCAAACACACAAATTTCAGATGTCATAAACTAAATTTAGCACGTTACAAACAAGTTCACTGCTGGTTTCTTTCACAGGCTCAAATTAAACTACTGAAGATAGAGCTGCTCTTCATTCAGCCTCTAACCCTGGAACATGAAAAAAACATATCCAGAGGAATTTAAATTCGGAAAGTATTATTATGGAAGATGGCAAGTATGCATTTGAAATACAAATTTCTACATAGACACACATGCAGTTATACACACCTGCCCTCTGTGTAATTTGAAATGCTTTTCCTATTTTTCCATTATTTAAGGGAACAAATTTACAAATGAAAGAAAGGGAAGAAGAGCAAGCAGTTTGTGGCAGTCATAGGTCACTTCTGCAATTAAGTAAATGATCATCAGAAACCATCATACTGCATAATGCAATGCTGTACCTTTTATGAGAAACTGCTCTACATGAAGCTTTATCAGAAAGCCTAATCTAGAAACAATCCTGGAAAAATGCAGTATTTTTCCTCTCTCTTGCCTCATACTTGTTTTTAATTTTCTGATGTTCCAGACAAAGCTCTAAAAGGAAAAAAAAAAGCTTATTGTGTACTGGTCTTAAGCAGTGATCTGTACCAAGCAAAACAAAGCTATGGCTCCACAAAAGGGATTGACATTTACTAATCTAAAAGCAGTTTGTTTTCTAAACAGAACTGCAACTTTTCATATTTTTGTTACAAAGAAAACATGAGAATTTTCCTGCCAGTACATACAGATTCTCTGCATAAAGAGGCAAAATCTGATATATACTGAATTCTTTTTTGATCTCATGCTTCAATATTTCCAACATTTTCAAGCACTTACATTCACATATTAAGAACAGATTTCGCACTGTATCATGTAGGGAAGCAAATGAAAAAGTAAATTCACACAAGAAAGCTAGACAAAGAGGAATCTTCATCTGCATTAGGCAACATAATGTTCCTTTCTGGACAGTGTTGGAACAGTGTCCAGCTATCAATCTTACTTCCACAGCATTGCCCTCTTTATCTCTGACATGCAGCAACCTATAAAAATCCTAACATACCTAAATATTTAAAATACCTAATCAGATTAAGTGCACATGGCTATGTAATTACAACATTAAAAAAGGTAAATTAGCACACAAAAGAAATATATCCAGCATTTAATATGCCATTTCTTACAAAAGCTGAGTTTTGAAATTTGTTAGTTCATCTTAGAGGCACTGATTTACAACAGGACTTCAGCTCACCTACCCATGCTCCCTTTAAAACCATATCTTGGGCTACGAAAGGAGAAATATATTTTGGGAATATTAATCTTGGTGCACATATTAGGCAGTTGATAGAAGCTTCCCTGAAAAACTATAATTACATTTCCAGTGAAGCCACCATACTGTCAGAAATCACCAACCATAATGTGCTATTTTTAAATCACTGTTTTAAACCAATGGCTTAAACTATCATTGAAACTAGTGACCTCAACACTAAATTAAGCTCATGTTTCAAATAACGTACATTACAGCAGTGGAGGAAAATCTGCAGATTTCGAGTTCACTCACAAATGTAATAAACAAATATTAAAAAAAAAAAAAGGCAAACCAATTTTGTTTTCGTCTTTCCCTATGGAAAAAGAGGCAGATACATACGGATCCACAGTGAGTGCGTGCCTTCCCCCCAAAGGCCACTGTATATAGCAGAACAGCCACAGTTTGTTAAAAAACAAAACCCCACAAAGAAACAAGTAACACTGAACATAAGTTGCCATTACCGATCTTAAATTTCAGGTAGAAAGGAATTTTTAAGTCACAACAGCTGGAAGTAGAATGAAGAAAACCTGTGTTTTGAAGTGCTTTTTGAAGGCTTGTGATATTAGTACACTGACTAGCAGAAGTTCACAAAAAACAGTTCAAAGAGATGTTTTCTATCACATTTTTGATAGGGAACAGGCATTCCTATGTCACTATGAAACTCAGGCTGGCACTAGGTTTTGTAACACAGATTTCTTTATTAGGATTAACAGCAGGTAGAAAGGACAAGTGTGTAACGGTTATCAGCAAGTACATGAAAAAGTTAACAGGCCAACAGCTGAAATCCAATGGATTCCAGGAGATGGCTCATTTAGACACTGCTGTCCGTCACACTTCTTTTGTACTTTTAAAATCAGTGGTTTTACTGTGATGCTAAAACTCAGCAATGAAAAGCAACCTTGTTTTCAAGCTCTCTCAGTATTTGCAGATTTCCAGAGGCAGCACCTCCCCTCCTTATCACCTTTTCTGCACAGTCTGGAGAGTCCTTAGCTGAATTTGCAGACTGAAGTTATTTTACCCATCAGAATGAGCTGGCTAGATGACTAATACAATATTCCTCCATTATTTTCACCTGAGCAGCCACAACAGTATGACTGAATGCTTTATAGATTTCCAAACTAACTACGTAACAGAAACTTCCTGCACCCAAAGCAGCTCAACTGTACTTTGAGAGGCTTGACTTGGAAGAGCTTGAACAAGAGGGACCATGAATTGTGTCCAAGTACCACACAATCAGGACTGCCATGACATCTCTGACATTGTCCAAGACACTGCTGGAACCATGATAGATGCTTGGGTTAAAATAAAAGTATCACTTATAGAATAGCTTTTCAGATGAAATAAAACCCATCTTTTTCCTGAACACAACTTGAAAAGAATAGCCATGCATCTTACCATCCACTCAGATATAATTATGTCCACTTTTTCCAAAGGCAGATCAACTTCCTCAATTCTTCCTTTGACTAATGTAATAATCTTTTCAAGTTTATTTAATCTGCAAGTCAAAACATAAATGAATTAAGTTTCTATTTCTAATTTATGCCATCAAGAGAAACATACTGACATCTATATTTCACATTCCTCCCCTCACAAACATTTTGGTTTAAGTAATCAAGAAGCACTAGAATGTACCATTCCTCAGTTATATTTCATAGGGAACATTTCCAAGTAGCTAAAAATCACAGCAGATTTAGTGCCAGAAGATGGCAGGGAGTAGATCTGTATACCTCCAACATGCCATGCATACAAATGTGCAAGCTTCAGAAACCAGGAAAACAGAGAAGACAATTTTAAAACTGCTGGTCCTTTTTATTTAAAAATTGCTTGTTTCCATTTCTCCTCCTCTGACCTCCACAGCAATCAGAGCCTACTCACCACACCAGGACAGCAACAGAAATTAACTTCCTTACAAGGCTGTTTGTATGACTCGCTTTTTTATTTAACCAAATCAGCTGCAAAGTCACTCAGAACAAAGCTTCCCTCTAAATCAGTACTACAGTTATTCAGCAGTAAAGACACCCTCCCCACTGTGATTTGGGCAAAAGCATCTGCAATATTCAGTACCTGCACTGATCAGGGATTACCTCACATGCATGACAGCATGTCATGGTACAACCATCCTGCATAAAAAGGGAGGGACTGGGACAGGACTACAGGTTTTGAAACAAGAATTGCATGATAATAAAATTAGTGTGTACATGCTTGAAATGTACTGTTTTTCTTCTTGGCAAACCATATTAGTCTTTCTTGCACTTATCTTTATTACCATGGCTATTCTTACAGAGGGCAGAAAAATATTTCCACCACAGAAATTTGTCTTCCCACTGCAGTTCTTATCTCTGCCTCTTCCCTCCCTCTCCTAATATCTTACTCTTACATTCTGTCTGGCTCTCAATGCAGACCAGTAATGACATTAAAAATCCAATCTAAAAGACAATGGAAGAACGGTCAGTATGAAGGGAGGGAAAGGAAAGGGTCAGAGGGCTCCTTGAACACACAGGCTGTTGCAAAGATCAATTAAATCCTCTACACAAGACAGTCTTCTGTTAGAAGATAGCAGTGCATGTCTAATATAATATTTAATGCTCTAAACAGAAGTAAAACCAGAAGTTCAAAGTGAGGAATGTTAAAGAGCTACCACCCACAACAACAATTTAAGAAGGATTAAAAGAGATCTAAAGACAAATTTCTAAATGACCACATCCAGGGACATGATTTACAACAACAGAGAGGAACAGGATTAATTTACTACATATGTGTTTTCATTTATAATGCTTAAAAAAACCCAAACCAACCAATGTAGTTTACACATTGTAGAAAAAACTGAGACGTTAATTTAGGAAGTCTACTTCAACTTTCTATTCTAGCTTAACAGTGATAAATGACAAAAATCAAATCATTCACTGTGCTAGAAATTTTACAGGGACTATTCACAGCAAGAAAAAGAAAAGGCAATCGTTTAGTCTAAAGTAAGTTTATTTTTAAGGCTACTCATACTATGTATTCTGGTTCACTTATACATGCAACATGGGTTACACTGTTTCCAGTAATTTGCATGCTAGAATTAACCTGAATTCTGGGAAGGACAGAAGTTTGAGCATACACTTCAGTCACAAGTGGAGGCATGCTCCAACAGTCAGTCTTTAAGCTAGAGTTGTTCAGTGTACCAATAAATAATTGTTACTCCACTGCAACTTTGTCAGCTTTATTTCTTTAGGAAAAGTAGCTTTAACCAGACAAATATAAATTGTCTGGATGTGAACTGAAGACTTTAATGTGAATTGAACCTTTTATAGCAGAAAATACCTATAAATATGCAGCCTTACTGTTGACTTGCTGCGTACTTCAAGCGGCATCATCTTAAGAGTTTAAGAGTTCTGATTCACTTTTTTCTTAGAGGCCTGCCCTTCTCCTCCCCAAAGATAATACATATTGACTGTTACTTCTACTCTCCCCTAAGTATAAATAACACTCAAGAGGACTTTGTGCAGTTGTTGAAAGTTATAACAGCCCTAAATTTGTAATCTAGTACATTAGACATAAAACACTATTTCACATTTGCAAACATTCTGAAGATGTCAGGGACTCAGGGGAAAAGTTCTCCTTAAGGAATGAGTTCTTGTGCCAGAAAAGCATTGTAGTCAAACATGCACTTAAGGTTTAGCATGGTGCTTTTCCCAAGCAGATATTTATTTGAGTAATTTTACAGCATCCAAGTGTGCAGCGCTGCACCACTAATGTGTGAATGTTACCTAACAAATTCTGTACAGACATTACTTCTCTGCCACTTGAGCTTGCACAAAAAAAAATTGTCACTCCCAAATTCTTCCTAGAATTTGTCTCTTCCAAAGTCTACCAAGATCTTATTTTCAAAGTTGTAAAATCAACCTAAATGAAAAAAACTACAGGCTTCAGCTATTAACAGCGAACATGAACACTTACACTCCTCCTACTTCATCCTAGGAAATCCTTTTTAAGTCTTCAGATGTTATTGCTTGATTTTTACATATGCTCAGCCTCCCTAAATATTCTCCATAGGCAAATTAGTGACATGTGGAGTGGATAAATGGACAAGGAGATGGGTCTAGACCATGAGGTTCAAGAGCTGAGAGGACGAGTACAAATCCTATCCGTAGCAGGGTTCAGTGCTAGTTCTGATACTGATGAATGCCTTTAGTGACCCAACTGGACAGGATGCACCCTCAGCAATGCTGAATTAGGGGAGAGCAGTTGACAGTGCAGGGCTTTTATTTTCTGTAACACAGACAAGTTATAGAAATTATTTAAAATTCCTATAAATAAACAGAAAACTAACAACCACTTCTCCTACCTAATGATGTCCATGGCCTGATAAATGATTTCAGATTGGTCAACTCCAATCACTTTCTTGGCACCTACTTTGGCAGCAAACATGGAGAGTATTCCAGTTCCACAGCCAACATCCAAAACCACCTGAAAGGAATAAATGAAAGCAAAACAATCTTATTTTCCTGGGTATGATTTTTCTACATTTCTTTTGACATCAGTGAGATACCATATTCCAACAGAAGGCATGAAGTCTTAATGTTACATGCAGAGATATCCAAGTCAAACTGCAGTTCTAACTTCTCATTCTACCACCTTTTCCAAGAACACAGTGAAGCCCACTAATTCCAGCTGCAGATTAACTCAGTCACATGGGAAACAAACTAGCAAGCAATTACCTGGGAAACACCTAAAATGTTACATGAAGAAGAGAACAAAGAAATTATAGCCTGAGCAATTTTAATCACTGAATCACTAATAACCGAACTTAGCACTGGCACTGAGAAAACATATTCTAGTTTAATTAAAAGTCTATTCAGAAAGTTTATTCAGGCATCCTCTGCCAGACATGGCCACAGTGCCTCAAAACAGCTATGGCTCAAGACGACTAAATTTTAAAATGGTCACTGACAGTTTTAACACCTGGTTCTGTCTAGCACTATTTATAATCAAAATAGAGTGAAAAAAAAAGCATTTAAGATGGAATCCCTACAGTTTTCATGAAAGAGTAAATTTCACCACTACAGCTGGAAAAAGTACTCTCAGCATAGTAATATCCATGAAAACATCTGGGGTTTTGTATATCACATATCAGCTACTACAGGAAGACCCAAAAGTTAAAAAATGTGAAGCAACTAAGAAAAGAGTACTGAATTTATGACTAAGTAGAGTTGAGCTGCCAGCAGTTTTAAGCTTCACTGAGATTTTATCAAGTAGCCTTTTTCAGGCCTTGCTATCATAACAGTGTATTTCTTCTAACTGCTGGAAACTTCTCAACAGCTAAAAACCTAATGAATGTGTTACAGTACACTTTTAAGTTGAGTTCCAGGCTTGATGTCTTCACAGAATCACTGGGGCTGAAAGGCATCTCTGGAGATTCTGAGGGTGTATTTTGTTGCATTGGCCAGATCATCAATGGTCTTACTGTTAAGACTAATATCTAATATAGCTAAGCTTTACTAAAGGTGTTAAAAAACTCAAAGCATTAAACACAAAAATGTTCTGAAGTCTAAAAATCAAATACTATGTAGAGTCACTCATATATACCATGTACACCATTTAAGCATGAACAGAATCAGAACTGTAAAGACAGAACTTACTTTCCCATACATAAGACCTAAACATAAGAGTAAGTACAACTTACAATGCACTTAAGTTAACAAGAACACTGAGTCAGAATTACCAGTCATAACAAGAATTTATTAGAAAGGAAAACAGATTTTACTGTCTTTTCTCCTCACAACACAGAGTGCTGTAAAATGTACCCTCACAGCTTTCATTGTATTAAACATTTTTCCAAAGAAGGCATCAAATCTCTCACTAATCAATCCCATATTTGAGAACTATAACCCCATTTTACAAAATATTTCAAGGCAATAATGCACCCTGCTGCTAATACACTTTTCAGCTTATCAGCTACTGATCACTCTTGCTTTGGCACAACAAAACCTTGCATTTCACCTGACAAAGACCAGCAAAGCAAATACTGGAATGCTCCATTGTACAATTCTATACATTCTGATGATGGATATAGAACAATGATCCTGAAGCCAGCATGAATAAAACCAGCTGTTCATTATTAGCAGTACTGTGTAAGGGAGCTGCTGCTGTGGTGGTCTGGGAAGCAGCGACTGAAGAATTGAGTGCCACCTGTCTCAGTAGAGCCAGTTACAACTTGGAAACAGACTAAAAACCATCTGTATGATGACCTTTAACAGCTGCTTTTGTAGAAGGAAGGGAAGTTGTGGATAGAGTTATTCGTTCCACCTACAACTCTTTTGCAGCTATGTTTCAAAAGGAGACAACTCTACAACTCAGAAGTTAGGTGAGAGCATGTTCTGGCTACCGAAATCCCTAAATTGAACCTACCGGAGACAGGAATAAAAAATAAAAGTCAATATTCTTGCAGCTGCTGAACTTTCATACCCTCTATCACCTGTTCTAACACTTCACCAATGGTAGTTAACAAAATCACTGAACCATGCCACTTGGAAATCAGAGACAAAAATAAACCACTCTGAAAGAATCATCTTGATGTGCAGTTTCATGAAAGAGCACAATCACCACAAACTGGAAAAAAACAAGAACAGACACCACTTTGGACAGCTGCCCTGGTCACTTAAAAACCCAGATGGAACTCACCTAGCCTTAGGCAGGGGGATTGGATGGAAAAAGAGGCACTGGAGAGAAAATATACAAGCTGGAATACATGTGAGGAAGTTAAAGACAAACAGAGTGATCAGCAATTAGCCTAAGGACAAGGGTCTACAGCCCACACATTCTTGCAGCGATCACATATGGCCTCTCTCCAAAGACCTGGAGCACCTAGACTGGCGACCACAACAGACTGCAGCTTCACATCCTCTGCAGTCTAAGCAAAACTGATATCCTACTTTCAGAGACAGAAAAAATTACTTTAAACTCAGAAAATCAGGAGGCCAGTGACTTTGGCCAATTAAATTAATTTAATCAATGAACTCTTAGTAGAACAGTGGTTTAAAAGCTTTCATTCCCGGAATTTAGCACTGATGCTTGCCTCAGACTTCAGCCTTACAACAAAAACTGTGCATAGCAACAGTGCTTTACTAAGTTATTTTTCCACCCAAAAAATACTCTTACTGTAAAATGGACGACACTTCCTTTTACTGAGTACACCCACCTTCATTACTCCTGCCAGGTAATCTGAATTGTCCCATTCTCATCTCAAATACATTTGACAGGTTGAAAACAAAGGCAAGCAGGATTCATTCAAGTTTTAGTAATTTATTTTGAAAGCTGAGACAGAACAAACAAATTGGCTGGTTCTGAATATAATATGCATAATAAACAAACCTAGATACTCTGTTATCATCTATCACCATGCAATCACACCCCTTTAGTATCCTAAAGGTTAGGATACAGACTTGCCTCAAAAGGGAGTATAAAAATTCAGCTCTTTGAACAAGCTCCTTCCAAAACACCTCACAATTGTTCCTTCAGAAAAAACCAAAAAGTGTAAGTATTTATTTTCCAGGGAGGAATACTGTATGGGAATTCTAGGAAATACAGCATCAGACTTTTTCTTTTTATTAATTGTGATTAAAATTTAAGAGAAAACAGCCTTTGGAATTTTCACTCATTAGTATGGTTCTGAGAGCATTATACAATACATTAAGTTAAGCAAAGTATCCCACACAGCTCTTTCAGCAGAAGTCTGTAACACATGTCACTTCAAAGCCAGGTTTCTGCAGAAAACTCCATTTATTCTCCATAACAGTGTACCAACAGAAAGCTACATCATTTGGCCAGGCACACAAGCTAAGAAGGGCACCAGCCACATGAATGGAGGATATTGGGAACTCAAAGCAATCAAGATTCTGTCTTTGAGTTCAACCTCAACATACCATGATGGGTTTGGATACACCATGAATTTGAGTAAACCTTGACCAAAAACTGCTGTAAAAACCATGTTCAGAAATCAGTTTGTAGATGTTGCGACACTTGAGTTTTTCTCCAGAGAAGTTGAATGCTTTTACAACACAGTAAGCACACATACTGCCTAAGCTGTTTCCTGAGCATGTGTATCTACTGGGGCTGAAGCAACATTGACTGTAATAGTTACTCCACATTTTGTTTTGAATGTTCCCAGCGTCTCCATACAGCACAGGAGAAGCACTGTCAATCATAAAAAGTTACTACTCCAAAAGGCCTCACATTTTGAGTAACTTCAGATCAGTCTTACTCTGTAAAAACCCGCAGTTATTAATTTTAGGGGCATCTGTGAAACTAAATTTCTCTCAGGAAAGTTTTCTTTCCTTCATTGATCATTCTGCTCTGTTAGATGAGCTGCCCACCTATGCAGTCACCTGCATCATTTAAGTAGCTGGCAGCATAATTCTACAACACTTTTGCTTGTTCTCTCACTATAATCAAAGAGTTTAGAAATGTTTAGTAGAAACAGGCTTGTGACATGAATTGAGGTAAAAAAGGGAAGAAAACTATCTCCTTTTTTTTTTTTTTTTCATTTTTTCTGTAGTTGCAAATTGAAAACTGAGGTAAGACATACAAAGAATAGGTCTTATCAAACACTGAAATACTTTTTGCCAGGACAGAACTGTACCTCTCTCACCTCTCCTACAAAGAAAGGCTGAGAGAGGATTGATATTGTTCAGCCTGGAAAAGAGAAGGCTTTGGGATGACCTAATTGTTGCCTTCCAGTACCTGAAAAGAGCCTTAAAGATTAAGAGAGACTCTTTACAAGGGCCTGGAGTGACAGAACAAGGGGGAATGGATTTAAATGAAAGAGAGTAGGCTTTGATAGGATACTAGGAAAAAATTCTTCCCTGTGAGGGTGGTGAGGCTCCAGCACAGGTTGCCTAGAGAAGGCGTGAATGCCTTATCCCTGAAAAAAAACCATTCAAGGCCAGGCTGGATGAGGCTCTGAGCAACCTGGTCTAGTGGAAGCTGTCCCTGGCCACAGCAGAAGGGTTCGAACTGGATGATTCTGCAGGCCCCTTCCAACCCAAACTATCCTATGATTCTATAAGCTCAAAACACAACAAACTCATCAGAAACAGCGAGCAGAAATACAAAATACAAGAAGAGGATTATTACCATACTGGGGCCATAACCACTGTAAGGTCCTATCAGTGAAATCCCTCCTCACTGCAAATGAAGTACTAGCTCACAGTTCCAAGCCCTTTACTAATAACCACCCAGTCTGGAGACACAAAACAGCACTAATTCAAAAGAATCAGTTCCACATGAATTCTTTCCCACCTCTAATTACACAGGGCTTCCAGGACATTTTTACTGTATCAGGCATAATCCTGATACTTAATCCTGGTAAAGAGCCCTCAGAGAGATTCCACCTAATATCCTCAGCAAGAGAGGCTCAACTTCACCCTGCCAAGATAATTAATGAACGCCCTGCCATGGCACACAGCACAATGACAATAGAGATCACCACTGCTCTTATCAGCAAGCTGCACCCTCCAGCAGCTCAACAGCTCTCTACCACCTAATAAAGCCAGAGCATATTAAATCAAATCCTGTGACTCTCCATTCCCAGAACTACAGAGTAGCTATCCTGCAGGTTTTCTGCCATTTGAGACAAAATAAACCACAAAAATTACTGTACCTTCTGAGCGATTTTACCTACCTTGTCCTTGAAGATATGTGGGTTTTGATAGATGAAGTCACGATAGCTCTCCGTACGGACTTTATCCTATCAGTTAAAGAACAAAGCAGGTTCACTTTTTCTACTTAGGAAACAACTTGCTTTTCAACTTGGCCTAAGGATGCTTTGCACATACTGCACTTACATGGGCCCTGCAACCATGACACTTCTGTATAATAATATTGCAGAATTTACTGTGGCAAATGAAGCCAGTTGCCTCAGCTGGAGAAAAGATAAGCTGTTTTGTGGTTTCCTGATTCTGCCTTTTCTTTTGAATATTTCAAAGTTCTTAATACCAACTAGGTATTAATAATAATACTAATTAACTAACTTAATACTAACCAGGAACAGCAGTAATAGAGTGACAAAATTACTCCAACTTAAATAGAAAGCTCCTATACAATGGTGAAAATTTGAATCACAAGCTCATAAAATGTTTTATATCATTTTGTTTTCTGACACCTCTGTGACATGGAGATTTCTGTAAAAAAAAAATGTTACGCATCAAATTAACTTGGTTTTATTTCTGAACAAGCTGCAAATTTGCAATCCCGATGACAAGCTAGTAGTCAAAGCTATACTGCCCATCTGATGAAAATCCAACACAGTAACTAAGTTTGATTGAAATTCAACATGGTCAGAGAAGGTGGAATATTTTCAAGCCTAGAACAAAACATACATAGTATCTCAGTATATAAAAGCCCACAGCATAACTCGGTTTATCAGCAAGGTAATCTATTAAAACACTGATTTGCTTAACATGCATCAGCAGATACACAAATTGACAGACAAGTATAGGTTTTGGAGTTGCTGTTGCAGTTCAAGTGTTACAGACAAGTAAAAAAAAACAACTCAGCAATTTTTTGTCTAGTGCAAATAAGGCTGAAGTATAAAATCCTAGTACTTTTATTAAATCTAGGCAATTTTTCTACTACAGCAAGTTAAGAATTTCTAGAAACAACAGAGAAACAGAAATTTTCTACAGCAAAAAAGATCAAAGTCTATTTTAATAAAAGAACAAGATCAAAAACAGTGACTGAGTACATTTTTATAATAATAAAAATTTTGGAGACAAAAAATTATTTTGAGTCTTGAAAATCCTAAAATCCAGCTTTAAGTATAAAAGTACTATCATGACCCTTTAAAACCATATTGGTTTGCTATGATGTTATATTCAGAGCAATTGAATTTTTAGTACTTCACTTTTACTGTAGTATATAATAGGATTTGATGGAAGGATCAAAAAAGTTTAAAAATAAATGATCAATTGAGAAAGCAGCCAGCTGGAAAGCTTTCAGCCTTGCATCCTGCCCCTCACATTACTTAGCCCTGCCCCAACTCAATGCAGTTGTAGCCACAGCCAGGCACTTTGGGTCTCTATTCACCAATCCCTTTCTCCCACTTGACATTGCTATGTAATGTTTTCTTGGCTTAAGTAAAACGGTAAAAAAATTTACCAAGATGACAACCAAGAACTTATCAAGCAAAAATGTAGATCAAGGGAAACACCAGTCACTTGGCAATTGTGAAGTAACAATATTCTTGCTCAGCCTTTGAAGTATTTGTAGAAAAAAAACCCAAATTGAAATTTTGTCTTACCACTATCAGACATAATGGAAAAAAGGGTTTCAAGACTGAACAGTTTCCGAAATGGGCTTACAACTCAGACAGAAAGACTGCTTTCTTAAAAATGTTCATGTAGTAAACCACTGTATTTATGTAAATATGGTAAACATGAGAAAAAAAAATCAAAGTGAATGCCTAGCATAAAGAAAAAACTTCAACGTGCACACAGTAAGAACAATCATTTTCCTATGTTTTGGAATGTCAAATGTCTTCTTAAAAGCATTCCAACAAACATACCCTTAAATCAGTAAAGTACAATTTTGTACCAATCTCTTTGTGTGGAGATGCAGATTTACTGTAAACTTTATCAGCCAACAGAAAGGCTTCCTCATCCTATAGCCAACATTATCTTAAATTATAGCTTTATACAGCTGTAAAACCAAAAAACTATCATTTCTATTTATTTTCAAGTTATACTTAAGTTATATTTCTACAGACCATACATTTCAGAAAACATTCTTCTACTTCTGCAGCCATCTCTGTGCTTCTGTAAAATCTCCTCCCCTTAAAAATAAACTCATAGTCAAACTACTCTTAACACAGATTCATGTGTATTTCTGCATTGGGGCCACTAAATGATTTATGAAACTGAAAGGTTTATATGCCAGCTGCAGGCACAAAGTCACCCCACAGCTCTGTATTCTGCCTTGACTTTAGACAGGAATTTTATTTATTTATGCCTTAAAATGATAAAACTGCTTGTAACTCTCACAGCTATGACATTTTCTCTGAAAGGAAGCATTAAGACATTTTAATTTACAAGTTAATTTTAAAGGTGTTGGGCTTTGTGCTTGTTTTTCCTTATTTTAAAGTCAAAAGGGCATACAAAGATTTGCCTTTGTGAAGTTTTAAGCATCAATTTTCTTTTTATCTTTAGCATATGAAATACTCCAGCTCTTCCATGTCATCCTATCAGTACACTTAACCCTGCACAAGTAACAATTTCTGTTTACCCAGTGCAAGAGAAAACCACAATATCTGAGAAACAGTCTTGCTTAACAAATTTCAATTATGAGGAAAATTTAAAACTAAAGAAAAATATTCACTGCCTATACTGTATTTATCCTCCATGTTTTAAACAAGCAGGAAAAAGCTGCTTTCGGCAAGGTAGGGCTGTGGTACAGGTATTGTAATATCAAGCATAACTGTAAATGATTTTGTAGTGCTTCCCACAAACAGAATGCATACAAAGGAAATAAAACTGAAAAATTATCTCTCGGCCCAACTACCACCAAAAAAACCTCTCCTGGACAGAAAGGGTTAAAAATGCAGCTGCTCTGCAGTATATTTAAGGGCACACAGCCCATTTCATTTCACCTCTCCTCTTTAGTCCTACTAAGATGCAGTGGCGATGACTTTCTAACCTTTAGCATCTCTTCATGTATCTCATAATGCCCATAGGAGCTGAAGTAAACGCCATCATCGTCCTCCTGAAGGTCTGCAATGGCACTGGATGACGAGCTGCTCCTGACATCTGTGTTCATCACAAAATCCTGAGCAAATTGTCTGTAACCAATTTGAAATATACCCTTGAGACGCGTTTATGGGACCACGAACAGGAGGCTGGACGGGGGTGGGGGGGGGGGGGGAAGGGGCGGGGGGAAGGGCATGGGAGAAGGAAGGAATCCAGGGGCTGGGCAACAATGGGAGCAGCTGTAGGTGTGCACATCCTCCCTCTGCAGGCTCCCCGGGGCTGCTGCACTGCTGCATTCCCTCCAGCACCCTCCTGTGAGCCCTGCTTTCTGCTTACAGCAAGCAACTATCAGCAGTGAAATATTGGGGGGTAGTTTCTGTTTCTAAGGCAGAATTATCTATTTCGCACTTGCTGGTACAAAAGCCAGCACTGCACTGTCAAGGTGCTTCAGGCTGTGTAATGCAGATACGGACTCAGTACAAGGAGCACAAGAACTGCAGCCCACACAACACTGGGTGACTACTGGAAGGGAGAAAAAAGCATTTTAAAACTGAGACATTTGGGTGAAAAGAAAACCGAGCTTAAAATTAAATTTATTACTTTAATTTCATGCTGTTTATTTTCCCTCCTCCCTGCTCTTGCATTCTCACAGCAGGTAAAGAAAGGCTGAGTGAATTGGGATTGCTCAGACTGGAGAAAAGAAGCCTCCAGTGTGACCCCACTGTGCCCCTTAGTACATAAAAGGGCTACAAGATATAGGGAGAGGGAGTCTGGACAAGGACAAATGGCTTTTAAACTCAAAGACAGTAGGTTTAGACTGGATATTAGGAAGAAATTTTTTACTGTGAGAGCAGTGAGGCTCTGGCACAGAGAAGCTGTGGATGTAAGGCCAGGCTGGATGGGGCTCCGAGCAACCTGGGACAGTGGAAGGTGTTTCTGCCCATGGCAAGGGGGGTTGGAACTGGATGAGCTTTAAGGTCCCTTCCAACTCAACCATTCTGTGATTCTATGTTCTCATTCCTCAAAGCAGGTTTGAAGACAAAATATACAATCAAGGGGTTTATAATGAAAACAGTATTAGACATTAACAAGACGATCATACTACACCCACAATGAAGTGAAAAATCAAACATATTTCAGCCAGACAATATTCTTTCAAGGTCTACAGTCCAACAGCAACAAAAGCTGCATCCTAGACCACTCCAAAGTCGTTGACACTCACCTGTAACAGCGATCATATTTTCTTAAATGGGAACTTCACATACAGAAATTGTAGCTAACAATCTCATTACCAATACACTCCTTATAGAACAACAAAACCAAAAATACTATTTCATTCCTAACATTTCAAATACTTCCCTGCTCAGCTAGTTTAGGTAGGGAAGGGAATATAGTAAGGGATTTTGTCTTGAAATTTTGTCAGTTTCAGAAACTTCAGAAACAGTCTAGATCTTATTTTTAATACAGCGCTTTACCATAGTACTTCGCATTTTCTTTACTTTTATACAAATATCCACATGATACAATTTTAAACTTTCATAAAATGGATTCTATGACATCCAATTAAGTATAATTAGCCCTGTGTGAGATTTAAATGATTTAATTTAAAATTAGTTAAGCCAGTAGTTCCTCTAATCTATGCACGCAACACAAGCATCAAAGAAACTCCAAAGACAGAGGGGCCCTGCTGTCTTTTTAATCAAGAGAAAAGATAAGTAAAAACAAAAGCCATCACCTCTAAAGAGGTGACAAATTAAAAAACTCAGCATAGACAAGCTGTGCTCTTAAATCTCTTAAGTTACAAGATCTGATTGACAGAAATGTTACTGTCATTGCTTCACAGAGGTTTACCTGAATGGAAGCAGATGATATTCTGTGGAATAACCTCCAGTACAAACCACTGAATTACAGCATTTAGACTACTACAATGCAACTGGCTCATCTGTCCATAATTTAAAACTGTTCTGCTTCATCAGATCTACATCTGGCTATTTTTGCTGCCAGCCAATCCCTGCTGAATTGAAGAGGCTGCATTGAGAAAGAAAAATTACAGACTCCCTCTTACAAGAGCAGATAACTTTATATACTAACTTCAAAAAAAATCTGTAAGTCTCACTGAAGTTTAGAGAGCTCAAAAGAAATTGATGACCTGAGAAAGTTTTTCTTTGTGTTTTAAATCCAAATTAATGGAACACAAAGAAGGCAAAAAAACACACACAAAAATACCCCAAAGCTTTTGAAGCACAATGACAAATGTCTTTAATTCTTATTTTTTTTAATTATGATGAATTAATGCATAAGGTACAGACACCAGAAAAGCACAGTGTGCTGTAAAGTAGAATTTACAAAATTCAAACCCACCTGAAGACAAAACTGATAATTTTTGATGTAATTGTTTACAGCTGAGAGGATTTTAATGTATGAATATATTTTGGTGTACTTAGTTACCTGTAGCACCAGGTGTGTACTGTCAAAATGTATAACAAACCCTCAAAGGTATTTTGCAGCACAAGGGTTTTTGCTGATTAACTTCTCACACAAAAGAACATTATTTTTCCAAGTCTCTTAAATATAATTTCTGTTCCTCACTGCCCAGTCCATGTGCTCTTGAAATGGCACGTTTGTAGAGGATTTAAACAAAATTTATATTTCCATGTTATCCATGAGCATCATCAATCCATATTTTGCAGACTTCAAGACTTAGAAGTAACTACGGGAATGTCCTGGCTGTGATGCACTGAATATTCTTACTACCCTCATCTGATACCGAAAATAGAACTACCTGAAAAAAGTTGTTTTATTACTTTCACTGAGAGTTTCTCCAAACTGTAACTGGACTCTACTAACAACTACTCTTTGAAGCTAACTCTGAACATACGTGGAGTTCTGTATTTAATTTGTCAATCTCTATCTCTCTTCTCCAGTGTGTGCATCCTCAGTGTTTAAATTCCTATCTAAAGGACTAACAGAAAGGTCTCTCAAAAACAAAGAGTAGTCTGAAGGAAAATACCTGTTTCTGAATGCTGAGCTTGCTTAGCTTTCCTCTTTCAATCTGTGCAGGTGTTTGTGCAGTTTTTACTGTGCATCTACAAGACATTTACTAACAATCTACAACAGACAAGTCAAACCTACAGTCCCACCCCAAGGTTTATTCCATAGCTAAATTCTACTACTTCATTCAGTTTCTACTGGTCTTTGGACATGAACATCTCATCTAAAACACATCAAATAAAAATACCCCAAAACTTCAGTTCAGAGACTTACTTCATTTTCTGAAGATCATCTTGTGCTCTAGCCAAGGCTGCTTCTGCAGCTCTGGCTCTGAGTTCCGCATGTTTTAATTGTTCAAGGAGCACCATGGTATCACTTAAACCATTAGAAGGCAAAACTTTTACAGGTTCACAAAGATCTTCTATGTCTGATGAAAAAGGGAGGAAAAAGAATACCTGCCAATCATGTATGGCTTCACAGCAGATCATAAATACTTCATACCATTTGTGTCTTTGGATGCTTTGTACAAGCTGGTTGCTTTACAAAAGGCACTGAATTTGACAGGGCTAACTACAGAACACAAGACCAGGCAAAAAAAGCCAATATGCTAGAAGCATGGTTTAAGTTAAGCCAAATAAATCCAGAATTCAGGCTTCCTTAAATACCAGTGTTTGATTATTTCTAGAAAAGACATTTGGTTTTGATATAATTAAATTAGATATAATTAGTAGGTGGACTTTCTCAGATACATACATCAATTGAGTAACAGTGACAATGCTCCACATGTCATGAACTTTGACAGTACCACATTCACCCCACAAAGCAGGAGTCATACTGAAGCAGTTATTTACCAAACTGAAGCAGGAGATCATCTTCCAGTACTGGTTTCAAATATTCCTCTCCTTCCCAAGGCAGTGGACTGCTGAGAGAACTTAAATATTCTCCAGATGGTTTCTAGACAGGAGAAGAACATATAAGCTAAGTTTCTCTGAAAACGCCAGCCCTTCAATTTCATTCAAGAAAACAAGGCAAAGACATGCTCTGTCACACAGTAAAATATGCAGGGCATTATTGAAGGAGCTTTGTAAGAAAGCCAGGGAAAGCCCAGGCAACTCCAGGATCAAGGAATTCAGTGCAAGCAGTAATGCACAGCACATTGATAGATATTGAAGGATATACTTGTAGGATTGCACTGCTCTCAGGAATGAAGTTCACTCAAGTGTTTGCCTAATTGATGCCAAGATACTAATCCTGTCAGGTGTGTTCTTACATAAACAGTGCTGTAGGGACAAAAGTCAGATACACTGTAGTCTCCTCTTTGCATCCAGTTAATACTTAGTTAGGAAAAGAGAAGTCAGTTCTGGGCTTCAGTTTTTGCATTTCTGTGTTTACATAGTTATTCATTAAATAACTACTTGAGGATTTAAGATTTGAAGATTGAAGTAAAAAATACTTAATAAGGTAAGACGGTATTGAGTTTTAACCTAAACTTTTAGGGAATAACGAAAGAACAAAGTCACAAGACATACAAATTATAGGACAGCCTATCTTAAAACTGTAGGTTCTCATTAGCTTTCCTGACTCAGGTATCATTTTAGCAGAGTTTTAAGTTCTGTAACTTAAGGCATCAGATACTGTCCTTACTAAGTAGGGGTCTGGCCAGCTCATGCTCTCAGGAAAGGCTTTTGCACCAGGACACATGCAAGGACTGAGAAACTTCAGTTCTTGAGAAGTGAACCCTTTTCTGAAGAGAGACAGCAGAGTCAAAGGCCCAAAAAAACCTAACAAAATAATATAATAATACGCAGTATGAAGGCTTTGTGCAAATCTCAACATCCTCTTCTGAAAACCTTCACATTAACTAAATATATTTAAAACAGCCTCATTTCTATATAAACCAATCAACAGTTATGTTAATTCCCATGATTTCTTTTTCTAAAACTACAATACAGAATCTCATGCAATTATTAGAAATGAGCAAACTGAAAGCACAGCACTATTCTCCAGAGTCAGAGCACAGAGGTAGTATGCAGCACACCTACCTTTAATCTGACGAAGTTTATTAGTTTAATGTATCCATAAAAATTGAGTCCTGAGAGGAAAAAAATAAAAAGGGAGAGAGCATTTGTATTACAGAGAAGACCACATGTTCTACAGTTATGTGAATACTAATTACTTGTTCAATTGATAATTGTTTCAAACTTCCTCTTGGGTATACATCACTATCTAGAGCAGTCTTCCTATCTTAAGTTTGCCATTTATGTTCTTCTTCACTATAGGACTAACCCAGGAAATCCTCACCCTCAGGGTAAATACATCTGCCACAAATTAAGACTGGAAGACATCCAACTGGGAATTCTGAAGAGGGATTTCATTCATTTAGCAATCAAGTACATCAGGATAGCCAGTCTCACATCCTACCAGCTACCTTGATGACATTTTAGGCTGTTGTGCTCCCTTGCTCATATTCTTAGCTTTCAGCTTAAAAGAAAGTAAACTGATGCTAGTCATCAAGAATATCTACCAATATTGATTTAAAATTGCCACCTTGGCAAAAGCAATGGTAGTTTAAATGTGTTCTCTCCCCAGGAACAGCAAAGATAAACCCAAAATACTTTTTCTTGGATTTTAGACAGAAAACAGACTAGACTAGGTCTTACAATATATAATATATAATGGCAGCTTCAAGTGACAGCCAACCTTAAACTTGACTAAAAAGAATTTAACAGACACGAGAGGATAGCCTTCCTATGATCATCTGAAAGACACAAGCCATTGGCTCTGCTATATACTGAGCCCAACAACAGCATCACTGGTCAGGCAAGAGCTCCCAGCAGATCAGATCAAACCAGATCAATCATGTAGTGTCTGGCTCAGGTCGATCAAGTAGGCAGTGAAGAATCAGCACGTGCCAGCAGAGATCAATCTCACTTTTGTCACTGGTTGAGAGCTTTACCAGTAGAAAAAGCATGCAGGAAGCAGACAGCATAAAAAAATGTATAAGCATTTTTCTGCAATGGCTCATCTTATTCAATCTTGGAAGCTGTGAACCAGGAGATCAGACAGAAACAAATTAATATTTGCAATTTATTTTAAATGAGATCCTCATACACAAAAGGAAATGACAAGTCATGAAAAAAACTTACCGTGTTTCTGGATCGCATCACTAACATCAAACTGATGCTCTGTTTTGCAGTGGGAAAACACAGCTTCAGCAGAACTAAACGACCTGTAAATAACAAACTATTAAATATCCAATACTGACATATTAAGTTCTAACTTATTAGTGCTATATGCTCTGTTCTGACTTGTTCTTGACTCAGAACTCTGTTCTGTTCTGCATAATTCAGAACACATTTCCTGCCTTTGAGAAAGGATGACCAGGCACTGGCTTATATGCCTCAGAAAGAAGACTTTACCTTTCAAACATTTTGAAACAAAAGTCAATGAACAACAACAAAAAAAAATTAACAGATCCTGTTAACTTCAAACGCTCCCTGAGAGTAAAGCCTGCGTTAAACCTGAGAATCACATTAGCACAAGGTGAGTGGGGCAGCTTGATCTGCTGCATCGAAATACAAACCCTCATCTCGGTACTGGCGATGGGAAAAAGAGGGAAAAAAAAAAAAAAAGAGAGAGAGAGAGAGAGAGAGAGAGAGAGAGAGAGAGAGAAGAGCCTTCACGCAGCTTCTGCAAGAGGGAAGGGGATTACCACGTTACTCCTTCCTTCAGTCTGAATCTAACACACCTTTGGCTCCACAGAGGCCGTGTGCGTGATCAATAAGCTACAGAGCGAGGCTGCAAAGTAGGAATTCACCATCTACCTCCCGCGGGCCGAGGCCGGGCGCTCGCAGCGCAGCCCGCTCCGCGTGGCGCCCGGCGGCCCCCGCCCCGCGCCCCCACACCTGTCGCAGAAGAGGCAGCAGGTCTGCTGGGCCACGGCAGCACCTTCCTCTTCCTCTTCCTCCTCCTCCTCGTCACAGGCACCTTCCCCGTCGGACAGTTCGGGCATCTCCTCCTCAGGATCCATGTCCCGCCGCCACCCCGCGTGCGAAGCTTCCGGCGGCGGGGAGGGAGCGGGGCCGCGCGCGCCCCCTAGCGCAACCTCCGGCCGCGGCCGGTGCCGAGCTGAGGGGCCGGGCCGGCGCCATCTTGCGGGAGAGAGAGGCAATGGGACAGCAGGACAGTCCCCTCGGCCATCCCCCGGCACGGGATGCTGCTCCGTGATTCAGCGCCGAACAGGAATCCTGCCCTCCGCTCTTGGCAGGCGCCCGGCTTTTTGGGTCTTGCAAACGGTGCGGCTGCGATGGACGTGTTATAAGTGAAATTAAAATTAGACATCTAGGTCTATTAACAGCAATTTAATATCAACAACAACAACAAAAAAGAATACAGATTAGTGAATTGAATACAAGAAATACAATAATACAATTTAGTAGATACAATTTATTCAGATTAGATAGCAATTTGGCATAAAAGGAATACAATTTAGTAAAAGAGTATGACTTAGTGAATATATGTGAATATATTCAGATATAGATAGATAGATAGATAGATAGATAGATAGATAGATAGATAGATAGATAGATAGATATGTATATACAGATGTGAATATAGTTTGCCAGTAATTGAGTATGAGTACAGCATAAACAAAATCAACCAGAGTACGGGGAGGGCTTCTCACCCCACCTCATGTACAAAACCGACCAAGGTATGGAGAGGGCTTCTCACCCTACCTCACATACAAAACAAAGCACTTAAAACTAAACTTATATACTGTATGCTTATACATATTCATTAATGTTTCCCATAAGTTTCCTTCTACTTCTGATTCTTAAATCTTACATCACTATTCGTCAAGGTGCATGCCTCAGTTGTTGCTAGGGGGTCTTCAGTCTTCTTTTGGTGGTCTTTGGATGAAGGCTTACACTCATTCTGGTTGTCCTCTAGATAGCCTTACAGGTAGTGCATGCGTACTAAGCATTGTGTTATGTAGGCATTATATTCTACTAATTAGTCTTACATTTCATAATTTCAGGCCCTATGCCTAAAGTCGTTCCAACTTTGTCCATCTCAAGGTCGATTTTGTCTTGGGACATTACTTATCTTAAAACTACATCCTGTATCCTATCTTTAACATGTACAGATAATCTTTATCTGTAAAGGGGTCCATCTGCCTTGTAACAGCAATTCCCTTTATTGCTTTATAATAATAACTTCCTAAATAATTACAATTTAGTTAGCATGAATCATCTCCATTTATCACAGGAGGGTTAAAGGGAACAGCATGTGCTTTTAAATGTCAGCTTTTAATAAAGTTTAGTGACAGGCAGACACACAGAGGCACAAAAGTAATGATGTTGGAAAACCCCTGAGGTCATCGAGTCTGACCTATGACCAAACAGCACCTTTGTCAACCAGGCTGTCACAAAACTCACAAAACCGGTATGCAACAAGTAAATAACGCACACTCGAGAGATGTTGATTATTTATTTCAGAGTTGCACAAACCTGGGTACTTGGTGGTATTCCACAAATAAAGCACACAAATTATCAGACCTTTTATCTATACATTATACACTGTTTATACATTTCAGCAAAGGAATTAGTATCCATTGGCTACAAGTTACATAGTTCTCTTATAAATTAATATTTTATCTTCTGTTGGTTAAAGATTCTCTTCCTCCTCATGTTAGTTAGGCTGTGTGCTCAGTCTTTATTTGAGTTGGTGGTTTCTTGGATTGGTGCTGAGTCCATGGCCATGATCTTCCCTTTCTGTACTTACCTTTTACCCAGCTGGAACTGATTGCAGCACAGTTGCTGAGTTGTCTTTATTAGTTTCTTCCTTATCTTGGGGATTCTCCCAAATGCTCTTATGGCCCATAAGTTCTGCATTCTTTATGTCCACTATCAGGGGTACATCCTTCTTTCCAAGCTCTGTTAACCACCCCCCAGGTCTGAGAACATTGAAGCATGTCCAGTGCTAAACCTTAACAAGGTCATTCTACCAACATGTAATTTTTTTTTCTAACACCTGGAAATCCCTTAGAGCTTGTTAGTGGATCTCTGTTTACCAGTTAGATCTCCCTTGTTGATTAGGCTTGAAAGTATGCAAAGATCAAATGTTATAGAACATTCTTTCTTAAACAAATTTTACATATTCCACATTTTGCAACAAGACCATGGGACTAAGTGCCACATTCAGTCTTTCCTTAAACACCTGCAGGGAGAGTGACTCCACCACCTCCCTGGACAACCCATTCCAATGTCTAATCACCCTTTTGGTGAAGAAATTCTTCTTAATGTCCTTTATAACTGAGACCTCATCCAAATGCAGAAGCTAAAAAGTGGTTAAAAAACCACATAGAAAACCAAAGCTTGAAGCTTATCACTTGAATAACATAGTACCTGAATATTCCAGTTTGGTTATTGACACTCCTTCTTTTTCTCTGTATTTTGTGCCTGCAAGAAACACTCATCTCTTTGGAAGCAAACGGTGCTGGTTCCTATGGTTCCCCTAAGAAGGATGTGGTGGAGGAAATGTCAAAGCTGGAATTATTACAATTTGTACCCTCAAAGTGTCTAAGTTGATATCTGTGCTACTACAAATATTTCCAAAAATAATGAAATTACTATTTCACCTGGAACCTGACTACCTTATATAATGATAGGAGCAGAGTTATGCTCTGCATCCTGCTAGAACTGCTCCAAGTCAGGTGTGTTTATGCAGTGCTTATTCCCTAACATGACATACTTAAGAAATCTCCCATATCTCATAGCTGCTGTTAGTCAGCTGTGCCTCCCTAGGCATCACACATTTTTAAATGACGTCTTGTACCTTTGTATCAAATTGGTTATCCATGAGTAAGTTAAAAAGTGAAATTTGCAGACCTCTGTGTTGGCACTTTGGCTCAGGAGATTGAACATATCCTTTAAAAGCTGATTTGCCAAACTCCCCACCTTACTATGCTTTGGTGCTCGGTGTGGTCACACCACACATCAAATGGGTTCCTTTTCCAAATGAAACTACTGGGCTACTCCAGAGCTGCAATCACAGGAACAAACTACAGATAGCCTGAAGTGAAAATCTCAAAGGTACCAGGTACTGGATTTTCAGCAGCATGTTTTGCTACACATATGTCACATTACTCACTGGCTCAGGCATGCTGATAGTTTCCTCCCTTTACATCTTGGTTTTCATAAGAAGCTAATCTACATTACATGTGCATTAAGTAAGTTTGCTGACTACGCTAAACTGGGAGGAGCTGTCAACTCCCTTGAGGGCAGAGAGGCCCTGCAGAGAGACCTTGAGAAATCAGAGAAGTGGGCAGTCACCAACTGTGTGGTGTTTAACAAGGCAAAGCTCCAAATTCTGCACTGGGGACAGGGCAGGTATGGTTGTATGTATAGACTGGGGAAGGAGAGGCTGGAGAGCAGTGCTGCAGGAAGGGACCTGGGGGTCCTAGCTGATGGCAAGCTGAATATGGGTCAGCAGTGCCCTGGAGCCAGGAGGACCAGCCCTGTCCAGGGATGCCTTAGTCACAGCATCACCAGCCAGGCAATGGAGGGGTTTGACCTGCTTTGCTCTGATCTGGGGCAGCCTCACATCTAGTGCTGGGGCAGTTGCGGGTGCCACAATATGAGAAAGACATTAAGCTGTTGGAGAGCATCCAAAGGAAGGCCATGAGAATGGTGAAGGGTCTGGAAGGGAAGCTGTGTGAAGACCAGCTGAGATCACTTGTTCTGTTCAGCCTGAAGGAGACTGAGGGGAGAACTCACTGCAGTTAAAGCTTCCTCATGAGGGTATGGGACTCAAGGAAACAACATGAAACTGAGCCAGGGGAGGTTTAGGTTGGATATCAGAAAAAGGCTCTCCACCCATAACATGGTTAGGCACTGGAACAGGCTCCCCAGGGCATTAGTCATGGCATCAAGCCTGGCAGAGCTCAAGAAGCATTAGGAGAGTGTTCTCAGACACATAGTGTGACTCTTTGGGAGATCAGCCCAGGACCAGAGGTTGGACTCGATGATCCTGATAGATCCCTTCCAGTTCAGAATTCTGTGATTCTATATTTATTTTACAAAGGTTGATTTTGTAACAGCGTTCAATATGCAGCTCTCAATATAAGGAAAGGTACTAAGTGTTTGTTAATACATTATAATCATTGCTCAACAGAGTGACAGTCAGCATTATCATTATCTTTGCAGTTTTTGTTCATTGGTAAAGTGTTGGTGTCAGAGATGCAAGATATATACCTTTATCTGTGATGCCTAACTCTAACACCCAAGAAAGCACTGAATTTCACATAACACCATGGAGACAACTGTTAAAGTTGAAAAACTGAAAATGTGAAATTTACACTGAGAGTGTGTAAATTAGAGAGTTTTCTTAAGTCACTGGGTGAGAAAGTTAAAGGTTTAAGCTAGTTTAGAAAATAAGAGGCAAGATGGAGGAATTAGGGCGTTATCTCTTTTCCTTCTTCTTCCTTCTTCATCTTCTTCTTCTAGAGGTTTTTGGGTAGTAAGTGATTGGACAGAGAATGCCACAGTGCAGCACTCAGGTGTTGGGTCACTGGGTCACTAAGAAAAATAATTTACGTGGCATTTGTTAATTGGTTAAATAGACATATAAAAGACCTTGAAGAAGTTATTTGTTAGCCGTTTTGCACCTTTCTATCTTAGTGCACACAGCTCCTTATATCCTGTATACATGTAATGTAGATAAAAGAAGAATAAACAACCAAGTCCGAACAAGAGAAAACTGCCTCTCTCTCATCAATCTCAGTCCAAGGGGGAAAAGGAACCCGGCCACAAGTGTCCCATCAGGAAAAAGTGGCACTCAAACATGTGGCACCTTGGACTGAAGGCCCCTTTTGAAAAAAGAGTCAAAAGCTGGAGAACTCCTCAGAGAGGAGAGAAAGAAGAACTTGGTCATCCTGGTGTGCTGGTTAGAGTGGGAGAAGCCAGAGCCAGACATGTGTGAGCTGTGGGACGGACCACGGCTAGAAGCGCTGAGAGATAAGCTGACCCTGAGGTCAGGTAAGACACCAAAAGGGAGCAAAAATATGGGAAACACTATGTCCATACCTGAGAAGGAGGTTTTGGCTATCTTGGAAACTATGGTCAAGGAGCATCAGATCCCTATATCCGTGAATGAGCTTAAAAGCCTTCTATCCTGGATACGGGCAGAATTTCCTAACATGGATCCAGAGAAAATTTTTACCCCAAGCCTGTGGGATAAGATAAACATGAGAATATATGAAAAGGCCACTCTTAAGGATCAGGCAGCAGCTAAACTTCTGCCGGCTTCTAGAGTGATTTATGAAGTCATCCTCACTAAATGGGCCTCTGAAGCCAGGCAGGGGACACTATGGATCCAGGCACAGGAAGGGAGAACCTGATGGATAAAGCGGAGAAGGCTGCGTCTGCCCCTGCCCTCTGTAATTCCATGGGGATCGAGACATGTTTAGTTCACATGACAACACCCAAAGTGTTGGAAATCCTTTCAAAGGGTGAAATTATGGCGGTGAAAGCCACACAAGACACGGTATCTCCTACGAACACGGCAGAAGCAGGGGATGGGGGACGGACGGAGAATACGGGCTCAGATGAAGAACAGACGAGCTTGTCTCAGTCAGCTGCGAAATTCTCGGAATTCTCGCAGGCTGCCGAGGTTGTGCGAGCCTCCCTGAACGCTATTTTGGCAAAGGGAGTGTCTAAGCCTGTTCAAAGCCCACAGAAACAATCATGCAGGGATGAGGGGGCGATTCCAAAACGCAGGCAGAAACTGGAAAAAGGGGGTTCTGACGACTCGGAGCTTTTGCAAGCATATCTGGGCTCTCTTGGAGTTGTTCCAGCACTCGGCATGCTGTTGCAGGCAGAAGAGGGAAGGGAAACCTCCTTGGCCGCTTGCGCGTCAGCAGCCGAGTCCTTTTCCGGCCCTTGGGGAGTGAAGTGGATAAAGGCGTGGATGGCTTTGTACCCCCTCCTGGGAAGGCACGGGATGGTTCAGCCTGACCCAGAACGGCTCGGGACCCACACGGACACGACGGCGTTTGCGCCCTGCATTCCAGGGACGTGCTTTGAGCCACAGCTGCCAGTCAAAGTGACGTCAGCAGTGATGCATGCACAGCCGGAGCTCTATACCCCGCCTGCGGCACTGCCCCCAGGCCAGCCCTCGGCAGAAGAGTTCCCTCCAGCCTCTGCACCGCCCACTGGCGACAGCGGGACCGCCCAGTATGTCAGAGGCAAGCGTGGTCCTCTTCCTCTGTTCCCAGCTCAGCGAGGGGGGGCAGACAGGTGGACAGGCGGAGCTGTGGCGTGCGCCGTCTGCTGCAGCCCTGTCACCATGGCAACTAATGCTGGAGAAAGCAGCAGCTGAACACCGTTGTCGGCAAGCAGCAACAGCAGCCTTACAGCCGAAATTGCTTTGCAATACAGCTGCAGCAGAGCAACAACAGCTTGAAAAATCAGCAGCTTCACCACAGTAGATGGCTTCGCTGGATACCACACAAAGCCAAAAGGCTTTTGACCACAGCCGTGTTAGTGCACAATCTCTTCAGTCTACAAATCCTCCCACAGACATGGACCCGGGAATATGGGACATGTCAATACGAAGTCCAGCATCTCTGGAATTGTTTCAACAAAACAGCCGAAAAAGAGAAATCAAGCAACAGGAAAGAGAAAGCTCACAAACAGATAATTTGAGCTTGCAATTCAAGGGTGCAAATGCTGAGGATATTAAGAAAATCTCAGCTGGTCAAGGTGTTTGTATGAAGACACCCTTGTCTTCTCAAGTCACAGCATCTGGTACAGCTGCTGCAAGCTGGCCTGGTTTGGCCCTTCATCCATAAAGCAGCCAGCCAACTCCTCATCTCATTCAGCTCCAATGCCTACATTTCCAAAAGAATTCCTCTGGAATTTTTTTCTTCAGCTGAAGGACTGTTTGAGGGACTTTCTTATACTTCAGATGGCAACCAACCTCTGCAAATAACACCTATGCACCTCTGCCAGCACCACCTTGTGGTTAACAAGTTCAGCCTCCTATTGGAGCGCCGCCTGTGGTGAATTCTCATACTACACCTCCAATATCATCTAATACAAGACAGCAGGTGACTACTTCCTTACCCGCCAGAGAAGAAGGAGAGCTCAACGAGATGAATGACACAGTCTTCAGGCCAGGTGAAGATGCAAGCAAAGCCTTGGTGTCCCGCTCTCCAAGGCACGTTGCAAGACTTGAACCCATTTAAACAAATTGGGCAGACATCAGAAAAAAAGCACTCAAAGAAAGAAGTTTCGACATGGCTGAAACAGAAGTCATGGCACTGCCAGTGAGATATGGCAGGCAAAATGCAAATCCCAGATGGGAGCCTCTGACTCATGATGTTATCAAAGACTTGATGCAAGCCACAAAAGATAATGGATTAAATTCCCCATATTTCAAACAATGGTTGAGAGGCACATTCAACCATTATGACTTGGTGCCTTATGTCTGCAGATACATTGCCTCTACAATCCTAACAGATTCACAGTACATGCTATGGCATGTAAAGTGGCGCAGAGCTCTAATGCCATTGTTAAATACTTATGCTGGGGGCCCAAATGCAGCCCTCACGTTGGCATATCTAGCAGGAGATGATCGTCATGACAAACCTGAAGATCAAGCTGTAGATCTGCCTTGACAAGTGATTTCAGATATTAAAGAAGCAGCACAAAAAGCAATCCTACAGATCCAGCCAGCTGGAATTCCAGATGGCATTTACACAGAAGTGAGACAAGATGATTCTGAGCCTTATACCTCATTTATTGATCGCCTCATGCAAGCAGTGGAGATACAGTGTAATGATGAGGCTGCAAAACCACTCCTTATCCAAAGTCTCTCTTTTGCAAATGCAAAAGAGTGAAAGAGCATTATCAGTGCCTTGTCTGGCCCAGAGCCAACATTACCTCAAATGGTAGAAGCTTGCAGCAGAGTAGGTATGCCTCAATACATTGCAGCAATTCATGCAGATATCCTGGGAGAAAACTTCGAAAACTCCTTGAAGCGCACGATGAGAAATTCGCGAGAACTCTTGCAGTGCTCAACATGACTTCTCAGCAAGGCAATTCCTCAGAAGTCATGGCCATGGAATTGTCCAAGAAGCCATGCTTCAAATGTGGGAAACATGGACACATCAGAAAAACTTGTTCAGAGTCTTCAGGAAACGTGAAAACACCAGGCCTTTGCTCAAGATGTAGAAGGGAAAAGCATTATGCAAATCAATGTTATTCTAAGACAGATGTGGATGGAAAATCTCTACCCATTCCGGGGAAAGCGAAGAAAAGTGTGGGATGCCAATGTGCTACAACACAAGTGATGGTGGTAACTCAGCAGTCCGAAACCCCTCAAGGAACACAGTGTGCAGGGAACCTCAATCAGTTTCCATCTGCAGGACCATCTGCAACTTCCCAAGTGATCCAGAGATGCTGCCACCAGGGGCACAGTGTGAATTGGTAGCTTCTAAATTAATCTACTTCATGAATGAAAGTCATGCAGTGATTCCCACAGGAGTCACTGGAACGTCATGGAAGAGGCAAGAGTTTTTTGATTATAGGCAAGGACAAAAGTAGTACTTTAGGACTCATTGTCTATCCATCAGTCATCTCAGCAAACCATAATGAAGAGTTGACGGTCTTAGCTCAACCTTTGCACCCTCTGTTGATTGTTCCAAAGAATACTCCTATAGCCAAGGCCATTGCTTTGCCATTGAATGCGATACAGCAAACTACCCCGGTGGCAAATGTACAGATTCTACCCAGCAACGAAGACACGGATGTCCATGTCTTCTGGATAAAGCAGATAGGTCATGATCAACCTCAACTCACCTGTGATTTGACGTGTGGTGACACAACATTCACAATTACAGGCATGCTGGACACAGGCACGGATGTCACAGTGATCTCTCACGTCCTTTGGCCCAGAGAATGGAGTGTAGCGGTACCTCTAAACTCTCTTTCAGGAATTGGAGGAAGTATATTATGTATGCAGCATGAACATGCAATCATGGTTTCAGGGCCAAAAGGAAAGACAGAAGTCATTTGTCCATTTGTTGTACACAAACCCATCACAGTTTGGGGAAGAGACATCCAGTCACAATGGGAGCACAAAAATAGAAGTGAATTTTTGATGGGGGTCACTGCAGCACTCAACACCTTGAGACTGACTTGGAAAACAGACACACCAGTCTGGGTGGATCAGTGGCCCCTGACACAAAAGAAGTTGAGTGCTCTCAAGAAATTAGTGAAAGAACAGTTGCAGAAAGACCACATCAAGCCAACAAATAGTCCCTGGAATTCTCCAGTGTTTGTCATCCACAAGAAAACTTCCAGTTCATGGAGGTTACTTCATGACCTCAGGAATATCAATGAGGTCATTGAGGAGATGGCACCACTTCAGCTTGGACTGCCCAATCTCTCAATGATCCCAAGAGACTGGCCGCTTGTGATCATCAATCTAAAAGATTGCTTCTTTGGTATTCCGCTTCATCCAAAAGATACTCTGCAATTTGCGTTCTCTGTCCCAAGCATCAACAAAAAAGAGCCTTTGCAGAGATACCATTGGACAGTCCTTCTTCAAGGATTAAAAAATTCACCAACAGTTTGCCAATGGCATGTGGCATGAGCCTTATCTCCAGCCTGGAAGAAACATCTGCAGACAATGATCATTCACATGGATAATCTGCTCATTGCAGCGTCAACACAGAAAGAGATGCAAGAAGCTTGTGACAGTGATTGCAGAAGTTCATAATGCAGGATTGGAAATTTCCACATCAAAAATTCAACAAACCTCACCATGGAAATACCTGGGATGGCTGATCACAGAGCATATGATCAAACTGCAAAAAATACTGTGTAAGGACACGGGTCCACAATCTGCAAGACTTGCAAAGACTCTTGGGAGAGATCAATTGGATAAGTCCAGTTTTGGGAATCACTAATGATGAGCTCGCACCACTTTTCAACCTACTAAGAGGAGAAAGCAGCATTAAATCTCCCAGAAGCCTCACACCTGATGATCAAAAAGCCGTTGAAAAGGTCACTGAAGCCCTTCAGCTGAGACAGGTGCATTGTTGTGCAATGTCGCAACCATTTTTTCTTGCAGTATTAAGAGAAAACATGCAGCTGTATGGTCTCGTATTTCAAAGAGACGACTCAAAGGAAGATTCATTGTTAATAACTGAATGGGTTTTTTTGCCTTACAGGTCTCTGAAGACAATCTTCACAACACTAGAGATGATAGTACAAATCATAATCAGGGTGAGAACAAGGTTGTTAACAATGACAGGCAAAGATTTTGTCACCATTTACCTGCCTTTGAAGAGGGAGCATTTTGATTGGGCGATGCAAAAATCAGAGTCTATTGCAAATTGCATTGCTAGACTATTCAGGAACCTGTTCAATTCACTCCTCAAAGCACAAGTTGTTGCAATCAAAATTGAGCTTCAAAGATAAGCCAAAATTAAATGACATGTCATTGAATGCAATTACGTTGTTCACTGATGGCTCAGGAAAAATGCATAAATCAGTGATCACACGGCAAAACCCAAAAACACAAACATGGGTTTCAGATATCTGGATAGTAGAGGGTTCTCCTCAAATTGTGGAGCTAGCAGCAGTGGTCAGAGCATTTAAACTGTTCCAAGAACCTTTTAGTCTGATAAAAGATTCAGCTTTCTTTGCCAATATAGTCAGAAGAATTGAAGGGTCACTTTTAAAGAAAGCTGACAATGACGATTTATATTGTTATCTTATGTGTATGCAAGAGGCCATAGAGCACAGAAATGACAAATACTTTATCTTGCATATCAGAACACATACCTCACTTCTAGGATTCTTGACAGAAGGAAATGCAAATGCAGACAAACTAACGATGACCATTGCAAACACTCAGCCAAACGTTTTTGAGCAGGCAAAGCTGAGCCATGCATTTTTTTCATCAAAATGCACAAGCACTCGTAAGAATGTTTCACATCTCTAAAGACCAGGCAAAAGCAATTATAAGTGCTTGTCCTGATTGTCAGTTTGTGAAACCTCCTGTATCCACAGGTGCGGTCGATCCAAGAGGATTACAAACCCTGCAATTATGGCAGACAGACATCACAAAATACCTGCCTTTTGGGAGATCAAAAATATTCATGTGTCAGTGGACACTTTCTCAGGTGCAGTCTTTGCCTCCCTGCATACAGGGGAAACTGCAAAACACGCATGTCAGCATTTTTTGCAAGCACTTGCATCATTAGGTGTACCCCAAGAAATAAAAACAGATAATGGACCTGCCTACATAGCGCAAAGGCTTGTCACATTCTTAATGAAATGGGGTGTTTGTCACACCTTTGGCATTCCTCACTCTCCTACAGGTCAGGCCATTATAGAAAGGACACATCATACTTTGAAATCCCTTTTGGATAAACAGAAAAGGGGGGAGGCAGAGGCTACGCCTCAAATGCGTTTGAACAAAACCTTATATGCTTTGAATTTCCTGAACAATTCCTTTGCAGAGCCAGCTCCGTCAATCATCAGACACTTCAACAACACTCAGGCAAAATTAAAGGAAAATCCTTTAGTTCTGATTAAAAATCCAGAAACAGGACAGATTGAAGGTCCATTTTGATTAATAACCTGGGGCAAAGGGTATGCTTGTGTCCCTACAGGTTCGGGGCTGAAGTGGCTTCCAGTGAAGAACATGAAACCTTGTCGGCCACAGAAACAAGCATACAACCCCAGGAGCAGAGAAGCGAGCACACAAATGTGAACTGCATTGAGACCGCAGTTGACAGTGAACAACTTTTATCCCACATGCAGAAGCAGTGAACTTTGGGCTTCATAGAAAAGTGTGGTAAATTGTTAATATAATAACACCTTGTTTGTAAAAGTGTGGTGTGAATCATGTCAAGATTCAGAATCTTGCACAAGAGATGAAGCCGTTGAATATGAAACTAAATCAGGGATTACCCTTTTGCCTTGTCACTTTGCTGATCGCTTTAAGTGATGTGATCTTTCCCGTGAGTCAACCAAAAGAAAATGTTTGGGTGACTAGCCAATGCATCAGGCCTAGATGCCATCTGCTTGTCTCACTCAAGTCCAGAAAAACCATTCTCGACTTGTTTGGTGGGCTTGACAGTAGGTGAATGGCAAATTCCAAAAAATATTCCTCCAAAACTTTCACTGTCCATTCTAAATCCTACTGATGGATGGAGCCTCTGGACCTAATCTCTCCCTGAGGCACAAGAATTGGATATCCTTGGTTCAACAAAGATGGATTTTTGTATAATATTCAATTTCTCTATGCCAAAGCAAAGCAAAGATAAAATGATAGATGTCACTCCAAACCATGTTCTAAACAGGGAAGCAACATTTTATGGATGCTAGCTCTGAAGCAAGCAGCAAAGTGCCTGTGAAACTGCAGGCCTGAGAAGCTAGCCTAAGAAAAACATGAGAAGAATTAAAACAATCCTCAGAGACAGAAAACAACCGTGCCAGGTGCTGTTTGTCTGTCCCTTGTTTTCTTTGCAGGAGAAGGTCAGAGGGTGGTGTTCACCACTGACCAATGATGGTGATATAGTGGTTTGCTAACCAATAGGAGTTTCCTTTCTGTACTTTCCACAAACCAGTCTATAAAACAAGCCTGAAGTAATAAACTAGAGAAATTCTCCTGTTCTGACTCCATGAGAGTCTGTGTTGTTCCCAGCCGTTCCTTAATAGAGCGACAACATTTTGGTGTAACTCTACATCAGTTTGTCACACCACCCAACCGTGTTCCCTTGCAATTACCAAAAGGGGATTTCCTCATTTGTGGAAATAGAGTTTGGCCTGCCATTCCATCAAATGTCAATGGTGGTCCATGCAGCATTGGCAAACTCTCTCTGCTGCCACCCAATATAAAAATGATAAAAGAGCGAAGTTGCAGAGGGAAGAGGTTTGTGAATCAGTACACACCTAATTACAATGATGAGTTTTACTCATGGAATTTCAGACAAAGATTTGCAGCAGCTCTCCTTTTGCCTCTGCTGAAGTAGCTTCAGCAGAAGCCTTGAAGCAATTGGATAGATTAGGCTGCTGGTTAAGCAAGCAATCTCGTTCCACATCTCTCACTTTGAGTGATTTGTTAACTGATGTTCAAAGCATGAGACATGCTACTCTGCAAAACAGAGCAGCAGTTGATTTTCTCTTGCTAGCGCGTGGACATGAGTATGAAGAATTTGAAGGAATGTGCTGCATGAATCTCTCTGATAATTCAGAGTCAATTCATAAAAGCATCCAACAATTGAAAGAGGGAATGGCCAAACTTGGAGTTAAAGAAGGGTCATGGTTGGATGGTTTATTTATATGGTTAAACTTTACACCATTGCGAAGAGAACTTAGAAGGATAGGCATATTCATATTGATTGTCATTGTAATCCTCCTGATGTTTGAGTCTTGTTTACTTCAATTTATTCAGCAAATGAAAACGAAAGCTGCTAAAGAAGTGCTCTTAATTCAAACAGAAGGGGGAGATGTTTGTGTCAGAGATGCAAGATATATACCTTTATCTGTGATGCCTAACTCTGACACCCAAGAAAGCACTGAATTTCACATAACACCATGGAGACAACTGTTAAAGTTGAGAAACTGAAAATGTGAGTGTGAAAATTTTTTTTCTTAAGTCACTGGGTGAGAAAGTTAAAGGTTTAAGCTAGTTTAGAAAATAAGAGGCAAGATGGAGGAATTAGGGCGTTATCTCTTTTCCTTCTTCTTCCTTCTTCATCTTCTTCTTCTAGAGGTTTTTGGGTAGTAAGTGATTGGACAGAGAATGCCACAGTGCAGCACTCAGGTGTTGGGTCACTGGGTCACTAAGAAAAATAATTTACGTGGCATTTGTTAATTGGTTAAATAGACATATAAAAGACCTTGAAGAAGTTATTTGTTAGCCGTTTTGCACCTTTCTATCTTAGTGCACACAGCTCCTTATATCCTGTATACATGTAATGTAGATAAAAGAAGAATAAACAACCAAGTCCGAACAAGAGAAAACTGCCTCTCTCTCATCAATCTCAGTCCAAGGGGGAAAAGGAGCCCGGCCACAAGTGTCCCATCAAGACTGTAAAGCGGTGAAACCAAGGGTCTGATTGTCATCTCATTTTTAGAATGCAAATTCAGTAGTGTTTGTTGAGTATAAAAGCAAAGAGATTTGAATTTATTTGTAACAAATTTTAAAAAAAAGTGGATGTGGAATTCAGGAAGGAAACATGAAAGTCTGATTTTTCTAGTCTGGATTATAGTCCCTGATCTCTCAGCTGTACTTGTATATCAGTCCTATATACATTAATTTTCTCTTTCTCCTGCCTATCTCTCAAAGTTAATGAAGACTTTTAAGTATGGTACTAATTAAACCGATTACCCTTGCATACTTATAGGCAAGTCCAAAGGTACATGAAGAACCTAAATTTGGAAACTGGTTTTAGATAAGACCAGAATGCGAGATTCGAAACAGGATCTAAGAGCTACTAAGTCAGACTCCTTCACAAATTTTGTCCTGTACTTTTTAAAAATCCTATCCATTCAGACAGGTGTGGGAAGACATCACCAATTTTGCAAACACTACTTAGTGGTGTGAACTAAGTGCGTCTCATAGAATTTTTTTGCCTACACAGCAACTCAGTATTACTCAATGAATTAGAATTAGTGCAAAATGCTGGCAAAGTGCTGGGTTCTCTTAGTGTAGAGAGGAAATCTAGCCAAGTCAGATGCTTCTACCTTTTGGCCTCTAAGTAGAATCCTATCCCCCAAAAGAGACAGAAGTGATGCAAAATGATAAAACAGTTTCTCTCTACTCTTGCTCAATAAGTTAGGCACAGAGTAGATTTAACAGGCGCTACGCTGTCAGCAGCCCCCAGGCTGATAGCAGCAAAAGCAAAAACAGCAGCTTCATTGTGTTTTACTGAAATTCTCCTCTCCCCCCTCCCACCCCCAAGGGGCAAGGGGTCACTGATTGCATAGTCTTTGCTCCATTGCACACCCTCAGCTATTGTTGAGTCCCCTCAGAGAGCACAGGCTGAATGTGCTGCACAGCCTTGTAACCTTTTATTGTTGTGTGAATTAAGATTCTCAATAAATGAAAAGCACCTGTTCATTTGGGTCACTGTATGTATCATGTTGGGTGAGGAGTGTATGAAATCTACAGCAGAAATGTATAATTTACACTGGTACCTCTTGAAATATGATCATCTTTGTTACAATCTCCTAATCCTTCTAAAGGGATTTGCATGGTACACCAAGATTTACAATGTAATGGATTACTATTTCATAATCTGGGCCAAGGGGAAGAAACTTCAAATATTTGCTGGGTTTTTTTACTGCATTTCAAACTTTTTTCCAATTCTGGAAACACAACACTGAGGAGACTGTTGGAGGGTGTTCATGCACAAAATATGGTATTGACATATCACTTGTGGGCTTTGTTTCATCTGGATTTTCAAGCATGTGTAACTTTATTCTACCCGCATCACTTTTTTGTGCCCCCGTGCTTATCATAATTCAAAAGCAAAGAAATATATAAATAAAAATTGTGTAAGGAAAAAAAAGTATTTTAACAAACTGTTATTAAATGGCTATGACTTTAACCCTGTGTAAAATATATTAGAAAAAAAAAGAGAGCTAATTTTTAAAAATTCATATTAACAAACCAAATTACTTTTTAGTTGTGTAGTCAGAGTTATATTTTTAAAATGTTATCTTAATTGTGTAGTCAGAGTTGTATTTTTTAAATTTTAACCACTCAAGGTCACCAACAGAGCAGACAAAAGCACACAACCACAAAACTCAAAACTGAAGACAATTTTTGAAAAGCCTTTTCTATCTAGAAAGTCAAAAACGTCTAAAATTTTACTTTACACTCCTTGGATACTAAAGTTAGCCTGCTACATATAATTGCCAAGAATGACACTCCCAAAAGCAAACACACATTCAGTCCTCTCACACCAGTTTGTTGCATATTTATTGACTTAATGCTGGAAACTCTCCATAGTCAGCAGTCTAAAAACAGATAGTGGCTTTTTCATTGAGCCTTTAAGATGTGTAGAGATTATAAGGCTCTCACAAATCTGTCACTTCCCCACATCACACAGCAATGAAAAGTGTAGCTCCAAGGCGCAACAAAGGCCTTAGGAGCAACAGGAGTGCAGAAACCTCAACTCCTGCAGGTATCCCTGCAAGTAAAACATCAGTAATGATAGTGAGCTCTTTACCCCTTTATTGCTCTCATAGACAAAGGATGAATTTAGACTGTTAAAATTATAAAAGTTTGGAAATATTTAAATGAAGTATAAATCAGAAAATGTGAGTGCCAGTTTGTATGCAGAGGGAATGAGCTGTAGTCAAAAGGTATTTTTTATTCTTATCATAAGGAAAAGTTAGTAGTATTGAAAGCAGAATTGCTATTCTGAATTTAAATATTCAGTCACTTTAAAAATAAAATTCATAAAATGATGGCTATATTCCCCTTAGTATACTAAGATAACTAACTGAGGTATTTTTTATCTGGGCAAAGCCCAGCAGACCCTTTGTAGGGCTCACCCTCAAAGCAGGGCTAGGCTTAAGCTTGAGAGAGAAGGTAAACTAGATCTGGAGCTGAAGTGGGGCTGGAAAGGGCTGCCAAAGGAAAGTATGGGCTGCAAAACAAACTTTCAGCTGGGCAGGGGCAGGTTTTGGGTTGTTGGGTTTTTGGTTTTGTGTTTTTGGTGGGGGGGGGGGTCTCAGGGAAAGGGTGTTATTTACTTGAAGGATTTGATATTGTTGTTTATTTTTAACAAAAAATCACTCTAGAACTAGGGTTAGAGTTATGTTACAAAGTGTGGGACTTAGTATGTTACACACACACACACACACACACACACACACACACACACACACACATTTCTACCTCTACGGAAATGTCTCCATAAAATATGCATTGTGGAGCAGCTTAAGGAAAATGGGGTGGTTTCAGAGGCTATTGGTCACTGAAATCCAACTGGGATCTCTCTAAACAGATAATGTTAAAAAAATAATTAGATACTTAGAAAATCATTGGTCTTCAGAGTTACATTGGCTGTTTCTGTCTAAAGTGTAAATGCAGATAAAAGAATTCATAAGTACCTTGAATATAAACCAGTGTTCACAGAGAAAGCAGCTGTAAGCATCTCAGACTTTTCTGTCTCATAATACCCATGTTTCTGCAGGTAAAATGTCTGTCTTGTACAGGAGAAAAGGACATGAACTTAGAGTAAATGATTGTGCAGAAAAAATACAAGAAAAATTCTATCCCTGCTTAAAGTAAAATAAAGTGTTTACCTTAGACCTCATCTTTACCATGAAGATATATGATCTTTATTCATCCACAGTAAGAAATCAAGGTGGCATTCTGATCAGCTTTCAGGTCAAACTAGTGGAACTGTGAGGGCTGTGCATTAAAAACGAATTCCCAAAAGCAACTATCTGGCACTTAGCTTTTTTTATAGTAACTGCAAGATGCTCAGTGTCACAAGAGTGGATGTCAGGCATTTAGCAAGTTTTGGAAGGAAATAAGTAGATGAATTACCTGGGGGAAAGAACCCTTTTTGTGCAGGGGTGAGTATCAGCAAGGTTACATCGACCAGAACTGACCAAAGACTGGAATCTTGAAGTGTGCGAGAAAAAAGAAAGGATCAAATTGTTTGAGCTTGAAATTTAGAAATCATAAACAGAAGGAGCATTAGGGTATGTGTGCATAGCTATACAAGGAACCAGGTGCTTAGTGCGTGGACTTCCAAGGGCTTAATAAAAACAGAAAAGAAATGCAAGTGGAAGAAAACTATGAAATTTTATAGAATATGGGAGAATAGGGACCAACAGAAGCCAGTCATACTTCTCATGTCTATTACACGTACAGTGAAAATGATTTGAATGTGCACTAGATCACAGCTGATCCCATTTTCTCCATTTTGACAGATGTAACAAAAATACAAGTATTTATTTTTTCAGCTTCACTTTCACTAAGTTGTAATTGCCTCAGAAGAATGAGGAACAACATTAATGATCATGGGCAGCAAAAACAAGTTAGAAGTCAGCAAAAGAAGCAATTAGAAAGTTGACTCAGGCACAGTACCACATCCATTTACCCTGCTTTTCTCGCAAAACTATTTTTACTTTTGCAACAAAGATAGAAGGAGGTTAATTCATCATGTTGCATTTTAAAAAAAATTCTGTGGTTAGCTGGGATGAATTCATGTCATTGCTTCCAGCGAAGGATCTACTCTTTCACTTTAATTTCTATGTCTAGAAAACCAGAGTTGCTTTTACAATGCTTTTACAATGATTATGACGACACATAGATTTGGAATATTTCAAGAGTTCAAGATCTTGAAAGACTTATTGCAACAGTTCAGTTAAATCTTTGCAGAGGAACTATAAACACAGGATTTTTTTTCATGTTATTACTATTGAAAAGACAGTTACTATCTCTTGCTGTAAACTTCTAGTGAAAACTTTACAGGAGAAGATGTAAGGCAGCTTGGCAAAATGATTTTCTCAGAGACAATCTGGATATCTCAAAGATTTTTGCACCCAGAGGTGCATAAAATGCGGGGAGGAGGAAAAAGGATTTCTTACCCTGCACAAAAAATGTAAGTAAACAACAGCAAAATGTAAAAATGCAATCAAAGCATTTTTAGAGCAGGTAAACTGAAATATTATTAATCTAACAAGAAATCATTAGGTAGCATTAAGGTAGTGTTTCCATTTCTGTGACAGCTTGTTTCAGGCTCTCTCAGTCTAGATTTTTGTTGACAAATTTTAGCCTCATTTCCAGTTCATTTCACTGAAAAAAAACCTCCTAACATAAAAATAGAAATATCCTTCAGTAAAACTGCAAAATTCCTGCTTCTTTAAAAGATGCTTATTTGAGGTATTATGAGTAGTAGCTGTGTGTTAAATCTCCCATTCTTTCTACCAGCTTCTTTAAAAAAAAAAAAATAAACCAGCCAATGAAAAGTTCCTAGACTGACGCTGTCTCCCTTGGTTAATCCAAGGGCAGCAGAGGGATAATTTGATTAAACTGAGACCCTAATTTATTTAGCTTTAGTTCTGGATCAACCTCTTCTTAATGGAGTGCTGTTGTCTCCAATTGTTTGATGAAAATTAAAGTGACATAAATACCATGGGACTTTTTCAATCTGATTAGTCAGCTAACTTGCATCAATACTACCCCAGCCATCAGGCGCTAGCGTCCTTCCTTTCACCAGCCTTACTAACAACTGACAAGTTCTCCTTGAAGACCGGGCACCCACGCTGCCACTCAGACCCCCACACTTAACCCATCATCCGTCCTCAATGGGTCTTGTTTGACAAGGTGCCCATACCTTTTTCCATTGCCGTTCATCAGACAAAGCTAAATATTGTTTTATTAGCAAGCAATAGCCTGTTAATCCCAAACGATTTCACAAATCCACTGAGCTCTCAAGCTGATTAAAAACGTTTAGGTTGGTTTTTTGTTGGTTTTTTTTTTTTTTTTTTAAGCTGCTAAATTTCAGATCTCTCCTCCAAACCCTCACACTCTGATATGGCACATTGTAGCTGGTAACCAAAGCCACAAAAGCGAAAGAGATTTGTTGTCTTTAATGTTGCCTTTAAGTAGACATTTGCAAATCCCAGAGTTTCACAGTTTAAATATGAGCAAACCTGTGCCACCAAACCCTCGGCATATTTACTGGCTCCTCCACCTTCAATCCATCAGTTTGAAACTTAAGAATTCAAGAGCTCCTGAGCCTTCCCTTTTCTTTTTACAGCAATATGGTAAATTCTTGCTTAGTCTGTGGGCTGGGGCACTAAGGAGTGAGAGAAATAATCTTCTTTGATTTACAATATATAAAACGCTAACAAAGCAGCTGTTGCAGTATCGGACCATGTTGAATTCACCTCCAAGCCACAGATACAGGCTGGGGTGATACCTGTCTTTGCCTGGTGGCTTACAGACAGATCTTCTGTGAGGCACAAGGGGAACAGCATTACAAACACAGTTCCTCCTGGATTTACTCATCCTCATTCACCATCTGCTTGCCTTTGCCCTGGAGATGTTAGTTATGAGTGCTGGTAATACAATGGCACTTACTCAGGTGGTGCAGCGCTAAGGCAGACAGGCAGCATTGATAAGCACACACTGAGCCTCTGAAGCACCCAGGGACACAATGCTGACTCGGTGGTTGAGCTGGCTTTGCAAGTCTGGGTTTTAGTCTGGGTTTTACTCTTCTTACCCTGCTGAATTGTTCCTGTAGATGTTCTCCCTCTTCAATAACAACGAAGGAAAGGCTGTGGGCAAGCTGATGCCTCAGTAATGTTGCACATACCCTGCCAGAAAAAAAGTCTTAAAATGTGTGATCTTGACTCTTCAGGACAAGACAGTTAACTGCAGGAAAGGTTCTTCTTGACACTGAAGGAGTTAACTAAAAGTAAAATTTAACTAACATACATTTTATACTCTTTGTGCAGGGACTTAACATACCTAAACTGTTTTAAGTAGAGGGGGGAAAGTTATTTCAGCTGATAAAATCCTCTGGGTAGACTATTGAAACAAAACATAAATTTCTTAAGTCATCAGCCTTGAGAACAGGGTCCTAGTTCTGAAACAGACTGTAGATGTGAAGTCTCAGAGGCAACATTTCAAATCAGTGGCTTCCAAAAGTCAGCACAATTACTGTGAGCATACCTACTTGAAGAGTACCGTTAAAATAGCTCTAAATTTGGTTGGTCAGTAATTGTTTCAAATTATTCTTCCATAAAAGCTCAGGTCTTTCACAGGCTCTTCTCAAACTGTTCTTTCAGCAACTTTTTTCTGTTAGGACAAATATCTATCCTGTTGGAAATACTCATCAAAACAGTGGAGCATAATGACAGAAAGAACCCCAAAGCACCTACTCATAATTTTCAAAAGAGGTGAGTTAAATCTCAGACATTTTAAATGGAACATGTAACTTTCTGCCTACCTAAATAAAGCAGCAACTGCTTGTTACTCTCTCTTTGGCTAATGTCTATGACCTGTTGCATTTACCAGTGTTAAAAAAGAGCCACAAATGTTGAAGAATGTTTTTCAGTTTTGTATTTTTAACAATAATAATTAACAGGAAACAATACTAAAATCAATACTTACTCAAGTAAGTATTTACTGTGGTTTACAATGCCTCTCCAAATCCTCTATTTCTAAGGCCAGTGATAGTAACTTTAGAAAGTGATTGTTGACTGGAGGTCTGAACAACTCTACTGCTCTTGAATTCTAGGATAAAGCAACATATATTTTATGTCAAGCTGGCTGTTCTACACAGCAACTATCATGGAGTTAATTTTTATTTTGAAATTTTAATTATATCTGCAGATGAACTGTGCAATAGGCTGCTCTGTTTGAAGCAGAAGGAGTTTTCTCCTTGTTCATAGAATTATTTTTGTGTAATAACAGGGGAAAAATGACATTGATACCTAATCTTCCCCTTGGTGTTCTGTAAAGATTATTTGAACATCTGAAAATACATAGGGAATGAAACCTGAAACATTTTCTTTGACAGCACAGTAATAAACACACCATTGTCATAAAAAGGTGTTTAAAATGACTGGAAATCAGGAAGAGCTCTTGCTCTGTGGGCTCTGGACTGACTGCAACAGTCTCTGCAAGCCAGCTCAGGTATGGAAAGGAGTCTATCCAAGTCAGTATGTAACTCCACACTCTTTTATTTAACATGGACAGAAAGCTTTTCAGTTTTTTCTCAGAGTACTTGTCTTGAAAGTTCCTTAATGTTTTGCTTTTAATGCCCTGCTTTTTATAGGAAAAACTAGTAAATTAATGAAGTTATTCATGAAAGCAGAAGATACACTTTTTCTGTCTAATCTATATTAGTGCAAGATTAAAACTTCAACAGTATGTCAAGACTGCAGTGACTATCTATCAAAGCATTTTGTTTTGTGTTGGAGCAGCACTAGAGGTTTGAAGTGATCCCATTTCTGATTTGTCATTTGAATCTGCAGACCCCTTTTGGTGGATGCACACTGGCTTCTTTTCAGAAGACAGTAAGACAGACTCTCCACTCCAGGTGCACATCAGGTTTGCTCTGCAGCTGGACTGAGGGTCTGAACTGCTTGTTTAGACTGCTTCAAACCACAAGAGTGGTGCAGATAGTGAATCCAGGGCACCAGATAAATCTGATCTGGATGATAAGCCCCTTCATCTTAGAATCATAGAATGGTTTGGGTTAGGGATCTCCAAAAATTATCTAGTCAAACCTGTCTGTAATGAACAGGAACATCTTCAACTACACCAGCTTGCTCAGGGCCCCATCCAAACTGACCTTGGTGTTTCCAGGGATGGGGCATCTACAGCCTCTCCAGGCAACCTGTTCCAATGTTCACCACCCCCATCACAAAATATTTCTTCCTTTTACCTTGTTGCAATCTGCCCTCTTAATTTAAAACCGTCACACTTTGTCCTATCACTACAGGCCCCAGTGAAAAGCCTGTCCCCATCCTTCTTATGAGACCCCTTTAAATACAGAAAGACTGAACTTACTGTGCTCTAGATGTAAGAATTTCAGCATCTCTTGCTTCTGTTTATTGATCTGCTCCTAAGAAACCCTGTAAACATAATAGTTTTTGATGTCACATTGAGTGAGCTGTTTTATCAGAGTTCTTCCCCACAGGAATAATCCCTGTGAATCATTACAAATGGTCACAATTCAGAATAATTCCTCTAGAGTTTCATTTGGTGCTACCAGTCACCTGCCTCTGCAGACTGAGTATTAGTGGTGCTCATGCATTTTTACAAAACTGAGGTCACACAACTTGCTTACTGGAACTGGCAGCCAAATCCTACAGTTGAAAGCTGAGGCAGATGCTCAAGCAGCTGTTGTCCAAGTTGCATGAGCAGCAAAGAGATTTCCTGCTTTGCTCAAGCTCTCCAAACCACTGGTTCATTTTTCTGGCAACATTCCGAGCACGCTGGAGACAACAGTTATGCAGTTTTGCCATTAATTGGTCAGGTATGGGTTTGGGTAGTAATAACTTGGTTTCTTTAATGACCATATTTGCATGCTGAAATTCTGTTTTCTGCACTTCAAAGCCCCAGAAATGAGTAACTGTCAGAGTAGCTGGAGACTAGAAATCTAGATCCAGATCCAGGGTAGAATTTGAGCCAACAGCCAACTTCCAAACAAATTCATCTGGATATATGGTAGTTCAATAAAATTAAGATTGAGTCTTAGTGGTCTATTTTTTACTTCCAGCTTCCATGTTCAGAAATACCTGACAATAAATGATTTTTCTATCAATATTATTTTCACTTCTGTTCCCCAGAAAAAAATCTGTGACTGCAAAAACCTGAGTCTGTCTTCAAAAAACTTCAAAAAATGTCTATTGCCACTTTTACACTACCATTACAGTAAACCTGGTGCAACCCTACTGAACTAATACTTTGCTATGTTATCCCAAATCTTTCCTCCACAGGAGCTGTCCTGATTATCTCTTATCAGCAACAATGGATAAAGTTGTGTTTGGTCTCCTGTTTCCTGCTTTCCTTGCCTACATGCTTTATTTCTGTTCTGTTTGGTGCGGGTGTCACTCCTTGCCCTCGAAGAACCAGCTCATTTTGAAGAGACGTTACCAAAATATAGCAGCATAATAGAGGAAGGAAGGCTTTACCCAAACTGTGGTTTGAGGTCCTTAAATGAGAAAGTTTGTAACCCTTCAGAGAACCTCTGATTTGTATCACCCCTGATTTGTGTAAAGCACTCTGTAACAGCAACAACTTTCACAGAATCACAGGGACCTTAACACTCTTTCCAATCCTCCCTGACATGGACAGGGGATACCTTTCCCTAGATGAGATTGTTCAAAGCCTTAGACAACCTGGCCTTGGACACCTCCAGGGATGGGGCAGCCACAGCTTCTCTGGGCAACCTGTGCCAGTGTAACTTCCTATATATTTACATAGATTTTCCCATTAATTGCTCTTGCAGGCCACTCTGGTTCCTTTTAAGTGCACTGACTCATTTTGAAATGAACTTCTCTTCTTATTCCTAGGCTTTCATTAAAAGATTGCTCTAGAGCCTGTTTTTCTAATGCTCAAGAACCATTTTATTTCTAGCATAGCTGTTGCATGGAGTGCCATGCTGGTGTGGAGCTGGGAGCCAGGACCATTCACATGTATCACCTTTCCAGAAGCCTGCATCTCACTCTGCTGCAAGTAGGATGATGTAGGGGAAGGGAAATGGTTTTAAAGAAAAAGAGATAAAGAGAAAAGGAGAACATTTTTCACAATGAAGATAGTAAAACACTGGAACATGTTGCCCAGAAACATACCTGGAAACATTCAAGACCAGGTTGTATGGGGTTTGGGGCAACCTGGTGTAGTGAAAAGTTACCCTGCCTGTGGCAGGAGTGTTGGACTCACTGATGTTCTGAAGGTCCCTTCCAACACAAACCATTCTGTGATTCTATAAGTGGCTGCTGGAACACCCCCATCCCGCCAGCCCACCCAACCATGATCCAGGGACACACCGTGCCACCCAGCAGTTTATGTGCCAGGCTCTGGGCTGTCACCAGTAGCTGTGCTGCTGTGCTTAACGCAGCCAGTGCTGCTGGAGTGCCTTGGCTCAACCCTGTGGACTGTGGTTGCCAGCTCCAGCAGCTCATGGCTGTGTGCACATCTTTGTGTTGTACATCCTGGCTGTGTCATGAGCCCTTCTTTTCTGCTTTCCAGACATTTATGAGTTGCCTAGCCCAGCATGTGTAGAGGTGATAGCAAATTACTGGGCAACCTCTCTCTCTGTTAATAGCTTTTTAGTGCTGGATGTTTTGTCAGCAATGGCTCTGGAATCTGAACAGCTACAAGATGGTCTAAAGAACTGCTGAAGTCTTTACACAAGACTTCACTGCAGTCTGAACTGGCTGCCTGTAAAAGCAGAGCATCCTGCAAAACTTCCATAATATTTAGGCAAGTAATGCATAGTTGAAAAAAACGCTCCAAATGGTTTGAACTATCCACTTTTTCTGCACGTTCTGTGTGAACCTGAGAGCAGAATCTGCTCCGATTCGCTAAAATTATTCGGCTCTGTCCTCTTCTAAGTAGGCTAGCACAGGAATAATTGTGTTCCTTTTGTTTCTCATTCATGGCATAAAACGAGGCGCTTCCTGTGTCCCGGGGATGTGTCACATAACTTTTCCCTTCTCCGCTGTGAACGCAGGAGGGCAGTGCAGTTCCAGCTTGGATTCAAACGTCTCTGGAGCAGATGGCCTTAAGCAAAGCTCAGGTCAAGTCCACGTAAAGTCCAGTCCCAGCTTAAGGAGTTTCTAATCTTTCCTTCATTACTACATCTGGAAACCCACTTGTAGCTCGACTTTTAAAAATAAATTCTCTTCCCCATTTACATGCGCAGCAAATCTGTACTGCCAAAGAAAGGATGTGTAGCGGGGAGTGGGGGAAGGAAAAGAAGGGGAGGAAGGAGGAGAGAAGGTGGGAAGAAAGGAGGGGAAGGGAAAGAAGGGAAGGAGAAGGAGAGGAGGAAAAAGGGGGAGTTTGAGATGGGGTTTAAGATTAAAATAAATTAAGTTGCTATTACATTTATTTGTACCACATGTAAACAAGCTGCTGGACTCAAAGGCATCAAAAATGTCAAGTCAGCTACACCTCTAAGAATAGCTCAGAAATTGTACTTGCAGTATAAACAGTAGCTGCATGGTTTGAAAACATATGAAATAGGTAAAGAAAATCTAAAATAAAATTACCTGCTAACTCTGTCAGATTTGGTCAGATTCCTTCTGATGGGTCACAGCCTCTTAATTTGAATTTCCTCTGTGAAATGGATTTCCACTGCCACATTGTTTCTTTCACTGTATTCATTTCACTATGGTTCTTCCAATCAGATTCCATAGTGCAAAGGCATTTTGCAAAGTAAATTACTAATACCACCAAAAAAAATTAATCACTGAAGTAAATGAATAGTTTTGTGCAGTAAAGATGCCCTGTTTTGTGCAATAATTTGGTTTATTACACACTTTCCCACCTTTTTTGAACAGAAGTCTGTTGTTAGCAAGATGCTGACTTTAACCAGGCTTTTACCTTGTGCAGAAACTCAGGAGTGGATCTCATCACAAACCCCAGGGCTAAGAACCATTGAGAACATGCAGATCATGAGATGGGTGATGTTTTACCAGCAAGACCACATTCTGTGTACACCACACAAGGTCCCACAGAATCTGCTTTCAGAATAATGCTAAAATTTAAACAATCAAGTTGAAAATATTGAGGCAATAACACACTATATACCTTCTTCTGAAATGATTTTTTCCAATAAACGTGTATGTGACATAAAAAAGGAAAAAATGGCTAAAAATCAAGTGGTAAAAGAAAAAATCACAGCAAAACCAGCAGCTTCAGGGGAAAAAAAATAGAATAGATGAGTAAAATTGGGAAGATTTACTTCAAAAAGAGATACTTTAAGAAACAAAAACGTTTAGGAAGCCAATATAGTGGAACTCAGTTGCACCAATATAAAAATATGGAACAGCTCCCTCTGCCTTTCCTTTTGTAACAGGTTTGTCATTGGCAAAATTGACAAAATAATCAAAGCAGTCACTGGAAAATTATAAATAAATTTTACTATGAAGGGACCCCCAGAATATAAATAGTTTGAAAGACTGACATTCTTCAGTGAGATGCTAAACATTTTAATCTACACTCTTATCAATATTCATGTTATTCACCCCTGCAATATATGTTGCTAATTAATATTATCTATGTAGCCACTTACATAACCAATAACGTTACAATAAATAAGTTCTGATCTATAAAACCTATAATTGGCTTTGAACTTGGATTAAAACCATCTTGTCAAAGTGAAAAATTATACAAGAGCTTATACACAGCAAAAAGGATTCACCAAACCATTTGAAATTCAGCAGTATTGTATTTTTTCAGCAAATTAGGTTTTCTATTTTCTCAGAGAAAAATAATGAGGTCTGAATTTTCCTTCAGTTTGTTTTTGGTTTTTTTTTCCAGATCGCAAACATAAATCTAAAGAAAATATTATCAAGTTCATAGAGAATCTTCATTAACCTTGGTTTCAGTTGCAATTATCTATTAAGGGATTTTCTATTCTTCTATGGTGAAAAAATAATGTTTTTGCTATACTGGTTTAGTTTTGGAAAATATTTGAAAACTATATTTTGGGTTGGACCATCCTTTTGAAGCACCTGCATTTATTATGACTGCTTTGTTACAGAAAACTCCACTTATTCGTGGATTTAAATAGCAGAAATCTTCATGTGTATGCAATGAGCAACCAGTTATTGCAAATAATTTTTTCCCAGAGGGTTATTGAATTGTATAAAGCATTCAGAAGCTAGAGTAGTACTAAACTATAGGGAAGTATTTGAGTTTTTACAGAGATCAGCTGAACCAAACTACACAAAAGCAGCTGAAAAAAATAAAGTGCTTTATACTTTTGGTTGGGATTTCTTTGGTCATTCTGTTACAGTAATAATAACATTTCTAATTTGTAATCAAATTTGGAGAAAGAGGTTTTTTTTTTGTGAGAAGAAATGGTAAATCTAATGTTTCTCTCTATTTTACTGGCCTAACTGTGATTTCATTTACAATCTCGGTGAAACCCCTTCATAAGAACACATCAGAAAAAATCAAAAATCAAACTTGCTTTTTTTTAAAGAAAACACTCTTAGAAGGAGATTTTTCAAAATGACAGGATTGTACTTTTTTTTTGGTATTTCAGGCAGAGCATTCCTGAAATATCTTCAAGAAGACGGTTGGACAACTGGGAAGGTTAGCAAATCATAAGTATCAAGAATATTAAAATATCATTGCATGAGATCATTGCAAGGCAGACAAATTGTTTTGAAAGCTAAGACTTCAGCTACATCTGCGCAGCCACAGGATATGGCTGAGATAAAGAGATGACTGTACAGAAATATGCCTCCAAATCCTATAATCCATTTCTCCATAATTATTTCCAGCCACTAGAATGAAGAATAAACAAACAAAGCAATCTGACCTCGGTAGAAAAGATAAAGTGAACTGCAAACAAATCTGATATTCCATCTCCTTCATCAACATGCTCCAAATGCCCCCAGCAGCCCTCACTGAGAGGAGCAGAGCCAAGAGCCCATCCAGCCAGCTCTGCAAAAACACCCTTGGGACCACAAAACCCCTCAGCAGTGGGATGAAAGAAAGTGTCATATCCATTTTATTTCCATTCATCGTTGTTAAGCTTCAAGTTTAAGGAAGTTTCATTGCCCATAAACACTCTGATCATAAGCAGTTGCACATTATATCATTTAGGGCTTGGTTGCATAACCCATATTTCCCCTGAGCTTTGTCCCTAAGCTGCAGCCTGACAGGCATCAGCCAGACACAACTTGTTGTTTTAAAACAGCCTGTGCAGTGTTTTTACATTTAGCAGCTGAACCAAACTTCACAAAAGCAGCTGAAAAGAATTGGTAAAAGGTTAGGATAGATAGGAATACTAATGATGATCTTTAATGAAGCCTGACAGTACAATCTGTTTCTTATTGTCCCCTAAGTGCTGGCTACTGATCATATTCACTGGCTTTAGGTGACAGAGACAGACAAGGACAAATGGGCCCCACTGGTGAGCAGGACTGTGCACAGCTGATCTTTCAACAGGGATTAAATAAATTACAATTATTTTCCCATGAGAAGAATCAATCTTTTGATTTTTTATCATCATAGTGGTTATTAATTTTGAATGATGTCTAATTGGTGCCACTACTGTTTGGGTCAGCTGGCTTAGTAATCTTCTTAGCAGTAAAGAATACATAATTTTAGTAGCTGAGTCAGGGAGCAGGGAGCTGAAGTGGGGAAAAAAATCCCTGACTTGATTTAAAACCTCTCATAATGTGTAAGCATGGAAAAAGTAGGCAATTAACTTTACTTCTTTCAATAAAAATATAAAAGCACTTTCTCATAAGGATAGTCTTAAATAAATGTTTTATTTTGGTATTGATAATAAGCACAGTTGGAAATACTTCATTCTCTGGACAAAGACAATATGCTGAGGGCTGGAGAGGGCTCAGAGGGAAGCACAGACTGATCAAGCAGGTCATCACTAGACTGCAGAGGTAGAACATGGCACAGGTTGTGTGGAATCTGGACCAGCCATTTCAGGATTTGGCCCAAGCTTTACAACCAATGTCTCCCATTTCTTTTCACAAGTCATTTCTCCCAAATTCGCCCTAAACCAGGACAAAGCCAACTACCAAAGCTGTAGTATCTGGTCTCTTACACACATTTTTAAGGTATTTAAGCCTTTTAAAACACCAGTAGGAGTTTAGATAGGTTATGGAAGCACCCGTAAGTCAAATAAAATTTCCTATCTGTCTGGTTTTGATATGTAGGCTGTGTGTTACCTCCACAACTCTAATAATGCCTAAACCATCCCTCCAAAGTGGATGTGGGGCTGCTTCTTGTGTGCTGTTCAGACTGAAGTGACAGAGTAAGAGAAAGGCCACTTTCTGTACCTTAGAACAACAGACATCTCAATGAGGACAGAGCTGCTTCGGACAGCGGGGAGTCTGGGATAGTACAGACTGTGTCCTCCTGTTCACTCTTGAAACATAAAGATATGGCTGCATGGGTAGCCTGAAGGAGAGCTAAATCCTGAATCTTCGTTATTCACACAATTAAAACCCCAGAGATTTCTCCTGAATGAGGTGATGTCCAAGTCTCTCTGAGATGAAAACAGGAACATAATTATTGGATTTTTTAGTTTGTGTTCTCCACATAGGAAATTGTTTCTGCCTTACTTATCCATGACAATAAATACACAAAAGCAAAGAATGGTTCATCTGGGAAGGCATTCATTCCATCAGTGTTTAGATGATATACACCTGTATAACCTAACACATTTGGGAGCAGAATGTGTTACCTCCCTCATCCCTACAGCTGGCAGAAGGAGGCATCATTCCTTTTTGCAAATGCACCATTTCACCGTCCTTTTCTCCTGTCACACTCTCCAGCTCCACAACTTGCTATCTCATTGGAAAAGGAAATACCTTGAAAGACTAATAAAAGTGGTCCAGTCCTGCTTTCTCATGGAGTGAGCTCTTCTCCTCTAAGTCATCACAATTGCTGTAATTCACATGCTTTAGCTAAAACCTCAATTAGGCTGGAATAGTAGCACTTGAGTAAAAATTATTCCCACACGTTACCTCATTGGAGTCAACAGCAAGACCATCAACCCAGGAGCATTCCTCTGCTACAACAGATGAAAAACAGATCTTAGCTACATTTCATAAGAAATTCTGGTTTACCTGATCTTGCCAGGCTTTACTATGGGCACCAAATCCCACCAAATTATCTTCCTAACTCAAGAAGTATAAAGAGATTAAAAAACTAATTTCTAATTCCTGATCCTGCAGGTGGTTGTTCTTCATAAATCATTCTATAGAAAAGCAAGATATATCTCAGCCAAACTGCAAGTCATCATAACAATAAATAAAAAGCTTTTATATGATAGAGTCCAAATTGTCATTTGAGTTTGAGGAGCTAGACCTGGGTTCTATTTCATAGGTTAAAAGCATTTATACTTATTAGATGAATGTTCTTTTTATCTTTTCTCCACATGCATTTGCCCTATTTTCTGCTGTGTTTGGTTAGACTGGGCACACTCATTCAGCACCATTACTAACTGTTTAGACAAGGAGTTAAGCTACAGCTTGTAAAATCCAACTATTGTTCCTGGCCTCAGCACTGATTTGAGAGAGATCTGTACATCTATGACTTTGGATAGATTACATTTCTATTTTTTCCTTTAATTTTCTTCGATGAAATCCTGTTCTGGAAAATAGTTTCAGGCAAATTAAGCTAAACAACATTTCACATGTTCCCATTAATACATTCTTTTAACAAATCACTCTAGCTTTTTTGGTATTATTATTTTCAAAATGTATTTCAAGATTGGATGGACCAACAGGCTACTGACTAATATCCAGTGAGACAATACCAGCTCCTAAATATCATATCTAAGACTAGTATTCTAATAACTTTTTTCGTATCTGCAGTCAGAAGAGATAAACAGGTTAAAAGGATCTCATTGAAATGTGCATTGAGAAATTTATTTCTGCAATGAGAAGAGATAAAGATTAAAATATTTTGAAAATGATACAAGGCTATCATTGTTTGCTTAGTCTTTGACTCATGCTTTAAGCTCAATTCTTCTTATATTCTTTTTAGAGACACAGCTGTTTTGATTGGGGTTTCAGAATTCTTCTAAATATGAACATGTATGTTAAAAGCAAGCACATTAAAGAACCCATTTCTAAATTCAGCTCTTCAAAAGATATGTGTAATATTGCTAGTATTGCTTTCTCCAAAATATATCTAAATATAGCACTTTATATTCTTCCTTACAAGTACGATGCCTTTAATTTAAATGTCACAGTTGCTTTGTGGCTAAAAGCTACTTTACACACCATGAGGCTGTAGCATAGATCTGCCTTGGAAAAGCCACATTGCAACAATAGCACAGCAGCTGTTTAATGTCCTGAATCAAACCAGTGTTTTAGTACAAGGTGGAATGAACATCTTCCCCCTCATGACAGCTGTGGAATCCAATAGTGACATTTTTGTAAACTAAGTTCTAAAAGTATATTCACTTTTACGCGTGCACAAAGTTTTAGTCCTGAGAGCTGTACTGGTCCTTTAAAGCTGTGTAAGTGCCTTCCTTTCTTCCCTAGACCTTATTCAAAACCACTGTGGCCTTTCTTATATCCAGCAAAGGACACAGCTGTGTTGTCAACAGCCAACCTCTCAAAGCCAAAAAAGATCCAGGTATGTGGACATGATTTTCTGAACCTGAGAGAGTTTCAGTGTGTCAGTAGCTGATCTGTTTCCCAAGGGAAAGTCTTTTGGGAAACTTTTCTCTCTCAAGGACTGTTTTTCTGTAAATAGCTTTGGTTCTCAAAACAATATTGTACAGATGTTTTGAGTGTTTTTCTCTTGTCCCACCAATGGGATGAGAGAGGTGTTCCTTGTACCAATCAGGTTAACCTGTATTGGAACACCTTATAAAAAGGGTTGAAAACCCTGAAACAAAGGCTTTTGCCTCCTTGGAAATAAAACCTCTGCTGCTGTGCTATTGAACCCATCACTCCTACTTCATGTCCTCTGGTGACACAGGTACAAAAACAAAAATTAGAGAAGAAATCCAGAAATGCTGATCAAAAGGAGATCCAACAGCTGTACTCATTGCTTAAATAATGAGGATATCTCTGGCCACTTACATTATAAACTCTTCTTCAAAAGAGGACAATATAACTTCAAGATTTTTTATTATTTCACGTTTCCACCAAGTAAACTCCAATCCCTGATGAGATATTGCTCTGAACATTGCCAGATCAGAAAAATCCAACACTTTTTCCCTTTGATTCAGATCTGACTGTAAAATTACCACTTAATTTCCAAGCTCTTAAAAAAGAAGCCAGACAGATCTTGAGGGGCATAACTACATCAGAGGAACACAACATGGGAAGAGAAAACTCGTGTGTACATTGAAAACAGAGCTTGAATACAGCCAAGCTGAAGTACTTGTGGAGAATGCTTTCATCTCTTTCTAGTGACCACAATTTCCACACAACCTATTTGGATACTGTCAGATTTTTCTGAAGAGAACTCAGATTCTAATGGTGGTTTTTAGTTTATATGGTGACAGGCTTTCTGGAATTCCCTGTCTCTGCACTCGTTTTGTTCTACTAAATACTTTCTCTGCTGGAAAACGCACTGATTCCAAACAGCCATAATGGCTAAGTCTGCTAGTAAATGTCTTAAGTACATTTTGAATAACACTGATTTTGAATAACACCTTGTCCAAGGAATTGGTCAGTTGTTAACCTTTAATCCTGTGCACTACCATGCAGGAGAAATCTGCTTAAAATTCTCATTGTAAAGATACACAAGGAGTAGCATTAAGGCTGTTTGACTTCAGGATTTTCTGAAGGTAACTTTTGGACTTAATTTTCTCACATCTTTTTGCATTTGCAAAATTTCTTAAACAAGAATTTTAACAAACTTACTTTCCGTGGTATATTTCTTTCTCCATTTTGTGATCCCATTTAGTAGTGAGGGAACTGAGAATTGTTACCAGAAAAGGTTGCAAACAATTTAGGATTCAGAAGTGCTTAAGAAAGAAGCTGTATTTACTTTCCCTGGGATGGGGTACATAAGCTGGTTTTGACAACTGATCTTTCTGATAACAGGGTTATCCTCAGGGACCAGAAGTCGTCCATTAGAAGAAGAGAACAGCTTTTGTACAGACCTGCCTTATGCATGCCACTGGAAAGAAAATTCTATGTTCCAGACAGATGCGTTAAAAATTTTATGTAATAGAAAATGACCCTCTAGAACAAATATATAGAATATAACTGTTGCACCCAGATATGGAAACTTGCTTAAAAAAGAAGCCACAACATTGAGAGAGGCCAAAGAGTAATGGGATGGATGCAAATGTAGAAGGACCAAGAGCAGAAACACTGCTCCACAGACCCTCTGTCACCTGCTTGTGGGCCACACCATGAGACACAATTCAGGACAAAACTCAGTTGCTCAGGCTAAATTAATAATTTGGATCTTCAAAGTTATCTTGATTAGGCATCTCTTCTCATCAGAAATATTTTACTATGTTAGCAAGCAGAGCACAGGATTTCTTCAAGCAGCATAGAATTCCTTGCTGATGGTCCCACAACATTCTTAAAGATAGTTCTGGTAGGCTGGGAATAATCTATTCTGTTTAGTATGGTAAAAGACTAGCTTCATAGTAAAGGAGGGCAAAAATGGATTCCCTTTTCTATGAATATGTTTGCTTGCATGAAGTAATTTTAAAATTACTTGCATGTAGATAGATCCCAGATTACATTACTCTACTAGATTATTACCTGCAGCTGTAGATATATCCCAGCACCTGAAATTCAAGCTGAAACTCTCAGGGAGTCTGATGCATAAAATGTTCTGTGTCCTGCTTACAAGGGCAGTTGGGTTTTAATTATTATTTAGTCTGCATATATGGGAAATAAATGTTTTACAGTGTGTTCCTCAAAACGGGTGCATCATTCACCTGACTCTTCTATTGACAAAATTATTTACAACTTTTATTGACAAAAATAGTAAGTAAAGTATCAGGCTCAAAAACTTATTTTCCTAAAATCTAGAACAGGGTGCTCTTTAGGCTAAAATTGTTATGAATTCTGACAGTATCATTGCCACTTCCATTTTAATGCCAAAGAAGCAGATTTCAAGAGCATTTCAATAAAGCAGGTTTAAGTCAAATGCTTGAAGTCGCAGTATCACTGGTCCTTTGATTACAACCCATGTGGAAGTCAAGGATTGACTTTTTGAAGGATTCATTTCCAAGAGACAAATGAACAGTATCTGGAAAATTAAACTGGTGAGAGGGGCTGATAATTCCTGGATAGAATTGAAGGCAGATACTTCTTTCTCTTCCAGCCTCTGAGATTTACCTTTCTGGGGGTGCAAGACTGGCACCTACCTAAATGCACTGCTGACAATACATCACCTGGCAGCTGGTTCTGTCATCCAGTGGAAACCAGCATGAGTGGATTCTTAATTTAATTAAATTTTCATTTAATATTTACTGTCACTGTTTCATCCCTCATCATGTATTCATTCCCATAGTCTATGTGTTTCTCTCTTCTAGAGCATAGACACTTTTTCACACTCACACTCATTTTCGAACAGTGCACTGTTATACTTTCTTGACCAATGAAGGTGCAACCTTTGTCTTGGATGAAGCTTGCAGTCTCCTCAAGGTGCCAGAAGTAATCATCCATATATTAAAAAAAAAAAAAAAAAAAAAGAAAAGCAAGAGATAAAAAAGAAATACAGAGAAAATTACTGTGTAGCTGCATTCTTAGAAACAATTGTTTTGCTCCCTCTTGTGGCAACTACTGCCAGTGCTTGTAACTAATCAAATGTTTCTTTACTTTTTTAACACTATTTTTGATATGGTCTGTCGAAGTGCATGTAGGCCTTTTTCCTACCATGTCTTTTTACTTAGGTATGATGCATTTCGTAAATTCAATATCCTTTGCCTTCTCAGCTCTTAACTAAAACAGAGCTATCAGCATTAGGAGGTGCTGCTGATATCTGAAATATTAAAAGAATAAATATTTTTCCATTGCTCTAAAGAATTTCCTGATCTTTCTGAGGATTTATGTTCGTTGTGAACATTCAGAGATTCTGGCTTCCGAGATTTTGAATAGGTCCAGACTTGCAAAACTTTTCTCGCTTTCTCAGTGTCTGAAGCAATGACATGCTTATCCTTATGACAAAGCATGAGGATAAATAGAAGTGATCCTTTTGTTATCTGTAACCAAAACAATGACATTCCATCAGCAGGACTCCATTGGGCCTAATCAATACAATCCACATTCTTCTGATCATACCCTCCAGATTATTTTAGAGGCAGGCAAAGAGCAGGGTGACAGAATGATAAATAAACCAGGAATATGTGTTCCATTTAAACCACTCCGTTATGTCTGGCTTTTCCTTACCCATTACCCAGAGCTTTTTAGCTCATACAAGTCATACAAGTTTGCTTGTGTGTCACAGGCAAATTTGTTACACACAGCAACCGGTTATCCCATGCAAAAGATGGATAGGACAGTGTCCACAGAACACCTCACGTTACAGTTTGCAGACCAGGAGAACAAGGCAACCTTAATACAGGTGATGAGCCAGCCTCACTTATCTAGAACCCTTAGGTTCAAGAGGTTGATTGTTGATCTTAATTTTCAAATTTTAGGCCCCTATTTGGTTTTCAAACATCTGAAAGGCACAAGAAAAGTCCAGCACGAAACTTTACCCTAAAGATACACATTTAGTTAGAGTCAGCCAGTCAGAGCAAATACAGAACAATGGATACGTGGCATTAAACCTAAGAGGCTTTGCTTATTGACATTCTTGGACTCACTTTTGAATACTTTGCCCTTTAAACCTTTATTTGAAACTCCCAATGTAGAAGATAAAAGTTCCAACTTAATCAATTTAAAGACAAAATCAAATCTTTGAACTCATTGAAAGCTACCTGTGCCCCTGAATTTCTGGCTTTTACTAGAGCAACTAAATACTTTAATGAGGTTCTTCAATTTTAAATAATATTTAAATGAAGAATAGTGCAGTTAGAGGTATTACTATTGTAATAAAAAGAAACCCCCACAACATCATATCTTTTTTGACACAATCCTCGAACGGGTCTTAAACAGAGATTTACTTTAAAATGCAGCCTTTCCTCTGCTGACTGGAAGAGATAAAATCTGTAATTTATTGGACATCTTCTAATCAATTTTGGCACTTGTCAAATTATGTCCTTGTAGATTTCTACCACATTCTGTGTCCCTCCTAGGCAGAAGCAGCTATGCTTGTATATCTCATTGTTTATAAAGTGAAGATTTTTGAAATTATTTGCTAGTCCTATTTAGGTTCCACCAAAGTACTTTGGGGAAATAACGAAAATTGCTATAGACTTAGTGCTTTTGTTTATGTGTATGGAATATTTGCTGTTTATGTAATGAGTATATTTTAGGAAATTTTAGACAAACTTTATTTTTAGGAGATTTAAATGTAGCAGGGGTATCAGCTTACAAAGTGTTCGCAACATGTGCTCTGGTCTGTGAATTACTGGTGTCACTCCACTTTTCTCCACTGACCTGGTGAGTAAATGCCCAGCAATGCAGAATTGTTTGCACCGTGAAGGAACTTTTTAAAGAAATATCACTGAATAAGAAAAATTAAACAGCAGAAAGATGTAATGGACTACTGAAATGGCCAAACCCCAGAGAGACGGCTCATCCCCAGACACTGTGTGTTTTGTTCTCACTGCGTATTTCTGGTCTGCATGTTCTTTTATGGAAGAGAGAGTTGGCTGGTTGTGACCAAGGGAAAACACAGGTTAATAATATTTCTGTGCTTTACATTTTATTCAAAAGTGTGTGAGAAGTTCATATAAATGTTAAGTAACTGTCAATTAAACTTCCCCTTTGCTGTCCTGTGGCAATTTCCCAGGCAGCTGAGGTGAAGGGGGAAATCCCCACGTTGGTCCTGGGTTATTGTGTATGGCTAAAGACCAAACCAACCGGATTTATTAACTTCATATTGAGCAGCAAGGGGTTTGCCTGGACCCACCACAGCCCTAATAGATGTCCTACTGGGCCACAAACACCAGTACAAATGGCAGGGCTGCCAGCACAATCCCAGCGTGAATGAGCCTAAATTAGGCGGTGCCTAATAACCAGTTTACTAACACCTGTATTAGTACTGCATCACTGTGAGGAGCACTGCTGTCAGACAAGACATAATCCCATAAGCTTGTCATTTGCATATCCCTCATTAGCTGATTAAAACCTGAAGGAGGCAGGTTTTTGCAGCCGGTGGGTCCATTCCGACACTCTGGCTGCCTGGGTGGCTCGATAATGAAGTAACGGTGCTGAATGTGAGGTTTATATGTATGGAAGGGATTAAGAGTATTAGAGTTTGTGTGAACCGATGTTGCCATATTCTCTCTACTGGATCACAGTAATTGGATGGGAGGAGCAGGAATGGATCCATTAGTTTTGTCTGTTTGCCCAGGAGCTGGATGCTAGAGATTCAATTTTGCTTCTTTTTGCTCCCTTGCTTTTGTGAAGCCTGGTGCTTTGTCTAGGCAAGCCCTTAACACCTCTGTACACTGCCCACACTAAGGCGATTCAGCCACAAAGGAGAAACCTCAGAGACAGCCAGCATAAAATGCAGCCTAGACTCAAGTGCTACTTGAGGGCAGCACAATCCTGCCCAGACCAGTCCTGGGAGAGAAAGTAAGAGATAATTGAAATCTATAAACACCTCTGGAGCCTTTTTATAATTTTATTAGTTCTCCACATTTGGGCTTAACAAACCCCATCATCAAAGAAGCCGTGAGCTCCTTACAAGTTAACTGAATGGCTTAAAATTTCACTGACTTAAGAAGCAATTGTTGGGATTATTTGCTGGGCTTGCATAAATCTAATGCAAAAAAATCCATTTCCTACATTATTTGTACAGCTGGAGTAATCACTTTGTGTGACTGATCATGTAAAAAAAAAAAGCCTGTTTCTCCCATAATGCCAATAATATACCTTCAGCCACAACAGGAAGAAAACTAAATAGTTCCGGGCAGCCTGGTGCCAGTAATAAGCTTGGCAGGGTGTTAAGGCACAAGTTACATGCAAGAGACATTATTAACTGGCATTATTTAGATGGAGGGAACAATTCAGACATTTAATATTGCCACATCATTTCCACAATGATTTGGAGGATTCTTTCTTTCATTCAGGATAGCTAAAACTTTGAAAAATTTCAATGTGAATGAAGCTGTGGGGCACAGGGAAGATGTGGCTATTCAAAATAATGAAAACAATAACCCACAGGCAGCATATACTTTCTCTTTTTAAAAAGTATTTTCACCCCCAAAACATCATCGTTCTGTTAATTATGCTTCCCTGAAATCTGATAATTTGGTTTATACCTATGGATGTTAAACATGAGCAAAAGCAGGGAGCACAGTGCCTGTGGAAAAGCAGGCCGCATAACTTTCTCAGTCTTGCCTGAGAAAGTGGCCTGGGAAATCATGAGGAGGAATTAAAACAATCCTCAGAGATAGAAAACAGCCTTGCAGGTGCTGTTTGTCAGTTTCTTGTTTTCTTGCAAGAGAAGGTCAAGGGGTGGTGTACCCCACTGACCAATGATGTTAACGTGTTAGTTTACTAACCAATAAGAGTTTTACCTTTCTGTACTTTTGTGTATCAGTCTATAAAAGAAGATCTGAGGTAATAAACCTCGCTCTCCTGTTCAACTCACAAGAGAGTCTGTGAAGTGCTTCTTGCCATTCCCAATAGAGCAAGAGTGATTCAATCTGTATTACAGATTCCATGTAAATCAGTGTCTATTTGAGTTATTCTGCAATCATTTATTGCCCAAATTTCATTAATTAAGAAGACCTTTTGGTATTTGTAAGTGGATGTAAAGAAAAATGTTTACATTCTAGACAGACCAATATTTCCTCCTCAATTCCATCCATCCCTGTATTATCCAGGCCTGTGGGCTGACCTGTGGGCTGACCAGATGAGGCAGCTCAAGGGCACAAGAACATAAACATCCAAAGCAGTTTTGCAGGTTCTTTCCTTCAAGTCATCAGAAGACAAGGACAGGCACAAACCACATGCCTCACTGCATGGGAAGGTTTCTCTGAAAGGTGACATAAACTGGGGATGCATTGACTCTATCACCTTTGGTGACAGTGTAACACAGAAACTGCAGAGCTTCCTGTTCCCAGAGCCAAGCTGAACCCTTGGGTTCAAACACTCCTGAACTGGATGGTGTGAGATGGTGCTGACAGCTGAAGATTGAAGGAGACCAAAGAGTTGAGTTTCTGCCCTCATTGACCTCCGCTGCCACTAGTTGGTGACAACCACATCATTTACAATATTCCTTAAACAAAGACTCCTGCTCTCATTTAAATTTCTCCATTTCTCATTTAAAACAATGTTGATAGCAGCCAAGAGACCAAATAAAAATCTACAAAAATTGTGGTCCTGTTTTTCCCCCAGTAAAAAAATACTTAAGAAGTATCCTCATCTAGGTACACTAGAAGTTGTCTAGAGTTCCCCATCCCCTCCCTGCTTTAAGAAACAAGCAATTCCCCATGTCTTTACCTACTTCTCATTTGTGGCAGCCACTCATCCCTGCCAAGAACAGAATTCAGACTATGATTGTCCTTGTGGGTATTTCAGGAAGCTAAACAAGGTACCACCAGCTCATGCAAGCGACCACTTTCCTCTCCTGGTGACAGAGCCCTTCATTTCCTCTCTTCTTTCCCTCCTTCCTGCAGAAGCTGAGCCCTCTGTAGCAGCTCTGACAACACCAGTTTTATTTGCAGGGTAATGCTACTTAGAACACCTTACCTAAGTTCATGGCTATGAGAAATCAGATCCTCTGTGGATGATTAATGAAACTGCAATGGTTGTTATCCTACTGCTGAAATGACAGCACAGGTTTGACTAACTATCATTTCCAGACTCTCATGTTCAACCAGGACAAGTGACAAAGAGGAATGAGGTTGTTCTGAAGTGAGCTGTGGGTGTTTCAACAGCTCCTTATGTGCTCTGTCTGAGCCTCAGCTGGTGAAGTCATCTCAAGTCCCAGCTTCAGGAAGGAGGGAGGCAGCAGAAGTTCCCAAGCTACCTCTCATCCTCCCCCCCCCCCCCCCCCCCCCAAGAAAGCAATGCTTTTAGTTCAGATTATTTTCGTGTTTATAGTATAGACACAACAAATTGATTTGCTGCCAGGAAAGAACAGACACTGAAAAAGTAAGTACTTTGTGAGTCAGTTGGGCTACGAGTACAGTGCTGGAGGGTCAGACCCATCATGTGTCTGCTGCAAAATGAGTAGAGCGACAAAACAGGGTTTCTTTTGACAGCCAGATTCTGTGGTTCAAGTTAGCCCTTCCAGACTGATGTTCATATATTGAAGTAGGAAATTGTTTAGGAAATCATTGAATTCTTTTGGGATTAAAATTGCTAAAAATAGGCCATCTTATTTCTTCATAAAAAAGCAAGCACAGAAGTATGTTGTAGCCACTTTCTGCAAATTACTGTCTAAATAGCTTCATGCAAGAGACATGATATTGTAAACAAGCCAGTCAGAATGTTCGGTTGTTAATATATTATACTGGATTGCACAAAAAAACCAGAGAGAATGAAATAGCCACCAGTGTTTTTAGCATTTCCTACCAAATCCCACCTGGTATTATTTAGCTCTTATGGTATAGCCTAACGTCTTAAGTTACAGCTGATTATACTGCAGAACATGAAACATTGGGTACCACTAGTTTCCCTTTCCTTTGATTGGAACACAGGATCTTTTAAGGTCCCTTCCAAGCTGGGCTGCTGTCTGTGAGGTAGCAGAAAGAAAAATTAAATCAGCAGGCTTTGAGAGATAGAGACAAATAAATACAAAAGCACTTGACAACTTCAGAAACAAACTAAGGAACAGAACATTTTTTGTAGATGACAGAGGGGTCTTCTAATGCTCTCACTGGAGGAAATCCCTCAGGCCCTGTTATGGATGTGCCTTTCCAGAAAATCAAAACTGAAATCCAGAACACACATTTCATGGAATTCAAGAAAACAAAGCACTAAAATTAATTCAATTACTTTGGGGAACACAAAAGTGGTTTTGTGCCCCAAAGTGAAGGGAGTTCAGCACCTCTTCAATCCAACATGTTTTAATTAAGAATTCACAATATCTTTGGAGTAGATGATGATGATGATGATTATTATTGCTGGTGTTGTTGTTGATCACCCACTTCATTCATGGGGTGCATCTTGCTATCAAGCTGACTCTGTATGGTGAAAGACCAGCAGTTTTCTAAAATGACTATACTTAAGCTATAGGAGAAGGCGGCCAAATGAATCATGCTTTGGCTGTACTGTAGTAAATTCCAGAGCACATAATAATGCTCCCAGTTGTTTGTTTTAATCATATTATAGTGCTGCACACACATTTAGCTGATGTACCAACACTAATAAGTCATGTTGTTCTTGGAGGTGGATTTATAAAATGTCTCATAAAAATAAACAGCTTTATTGCCAGGCTCATCATGAATGATAATCCCACAGATAAAAACCATTAACCAGAGAATGTATCAAGGAAATTACCAAAGCAGGGATCTGTTTTATGGAGTTTGTGGGTATGTGGGAAAGCTAAATTCTTTTTGCACAAAGCAGACAGCAGTTGCCTGCTGCTGAAATCCCTCTGCATCTACAAGGATCAGATGCTAATAAAACTATAGTGTTCAGCCAACCCACGTTCATCACAGTGCTGTCAATGTACTGCCTGCACAAAACCTCCTCTTGTCACTCTTACTTAGCAAAAATGCAGACATCTCAACATCACTGCTGTGAACCAAAAAATTATTCATTGTATGCTTAAGCTTAACAAGGTGCAATTCATAAATCAGGAGAAGGGCCTGACTCTCACAGAGCTGTTATCGCTTTGTCTATTCTGTTGCTTGTGAATAATGAGAGAATGAAGTACAGAACGAGGACAGTGGGTTATTTTTCTCCTCACTTCAAACCTCTGTATACGAAGACTGAACTCACCTTTTAAAATGGAAACATTTTGCACTAAGGTATTTGCTAATAATTTTAATTTCTGCCATATTTGACAATTTATTTTGTTTCTAGTTGCCATCACCAACCCAATTCCTACATTACTGTGATATGGCATGGAGGGTTAACAACCCTGCAAGAAGCTGTTCTTTCCCTCAGGCCTACTCTCTTTCATACCTTCTCCCTCTATCACCAAACCCCAAAAAAACATTAAAAATACAAGAGGGGGATTACTATTACAAAATCCAGCCTAGGGCTATTCTCCAGAGCACATCCTGGGATTCTGGGCAGCCAAGAAACACCTTGAAAGAAAGCTCCACTCTCTCATTTAGGGGGAAAAAAAATAATTATCTGGACATTGGTCCAGAAACACCGACTCTCACAGTTGTTGGAGTAATTCCAAACATTTATCCAGCTTTCTATATTGCATATAACCAGTATCCCTAAAGAGCCTGTGGCTCACATCTAAAATGGGCTCATTACCCAGGTTGTCTTGATTTTCCATCTTTATATTGGAATACTCATGGTCAGTAAAAGCAGTGTGCAGAAAAAATAAAGGGATCCTCCTAATGAGAGCCTTTAAGCAGCAAGGTCTCATTGGAAGCTATGTCACATGAGGTGGCTCTCAGAGAAAGGCTGCCATAGCACTACCTGGAGCACAGGAAACTTCCCAGTTTCGACTAACCTGTACTGCCACAGACTTGTGGTGTTTGTGAATCACAGAATCATTTAGGCTGTAAAGTCCTTCTAAGATCATTGAGTCCAACCATTAAGCCACCACTGCCAAGCCCACCATGAAACTGCGTCCCCAAGTCCAACTCATTTTTTGAGCACTTTCAGAGATGGTGACTCCACCACTTCTCTGGACAGGCTGTGTACCAATGCTTGACAACCCTTTCAGTAAAGAGATGTTTCCAAATATCCAGAGTAAACCTCTCCTGGTGCAACTTGTGGCCCTTTCCTCTTGTCCTGTCACTTGTTACCTGGGACCTGCTGTGGCCTGAAATGCTGGGATGGTTTGTAGAGGATACATCCATCTTCCCAATAATGGGAACCTCCCAGCCCTAACAGTTGTCTCCATGGGGCTGTGCTGGCCCCTCTCCCCTCAGGAAATGGATTCCCATTGCCCAAGTCCCCACAGCTACACAGGATCAGCTGCGGAGGATACTCTGAGAAACATTTCAGCTCCAAAACAAAAATCTAAGTGTCACTTCAGGATGACACTTGAGAGAACAGCTGAAGCTCAGCTGCACTTACAAGCTATCACCAAGTCTCCAAGGCTGATTAAATTATTTGAATTGAGTTTATCTCCCTGTCCTTTTTTGCCTACCTATCAGAATTTTGCGAGAGACATGGGAGCACTGGAAGACATGCTTTAAATCATGCTTAAAGTATGATTTATTGTTCTTCTTCTACAGTCGCATGAAGGAATGAGACTGTCTTCACCATGTTCACCAGATGTTTGTGGTCGGTGGTCACAAGACCAGAGGTTACAAGGTTTTTTAAAGGTTAATTAGACAATAAACTTCTGCCACAAAAGAATGTTTCTACTTTTACACCAGTAGTTAATTATTTTGTCTTATACATCTTGGCTGCAGTGCAGACTTTCTTAACCAATCATATAATGGCACACAAAACTATTTGCTACACTTTAAAAGTTATTACTTTTATAACTACTTCTATATCTTAACTTTAAAACCTTAAATCTTTCCACTACTTAGTTTAATGTCTTTTCTAGCTAAACTACAAACTCACATTCTTACTCATGGCTTCTAAATCCTTCTGGATTTAAAGGTGGAAACCTTTTCCAAGGCCTCGGGTTGAACCCTGTGTTCATTTCTATGCTTGAGTTTTCATACACAAGATTTTGAGAACTTTCTGTGCTTGGAATTCCCAAACCTACCTGACAGTATCTTGTAGGGGTCTGCATTTTATTCTGCCAGTGAAAAGGAATAGACTTTTATGTACCTTTATAACATGGAAATAGATTTTGTGCCCCATTGTACCACTACAATTCAGTTTTCACATTCTGGGACATTGTGGGGAGTGACACCTGAAAAACTCACAGCATTTTACTATTTATTCTACAGCATCATTGTTTTAGCATTACATAATAGGTATACAAATAAAATAATGTAAACAATGGGAACTATACAGGTCATGGGACCTATGTAATAGGAGGATCAATTTAATGTCATCTGGCACTTATCTATTTAAACAGAATTACAATGTCTGTAATCATAGTGGGACAGTGATGACCAGAAAAGAAAGTTGATCACCTTAACGCAGTGGGGTTTATTCCTTGGGTTTTGGACCATAATGTGAGGGTACAAAAAGGTCCAGCCCAGTGAACACCTCCCTTGCTGATTCTTAGGACATTGGACTACCTGATTGTTGTAGGTCCCAACTAACTGAATGACTATTCTATGATCAGTAGTACCTAAAGTGCAATTACCTGAATCAGTGGGTGATACTGATGGCCTAAGCACTAGAACAAGGCACCTTGGCAAAGTTATAAACCTACAACACATGGTATCACCTTCCCTGTGCCTGTGCTTGCTCGAGGATTCCCCTGGCTAAACACGGAGTAGTTCCTCCCCTGAGCACTGCTACCACAGAGTAGTTGCAGCACAGTAAGAAACACTATCACTTACATGGCAGCAATGAGTGTAATTGCATCAACCCTGAGTCTTTCATAGAGAAAAGCACCTCTTTTTTTGGTTATTAGAGAATAACCAGAGACATGCTCTTATTAAAAACCAACTCTCATTTGGGCAGTGCATCATTATTTATAGCACTGGCATATTTTGATTTTTAGATGCCTTTGAAGACAAGGGGTTAGAAGTTTGCCCCTGAAATCAAGACCTTTACTATACTAGGCAAAAAGACAGAACAAAAGATTATTACTGACTGTGATAGCTGATTAAAATAAGCCTACATTTTTGCATCATTTAACCGTCAATCAACTATCAAAGCACAGTTACTGATTCTCTATCAGAACTTCATTGCTCCTTACTGTTCTTTCCCAACTATCACAAAGGTGGGAGGTGCAAATAGGTCACTGACTCAGCCCTGGACACAGCCCCCTTTCTCTTCCCCTTCCTCACCCTCCAGCCAAGTACCAAACAGCATTACTGACTCTGTAAGAGGCTTATACTGGGGAGCATGTGTGTGCCCACAGACACACTTGCATTATTTAACACACGTTTACTTCTTGTTCTGTCTGTTCTGTCCCCACCATCTACTGCTAAACAGGTCCCTTATCTTTATTGATCACTTAATTTATCTTTTCTTAGCTCCCCTTGCTCCGTCTGGTGCAGTGTGTCCAAGGTATTGAGCTTAAACATCTGTCTGTTCATACTGTCATGACTGGCTTGCCTCTGAAAGAATAGGGGGAGCAGGTGGTGTGACTAAGTAGAGCCTCGACAGAATAGGGGCACCATTGCTGTGTCCTGTCCCAACCTGCCAGCGATTCCCCACCCTCCCAACTGTTTCACATTAAAGCCGTCAACTGTGGCTTTACAGTCCAAGTTTTACACAACTGTTTTACAAACCAGGAAGAATTTCTTTTGTCAAAAATCTTTTGTTAGGCAACACAGAATGGGGAGGGAAGCAGGGTAGAGGGAGTGGAGAAAGCCCGTTCTGAGAGCAAGTGCATTTTAATGTGTGTGGATATACACTACAGGATGTGCCAAGCTGCTGAGGGAGCCAACTCTGTACTTCTGTGCTGCCCCTAAGCTCTCAGCACATCTTTCAAAGTCACTAGTCTTCCAGACCCTTTTTATTGCTCCTGTTCATGCTACTACTTTAGTTTGTTAGACCAAATAAGACCGAAATCCAAATAAAATCAACTCTTAAACATTTTTTTTTCACAATAAGAATAGAATATCCATTTTTCACTGTTTCAAAATTATTAGAAGTCCATCTTATTGGATAGAAAACTCAAAAAAAAGTCCAGACAGCTCTACAACCACATTACAGTTTCCAAACAGTCCTACTACAGGCACTTTGCTGTTTCTGATCCCCTACACTGTGTTTCTTCACAGGATTTGGAAGAGCGCATTTCCACCCAGATGTATGACAGAACTTATATGTGAGGTACCTCCGAGATAACATACCCTGAAACATTTGGTCCGTAGGAGATGGAACAGGAATGCACAAAATGTAACCCAAGAACAGCAGGTATTTGTTACAGCTGTGAAACTGTTCTGGTGTCACTACTAGAGTGCTACAAATAGTTGCAAACAAAAGCTGGACTTATCAAATTCTTCTCATTTGTTTGTTTTTTTTTTTCCCCCTCCCTATGAAAATTCACAAACAAATAATTCATATTTTTTTGAAAGCCAAATACAAGATTTGGGTGTTTTCCACATTTTTAAAGGAAAATTACAAGTTTATGGATATTTACATTTTGCCCTGCAGGCATTTTCCACAGGCTAAAATGTATTGAAAGTTCTATTTCAGGCAAAATTGCAAACCAAGAGACAGAGACAATTTTCTTTTCTGAAAATATTGCAGTCAACAGCCCAAATTTTGTAACTGCAAAGGCAAAAAAGGAAAAAAAAATATATATATATATATAACTTGTCTTTTCTTCCCTTCAGAGTTTTTCTGCCCTTCTCCTTCCCATCAGACAGCAGTGGACACAAAAGCCGAGACTCCCCTGCTATAGGAGTCAATGGTAAAATTTCTGTGAGGCCTGAATTCAACCCAATCTGCTGAGTCCTGCAGCAACAGCAGAGATTAGAGAATGCTGGTTAGAGAGGGAAGGATCCACATTTGTCACTAGATTCTTGGGAAAGTACTAAGATATAATCCTAGTAAAAGCACTGTTTTCTGTTTGGAGCCTGATCCTCTCAAATATGTATGTGGTAGACTTCTCAGTCCAATTGATAGAAGAATACAGTTCAGATTCATAGGGGTTTTTATCTTCCTAATCAAATACAAACCATAAAAATATAAAAAAATATTCAGGAAAATATTTAAATGCTTTAGCATGAAGCATACATTAAAAAAAAAAAAAAAGAAAAAAAAAAGAGAAAGCATATATTCTGAGAAATTCTCACTGACATATGTCCACATCCCCTTCAGAAGCCTGGTGTGTAGGTCATTCAATCCCTCGTTTTTAAGAAAGTGCCTGAGGTGCTTCTACAAAAAGCTCTAAAAGCACCAGGACAGACAATGACATGGATGCTGTGTGACTTTTTATTGCAGTCTCTCATATTTCTGCATTTCCATCATGCATAAAGATAACATGTATTTGAAGACAGCATCAGGAGTGTCTTTTCTCCCAGAGCAGTGTCCTAATCATGAAATTCTTCAAGTTGTATTTTTCATTTCCAATCTCAATGAATATTTATTTAATACATAGTGAAGCACCACATACAAGAAGCAAGGGAGGCTCACCTCACCCTCTCACTATGGTGCTTGGGGTGGTCACCTTGCAGAAGGAAGACAGATTTGATTTTTACCAGATTGAGGAAAATAACAAAACTAGCACTCCAGGAATATGAACTACTACTAAAATATTGGATAAAAAGGGATCATTATGATTTATTTTCAGTCCAAAGTTTTTCCTCAAATGCAGCAAAATTTTCAAAAATTTTCTTGACAACCAAGATTATTTTACACTCAAATTGGTAGACAGTGGTACATCTCCAAATGTTTATTCAGACCCGGAAGTGATGATCAAGAAGAAGGTGATCAGCATCACCAAGAATGAAACATTCTCAATGTCCTGCCTAAAAATTTACACCACAAACACAGTGGAAAACAGAGCTCAATATTTTAGTATTGTAGGTAAGCAGAGGAAGAAGGTATCTACATACATCTAGAGATATGGAATCTTTGTTACTTAAAATGTAACTTTCTCAGTAATTGATTAAAATCTGTGTTAAAGCTGGAAAAAAAATAAAACATCTTACATCTCTGCTCATTTCAAAAATATTGCAATTAAATGTCTACCTCAGAAGAACTCTGTCATGAATACTGCATTGCCTGTAAATTACCAAGCTGCCCTCCAAGTGAGAAATCACAATTATAGATTAGAAAATCCTTCCTAATTGTTCATTTTGCATATTGTATATGATGTCTCTATCATGTTAAGCCCTCTCATTTTGTTCCTACTACTTTCTTAAATGCTGATTTCTCTCAAATTTGTATATGAAACATCAATACCTTTGCATGGATGATGTTCAAAATGTATGTGTAAAAGACAGGAAGGAAGCCCATGATCATTCTATTTTATCTGCTTGTGCAGCTTAGTTTAGAATCTATTTGTGTACAAAAATATTTGGAAAATTACTATATCAGTTATCAATTTATCCTTATATTATACTAAGGATAGACAGAAAACCAAATGGTAGAAAAAAATGTGGAACTATACAGGAGATAATATGATGTTCCCAGTGACCTGAAATGCAAGTCTGATTTAGATCACAAAGCATTTAATTAGATTGAAAGAGTCTCATGGACTTTCCAACCCTTGATGGATGTTTTTCTGCTTCACAAAAGTCACCATACAGTTTGCCACATTTCGATACAATGACATTTTCCAAGAGGCTTATTGCTTACAAGGCACAGATATTATGGTTCAGAATAAGTTGTGTTGCCTGCTTTTCTTCAGAAAAGGTTACATGGCAGCTGCCAAAAGCTGTCTAAAATAGACAGTTTTTTCTTTAAAAAAAAATAAAATTAATTAATGAAACAACCCAACACAGGAATAAAAGAAACTTAGTTTTATAGTACAGTCAGCTCCATGCACCCTCTTTATTCAGAGGTCAGAACAAGCTTTCTGCACTGGTATATACAACCCTCAAAATATTTTCTGTGGATTTTGCTACTTCTGTGAAACAACATTGTTACTTGCTGTACCCATCAAATTTGATTTAACTTGCCTAAAAGTCACATAATGGTATCATTCATATATATAATGCCATCATTTCACTTCCCAAATACATGAACAAAATTATAAGAGGAAGGGAAAATAAAAATAATTTTAACATCAACTCATCCCATTGCAAAAGCAATATTTGTGTAATTTTGCATGATAGCTTAAAGTATAATTTAATACATCCCTTTAACAACCCACAAATTATCACTTGACAACTAGAAATAATAGGTCTTTTTGTTAAAAACAGAAAGCATGTGAAGACTAAAGGTTAAACAGGTCTTTTCATCATGATAAATCACTGGTTAATGAGCCTGGTATTGTTGGGTATTATACTTGCTCACTTCAATGCCATTACCTTCTGGTTGTAAAGCTGACACTACTAATGATCTTCATTCTTTGAACTTTTCCACAATATTGACTGGTTGCATAGAGCAGATGTTACTTGGATTTGACTGCAAAAGTGACAATTCTTCTAAGGCTTAGAGCAGCCCTGAAAAGAATGATACTGAACACAATGTCATTTGATATCTCTACGTCAAAAGAGATTCTTCTCTAAGTGTCTAATTTCTTGGTATCACACAAAAACCAACCATAAATAAGAGATCAAGATTCTTCATTTATCCTCTGCAGTTTCCCTTTTTTTTTTTGGCAAACTTCTACTGCTGTAATGAACTAACGTAAGAAAGTTCTCATGTCATCTCTGTTGTTGTACCCATAACTTCTGCATTACAGTACTTGCAAGTAAATTTAAAAAATGAGCTGTGTATTTCACAGCTGTTGCCTGAAGGACACTGAGGTCACCAGGAGCTGTGTTAGTGAGCCAAGTGCTGACAAAGCAGGATACAGAAGGCCTGCACACATATGCTTGTATACCCACATCCATCACTTTTTTGTTCCAGAAGGAAGGAGGCCCAACAGACCTTCCCTGAACACGAAATTAGGAGAAGCAAATAGTTACTTGACACCTCCTTAACGCACAAGGGCTGTCTTTATTTGTGTGAGAGACCTAGTTCAGATAAACTCACAGAGCCTTAGGATAGCAAAGGAAGACTTCAGGGTAAGAGGGCAGGGACCAACACGTTTAATTTAAAACTGAAACAATGTGGAAACTTCTTGTTTATTCCCATTCCTTTCTCTTCCCGACCTTGCCCTTTTCTTATACTTCTCTCTCTGTTCCTGTGACTACTTGACTCTAGAAAATATGGGCTGTAGAGCAAAATTCAAACCTTAAGAAGGCAGAGGTAGTTTTATCCCAATTTATGTACAGTTCTGGACCAGAAAGATTTGTCTGCATCCTAGAACAAGGATGTCCCCCAATGAATGGGGACAAGTGAACTCACCATTCCCTAAGTCAAACATCAGAACTTACACATTCTTTGGAGACTTGTGTGCAGCAGCAAGCACAAAAGCTATATAGTTCAGTTTGTATAAATTCAGCTTGTACAAATTCTTCCCTCTTTGCACTATATTATGCCAAATGTAAAGGACTTCTATATTCTTTTCTACTTTTCTGTAGGAGGGGTGTACTTTTCTTTCAATGAGTTTGTGGAGAATGAGGATGTGACTGCTTTTACAGATACCATTCTTATTCTGGTGTTGTCTCATGTGAAGTCAATGGAGAAAACTGAGCAATTTCTCTAAAGAAAGAAAAGAATACTAAAATTCAATACTCAAAAATTAAAGCTACCAGGAGCATTTCACATATACCAGTAACAACTGGTACATAAAAAGTGCTTAATGAAAATTTAATCCTGAAGGTTTAATCCTTAATCAGCATGGGAAACTTATGAAACTTTACAATAGTATTAATTTCACAATATGAAAATGTAAACATGAACATACTTCCATCCCATCACCTCTGATCCAACTAAACTCTGTTGGACTGAGAGAATTTATCAAACCAGCACCTGAGGCTATTTGATGTACAAAGAAAGCGTATCTTAAAAAAAAAAAAATCAAAACTCACGTACAGCATAAAATCCTGAACGAGTCAGCTGAAGCAGCCAAAGTTTGCCAACGCATCAACAAAATTGCTTGAGGAATAATTGGATACCATTCATTTATTTGATAGAGGGTGACAGGTGTGACATGATCTTTAATAACCCCACAGGCTACAACCAAAGATTTTTTCATCTTTAAGATGTCATCTCTAAAAGCTCATGCCTCGTATGGAATCTGCCCTAGTGTCAGAGAAAAACAACTGTCACTATTTCCAAACTTACTGTTAGATATACCTAAATATTTATTTATTGTCCCACAATCAGAACTGCAGTCTTGCAAAATCCACACTGGCTTATACTATAGAGATATAAATCCTCCTCTGCTCAGAGTTTATCTAACACATGGAACAAGAATTTTCATTTAAAGAAGATTTACTTGTTAGTGTAAGCAATTTGTTTCTATTTTAGTGTCTACAAAGTTGGGTTCTGTCATGTAATAATTAGTCAAAAATACTTTGAAAGACATATTTTTGATATTTTTTTAAATTTATTTTTAGTGTGGTTAATAGCAACATTTTTTGCTTATCAGTTTAAGTGTTTCTTATTATATTGATAAATCAAGAAAAAGAAGGATGACTTCTGCTTCTGTGAAAAAAAGCCCTTTTGAATCCAGTGGACTGCACACAAATGCTCTAGGTATTTTAAGATTCTTTTTCAACCAGTCCTGCTGATATTGTTGGATGCTAGTGTTGCAAACTGCATTGTCACTGTCTCTGTGGTGTTCTCAGACAGCCTTCATTTGCCATAACATGCTTGAATTTTTAAATACTATTCTGATTTTTTTTCTTGTACCAGATGCAAAACCAGGCTGGACACTTGCATTCATTTGGACATTCAGATATATTACCATGTAATCAAAGCACTTCTACACTATTTGAGCCATGAAATATCACTAGTGGTAAACACTCCAGCACAAACTAATGCAAATTATCCAGGAAAGGCTTTGCTAGGCAAACCATATTTCCAACAGAGGTAGATATATTTGGAGTCCTGGTTTCATGGAAGGTGGGTAACCTCTTTAATCAAAGAAAAAGCAACATCTGACTTTGTTCAGGTTCCCATTCCAACATCCTGATCCCATGCTTCCTGCTTATCCTTCCTTCGAAAATCAGAAATCCCAGTAAAAGTAGTATGCATATAACAATTCTAACAAGTAATACCTTAAATTACTTATTTTACTATTTTTTTAAGCAGAAGAGGTTTGGTTGCAAGGAAAGAAGCCCATATAAATTTGTATGTGGTGTCTTCAATGCCTGTGCAGCACAGCCTGCTGATGTGTAACATTTAGTTAATATAGTTTCTCAAGTGCTAACCAGGAGGTTATAAAACTCTAGAAAACCTCCAGCCTGGCAGCAGAACTGGCTGGAAAGACTTAGAGCCAATCCAATAGAACATTTTCCCTACACATACATTCCTGCAGCCTCTTCTGCCTGTCATCCCCTTGACTACATTCAACCCCACTGGCCCTTTGCCTTTGACCTCTCTCTGCCACTGCCTATGATTTTGTATTTGTTTTCTGAGGACCTATTATCAATCACTTTTAATCA